>NW_026136702.1:13336440-14536440 GCF_905237075.1 Dicentrarchus labrax | reverse complement strand
ATAAAATGAAATGAAATGTTTGCCTACATATACATCAATGAAACACGTAAGGAAGCAAAAAAAAAACGTATTTGCTCCCGCTTGAAAGCAAGCACTCTCTCCTGACCAGAAACCCATCAATATTAATGCACTGACGATTTTATTTATGTGGAGCTGAAAACATAATTTATCTCATCTTAGGTAGGGTTAGAAAACAAAACCAATGTCATTCTGCCAGATAAGTCTCATGCTGCCCACATCACAGACACAGGCTATCATTCACTCTATCACTGAAAGCAATAAGGCACAGAGGCAGAGAAAGAAAAGAAGAGAGAGAACTTATCAATGTTCTCGACCATAAGCCATAAAGCTTTGAGATCTTGCCAAGTCTGATAAGCAACATCCAACGCTTCTCTCTCTCTCTCTCTCTCTCTCTCTCTCTCTCTCTCTCTCTCTCTCTCTCTCTCTCTCCTACTCATTTCACCCCACCCAACCCCTCCCTGCTGCTCTGTCTTGACAGCTGGGGCCCCAGTCCCACATCAGTGGAAATTTCCTGAAATGTCACTCCAGTAGACGGCCTGAGTGATTGGATAGCATGGGGAGTATTGCTGCCATACACAGACATACACACAATTCTCCCACATCTCATTGTCCCTAGTCCCCACACGATGGCTGTCACCCCAACTTCAGTGCTTGGAGGCAAAATTTGTGTGACCATGCGTGTATTTTTCTGTCTCAAAACCCTACTGCGACTCGCCTCCCTCAACCCCTCGTATCGTGTCCTCACCTTCTCGTACTTAGAGTTCAACCTGTCATGGTGACTTAGCCAGGGGCCAGAATGAAAAGGTGATGGGTCAAAAGGGAAACAGGAACTCCCTTGAGCCATGGATCATCTATCAATATGTGCCTTAAAGGTTAATATAATATAAAATGGGGAAACTGGCTTTAAAAATTGGCATTGAAGACTAACCACTGATAAATGCTCATTAGGAAGGATGGTGAAGTACACCTTTGAAGACTACTAGCTAGTGGCTCTGTGTGCATTGACAATGCTAACATCCTGATGTTTAGCAGGTATAATATTTTTTCACTTTCAAACTTTATTGTGTTGGCATGCAAATCTTTGCTAATTAGCACTAAGCACTTAGTACAATGAGGTCGATGGTATAATGTCATTAGTTTTGTAAATATTTAGAAAGGAATTACATACTGCCGGCAACAGAGATGCATGTATAAAATTGTATGGCAATCCATCCAATAATTGTTGAAATATTTTAGTCTTGACCAAAGTGGTGGACCAACCAATAGACCAACAGACATTTCCATCACTCCAGTCATGTTGCTAGGATGGCTGAAAGTGAAGTGAAACAAGGTGAGAGTGACAATGATTGAGAGCTATCTTACAAAAACATCTATCTTGGTATACTTGATCAAGCATTGCAATAGCGTTTCACCTCATTAACTATCAAGGTAGTGACAAAATACAGGCAGCCACATACCAAACCTCACCTTACTTAAATCCACACCAACTTAGCAGATAAATAAATTACCAGTGTCATTCAATTAGCACAACCACAGCCCTGTTAGCCTAGCATTAGCAGTACTGTAAGTAGGTCTTCTTATAAACAATCCCTCATGTAAAAAAAAACATTCAAGCCCATGTGACTGTTCTTTTAAACTCACCCTTTCAACTCTTTGCATCTTCAGTTAATCCTCACAGTCTCTGACATTGTCTGCAAGTGTGCCAGGTGCAAAAAGGGAAAGTGTATCGAAGGCCATGAACTGACTAAAGACGGAACAGTGAGTGCGCATAAAGCTGGTCAGCTGCAAGTAGCAGCAGGGGTTACAGGCTGTTAATCAGACAAGAGATAATCTAGTTAGGAGATCAACAAATGAGCCTCTTAGTGCTGAAAAGGAGGACATAACCCCTCAGACAATAGACTGGGTCAATGCCATTGTGTAAGAGAACAACAGGAGGAATGGAATATTCTGATCAAAATGAGGGTTGAGTGTACAGCAGGGGCGTTAAGCTGTGCCTGCTGGTGGGAATTTCTACTGGAATCATTTGTATTGGACTAATGGTTGAGCTGACTTCATGTCTCGAAGCACCACATTTGAAGTTGTCTGAAAGTGACAAATTGTGACTGCGTTCATTTGCATGAGTTAAAGCATAATATGAGTAAGGGCGCTGTAAGTGGTCTAGAATTAGTACAAACACCTGTTCTTTCTAATTAGCAATGTCAAGAAATTGTGCCTTTGCAGAGCGTCTGGCTGTGAAGGGCTATTAAAGGTAAGTGGATGCGGCTGGCAGCACGTATGACAAAGCCAGTGACCACAGAAGGGCTTCAGGATTCTCCACACCTCTTTTGGTCTCCATGGAAACAAGGACAGGAACGTTCAGGCACACGGGAGCCACGAATAGACCATCACAAGGGAGGAGAAAAACATGCGTCCTGCTACAGGCATTTCATAGACTCCAGTCCAGATGTTTTCAAACCCCATGGAATCAAAGTGTTGTTTATATGCCTAAAATTCAATATAGGCCATCTCAGTGCACACCTGATGCCTCCTGTGTTTCACTGTTTGTCTTCTATACAAGCCTACAGCTGGATAAAAATATGTCAGACAAAACTGCGTCTGGCATATTTGACTACTTTAGGGCTATGCTTCCAGTCATTTTTAATCCATTTTTAAGCCAGTACAGATTTCCCTTAAAAGGATGGTTCATATTATTGGCTGTTTAAGCACATTTTGGCCTCGGCTGGGAATATAAAATTATTATTATTATTTTTTTACTTTCCAAAACAGGATATACACTCAGTCTGGTGATGACTCTGTGCTTATAACTGTTATAGTTCCCATAAAGAAACTGTTATGCTTCCACGAAGCGCATCTGTAAACTGTTATAAACACACTAAGACAGTGTTTGTTAAACTTTGCAGTCACAAAAGTGGGAAATGGTTTTCGCTGTCAAGCCCATGCAAACAGTGGCTGCTTTGCAACAACCAAGCAAGCGCCCGACCCTCGCCTGAATGACAATAATTCAGATTAAAATGTGCAGTTTTAAACAGCTGGCCATACTGATAAAGTATTTGTACCACGTCTTGAACAAGTGGCTAATTTGTTCGGTTTTAAGCTTTGTTTCGTGGGGCCATATGCTGTTGCATTTGCACAAGCTGATGAATGTTTTGGAAGGGAACAGATGATAAAGTGTCACTGGCTGACCCAGACAGAGGAGGTGAGCGACCGAGACAGGGGCACAGACAGACAGAGAGATATAAAGAGACAGAGTGAGAGTGGTCTCTCCTTGTCGACAGGAGGAAACACCTTCTCTTTGTCTGACCTGTATCGCTGCTAATGCTGTGACTTTACATACAGCGACACAACAGTAGAAACGCACGTTTGCAGCCCAGATGGACAGACATTTTCTCCATCGTACACATACAGTAATAAACACACACACACACACACACACACACACTCTGGGGGCCTTGTTAGAGTCTGCTTGCAGGCAGGTTCCAGATGCCACATGTTGGTCTGACTGGCTGCTGGCTGTGCCAAGAGAGGAAACAGACATAGGACTCACCATTACACACACATTTCCTTTTACATCATACAGTGCATATGCACACACGCAGTGATTCCCAGACACACAAAGATAAGACCATTTCAGGTTGATCAGTTTTACATTCTGTCTCCGACCTCTTACTCTCTCACCTCATCTTCTATACCTCTCTCTCTCTCTCTCTCTCTCTCTCTCTCTCTCTCTCTCTCTCTCTCTCTCTCTCACTCTCGCTCTCTCTATCCTAGGCTACCCAGTGATCTGGCTTGTCGGCGGGCAGAGAATGACAGGAGCTTTGATGTTGAGACAGCGTATGTGTGTTTGTGTGTGTGTGTGTTACTAGGCTTCTTGGTGAAAATTTCTACCCTTCTTCAGGTTTTCACAGTTCCTTCCCGTCACTCTGAGGCAGCTGCGAGAAAACGAGGAGGCTGACAGTGAGGAAGGAAACTGAAGAGAGAGGAAAAAAAGACAGAAGACAGTGAGAGAGAAAGAAAGAGAGAGAGCAGTGCAGCGGGAGGCAGCGAGTGTGAGGAGAAAAGGAGGTCAGATAGTGGATAATATTTTATTGCATTGAGCCGGAGAGTGTTAACGCCTAAGGTGGAAGGTTTTGGTTTTGGCTTGAGAGGCAGATGAAAATGGATGGATGAATGGATGGCTATATTGACTGAAGGAAGTTGGTACAGTGTCAACTAACTCATCATCACAAAGACTTGAAGGTTTTGTTGTTAAAAATAGATCATTTTAAGGTACTTTTACTTAAAGACACCAACAACATCACAAGAATGTGCTATTGTGTGGGCCCTGGAGCCACAGACTGTCATCGTAAGTCCTGGATTTTTCTTTATGCAGAAAAAACTGTGTTCAAAGACAGAAACCAATCTATTTCATTACATTTTCTGTCAGACAAACCACTGTTGGGTTTGGCTTTTTTGCTCACTAGATACATGATTTTTTTTCTTCTTCTGCCTCTGGCACTCACACACACTCACTCTCTAATCATCTCTCTTAGAAATGTTGAGGTTATGCAGGGCTTTTTGGAAGTTCGCACTCTAATACAGATTATCAGCAGTTTGACAGCTACAATTAGCTGCTATTATAGATGGAATAATAACGTAAAGCCCCAATGTAGAGCGCAGATCATTCCTGCTCTCCAATCTTATCCCCAGTGACACAGGAGAAAATCCCTTCAGAGTTTCATATGAAACACTCTTCAGTAGGCTAATCTAACTACAAAGTTAGACGTTTCATCCAAGAGAGCCACCAAAAGGGCAATTCTCTGTCTTGGCCTCAAATTGCCTCTGACTCTTTTTTCCCCCCTTGTTTGCTGTGATTTATCATTATATCAAACAGTAAAACTGCTCTTGAGTGTAAACCAAGTTAGGTGCTGATTTCAAAAGTGGAGCAGGAGTCACGTTAACTTCATTTGCCTCCGTCTACCACACTGTCAGCCTCATCTCTTCAGCTCTCAGCACATTACCGAGTCACAGGCCTCTGTGGGGTCAATACTAATGCTGTCTTTATCCAATTCTAACTGTGACTGTGCTGGTAAAGCAGACAATTAGCTGCCAGTTTCAGTTAGGAAATAATATTTTCTCTGAAATGTATTGGAGGTTTTGGCACACACAGACGGCTGGGTGCAGGGCCATTATTACAATGATGATAATCAGAAAACTATCTGGGTGTTAATGTTATTGAATTAAATACCAGATTACAAATTAAATACCAGATTAAGATTAAATTAAATTCCAGCCATGCAGACTTGTAGCAGATAGTAATATGGAGGACGGCACTTCTCAGAAATCAGCAGATAGATGATATGTGGATAATTAAAATATGCCACTTGAAATGTCTTTCTGGTAATGCTTTATTTGGGTAAGTAAGACATTTTTAACAATTTTTTACCATCTGGACTACTGAAGTAGGGCACAAGGGGAACCCTGGAGACGCTTCAGTAGTCAGTTGCTCAAGAGGATGTCTGTCTTAAATACAAGGATTTAGACGAGTACAGTAAGTCAAGTCCAATACATGTTCAGGTGTTATAACAACAATCCTACAAGTGATTTCATTGCATGTCACACTGTGCGAGATGGGTCTAATGACGTCAGACTGTACAATGTATATTTTGAGCTATATCAGATACAGGTGTAATTAATGCCTATTAAATGCATTATGACTCAATAGAAATAAAAAACAAACAGATCTAAGTGAGCATGCTGCATAAGCCTGCTACCTGGCTGACTACACCACAGGGAATCCCACCAAATTAGGCCTTCATTCGTCTCCCAAACCACACATTTGGTATTCTATACTGAAGATTTTGAACACTCAACACTGTCTCCAAACGATAATCTGCAATTACAAACAAAAGAGCACATAATCTCAGTCCATTTTATCCTCCCGAGTAAAGGGCCGTCAGCACCAAGAACAATAACTATACCATAATGATGTGAACATCCACATTCATGAACGCTAACGTTATACGAAAATTGACAAGCTGTTACTGCCGCACATTGTGTAGAGAAACAAAAAGAAAACCAGAAGGATATGGATTCACAAAGACTTGAAAGACAAGAGGAGTCTTTGTTACAAGAGTTCATTCATACATTTCATTCATACTTTGGTGTAAATCGTTAAGACCCCATCCTTTTACAGGATGTTAATATGTAAATATAATGTTTTTCAAGTGTGATTTGTAGCCTAAAAAGATGTTCTATAAGCGTTTAATAAATTGTATACCCCAATATCATTAATCAAATTGCTCTGAAAGTGATTCATGATATTGTTCGCCACTGTCGTTGTCGTTATAGTTCTGGTTTTGATCATCCACTTGAGTTAGAACAGTTTTAAAAAAATATATATTTATAGTTATTGTTATAGTTATCGTTTGTAGTGTGGACTGCCCTTAAGGTGTTGCAACACTGAATTACATTGAAATAGTATTTATTTTTGTGGATATGAAATTTTGCTAATATCCAGATCAAAATTTTAAGAGGAACATAAAAAAATATATAAGACAATATATAAAATAATATAACCCTGTTTAATGTTATTGACTGGTAAGTAAGTAGTAACCACTAGAACAAAAGAAATATCAGCGATATTGGAGGGATTCATGTCTTCACTAATGCCTCAGTCTCATGGAGATTGTTGAGCTCTGGTTGCTGATCAATAGACAATCATATGTTCCAGAGGACTCAAGAGGTTTGTGGCTTAAGTGAGTGATCCTGAACTGCATGTTTACATTACATTCTAAATTTGTCCAGGGTTGTGTCAATTACTAGTGACAGAGGCTTTTCTCTGCAGGAAAAAACTCAATTGTACCATTGTACTGTCTTTGTTTCGGTGTCTTTTTACATGCCTCTGTAATAAAGACACACACAGACACACACAGCACACACACACACACACACACACACACACACACACACACACACACACACACACGTAAGACTGTGATGAATAACATTATCAATCACAGCCATAGTGAAACATAGGTCTTTCCAGAACCACTCAATCCCTCTCTGTCCTGGCCAGCGAGGAGGATGTCTCCATTGTTAAATGAGACTGAGGGAGGAAATGGTTTCTCTTTGTTCCCTTACAACTCCATTACTGTATGTATGGGTGCGCAGTACTGTACTGAGCTGACAAGACCACATCAATTTTGACTCAATTTTGTATTTCTTTTTTTTGGAGCTGATCTGGTCTTCCCACTCGCTTTTATATAACACCCTCCACTGTGGCTGTATTAAAGAGGGCAGTAAATTTTAGACAGCATTTTATGTTTAATGTTTCAGATTCAGGTACATGTACAGTAATATAGTCACCAAAAGCTTTATTGGTAATTACTTGGCTTCCCTCTCCCGGTTCAGTTTCATCTCTCTTCTTTTTAACACTATTTTCAGTTGTTTGTGCAGCTAATAATCAATACCGGGGATGTCCACATTGTTAAGTCCTCCCTGCATACTTTGGAGGTGTCTGACTTCAGTTGTGCGGGTAATTGATGATGGATGAAGCAATCATAAAGAGTTCCCAGCTGGTAAATTACGGCTCGGCCTATTCTCTGTGGGTAAACTAGGCCATCTGGGATGAGCTATAACTATGAAAGCAATACTGGTCCATGCCGGGCTAGACAGCAAGGAAATCTCAGCAGTGATTTATTCATGACACAAGTGGGTGAAGATTCAGCCTTCCTCTCTCCTCCCTCAGCTCCTTCTTTTTCCAGCTGCCATCACATCATCCTCACATCCTCTCTGCTGTATCCCACCATACTGCCCACATGCCCCCTCCCTCCCTTAATTTTCTACCTACTCATATTAATCACTTCAAATCACCCAGAGTCAGGAGCAGTTCATTTTCACTGCATGTACCGAATGTGCATTAGGAGACGATTTTAACTGCATGATAACATAAAAGTAAAGGCTTGCGATTTGGCGAAAATATAATATCACAATCTATTTAATCAGCAATCACGATTTTAATTATGATTTGTTTCACATTTTTGAAATGCCGACTTGCTGGCTTCATCAGCATAGCCATCTAGTGGGTGTGCTAAGAGGTGGACGAAGTACTCAGGTCCATTATTTTAGCAAAAGTTTTAATATCAATCCCACTGTGAAAACACTAGCATTGTAAATCTCACTATGGTAAAAGTATGCAAGTGTTATAGCGAGATTTAGAAGAAGTAGTCATTATTCAGTAAAACAGTCCCTGTAATATTATATATGATGTTTTTGGATTAATACTGTTGCATTTACTGCTATAGATGTTTACAGTTGAACTCATATTAACTACTTTATACACTGTTACTAGTTTCATCTACAGTGATGCATCATGTTCTGCAAGATCATCATGCGTTTGCCTTTGAGAATTTACAGTGTGTTATCTTAGATAATTTTCTCTAAAATCCACATACTGTGAGTTAAGTTTACATTTGGGCTGCCAAATTCAGGGGCTTGGTGGCCCATGGGACCAGTGCTTGAAAATATTAGCGCCTGTTCCAGCTCTGTATCTCATTGGTTTAGTCTGTACAACATCAGTGTGAAAGATTTTGTTACCGTTGGACAGAGCCAGGCTAGTTGTTTCCAGTCTGTACTAAGCAAAGCTAATTGTCTGCCTGCTTCATATTTAGCAGACAGATATGCAAGTGGTATCAATTTTGTCATCTCAATTCTCTGCATGAAAACAAACAAGCATACTCCCCAAAATGTTAAAAAATTGACGTGCAATAGACACTGAATTTACCCTTTAGCTTTAATTAGCAATTTGCTTTATGTTATTTCATTAAAAATAGGTGGCAAGGCCCATTTTAATTGAATTTTTAGCTCAATTACCTGCAGCTGATGAAGGACTGATCTCTCTATCACCTCTTGTAAGATGTTCAGGTTGTTTCATTAACAAACAAATGCACACATTCGCACACGCACAGGTCCAAAGGGTATCTCATTAACAGACTCACACCCTCACAGCTGGAGGTTGTCACATTGTGTGTGTGTGCTGTCACTGACCACAGGGCAGGAGAAACCCTGCAACACACACACACACACACACACACACACACACACACACACACACACACACACACACACACACACACACACACATACCAGCCCTCTGCTGAACCACTGGGGCATTCCACAACATGCACACACATGCACGCAAAACACACATATATAAATATATTGTGAAAATCACCCCTCTAACCCTGTACAACTCCCACATGCCTCATCTAGGCCTCCGGCAATGCTACTTTCACGCCTCAGCTTATTGCAAGCCCAGTAAACACAGTTCAAACACAGTGTGTGTACCCAATGATGGCAACTGTGGCTAGAAAGTGCTCTGTACTGGGGCCATGATCAATGATCAATTTCATAATTTCCACTATTTTTCCAATCAACCATCCAAACTAAAACGGTGCTGTCGAATGCAGAAAATTGAGCTTTTACAAAACACCCTCCAGAGTTATAATAGAAAATGCCAGTGTCATGGAGTGTTGACGGAGAAAACAGAGCTTTTCAAAAATGCTGATATGATTGTCAACCTTCACAGACATAGCTGAGCACTCCCACGTAGCAGCAGTGATTTGAAGCCAACTTTCTGTCAAGATTCTCAACACAGCTGCTCAGGAATTGCTGTTTGCCGGTTAGCAGGAAGCATTTCTTTCTTTCTATCAAATCACTATCAAAAGCTCATGCAGTCGTCTGACAAATTAAAAAAATGGCCAATGGCAAAACATTTATTCTGTGTTCACCCTTATCGAGACACAAAATAACTGATGGCTTGGGGGAAAGATAGCTGCATCTATCTTGGGAATCTGATACAGGATAGTGAAAGCTGTCCCAATGGCATGCAGCTCTTTAATTTAATGGGCCATTACATCACTGTTGTTTGTACACTGGACATCAAAAATGGAGAAATCACATCTTGGGATGTGTGTTGCTGAGCGAAGCAGGTGTTTCAGAAAATGACGGAGCATTTATAACCACTGCCGGCTCCTCATTAAAGTCAATGATGTGGGGAATAGATGGTGTGTTGGAGAGAGGAGAGGATGTATTAAGAGGTACACTGAAGGTTTTCAACATGGTTATAAAGAGTGAGATTTTCAGATCATTAATGATTTAAGTTTGCTTGTAGCAGCAATAGACAAAGTAACTGTCCCAAAAAAAAGTCCAAAATGTCTCCGGACAAATGGAGGGTCAGATAAATAGCAAGCAGACAGACACATTTTACTCCATCTCCGAGGAGCATAGGATATCATCAAATCAAAACCACATTGGTCTGTCTGCAACAGAAATTGAGTTATCAATATCAATAACGAGCAAATCTCATCTGTCTGGCTCCTCCACTTTGTGGCTGTGAGTGGAAAGGAGAGAGGAAGGCAGAGAGTCTTAGAGAAGAGATGAGGTGAGCATTTTTGTTCTTACACTGAAACCTGACAAATGTCACAGTTTCACTACAGCAGCAAGGAGATGATTTTCTGAGTTACATAATACTGTACCGGTACCATCACTGTCACTGAAGCCCCTGGGAATGTGGATCTCATGCATGCCTGTAGGGGTTTATTTTAGGGTGTACATGTGAGCATTCACATGCATACCTTCTCGTACTCTCCCACTTCTCCTACAACTCCTCACCTCCCACTCTCTCCTTTGCTTAAAATCTCGCAAATCTCCTGTGGTTTCACCTGTCGTGAGTCCCTACACTTCTCTTTTAAAGATGTGATTCTCCTAGTCTTCTCCTGCCTCTCATCCATCACCATCCTCTGCCTTGCCTCCCACTTATCTACTCATTCCTTCCAATCCTCTTCCCCGATGCTACTGTACCATCTGGCTCAGGTGATGTTGCCTCGGGGCTCATATTATGCTGCTGTCATCCCTGAACTGAAATCTAAAAAGGGGAGCATTTAACGTGGTCCTCCCAGTCGGCATACTTCCCTCCACCCCCGCACCTCTTCTCTGTGCTGTTTCGAGAAGCCCCACTGATCGGGTTGCCCCTGTAGAAAGCCACCAGACAGCCTGGGAAATACCTTAAAACCATGAATAAGGGAAACGTAACACTGTGGAACCCCATTGTGGAAAATGTTGCGCTTTCTATGCCCACCATGCATACTGACCACCTCCCTGGCAACAGAAATTAGTAAGTTACATATGCAAATTCTAGGAGGATCAATGAAATACCCTGAAAATATATTGCTTATCAGAGCATGTCTCCAGGATGTCTCCCTCACCTGGTTTTCCCGTAACAGTTTAGCATGAATAGTGCTAAATTGGCAATCTTTTTCCAAACACAGCCTCAGATCCGTGGCTCTCTGTCAGACAATCTGAATTTCAGAGGAAGCCAGATCCTGCTGTTAAGTGCATCTTCAAGCTGAGAGCCAGCGGAAGGGTCTTAACACATGGCCTTTTTGACAGAGACTGCTGCTATCTCCTCTGCCTGCGTTTTTCACAGTTTATCTTTTATTTCATTTACCTATTTTTATTAACTGACCAGCTTTAACTCTTCATCCTGTGGAGGAAACAGGCGTGAGCCATCTGGTTTGGCTCCACTGTGGATGTATTCCTGATCTCATAATAAATCATAAATCATCTGACACCTGAGAACCAAAGGGACAGTGAGGGATGCAGACCCCCCCCCCCCTTCTCCTTTTCAGTTAATTACATCTTGTTAAAGTTATTTTAATTACAAACCACATTGGGTTTTCTGTCACCAGCACCATCCAGGTCCTGGTGGTGCTGCTGCTCTGAAATCTGAAAATGAAATCTAGACTGTTGTCACCCACCACAGCTTGCTGTGCACATTTTATTGTGAATAAACACAAACATGATAAACAGGAATTTGAATCACGTGAGATCTCTGCGGCTTTACTGTGGGAATTAGTGTGGCAATGGTGTGATCTTTGTCAATTGTCACGCATGGATGTTATATTCCCTGCCTCATGACCTATTAACAACTCATACATTCATTTCTGTGGTGCTAATTTTTTGTGAAGAACAATTCACAGCCAGTGCATCTGTGACTCGATTCACTTAAGTATGGACTATAAATAAAATGGCGCTTTTAATCTGTTTGCATACTGTGTTTTTGTCCGTTTTTCGTGCAGTCGTAAAAAACGTTGTAAACCTGTACACTGATGTTAGGTGAGACAATGCTGCGGTCACAACAAGATCGGCAGACAACACAGTGAGCATAAACCACTGTTATTGCTTTTGGTACAGAACAAAAGCTTTTGTTATCCTGTTCTGTTGCGTTTAACAGTTGCCATGGCGACAGTGAACCAGGAGAGGCTTAAGGAGGATCCCAAACTCGATAAAAAGGGGTTTCTGAGTCTGACAGTGGAACTCTCTATTTGACTCTCTTTTTTCTCTCTTGTTTTCCATTACTGACTCACACTGTGGAGTCTTTTGAAGAAGAGGGGAAAAGAAGAGAAGAGGAATGGAAAGAGCACAACAGAGCAAGATGTAAAGAGCCTTCCGGACAGAGCTGTGGGAAACGGAAGAGGCTGCGGGGTTCAGGCAGCAGCGACTGCCAGCAGAGAAAAATACCAGTAGAGTGGATATGAAGGCACGCATTATTACATTGTAGACGTCTCAAAGCAACTCCAGTCTGGGCCACCGAGCAGCCCAGGTTGAAAATGTTGAGCCTTTTTGCATTCAAATATGGTTAGTGATTCAGCAATTTCACTCACATAAAATGTCTGTAATTTGATTAAAAGCACATACCCAAAATATTACTCGGCCCTCCGAGACTGGCCATTTTTTAAATTACAGACAGGGTTTCACATGTGTTTAATAGACAAATTGTGATACCACATAACACCATCACTCGCTCGAGCTGTGGGAGAGAAACTCATTTTAAATTGTGCTGAGCCCTCTCTGGTATCGATTCATTCTCACCGTCAGTATTAAAAGAACTCACCAAGGCATTTCTTCAAATTGCTTACTTTTGTTGATGGGGCGGGTGGGGTGGCGGTTGTGGAGGGATGGATGGATAGAGCGAAGAGTGCCGAGTCCTTGTTAGGCCTTTTTGTTGATTAGGTCTGGTTCAACAGCCTTGTTAGCTAGCCATGGCCGCTTTATTTTCTATCTGTGATCTCTGTGTGCTTGTGTGTGAGTATACTTGTATTCGTACTAAAGCCCTGCTTTAGAATATATAAGTGCATGTTTTTGTCTGACACACAACTGCTGTCTCAGGTTTGCATCCAGAGAGCTGACTTGTGATTAAACTAGGGAGCCATCAGCAAATCCTTCAAATTACTGGTAAGCCACGCATTCCTGCGAGGCTCATAAGGGCAGAGTTATGCTTGAAACGTTTGTACGATGTGTCGCCCAAACACGTCAGAAGGCAAAAATGTTTATAGCTGTTCCAAAAGGCCACCCGTGGAGCCGTCAAGAGAGGGGCGAAAACATGATAATTTAAACATTTTCAGACAGTGGCTCTTCAAAGACATTCATAGTGTTGCATTCGTTTGTACAGACATAAAGTGACAGCAATTGTGTTGCTGTTCAAACCCTGCCAACTTTATCACCTCCACACACCTGGCCAACCGCTGTGTAAAGTGTAAAAATGTCAGATTGTCAGTTTTGGAAAATTAAAGAAATTGCAACATTGGAAAAGTGTGTGGGGAGGGGGGTTTCTGAAGCAGTTTCACCATCTGACAGGTTACCTGCCCCTTAAACCTCCTCCACGGCGGTTTGGAGATCAAGGGAGCGCTCCAGAGCTCAAGAGTGACAGAGAAAGAAACACTCCTCCTTCACACTTTTTTTCCCCATCTACTCCTCTGTCACTCCAAAGCTCACACCTCACTCGCACTTCTCTGTTCAGTCTGTCTTTTCACCCCTCTCTATTTCACCTCCTGCTCTGCCGTCCATATCCTTCTCTCCCCTGGCTCTTCGTCTTCTTTTTCACCTCATCCCTTCCTCCCTCAGTGAAACAGACAGGAACAGAGATAGTTCATCTGAGAGTGATGGAGCTCTGACAGACTGATCCCTTTGCCCTCTCCCCCAGGGTGTGCAGCTGTGCCCGGCCTCTGCGACGCCTACCTCCCCAAACACACATCCACACAGAAACGGCAGGAATACACCCACCTACACACATGCATGCATACATTTATAGAGCTACCGAGAGAGCACACATGTGCACTGGCTCACACCTCCAGACTCATGTGCATGTGTGTGTGTACGGCTTTATATAAGTCATCACATTTCTGTGCTTTTGTGCGCTGCATAAACGAAGAATGTCATGTGATGGGGAATTACAGGTTACAGGTTTTTTTGGCCTGATACCAATATCAATATTCAAGTTCAATTGATTTTTCTAGTGTTTTATGTGTGCTGCTGAAAAAGTTTGCAGAACAAGCTTGACATCTACACAGAACAAGTTTTGTAGAGTTAAATATAATTCTACATCCAATATTAACCAGGTTTGACTTTTGAAAAGTACACTAACTACATTTCGATCGATACCATCACGCTTTAGTGGCCAGTATTAACAAATATAATAGTTCTTCACTATTGATTAATCTGCAGAATATTTTCCTGATTAATCAATTAATCTTTAAGAGAGTTAAAACATGTGCATCAAGGTTTCTTAAAAGGTCTTGTTTTATCCAACCAATGCTCCAAAACCTAAAGATATTCTCTTCATAACAATATAAAACAGGGGGAAACAGCAAATCCTCACATTGGTGAAGCAGGAATGAGGGAATCCTTTTTGCTTGAAGATGACTTAAACGATGAATCAATTATCAAAATATTTGCTGATTATTTTTTTGCTGTTTAAGCGATTCATTGTTGCAGTATACTGTATTCACTGTATTTCTCCCTAACACACATACTCTCTCCACTCCTTTAAGCATACCTTCCCCTCTTAAGGATTTGATTTGTGCCAAGTCCATTAGCCTAATCTGAAAAACAAAAGCAGCACTTTGTTTGTCTCTCTCTCTCTCTCTCTCTCTCTCTCTCGGTCTATCCCCATACACACATGCACACATGCACACACGCACGCACACGTACACACACATACACACACATACACACACACTTCACATCTTCCATCAGCACATTCGCTAGTGCCCTGCTGTTATCTGGGGGATGTGATGTGCCATTTCTCTTTGAAAGCACTGTCACAGAACGGCTTATTTCACCAGTCCTCCAGACGCGGGGCTCTCTGTCTCTGGCAGGGTTTTTCCATCCAAGACAAAGAACAGAGCTGCCCGAGCTGTACTGCCTGGCTGTCTCATTAGGAACAAGACAACGGAGGCAACACAAAAGAGAGATGTATACAGTCCAGTGAAAAAGTGGAACAGAAGTGAGCTAAAGTCATCTGTAATTTTCTTTGTTTGCTGCTGATGTACAGTATCTTTAGTACAGAAAAAAAAAATCACTTTAAAAGTTCAGTTGGTGAGCAGCTGTTTGCGTATAAAAGCTTGCAATTCACTTACAGCAAAAATATAGCAACAACTAAGTGAACTGTGTAAGTGTGACATATACTGCGAGGAGTGGTAGCAGAATATACTGACTGTGGAGAAATATGATCAGCAGCAGTGGTTTGTTTGTGACAGAAGAATTTCACTGTTTCAGTGATGCTACATTTCTCAACTGTCTCCATCCATCAGCATGTTTGACAAAAAAAAACTAAAAAACAGCTCTGCTTACATTTTTCTGACAGAAACATCATCCTTCCTCACACAATCCTTACACAATCACCTGAAGTGTAAACATACAGCAGATCTCGCACTTAAGCGCAGTTTATTTCTGGAAGATATAAACCTGGTAAAACTATGGTGTTTCTAAAGCATTGCTATGTAAGACTCTCTTATGTAACAATATGTTAACTTTGGTCAAGATATTTATTTGGAAAAGCCATTGATGTGGGCAAACTGCATAGCTACCCTAAACACTACTCTTTCTGTAAATTTTCTAAGTTTTCATTTCAATTTCACTTTAATTCACCAGTTCACACCGGATCTATAACCCACAACCTCCTACCTCTCACTTCACTCTGTGTCTGCTATTCATTACTATACATTGACTATACATAACAGTTACTATGTAAGATCTAGGTAAATAAAATTAATTCATACTGTCCTGATCATTTAAGCACTTCCTTTAGTCAAGCAGCTGAATTTTGTTGAGCTTAGTTATAGTTATTAGGATTCTGGAAGTGAGATATTTCTATAGAAGTCCCCTGGGGTCTTTTTATCTTGCAGGCACATTTTTCCCCTTTTATTTCTGTCTCCTTTAGTGCAAGAAAACTGTTCTATGTCCAATTTAAGCAGCTAAACTAACTACACTAACACCCGTCAGAGCACAGCAAACCAGATGTCCAGTGACAAGTGTGTACTTCATGCACACGTACACGCACAAACCCACACACACATACAACTATATTCGTTAAAAAGGGTTTCTCTTGACCCAACAGCAGTTTCTGTGTGGCGGGACAACGTGCAACTGAACTGCTGTTAATACTGTGAGTGTGTGTTTGCCTGTTATGTAAACCTCATTATCTCTATCACTACATCAAATTCTTATCATTAAGCCTCTGAGAGATCATAGAGCATTTGGAGAAACATCAAAGTGCTACACAACACAGCAGCCACGATAGACTTAAACACACACACACAAAATCCACAAAAAGGCAAACACAACATTGTGTTTGGTGTTGATTTACGACCCCCGTCTTAATCGGGATAAGTCTGGGACCTTGAGTCAAAAGATGTTTGATTGTATCCTTGAGCTTCCCCCATCACAGCAGCTGTCTCATGAAAAATATATTTCTGTTCAGGCCACCAAGTTCACCAGTCCACCCCCTCCTCACTCTCTCTCCCTCTCTCTCTCCCCTGCCGGCTCTCACCCTCGACATCTTTCGCTCAGAACAGAAACTAGTTGCCATGGCTACAATCATTAACACATCTGGCATAGTTGTCTGGCGCACACATGCGCACAGAGTGAAACGCAGACACACATGGACACACATTTGCACATGTACCCACACAACAAACAACATACATATGTAAAAAGCATTAATATGCATCATTTTACTGTGCTGTTCTCAGCTTCATGGCTGCATGGAGCTTGTGTGAGAGAGATAACGGGTTGAGGCTTGTTGGGGAAAATACATCAACAGAGAACTTTGGGCCTCAGTGATAATCCTTTTGGAGAATTTAACCCAACCCTCCTTCATCTTAATCCGTTGGGAAATGGAGTTGATGTCTTTGAACATCACTGAATCTTCAATATTGGGATATTCCAAACTGATATTTAAAGTTTGGCTTCAAAAAAGGCATTATTCAAACTTCATTGTCTCTGTATGATGAAGAATGACCAATACTGGATTTCTAAGGCTAATGCCAATATTGAGTTTAAAGAACAAAATAAAGTTACATTGGCCAATATTCTTTATTTAAAATTTTTTAACATAACTTCAGAACATAAATAACTTGTTACTCATCGACCGACATTTACGCTGGTCAAAGAAACAGCCATTATGAAATATATCCCCTGAAGATATATTTTCACATACATAATTCTTATATCTTTTGTCTTATTAACGATTTGTTTTTCATACATACTGTTCAACTGTTGAGGTAAACAAATTCATTTTGCTTATATTTATTATTTTTCAACAGCCTCTAAATGTGCGACATTGCTTCGTGTCAACATTTCATTACTGCAGTCAGTAGTTTGAACATCATGTCTCTTGCTGTTGTTGAGGAACCCGACTGACAGCTTTACCACTGAGGGTGGCACATATCAAAGCAGCTATAAATTATTTAAAGAATACATTTCCTTCTCAGTAACAGATTTACTCAGCCTTGTAAAATGTATAGTGGGAAGCTGTATCTGTGCTTCTCTGCTTCTCTGCTTTACTTTGGTCTTTCCCTGTCCTACAAATCCCTGATCTCCAGGGCCACCTCGAATGCAGCTCAGTCTCATCCAAGCTCAAATGGTCTGGAAAATACCCTTTGTGTGTGTGTGTGTGTGTGTGTGTGTGTGTGTGTGTGTGTGTGTGTGTGTGTGTGTGTGTGTGTGTGTGTGTGTGTGAGACCCGTGTATATGGTGTTGTGTATGTGTATCATCAGTGACTTTCATCACTAAAACACATTTATCATAGACACAACAGCAAGGGAGGCACAGGACATGTGTGCTTCAGTATGTGGTCCACAACCTGAAAATCACATATAAGTATACACATGTGAGAGCACACACACACACACACACACACACACACACACACACACACACACACACACACACACACACACACACACACACACACACACAAACCAACATTCCACCTCATAAGTCAAAACATGTTTCTGTGGCTTCACAGAAACACCTTCAATTCAAAGCCATAAAAACAACTCCAACTCCTCAGGAAAACAACAAGACAGCTATGCATACGTTACATACAGTGCATGTGTCTCAGATACACACACAAAAAGACACACCTCCACATACACACACACAGCTGTAGAGGAGTTTGACAGTACAACAGATGCCTGTGAGGTGCGTGCGTGCATTCTGCTGCCCCCACCCCAACCCCTGAGGACATCCCCATGCCTCCCATTATACATACTCTCTCTCTTCACTTTACATACCACTGCTCCCCCAGCCAATCACCCAGAGCAAAACAACCAGACCGACCAGTCGCAGCGGCAGGATTATAATAACTGGTGACTGACAGACGGCATTTCAATGGGCTTTGGTAGCATTTCAGGTGAGGCTAAACAAATATTTCTCCCTGGTGTCAGAGCTTCATGCGAGCTTGTGGTAGACAGAACATTTTTTAAAAGCAATTCACAGGAAAATTCATGGGAACAACCAGGTGTACAAGCTGTACATTAAATACATTGACTCTTGTATAAAGCAAACCGACTCAACGTTACAAATCTGTAACGTGCTGATGAATCAAGACTTGATCAGAATAAATGATCAAACAAAAAAAATCAATAACAACATGGTCAAACACACCTTCAGTCACTTTCTCATCAACCTCACCCATTAATCTCACCTCATTGTAGAATCTCTTACTTTGCATACAAACATCTAAAAGCCTGAGCAACAACTGAGCAAAAGGAAACACACCAAGACAAAGAAACCTCTTTCTCTCTCATACCTTTTTGCCTTTCTTCTTGCGATGGGCCGCTTTCCCGCCGCCTGCTTTCTCCTTAGCTTCCTCACTCATGTTCAGAGATCTCCCCCCGTTCCTCTCCTCTTCTCACTTTTTGTTTTAATCCAGCATGTAGGAGCTCGTGGAGTGGAGCGGCGGCAGCTGCTGTCTTCACTGGTGAAATGTTGCCACAGAAATGTCCATTTAGAAGCAGTGAAGGAAGGATTGTTCCATGCAGAGTGGGAGTACGCGTGAAGAGAGGAGAGACTGGGAGGACTGTGCTGATGCTCTCTCCCTCCCTCCTCCTCTTCCTCTCCTCTTCCTCTCCACGTTCACAAACACACACTCACACACACTTGCGAAGCACGCTCGCCGAGGTCCACTCCCACTTGCTGCCTTTGCCGTGCGCAATTGGCGACTCTCTCCAGCGCACTCAGAGGCAGGGTGTGGAGGCAGGAGGAGAGTAGAGAGATAGAGGCGGAGGAGGAAGATGAGGAGGTGGAAGAGGAGGAGGAGGATGTTGATGTGTATGATGAAGGAGAGAATAAGGAAGTGTATTCCTGGTTGAATGTGGTGCTGCCTACCTGAAGCTGGAGACACTCTCCCAAAGGAGAAAGAGACACAGAAAATGATACATAGGAAGAGAGATACAAAGAGAGTCAGAGTGAGAAAAGACAGAAAATTGGTCAGTCAGACAGAAAGTAAACGAGAGAAAGGAGTGTGAAATGGTGTTACTGGTGTTAGTGAAAGAGAGAAAGAGCGCAAGGCTGAAACAGAAGAGGGGGGCGTGATCCGCACAGTCTCTCCACTCTGCCGGCTTGATGATTTCTGCTGTTGCTCCCTGCACAGTCGTTGTGATATGAAATGAGACTCTTCACTCCTCTGACAGGCCAGTAGAGAGACAGAGAGAGAGGGAGGATCATTAACACGATGCATCAGGTCCTTCCAGAAAAGGAAGTCTCCCCACTAGCCTCTGCCAGCAGGATCAGCTTACTGGAAACTGGAACAGAACAGAAGTGCACCCGGCACGGACTGACTGACTGACTGACTGGGTTGATCGAGGCATGTGTTTATGTATGTGTGAGACAGAGAGACAGGCAGGCGTAGGGTGAAGAAGAAAAGGAAACATGTATACAAGGTTGATAATATCCAAATAATATCCAACCAATAACCATTAAAATGCCAGACAGAGAGAGACTCTGAAAAGACAGAAAGACCACGCCTTTCCCAGCTTCAACAAGCTACAGCTGAAACATCTAGCTAATGAGGCAGGAGGAGAGCAAGTGAATCGGGGAGAGAAAATGGGAACAAAAAGCCCTGGGTGACACAGAGGGGGATATCAGAAGGCAGGGTGGGGTGAGAAATAGACAGGACAGAGAAAATGACAGTGGGAGATGGGGGGGAGTGAGGTGGGGAGGGTGGAAAAAAACAACAATGTGATATCAGTGAAACAGACAAACCAAGGAGGCATGGAGAGGATGAAAGAACAAATGAAAAAAACAAATGAGGAGCAGACAGAGGCACAAGAGAGGCAGGGTTTGTTGTGATTTCCCTCCAAACAACAGGTTCTTTATTCTGGGGGGTTTATAGCGGTTAACCATCTCTCCCTCCCTTCTGCTCCCGACGAGCTGTATGCTATCACCACCACGCTGTGTGATGTCAATTAGGTCTTGGCCTCCCAACAGAGAGATTAAGACAATTATCTCCAGAATTTTCCCGAAGATTCACACATGCAGCGTTGGTACGTCTTGTTAGCTATCTAGAGTAAGCATCTGTTTTACGTCCATCTGCTGGTTATAGCCAATAAAAACTGAGTGCCAAAACACTGAATAAAACGTGACGAAAATGAGGTTCACTTTCAGTCTAAACATAAAAACATGCAGCTAATATTGACTGAGTTGAGTAATGACAAATAGAGCTATACTGCTGATATTAGCTTGTTACAGACATGTTGCTATCAGTGTATAGTTAGCTGATAAATAGCTAGAAATGGCTTTTTGTTTGTCCAGAAGGAAAATACTGACACATTTATTTTTCAACGGTAAAATGTCCCTTATATAACAAAGTCTAAGAGATTCTTCCCAAAATAATATAATAATAATACATTTTTAGCTGATTTTTAAAACTCTCATATCATCAATCGAGTACCAGTCAGACTATGATGACATCGTGAGGAAAGAGGCCAGAGTTGATCTCAGATTAAGGTGCTTTGAAGTGTAATTCGAGCAGATACGGTTCATGATAAAAAGTAAATCGTATTTTAGAAAGGAACTGAACATGTTGTTCACCAGTAATCTCAGTGATGTCAGTGTGAGTGAATCTAATGTCACTCAAAATCAGTTTAACTGGGTAGTTTCACTGACACACGCCTGCACAGTCCATTAACATTACTTGGAGGGCAGTTTCCAAATCAAATAGACTCTGCTCTAATAGAGATTACTGTATGTTACCACACCCCCTTTGCCATGCCACTGAAAAGGGATTTACTTGTTGTAATATGTATTACTCAATTTTCTACTTATATAGGCGAGATCCACTGAGATATTACTCTTTTTCAACAAAATTAAAAAAAACTGCTTCCTCCATGTGATAACTGGGTAAATGTTTGTAAGCTTGTCTGGTAGCAAACAGGAAACATCTCATTAGTGAAGAAAATGGAGGGAGTGTGATGAGTTTAGTTCAGTTTAGTTTACTTTTCCATCTCCACTGGCTTTGGTGTTGTTTGTGTACAGAAACACTGTTCTGCTTCAGTTCCTCTGCAGTCTTTCAGGCACATGCATAATTTCAAACCAGTGAATGAAATCAGATTGAATTAATACATCAAACTAATACAAAAATCGAACTAGTTTAACTGGTATGATTTGGGATTTATTTATTATAAGCGTACTGCAGTTAAGGAAAACTGAATAGGGTGTTTACATGACAATTACCATACAGGGGCATTGCCAAAATTTGACTTTAATCAAATTATTAGAGTGCATGCAGTTGCACTTAATTACAAGTCACCATACCAAAGGACCGAATGAGGGAGAAAGGAGGGGGAGCTGTGCCAAAGCTTTTGAAAAAAATACCTTAGGACAGAAAGATTAGGGAAAGATTAGGGTGATTCACAAATTCCTTCCAGTGTTATATATGCAACCATTACATTAAAATATATTGTACTAAATTTGTCAAAGCTATGAATTTAGGTGACTATCTAACAAGAGGACAGAATTTGGAACCAGGATTCGCCTTCAGTAAACGCTGGGCTCTCCCCAAGTGAAAGCTTACGACAGATTACTAGCTTTAGCACCAGTGACATATGATGTCCTCCAGTCAGGACCATCATCCTCCTCTCTGTCAACTTCTCTTCACTCCACCTTTCCCTTCCCCATCTACAACCCCAAGTGCTCAGAGTGAGAGGAGAGAAGGATTACACACTGCTTCACACATTAATCTGCAGCTGGAAATGTTCTCTCCACTCCATTTTGTGTGATAGTAAGTGTGTATGTACAGTACAGCTGATGGGGATGTGTGTGCATGTTTGATTTTGTGGGTGCTTACAGCTGATGTACACTATGCACATTGTGTGTGTGTGTGTGTGTGTGTTTCAGGGTGTGGTTCCTCTGAATCAGTGCCAGCAGCTGTTATTATTGATTGTGCCAGGAGGCAGCTCCATCAGCAAGACGCTTATTAGGATTTATAAGCCTCACACCTCACACTGGGAAACACCTCAAATTCATACAGAATTTGAAACCAATCACATCCATTTATCTCTGTTCATGGTTACATGTTACTGCCATCTGCTCAGCTTCTCATGAGATATCAAGATAACTTCATGTTAAATAAATCATTAATACAACATACTGACTGATTGTGCTATGAGAAAGGTTACTCATTATAAATTGTTAATGGTAAATGGTATGTCAAAATATAAGACAACACTTTGTTGTGAGAAGAATAAGATCTTGTTTCTCACTAACTACAACTACACAACATTCATACGGTGACAGCAATGTTATTATGTTCATCTAAATACAATTTAAAACAATTTTAATCTAAATATTTGTTACAATTGATGTGTAATAACAATGCAGATTGTGTATGTTCCCCAGACTGATTAAACATAAACTGTAGTATATTGGCAGTTTGCTTATTCAACCCTTTGCTTTATTTTTTACTAAATGTCGGCTATTATGTAACTGTGTTGTCCATTCTTAAGTGTTTACATTCTGCATGACCCACTAAATAGGGCTGCTTCTTTCAGCTTTATTTATCTTTGGACACACTTGGCTTGGCTTATTTGGTGGTTATAAGTGTTGACCTAACTTACAAAGATGTGCACACACCATTCCTACTTTTTAGAGGGGGAGTTATATTTGGTGAGGATGCTGGATTTCCATATCAAAAGGAGCAGTTCTCTCTTCGCACTAATCTGCTGAAGAGGCAGGCGTAGTGTCCCCAAACCAGCCGTTACGTTCCCAGTAATGTAGAGCGAGGTAAGAGAGGTAAGAAAGAGGAGCCGGATAGTAATCTGACTGACTGACTGATGAGCATAAAGAAAGAGACAAAGATGTACAGTTAAATGTGGTGTCATCTCCTCCTTCTGCATTATTTCCGCTCATTTAGACATCTGGCAAAAACACACTAAATGAAAAATGTTCAGTTAGTCTATCTTTTTTTTTAAAGTGTGCCAATGGATGCCAGTGGATGTAAGACTTACATAATATATACAAGTTCAGATACTGAGCAGCTGTGTGTACTCTTGCCTGCAGTCTGAGGTCGGGGGGTACGTTATCGGTGTAAGGAGACACTCAGGTTATCTGGAAGGCTATCAGTCACTGTAGTCATCCATGATTACCAATCCATATTAAAAGGTTTACAGTTACCATGTCATTTTTAATTACTTGGAGAAGCTCTAATGAGCTGCTAGTAATTACAATCTGACAAAAAAAAAGCATGAATACCAATAATAATACAAATAAATATTGAATATTGACAATACCAATATTATTAAGGATAGTGAGAAATATATACAATGCAAAGTATAATAATAACTTAATTTGATGTAAAGATAATAATAAGGAAATACTTTTGTTCCTGGTCTGAATAAACTGAACTGATAGAGTCTGACATTAAGAATCTACACAGTCTCCATCTATCATTATATGAGTCTTGTCCTTGTGGTAAGAACCAGACAATGTCATGGGATCAGACTGTGATCTTTTGGCTGCAGTTACATCTGCCATTAGTGTGACTTTGATCATCCAAACACAGTCAGACACATGAAGGGATGCACAGAAATCTAATTTTGCTCGCATTGCTTTCAGTCCTCCAAAACCAGAGATGGAAGTGGTCAGCAAAGTGGAACAGTGTGCCCATACAGAAATTGAATCTCGTAATCTGATCTTTGGAATTGTAACTTAAAATCTGACTTATGTGTACATGTGGCCTCCTTTTCTGCCATATTGTGAAATTTGTTGTTGACAAACCCTGGTAAACCATGCAGAGTATCTTACAACAAGACTACCACTGCCATCCATAAAATCAGGCCACTAGTAACTAATGTGCAGATTGAGTGTGCCTTTTCATGAATACAGTACAGATTTCACTAGTCCACATTAATCCAGGAGGCAGCACTAACAGAAAACCTCAACTGAAATGGCTTTGGCTTTGCTAATGTACATGTAAATCTGGGAAGAAATCTCTGCCACAACTGTAATTCAGACATGTCAGCTACCCAGACTGTGACTAAAGCCACCCTATAAGCCTCCGCAGCGACGTGTCTTCTCACATCCATCATGCTCTGGATCGAAAGTCTCTGATCAATGTGCTGTATGCAGAGGCCAGATAGGGCCTGACAGACAACTCTACAGGGGGTTCCCATCCCTGGCTCGTGATGGGAGGGGTACCATACAAATCAAGTGCCCCCTTCACTAGAAATCAATCATCACATAAGATGAATGCTGGTATCTCCCTGAAAACAACCCTCTGAAGAATCATACCAAGCTAAGCAGCAATTGAATGACAGCCATTGTGCACAAAATAACGGTAGATGCAATTTCTCATCTCATTTCAATTCACATTTTAAATTGACTGGTATGTTTATCTGCAATCAATAATTGCAAGCAAGGTCATTATTACCCCAATCAGTTTGCCTATGGCAGCAGCTCTTATTTTATTGGAGTAATCTAAAGATAATATGTCAAGTCAAGCTCTGCACCATGATTTTTACCAAGCAAATTTGTAAAAGCGCATTTTTAATTAAAGGCCAATATGGTTGGTCATAACGGCATCCTACTGTAATGCTGATTTGATTTATAACCCACCTTTCAATTGGCAAACATGTAAAAATAAACTCATCTAAATATTGGAGGAAATAAAATTGCTGTTATTCATATAATACAACACACACACACACACACACACACACACACACACACACACACACACACACACACAATTGCAATCAAGGTATGACATTTAAATGTGATTTGGTGAACTCATTCTGATATAGCACAGCAGTGAACATGTGGTTAAGGTTAAGGACAGTGAACTTACGTACGATCTCAAGCCTATCTAAAGTCAATATAGTCAATAGATGATTCAACAAAGATCGACTAGAGAGCTTGGAAAAAGCTTAGACACACCTACATGCATCTTGTACTTCTATCCTTCTACCCTACGCTAACTCCAGCTAAGTCCTAAGCCATAAATGGCCATGGAAACAACTGAGCCTGGATCAAAATGGCCACTCAAATTCGCAAAACACATGCAGAATCTAAGACACATACATAGACCTGCACCCAGTTCCTTTTTAACTGTACTCAGCCTGTACAGAGAAGAGTGAGGGGCTCATTTTCAGCTGTCTCCTTTCAGGTAGTGTGACAACAATGAGGGTTAAATTCAGACCTACTTTCCTCTGTAATCAGGTCAGGTCCGGACAGGTGCTCCCTGACTGATAAAGAGCTGTGAGGATTGAGGGCTCCATTTTTACTGACAATTTTGTTCTAATGTTTGGGGAGTCATTTGTATTACTAACCAATATTAACATACAAATGTGCATAGCAAGCAACCTGATTCTGTCCAGCAGGGCTAGACACATTGAATCTGTTATTTAGCTTTGGTCAATTAGGATGTATCTGGATTTCGGGAGATGAGAGGAGAGGACAGAAGAGGAACAATTCAGTCTATTTTTCTATATTTAGTCAACACTAGCTTCCTTATTGTCCTTCTTATCAGTTTCTTTTTAAGGTCATTGTGTAAATTGAAACAATCCTTTTTAAAACACTAAGCAAACCAGGAAGCAAAAGAGTCTTAGTCTTCTTTATAGTTGCAAAACCTGTGCAAATATCATCATTTGTTTGAAATGTTCATAATTACATGCATGAACTGAAAAAGATCTCCAAATAAAACAAAATACGTCCTTTGTTCGTGCCCTCCAGAACAACACCTGCAAATGTTTTTTGATCTGACACCAACATCGACAGGACGACATCATTTGTCTGTCTGTCTTTTTAATAATCAGCTAACATTCTGGTCAAGGTTTTGGTTTTAGGGAAAAATCATGGTTTTGGTTGGAATTACTCCTTTGTTAAGTTTAGGGGACATTCGTCGTGCACGTGGTTACAGTCAGAGAAAAACTGAGGTTGTGGTTTAACCAACGTTGACTGTCGGTTTGAAACAGGAAACCAACATTGTGTTGGCCCAACCAGCCACCTTGACCTCCTCCCCACTTTGTGGGTCTATAACAATGTCACTTCCAACGGACAAGAGTAATAATTCCTAGGACCATCAGAGGTATTTGTCACCTTAACGTAAACAAACATTTTTTGTTTTTGTGGATGCAACTGATAGTGCCGTTCTTCTTGGGAAGAAACACCCTGAGATGCAGGAAAATACATCAACATATTCACTAAAAATTTGTATCCCTTCACAAAATTCTTCTTGCTAGTTTCCCCATCAGAGATACTGAATCACAATGACTCACATCCTCACAGTCAGTTAATCCACTCTTCAAATACTGTAAAGCCTGTACAAACACATCATCTCAGAGCAAATAAACAAGACATCTTTTAATTGGCAGAGGCGCATGCTGCTTTCCAGAGTGCAGTGTTCTTAAAAATCAATACTGTTGTATTGTATTATTCAGTGTATTGTTCCTGGTGCCAAGCACTCCCATCACAACTGGCTGCTTTTTGTGAAAATTAATGCAGCATGCAATGCAAACATGACAAAGAGACGACTATTGATTCTTGCATTTTGATTTTCCTCGAGGTGTCTTGCAGTTTTATGGTTGGAGTGCCTATGCAGAGGCATTTTACATCTCTCTGCATACATTTACATTAAATGCACTTGCAAATATTCTGTCTTCATCTTTCTTTGTGCGTGAGTGGGAAAGGGACTATGAAAGAGAGATGTATATTCATCTCAATATTGGCCTGTGTCTAGTGTGGTGTGAATGGTATTATGCTGAAGAGTCTTGCACTTGCCTTGCTGTTGCTGACACTGCAATGTCCAGAGGCTTCCTGATCTCTCCAGTCAATCCAGTCTCACTGTGCAGGAGCTGCCAGGGGAAGCAGAGGAAGAGAGTTACTTAAAGTACAAGCACAGGCAGACAGCAGACTTCTTCAGTCATGATGGAGCAACAGAAACTGCCCTTCTAATTACTCTTATTTCATAAAATAACTACTTTTATGATAAAGTGACCACTCCCAAAGCAAGGTAATAACAGTACAGTGATGGTGAGATAGGACATAGAAACCCACATTCATCCTTAAATTTACAGTAAACAGACCTCACCTGCTTAAAGTGTAAGCAGGTGAGGTTTAGTGCCTTTACATTAAAATAGAGAGAGTATGGTTTTCCCTTTGCCGTGTGATGAGGGAAGAACTCTTCAATCTACCAGAAGAGATAGAAAGCATCTTTCTTTTTTGGCTTTAACATAAAATTCCTTATATTTCAACTTCAGCTGATAAAACCTTGTACTCCAGTTCAGGATTCACCTCAAAACAGCCACAGATCACTGAAATGTTAAATACGGCTGGAGGGCTTTGACAAGAAACAAGTGCCTATGTGATCAGTCTGTGCTCCCTTATGATTGATGATCTGGCTCAGTCAACTGTTGCAGTGAAGAAAAAAGACTGAGGCTCCTCAGGTTCACTTAAATCTGAAAGTGTTGATTTACCTGACTGTGTGGTAATGTAACAGCTCACTTTGGGTGACTAATTGTCATTAATTTACAAGGTTGTACTACAAATGTAACAAAAGTTCTAAATGTCAGATCTCTGGCATTGTGTTTATCTATATTTAGCCTAATTAAACAGTGGATTTAGGTGTAGACTATTATATGACATCAGTGGTGTGAGTTTGAATTTGGTTCATTCTTACTGTTCCACATGACCTCTCTTCTCTGCCCCAGTTTTCTAGTTGCTCATTTGTGTTTCCTATCCAACAAAGCAAAACAGCTGTGTAAGTTCAATATGTGATTTTTTTCAATTAAAGTGATTATAAGTCCCAATTTAATTTTAAACAATTTGTAAAGCAAAATTATGTAAGAATTGGTATTTTTTGCTAGAAAACTCCATACATAACTGAGTTATTTTCTCCATAGACTTTCACCAAAATCAGCGAATAAAGTTGTGTGTTTTGTACAGTAATCAGTGAGTCCCAGCCCCCAGAAACACACTCGTCTAATGTTTTTCCAACCTAATTCTTGTCTCATTTGTAGTCTGATAACAGTGAATTAATCAAATTCAGTGCCCCATATCCCTATTTTCCAAGCTACTGTTGCTGGGATCCTTGTCAGAGAGGAGCAGGTTAAAAAAAAAGACGCATACTGAGAATACTGAGCTGCCTTCCCTTTTATCTGAAGACACATAGCCACTGGTGTGTGACATAGTACCGTAAAACGTTACGCATTTCTCACGGGAGATTGTACCCATTCACCATTCTCTAAAACAGTTGTTGCTTTAAGGCTCAAAAGATTCTTCATCTACTCCCTGTAATGTGGTGAAATCACCTAATTGAGACGTTAAATTCATTCCTTTGTAGACTTTTTTTTATAAATTTAGCATCAGACTTAGTCATTTAAGCGTACATGTTGCACATAAGCCCTTACAAATAAAATAAATGTGTACATGTGTTGGGATTGATATCTGCACTGTTTGGTTCCAGAAGTATGTCTTTAATTATAATGCTTTATATAATATTTCCCACATTCCCATATGATGACCCTTAGAGAGGAGACCCATGGAAGAAGTTTTCTGCAACAAAATTACACTTATTTACAGATCTCATGTGAACGTGCTGATTGTAAACAATGTTGGCAATCAAAGTTGTTTGTTCTCTATAATTATAATTGTTGAGTCATGGAATGACTGAATGAGATAGCATCTGGGTCGTGCCATTCTATCCTGGGAATTAGATGATAACTTATTCCAGTGACTCAGCACACAGCACCATTACCTACCATTACAGCTTGACATAACTTTGTTTGAAACGGCATGAAATTACATTTACCTGCTTAAATGGGCCATTAATGTCAGGACGGCATTCCCAGAAGATGGAGAGCTGGCGTGAGAGAGCTCTTTTTTCTACGGAGGCCAGAGAGCGTGAAAACAGAGGAAGCACTCCTGAGTGAGGTGATGAGAGAAACAATGTGAGGCAGACCTTGCCATGTGGGACTAAAATCTACGCAATACAAAGTGATTTAACTTACAAGACAAAATAAAGATTCAATAACATGTATAGTTTTTTTTAATTGGAGAGGACATTCAGTGTTGATTTTATGGAAATACAATTATTAACCCATATCTGTTTGAATAACTCCTGTTTGGATAGTGTAAATATTAGATATGTCTTATTATATTCATTAAAATGTCATTTGTTTTCCCCTGAGGCTCTCCAAATACATCACGATGTCTTCATGTTAAAATGATGTGTTGAGAAATCTGATTATGCTAGAAGTCTGTTACCCCTCCAGCTCTAAACGTCAGTCATTGTTGTCTTGGTTAATATCATCATAATGTATTCTGCTATGTTATCTCCCTCAGCAGCCCTACGGCAAAGGAGTTCTTTTGCTGTGCTAAGCCCTCTACACATGCTCACTCTGGCAAACAGGGAGTTGAAGGCACAACAGAATCAAAGTCATTGCTTATATGAACAAATCACTTTAGGTATCTGCTAAACATCTTTAAAGATCATACTTGCACCGGTGCATCCTTTGCATTGCAATAATGCAGAAAATAGCAGACAAACTCAAACAACAAAACAGGAGCTGACTTTTTAAGGCCCTAACAGGTGCTTTTTTAGTTATTTTGGTCAATTCGTAGCAAAACTGTTTTATACAATTTGTACTTACGTGAAAAAAACGGGGGAAAGGGGGGGGGACGTTTTTCCAAACTTTTTTTATTTTGTTTTCCAATATCCTCCTGTAGCTTTTTCACCACAATTCATTCATTGTTTTAATGTTTTACAGCTGTCAGCAACTCCCCTCATTTCTTTGAGCATTGATTTTTGAAATAACAGACCTTTTTCATAGCAGACATTTTGACTTGCTAAGGCATGAAAAGCCCAGGGGTAATTAATGGCAATAGTGAGTAATTACACCTGTGGTTTTCCTGCTTTGACATTCGTCCAGGTCTATTATTTCACACATAAAAACTTAAACATATAAACATGAACAATTTATGTTGCTAGTATAGAATTGAGACACAGCTGTAAACTCATAACAATGAGCATCTAGCTTGTCAACAGATGAACATTAGCAATAAAGTGGGGCCATGAAAATAGCCATGTCATGGTGGGAACAGGACTTAAGTTACCTTCAAGGACTGTTTGGCTGATGAAAATGATGCCCGGCTCGTAGCTTTCGTAGTCTGGTCCATTTCTTCGGTGGAAAAGTTGAAAGTGGCATTCAGACTTCAACGAAACACAGACACATTTCTGCGCATTACGTTTATGGAAGACTAACCCTAACAGACCAATTAGCTAATAGGTTAGCTTACCTAGAAACATTAGGTTCAGCACACTAGTTAACTAGCTAGCTAGCTAGCTGTCTACAGCTTGCAGATTGATTGCTTCAGTTAATTAAAAGGACAAACTCCATTTGCTAAGTCTGAGAGTCTTATTATTATTATTATTATTATTATTATTATTACTACATTTTCTTGCAAGGCAGCACTATCATAGTTATATAGTATTTTGTTTTTCTTCAGTTCTTAATTGGCCTTGTTGTAACAAGGATAATATCTGCTAACAAGGGGATGTCCTGAAAGCTGAATGATGAAGGTGCAAGACTCACAACCATACCTGGCATGAGTCCAGCAGGGGACCTTTTGATGCATTTCATAGCCCTGTCCCTACTCCCCTTGTTCCTGAGCTATCAGATGTGGGAAAGAGTCTGTGTTAATCTAGTCTGTTCAGCTCCAACTGAGTGTCATTCACTCATGTCTCATGAACACACACACACACACCCCATCCTAAACAATGACTAACCAATCCTCCCCTCCCTTTCCACCTCCACCCCCTCCAAAATTGCTATTAACACCTCTTCATCACCATGGCATCCAAAGCTCTGAGCTTAATTTTAGTAAAATGGGTCGCAGCAGGTCAACAAAACAAAGATGCTTTCAGTGGCGGATACAAAAGCCGTACACCTGCATTGTACCACTGCATCATCATCATTATCATCATCATCATAGTCCTCATCGCTGCAACTGTGTGCTCTTTCAAACCTGTGACATTTTGATATTTAAAATAATCCACGGTTTAGAATACAATAGAAAGATTATGACCACACCTTCTCTGACACATATAAGTAGAAATTAATAATTAATAATAACGTATAATTCAGTGATCTGTTGGACAGATTTTAGGCTCCATGATGAAGTCTGAAAATATCTAAAGATTTGGAAATAATAGTAGGCTACTTTACTAATGCACCACAATAATGTAATGTTTTTGAAGTTAAAGTGTCTTCATTTGAGGGCTCATATGGGATTAAATCGGCATATATTTCTGTCTCCATGCCATGAATGCCATGAATATTCCTCTAGACCCGCCCCTGAATGCACCACACAGTCTACAGCTTAACTGCTTCCTGAAATTCCAGTTCTGTAGACATGACATAATAACTGTGTTTCTGAAGCAGTATTTAATGACCTGAGACAAACACTACTATTTACTGACAAACCATTTGCCTAGATGCCTACCAAATGATTCAGTGGTTTAGTTCTTCTAAAATCCAGTCCTGGGAAGAATTTATAAATGGTATCCCTCAAACTCTTCACCTCTACCGATATTTATTTTAAACGAAACATTCAAAGGAGATGAAAGATGGGGGCCATGCCTTCATATTGACATTTCAGCTTTAGAGCTGGTTGTTAAACGTTGCTTTGTTTTTCTGTGTTGCTATCTATAATCTGTGAGAATATGCGAGTCACAAGAAATTGGTCGCACTCTCTGCTTGTCACAACCTGTACCGTCAATCAATGTTGAGCACGCCGTTAATACGGGCTGTGTGTTTTTCTCCCCCAGATTTGACAAGTCACGTAGTTACCCTCTGACTGGATAAAAGCTATATATTGTGCTAGTGAAATTACCCTTCTTTTTTTAGAAGGAAAATATCATCTCTCTCTCTCTCTCTCTCGCTCTCTGTTTGTCTCTTGTATACCCACACAAACACACACACTGAAACACATGGCTGATTCGGGACTGCTGTTCTGCCAGCAACATCATCACTCTCCTTCCCACCCTTGTCTCCATGGAGACAAGCTTCCAGAGCTGGCTGGTTCCAGACCGTTGTGAATCAGCACAGACTAAAAAGGGAAGGGGAGGGGGGGTCTCTTTGTGTTTAAACATGACTAAAAGAACACTGTGAGCTCTGTGTTATCTTAGTCCCCACACCGAGGTGATCAAAGTGTCCGACCATTCATGCATGCAGATGTGAAAAGGAGCCAGGCATATTCTGATAAAGATGTCTGTACTTGTGCTGTCGTCAGTGTAGTCCATAGACCATTTTCACAGCAGCCATTTTGACATGAAATAGTATGTAAACATAGGCGTTACCTATGGTAACTTGAATGAATGGATGCATCATAGTATTCACTTGGTACATACGTCAGTATCTTTTTTTCCATTTCTTCGGCAAACAGCACACCATTCATTCATCCATAACTAAATATAATTTCCATTTGGTGGTGGTTTTAAATTAATTAAAATGTAATTTCCCCTTTATCTCATTCATCTAAACAGATGACACGACATAAAATACAGTGAGTGAACATTGTTTTATTGGTTTTATTGACCTCAAGTACAGCACATTCACTTCATGACTTCATTAACAGGATCTCTGCATTTTACCTATTTCACAGCTCTATCAAATAAACTTGATATGTTTTTTATGTCAGAGTCAATCGCTTGCAGGCTCTTTCTCTTTATCGAGGGACAGAGGGCTGGAAAGGCTTTGGAGATCCCATTAAAGACAACAGAATATACAGTTTATTATTATTGTTTTTTTAACCATGTTAGTGGCATGGTTCTAGGTATGGCAATTTCAATCTGTGGGTCAGTCGGCCACTTTGGTCCAGACTGAAATATCTCAACAACTATTGGATGGATTGTCATGAAATTTGACCCAGACATTAACGGGATGTCCTCAGGATGAACTGTATACACTTGTGTGTGTACATTCAAATAATAATCTATTCCATGTGAGTTAACTGACTGAATTTAGTCTGACCGGCTGATTTTAGACCCTTTTCTGTATTTTCAGTTAAGTCATTTTGTATATATTTTAATAATATTTATCATATTTTATTGTAAATTTTTTATTTTCTATTCATGTTTCTTAAATTGCAGTATTTATTTTTTATCTTTCTTTCAATTTTTTTATTACTATATCTGTTGTTACGCATTAAAACACCAAGGGCATATTCCTCGTATCCGAGAACCTACTTGGCAACAAACCTGATTCTGATTTTATCTCCCCACAACATAATACTTCGTAATACCACTTCAAAAGCACTGAACTTTTCTAAGAAGGAGAGTAAGCATTATGACCTCTTTATCTGTAGGATCCACTGTGTAGACTTGCTGACTGCTGATGTGCTCAATGGCGGCAATGACTGGAATAGGATGGTGAGTCCGTGAATTTTAGAAACAGAATGCCCAATTTGCACTACTTAGAAAGACTGATGGGGCACAAAAACAGGTACGGTAAGGTCATGAGTAGGCGGAGAGTAAAGGAAAGTGTAGAAAGAAGATGGGTCTGCTAAAAAGTCCAGTTGTTGAGTCAAGGAAACGTCTTCCTGCTGTGTGTCAGTAGTGCAGAGAGACAACCAGAATCAGCTCTAAGCCTCCGTGATAAATGCACTAACAGCTGGACGCTTCAACAGTCGGGACAATGTCGGAAGTGTTTAGCGAAGTTGGTTTTAGACCGGATGTAATGGATCTGCTGAAGCATGTGTATGTGTGTAAAGTTCACTTAGAGGAGCTAACGGAAGAGAAAGCTTTCATCGGCTTAACACCCTCACCTTAACTAGAAGTCATAATGGGAACTCTGTGTTCATCACATTTATAGACACACACACACACACACACACAAGCATGCATACAGTACACAGATGCATAAAAATAAACGCACCCATGCACGAACCACGCGTTCATGCCATACCGTGTGTGTGTACAATTACAGAGGAAGTGAACCTTATTAAAGGTCAGAGGACACAGAGAGATTCTTGGGAGTGTACTGAGGGCTCTACAGGGGCACTGAAAAAAGCAAGGTATAGTTTATGGAGGAGGGAAAGAGCAAAGTAGGCGGCTTCCACTCCTGTCAACATTCTGCACATTTAAGTTTTACTGTCAGTGTCTGCGGAGCATCAGAGCTCATTTGTGTGAAGGAGAGAGAGCAGGAAACGGAGTGAAAAGAGGGGGTAAAGGCCACATTAGCTCAAAATTCTTCAGATGACACTGACACTAGCTTTTCCAGATGAACTCTCCTCCAAAACCAATAACAACCAATCATTTTGTTTTTCTGTGGTCTTTACATCTCACATAATAGTGGCACCGGTTTTTTATCTGGAGTTACTTGGGCTTCACCTCAAATTAATCTCCTACTGGTAATTTCTGAACAAACAAAAGTGGTAATCACATCTTTGTCATAACATCCAAATTCTGTTTACGTGCTCCCGATGAGGGATGGACTACTCCCAAAGCTCTCACAGACAAATATGATGTCTCATATTCTCGGGGTCAGTGACAGTTGATGGTCAAGAGTGATGGTTGCTTACCTCACAGTAATGCTGATTAGAGAGTTGAAGTAGGGAATGCTTTTGTGGAGATGCCTGGGTTGCAAATGACTGTTTTCCAGATGAGTATCTTGTGGGATTGCGGCTTTCTAATAATTGGGCTTAGGCAGGTCTAGGCACCGATCTAGTGTCAGCAAACAAAAGGAAAAAAGAAAAACAAGCTGGCCATCTACAAGCTGTCATCACTGCTGGAAGATGAAAAACAGGTTGAACAAACCCACAAAGCCCAAAGTGAACTTAGCCGAGCCCTAATGATTAAAGAAGATTGCACTCCTTCTGACGTAACTGAAGCAAGCACAGACTAAACAGGAGCCAGCACACAATGTGAAATGCCAAACTGCTGAATGGCCTGAAGGCAGGTACACTTCTGTGCCCCATTAACTATTAAGTTCCACTCTAAATGACTAGGGCAGAACATCAGTGGCTTTTGCTTCCCGCTCTCTGCCCTGAGAATGGGATGCAAACATTCACACGTGGAGCACGGTGCAGTCAGGCGCATACGCATATACGAGTAGACACATGTTGGCAGACATACATGCGTGCACACATACACATACAAAGGCACATTAACCTGTGAGTGTGACTGACATGGACAGACTGTAATTGTTAGAAGGAATCAAGCAAACAAATGATGTCATTATCTCAAAGCACACCAGCTTGAATATTATTACCATATCAGTGGGAGGCATTTAGCATTCTTGTCTTTCATAGCTATGGGCTCAGAAGTCAGAAGGAAAAAGAGATGGCATTGTTCTGAATTATCCTCATACAGCTGACATTTTCACTGTCAAACATGCAAAGTCACAGTGAGAAAGTTATTCAGACGTTTTGGTATTTCTGACATCCACTGAAACAGCTTCAGGAATACCTTGTCGTGTTTCTACAGAAGGCAATCCCTGAGGGCACTCCCCTGTGCTGCTAACGCTTTTTTTTTTTTTTTTTTAAGCATTAGTGTACAGGAGGCATACAAATGATCATGCAGAAACATGATGAGAGCAGGAGGAAGGCTGTAATATGGGGTCCCCATGGTAACCACACAAAACGGCATGCACTCACCATGGCAACAGAGCTGGTGAGGGGAATATAGCAGAGACAACGTTGGAGCTGGTGCTGGCCTCTGGCTGTTTGAAGTGATACATGCATGTCAGTGGCACAGCATCAGCAAGTAATTCACTCCTATTAAAACATAAACCTAACCTGAAATAACATAAACATACCATACAATGCCATAACATAACATATAACATAACATAACCATAAACATAACAGAACATAACATATTACTTCTGTGGATAATTACTGGCACCGATATGAAAAGTGTAAGCTTCGTTAACCAATATGTTCATATTAACAATGGATGAAATGACTGTGTAATGTGAAAGAGGTCATTAATTAAGGCAAATCCACCGAGAATTAACACCAAACTCAGCAGTTCCCCCAAGCTATGTGGAGTATTATAGTGTATTTCAGCTGTTTGTTTTGGTTAGACTTTATTGTTTGCAGCTAAAAAAAAATAAAAAATAAACTCCGACTGTAGACTACCTGCTAAAATTAGCAACTGGCAGATAGTGGAGCATTTAGCAGCTAAAAAGACAGATATTTTTGCCTGGGTGCCAGAAACATGATTCCAAGTGAATGATAACATGTTCACCATAGTGTGGCTATATTTGAATATGTCAGTGTTGTGTTGCAATCAATGCTGCTTTAAAAGAAACAGCAAAATCTTTCTGGCAGAGAGTTAAATGAGAAGATCGATACCACTCTCATGTCTGTCTGTTGGCAGCCGATAAGCTTAGCTTAGCATAAAGACTTTAAACAGGGGAAACAGCTAGCCTGGCTGCGTTGGAAAGCATCAAAATCCGCATACACCTCCAAAGCTCACCAATTAGTATGTTACGTATATCTTATGTGTTTAACTGTAAAAAGCAGCTTTGTTTTTATCTTGTTTCCCAAAATGTTAAACCATTCCTTTAAGTATTACCTTAGCATTTTTATCCATCCCAACACTTAAGTTTAACCTTGGCCCAGAAGCTAATTAGCCTAAATAAAATAAAAGATTCAATCTTTTTTCAAAAAAGTATAGACATGCAGGAGCAGAAACACACACAAGCATCACTCAGTTCCTACAGTAGAGGTCTATCATGATATACGGTACAGTAGGCCTTGCTTAATAGAGCCACAGAAGGCTTACCTGAAATGACAAATAGCCAGACACAACTGCTGATGCTTCAAGGCCACAGTCGGCTGTACTGTAAACGATAATGGTTTTTCTCCGCCAGACAAGGAGAAACCCCCAGACTGTACATCATCATTCTGTTACTGTTGCTGATGCTCCTGGTTTAACACAGGGATACGCAACTTTCACACAGCGGTTTAAATATAAAGACATGCTTGCTCACACAAAATCAAAACCAGTTTCATCACCTATGGACATCTATCATGACACATCATTTACCCTTTACCCTTTTTAAATAAAAACTTCCCTCCCAAAGCTTCAGAAATCAAAATCACTACCCAAAAAACGAGACTTGATTAATGTTGCACATTAAGTGGGCATTTCATAAAAGAATCTGCCTAATGAGGTTGGTTGTCAGTGAAGTTTTTTTCCTTTAATCAGTGTCTTTAATTAAACACTGAAACACAAAGACACACACAGATATTAATCACTCTGGTTTAAGCTGCTTTTCAATTCAGCAGCCATTAAAAGTTGCACTGCTTGACTGGGTACAACGTCAGCTGAGGGTGGATGGAACTGTGTCACTGTGAACTCAGGAGACCCTGTTTGTTTAAACAAAAAAACATGTTTCTTGGGTGTCTGTGGGAGTTTCAAGTGCAACGTATGCCAGATGAAAAATATAGGCTCCTCAAAGTATAATTTGGTCCTTCGTGTTTCAAGGAATAGTTGGCAAACCATATGCTTTTGAAATTCTTTGACTTGAAGATGTGCATAATTTTCTACATTGATATTCAGCCACCCTAGAGCGAGACTGTCTGTTGGAGCTGTCTGCTCAGTGGAATAATCGGAGAGGGTGGGTGTGGCAGATGGCTAACAGGCAGTAACAAGAGATCTGACTCAATGTCTCCATCTAGTGACGAAAGGTAACTTAACAATAACAGGTGGGTTCTTTCACAATAGCAGAGCAATCGTGGTCACGCTGTTTTAAAAAGTATTTCTCAAATCTGCTAGAGCACATTAAAATCTTGATGTTTAAATCTTTTTTTAAAATCTAATTTTAGTTAAACAGGCATGTACACTTTTATTATTAATGACCCTTTAACTGCCAACTGTCAACAATATTATTATTTGTAATAATAATACATTATGCAAAATGTTATGGTGATATGAAACCTCCATACATTTATAGACCCGACTTTTATTGCTTTCTGAATTACTGGAATTTCCTTGTACAGTTACAGTAAGTCTGTATTGGAATAATGCACAAATGAATATTTCTACAGTGGGCATCTCTGCTGTGGATTCTGTTTAAAAACCTAAAATACAGATACAAAATCTGCCCTTGGACAGACAGTGAGAAAAGGCAGACTGCAGACTAAAGCACTGGTAATACACTGGTTTTCTGCCCAACGGGTGGTCTTGGAGACAACACACCGCTCAGAAGAAGTGAAAGAATACATCCTTAAAATAGTGGCAGCTGTTTTAAGGATAGTTGCTGGGAGATATTGCATCTCCTAGAACAGTTTCCAACCTTCTCTGGCTTGTTGTTTAATTTGAACACTTGTTATAAAAAGGCAAAGCTTTCCAGTTGTTAAATAAAATCAATAAAATAAAAATCTGAGCCCCAGGAATAACTGACATGGGACTTTAAGAAACCATTACTTTTATTTTACTGTTTAAAGCCAGTCCAAATTATAGTCTGACTTTAATTTTTGTTTTCTCATTGCTCATATGTATTGTGATGAACATTTTCTCTTGACACAAATTAACCCATGTCTTATCTTGTCACAAGAGTGCCATCATGTGTTTAAAAGTAGTACCACAACAGAGTACTGACTCCCGATAAACTTGTAATGATGCCAGGATATATTTATACTGCATGGTGATAGCATCTGATATAGTATTGCATTGCAGCTATTAGAATACGTTACTCAAATTGTACATTTGTGTGTTTTAAATTTTCACATCACAGCATCATCTCTGTGAATTATTATATTTGGTTGCATAGGAATTTAGGGATGGTGGTGAAAGGTCAATCATTTGGAATGATATAATAAGGATTAGGAATACAGAGAACACTGTGGACTGTAAGTAGATGCTTGTCATAATGAATGCCTCCTCCTATGTGATGCAAATAATTCAGTAAGCAAGTTGATTTATTCCACAGACCAAATGATTCATTACAATTCATCAGAGAGTCGTCCATGCAACAACTCCCTCATCACACCCATATTCTATTATAACACTCTGAAAAATACATACACCCAAATGATCATCTCAGTGGTCAAATATTATCAATATTATTATGCACAAAATATAAAACTAGCATCTGTCTTTGACATCAATACATAGTGGCTGCAACATTACTTCTCTTGGACAATAGTTTTGCACATTTATACACACACAAAGTAGGTACTATGCAGTGCATAGTCTCCATACATTTCTCATCATGATATTGCATAATAAATATCATCAGTCTTTTAAGACTTGCAATGATTCAGTGTGCTGGCAGAGCAAAGACTCAAACTCAGTTAAGACAGAATAAATAAAATGTTGAGAAGTGTCACCATATGCATTTGAGAGCATGAAATGTGAGAAATGCCCTACTCGAAGGGCTACTGTGCATCTGTGTATCTGTACTCATGTCTGTAAATGTGATTATGTCATTTACAGACCCTGAGATATCCAATCTAGCCCGTTTCCTGCCAAACACCCCCGTCTGTCACCAACAATGTAGAGTTTCCAATGGGCCAAACCAATCAGCTCGAAGGAATTTTGGCTCCTACAGTAGCTGTCAATCAGGCTAACCGCTTTGTTAAAACATCTCAAGCAGGAAAGGGTTGAGCCCTGCTACTTCCATCAAACACTGCCAACATAAAGAAAGAACAACTGTGTAATAAAATCATGATATCCCAGGTTATAGTGTTCGAGGATTCTTTAAATCATAAATTTTGAAGTTGACATCATGACCTTTGCACCTCCTCATGGAGTTAAATATAATCGTCTAGCAGGTGCTGCGTGCCTGTTATCACTCCTATTGTTTCAGACTTTTCCAATATGAGATGGAAACCTGATTGATGACATAATGTTATCTGATCCATTGTGTGAAAAACCTTGTTCACCTTTAGCTTTATCCGTTTTTCCATCTTATACTTAAATTTAACCAGAATCTAAGATGCTGGTTTCACAGTAGCCATTTTGGAAGTAGAGTGGCAGTACATAACAGCGGGTTATATAAAACTCTATTTCACAAAGCTGTAAGTTGGTATCCATGTGGAGGGTGTGTGGGATCTCAGCTGATTTGTGTTCTTCAGCATCCGTTCGGTTTTAAAGAAGTAACCCACTTTATATCTCTTCTACTGGATTAAAGACTTGTGTGTGTGTGTGGTTCTTTTTTTAAAGATGTACTGTGAAGAAAGCTCTGACCTGTTTGTTTTCTGTGTATTTTTCAAGGGATCCCCCTTGGAGTTAGAGGTCTAACTCGTCTGCCTTGAGCAATGACGCCTGTTTCACACGACAACGGCCATCAGAAAGCTATGACGCAAATGTCTCCCACTTTGTGCTTCACACTTCTTCATTAATCAGCCTGCTATCGGGTTCAGTTCAGATAGGGTCAGCCCCAACACTGCTTCAGGGAGCAGCGAGACAGCCTTCAGATCATCTGTACAAATATCGTTTGTCTCCATCGTTCACGGTTTTGTTCTGTCCGACATTTCCTCTCCGTTTCGCTTTTGGCTCCTCTGCTTTGGTTGCTCCTCTTTCTGCTTTCTCTCTCTGTCCTCATTTCACCTCTGTTTTTCTAACTGAGCTCTTTCTCTTTCTCTCTCTCTCTCTCTCTCAGTGTTGCAAGAGGAAGTTGGTTGCCATGTTGATATCATTGTTTGAAGCCCTGAGAGCCTCAAGTGCATCAGTCCTGGAAAAGCCCATTTCCACCAACCGTGCAACCTGTGGGACAAAAAAAGACATCAGTTGAGAGACAGCAGTGGCTGAGAAATCTTCACCTAGGAATGTTTCATAAGGCTGCCCTTCACAAAGTAAGGCGTAGGTGGGCCCGGAAATCAAGATTTGGTCAAAGAGTTAGCAGTCTGTCTGTTTATAAAGATTCTGAGTCATGCCGGTCATAAAATATGTAAAAGAATATTAAGATATGCAATAAAGTTAACGAAAACTACCAGTGAAAACACATGTATACATACACAGACACACACAGATGAATACGCACCTGCTCCTCTGCGACAGGAGAGTTGTCTAATAGAGGAGGCTGTGTGGATGGGGGTGTCTGAGCTTGGGGGCTGGGCTGCATCGGGGGTCTGTTCTGTCCTCTGTGTCTCAGGGATGGGAACAACCTGGTCCACTGTAACAACCCAGACTACACACACAAGGAGGCAGAATCAAGCACTTCGTACATATGTACAGTTAGTTCAATTGCAGTTACCGGCATCTGTTGCTTGAGGTGAATTAAAAAGGTTCCAGTGTGTAGGAGGATCTATTGGCAGAAATGGAATATAATGTTCATAGGTATGTTTTCATTAGTGTATAATCGCCTGAATACAGGAATCAGTGTGTTTTCGTTACCTTAGAATGAGAGATTTTTACCTAAAGAGGCAGTGAGTATGCCATGTAGAAATGTTTCTACAGTAGCCCAGGACAGACAAACCCAACACTGGCTGTAGATAGGGCCTTTCCTGTTTTTCACGAGTTTCATGGCAACTGTAGTTTCTCCTACACACTTAACAACCCTTTCTCATTCTCAAGTTGTCAAATGCAGATGTGAGTGGTGTTCAGTTAGCTGCAATCTGAATCTGAAATCACTAAATCCTACACACTGGTCCTTTTTTAATTTACAAATTTCAAGACATTGTGTGTGTGTTTGTGGGGGGTCAGTCTGTGCATAAGTGTGACAATAAGTCTGTGTGTGTGTTGTGTGTGTGTGTGTGTGTGTGTGTGTGTGTGTGTGTCATTTTACCTGTGACTGGGGTCTGGTGTTCCTCCTGGCCTCGTTGTACTGGGCCAGCAGCAGCTGTTGGTCGAGCATGTCCATCCTTTGTTGCCTCTGGATATCCAGAGTGGCACCCATCCCCAGGGGAGTCTCACTGCTTGGTTGGGAGCCTTGATGACCAAAGATGTTAATAGCAGACAAAACAGCGTAAAATATTTGAACATCAATAGCATAAGAGCAAGGTGACAAAGAAGTTTCTGTTTAAAGAAAAGGATGCATCAGTTGCTTGGGAATAGCATCAATATTTTAGATGTCCTGCACTTCACAATGACCCTATCTTTTGGACATTAACGTCAGTCAGAAACTACTTATATTAATGTATTCTGTATGCTTTTATACTACTATTTAATCATTAATCCAATCCTCTCTTTCAATTACATTAAAGCCCATCTGTGAAAGCTGATTTTTCTTTTTCTTGCAATTGTCAAGTAAAATCCTACTTGGTAATGAATGGTGTCTATGAAATTGGGAACATGAGTCTTAACTTTAGCCTAAGTATATCAAATGGCCACGACAATCTCGTAAGTCGAAGTACATCTGGAAAATAAGGCTAACTTTACTTTTTCCACCATCTTTTTTAATGAAGGAGAATGAACAATATAGAGTGTTTAGCACATGTTAATGTTTTCAAGGTCCAGTGTGTAGGATTTAGTGGCATCTAGCAGTGTAGTTGAAGATTGAAGAACTCACTTGCTTCTCCCTTCCCCTCTCCTCCCCTCTCAAGAGAGAGGGGGGAAACTACAGTGGCCAAGAAATGCACAAAAAATGCAGTGTTTTGTTTGTCCCTTCTGGGCTATTGTAGAAACATGGTGGCCTCCTAGATAGAAACGGCTCATTCTAAGGTAACGAAACGCCATTCTTATTTTCAGGTAAGTATACACTCGCGAAAACATACCTATGTATATTCCATTTCTACCAATAGATCCTCCTAAATGTTACACACTGGACCTTTAATTAATTCTGCATCACTGCCTAAAATGTACAAATATTATTATCCCTCAGTTTGACAGAGAGAGACAACAACTCCATGTCAGGTCCTTACACTGCAGTAATGTGTGGATGCGATTACTAACAGTTGCACTCACTTGAGAAGAGTGGCTCCAGAATATACCGTCCAATACGAGACACCCAGATGGGTACAAAAAGGATCTTCTGTAACCAGAGAACATTGGAGTGGTACAGTCCGCCTGAGATCTGAAAGGCACATTGATTAAAAAAAAGTTAGTATATAGTATTGAAGCCAAAGCTGTTATTAAGCAACATTACAATGAATAAAATCACTTGTGTGACAAGTTAGGTCACAGTGCCAACCTACAGAGACTTAACACCCAACTCAGCTACACTAAATACAGATACACTTCCGATGTACATGGTAAGTTAATTTGGCTACTCACCAGTCCACTGAGTGCAAGGAGCCACATGAAGGGGCTGGAAGTCAACAGCTGTACCACAGAAGGAGGAGAGAGGAAGACAGAAATGATGACGGTCAGACTAGTTGGAAAGCGAGTATTCTCAGGAATTTAGAAACAGTACAAAGAGAAAGCAAAATAGACACACATGCATCCCCACAATAGCAGAACATGGGTTTACCTGCAAGCCTACTATGTAGACCAGAGACTTGTTAGTGATGTGGATGTGGCCCAGGACCTGGGTGACCGGCATCCTGGGGATCAACAGGTAGAAAGGCACGAACAGAGAGAAGACTGGAGCGAGCCTGTGAGAGGAGAAGGGGAAAAGTCAAGACAGAATTTAATTGGAATCAACTTAAAAGTCTATACACTCAAAAATATGTTTTACTTCTTATTCCTACAGTTTACTGTGCAGAATGATGTATGTGCACAGTTTGAAGAAGGATGTTTTCACATTCATCTGCTTAAAGTGGAAAGTTTTTCTGTGTTACGTGAAAATCAGATTTTTAAGGGGCGGGGAAAGTCGACCCTGGTCTCGTTTGCACGTTATACAAGTGTGATGTAAAAACTTGAAACCACCAGTGCACATGAACTGAAAATGGACTTTACAATGAAGTAGGAGACATCTTGTGTCCAGCCGGAAAACATTAGAAATTAACAAAATTTACATATTCATAGAATCTGGAATTTTTAATAGGGTAAAAGGAGTAGATGCCTTTTTATGATTATAATGTGGAAAAAACTAATCAGACACACATTATTGTTCTAAGCTCACTATTTGTATTAGGTCTTATAAAGCATGTCTGGAGGGGATCTTTAAATGTCAAACCTGTCAGTGTAATTAGCAGATTTTTCTTCTATGAGGCTTAATACAAATTACTGAAACAGATATTCACTAGACATTAATACATCGCAGTATTAGTAATATTTCAGGCAAACCAGAAAAGAAGAATCCTACTTTTTATGAATATTAATAATTTCATTAAGTTTGGCAAGGCGGAGGCGGACTGTATACTGCTGTCACAGTCCATCACCATCTAAATACCGTATACCCAAATATAATTCAGGGAGGGGATTAAGACATTAAAAAAAGGCTTACATGGTGATATGTGGAGGTGAAAAATGAAGATTTTCCACTTAACTGACATATGCTTTGAACATTGCTTTACCACATCATAAACCTCACTAAATACGAGGCAATTCAGATTTTAATTGCAGAATCCTCAGTGGCCATAAAGCAGTTGTTTTTTCAGACATGCAGGACATGAATCTTTGAAGCTTAGTGTAAACTGTTGCTACTAAAGTCAACAAACCACTCACAGTCCTGCAGGCAGTTCCTCCACCTCATAGTCAAACAGAAACTGGAAAGCCTGAGCCAGCAGGAAGTCCATCAGTGCAGAGAGACACCAAGTACCCAACAGGAAGGACTGCAATTAAAAAAAGCCCCATATATGATGATTAGAACAATACCTTACATTTGCACAGAGTTCACAAGTTAGATCAGATGTTATTCACAGAGTAGGTTAGTGAGAACTGCTTCGTGCCGGATGAGGAAGTCGTGTGACCTGTTCCCTAAAAGATGAAGTTTCTACACAAGTGAACCTAAGATTACTTGTCATTGACGATCATACTTTTGAATTCTGTTACAAAAGCTCTTAACATTCAGCTTTTGTTTATGAAACTGGAGAAGAAATAACCCACAAGCAAATCTGGAGTCACAGAACGTGACACAGTGTGAAATGGCACTTCATCACATTAAATCCGTCCATTCTAGGTTCTAAAGCAATCAAGTTCAGCAAGTGTATTAAAAATGTACTCTGTGTGTCCATCTATGAAGTCATCTTTCAGTGGTTTTGGTACTTACAGCAAACTTCCTGGTGCCAAACCTCCTCTCAAAGATTCTGAAGTTGTAGATGAGCAGGCTGCTACAGAAGGCGTCCTTCACGTCTAGACAGACCAGCCTGCCACATAAAAACCTCCATACCTACAGCACAAGGGAGAGCAAAGTTATACATACACACACACACAGACTTAACAGACAAGGGAAGACAGACAACAGTATGCCTTTTCTGAATAACACACCCTATGTAAACCAAATGTTAAGCCCTATCTCACATATCAGACCCACCAAGAAGCAATACATTTCTATACCAAATCATTTGTAAAACAGTTTGTCAAAATAATGTTAAGTCAAAGTCCACTTAGTAGCTTTTATTATTTGTACTTTTTATTTTGCCATTCAGTTCATACATTTTCTTTTATGGCATCATATATGACTATCATAAAGTAGACATATGAATGAGAAACTAAAAAACTAAAATAAATGAATACAAATAACTAAACACACAGTAGCTTTTAAACTGCACATCATGGTCTTCAACAGAGAATGAAACTGGCTCATCGTGTGATCCAAGTATGGAACTTCAGTCACGTGATAACAGGTGTATTAGGGTGACAGCGTCATTCCTGTCTCTGGTCAAAGACGGTCTTTGGTGTCAGATATGAATGGGCTTTATCTTTCTCCAGCCATACACTCTCTTCTGGTCCATGACCTTTGACTCCTCACCCAGTCGATGGCACACCAGCCACTGGTTTTGTACCGGTGATCACAAACAGCTGACATTGTCAGTTTCTTGTGTACACAGTTCACACTTTATTGCACCAATCAGTCAATTATCGTGCAATTGACATTTCTTAGGTTACATTGGTGACGTGATGACAACAGTGTCAACACAATGACAACTGTGCAAACTCCATTCGCTAGTGAAGACCATGAAATGTGGTTGAGAGCCATAATCACAATACACAATGGGGATGATCTCTCTGTTTTAAACTTTGGAGTCCAAGCCCTTGTACTATCCTCTCCAAGAGACTGGAGACATACCTGGTGCTGCTGTGTGAAAGCCTGCAGGTTGTACATGAAAACCTCTTGGTACTGTGGCAGCAGGGTGAGCATCACAGTCAGCCCATTGAGAACCAGCAGGAGGCCTTTAGACAGAGGAGCCTTGTCTGTGCAGGACGGACACACAGACACACACACAGTGATACAGTCGCCTCCTTCGACGAACAACTTTACATAGCGTTAATATGAGGCGTGTTGACGGAAGAGAGAGAAGAAGACAGGGCAGACACACATCCTCCTCAGTAACACAAATGTAACGTTATCTGGTTATTCAGAAGATGACCTTTCAACACATTTAGCTTATTTTCAACAATGACACCTTAGCTGACTCAACAGACTAAATGTAAAAGCACAATGTGGGGTTTTTAATGAACTAAACGTAGCTCATTACTGTTAAAACTGCCTCGAGTAAATGAATGACAGCCACATGCTAGCTGCAGTAAGCTAAGCTAGCTGATACCGTGGGAACCAACAGGAGGAGCCGGGAGAGGGCTGCGACCGCCCGGCTGTCGTTTGACGGTGGATCCGGGATACTTACAGAGGCCCCGAGAGCCGGTGGTGGTAAACATGGCGTCCAGACGAGTTACGGAATCCAGTCGAAGACCATTAATCCCAAAAGCAGCACGGAACTAACACAAGAACACCGAAATAAAGTTGGAGAGAGGATCCATGCTGTGACTGTACGGAGAAAGAGACAGGGGAAAGGGAACCTCCTACAGGAGCCCGAGAAGCCCAAAAGGTGTAACTTCGCAGTCATTTGAAATGAGGAGAAAACTGACCTGTCGGAGGCGCTGTTGCTCTTTGTTGACGATCTCCAGACATTGTTTAAGTAACCTTACCTGCACAACGTGTTTCCATGAAATGAATATTGAATATTAATAAGTTATATCTGTGATCAGTTGCTGAAGATATGCAACAAAATAATAAAACTGATTAAATTTTCTGTTTTTAAGACTTTTTAATTAATCTAATTTAGTTTACAAATTAAGGTACTTAAAAAAAATAACAAAAATGGAAAATTAATTTAGATCTGCAGTGATGAATTGTGACTACTACTACTACTACTAATAATAATAATAACAATTAAAATAATGTATTGTCGAAGCAATGCAGCAAACAAAACAAGCATGCAAACTAACTAACTAAAAATTAAAATAACAGTAAAATAATAAAACAAAGACATACATTAAAATAAAACCTTAAAGATAAGTAAATGTGTTTGTACAGTAAAAAATACAACAAGAGAGAGAGTGAGATAGCTGAGGTGAGCAAATGATTTAAAGCAAACCTGTAAGAATCAGCATCAGATCATGGTCCCTGAACAACCCACCGCAGTGCATGAGAGCAGGGTCATCTCTATCCTTGTCTCCCGAAGAGGGGGTACCCCAAGTTGAGAACGGCTGATCTGACGGCTTCAGCACCCCTGCAGCTTGGATTTAGTGTCTTGCTCACATGCATTTCAGCAGGGATGCTGTAGCCAGATGATCCACCTGATGAAGCCCACCCTGCTGTTCTCTTATGCACCTCAGACAGGGTTTTCCCAGGCCCTGAAGCACTGGTCCAATGTTTGATCTTTAGCCTTTGCATCTATGACCATTACCTAATATGTGTTTATGGGTTGGATATGCGTAGAAGGAGCAGGAACGGAGTGTTTCATGTCTTAAAGCCATGTGGTCAGCTTTCTGACAGAGTGGTAACCGTGCTAATTATCCTTGGGGCCTTGAGCAGGATGTGGCCACACAAAGTCCAGATTAATGACTTTTTCGTATGGTCCTCTGGCCTTATGCACACAGTGTCATATCTTGTCAAGGTCCAGACTTCCTTTGCAGGGGCCCTGCTTTGTCTTACACTACATGCTGCCAGTTTTATTCACATCAAACTGTGTGTATACCTTCATGCCTGGCTGTGATTGCTCCTGAGCCAATTGATCCAGTGCTTATGTTACGTCCAAGTACATTTGAAAAGATATGGCGAACAGCTGTCTAATAGTGTTGCATTTCCCCATCATCCACAGATGCAGTAGCGTGTTGGTTCCCATTGGTTAGTTCCCACCCATTAGGTCTATTTGGCTGCCTGTGGTCAGATGTGACTGCAAAGCAGAGCTCAGGAACAGCTTGCTAATTGTGTTTCAGACCTTCTCTGTCACTGATGTAGGAGTGAGGTCTAAAAAGGTTGCTTTGCCCCTGTTCTCAATCAAAGATAATCAGATTAAACAGCGCAGAGATGTGTGTATGTGTATGTGTGTGTGTGTGTGTGTTTGTGTGTGCTTACCAATAAAGAGACTCCAGATTTGGAGACAGCCTTGACTCCTGCTGTTTGCTTTGTTCATTAAGAGGAGATGAGCAGATGGTTTGCTGGTCTGTTGTGCAGTACACACAGGCGGGAACGCACACTCACACAGAAACACACACACACATGCAAATACACATACACACATGCGTGCTCGATCCTGTCACCTTAGCTTTATCCTCCATTTATCTTTTCCATTACACATCTCTCGGCAGGACAATGCTACTCTGTGAATTGTAAGGGATGTGTATGTGTGGGTGTGTGTGTGTGAGATACAAGGGAGCGTGAAAGAGTATAGCAGTGCTGAATGAAGTCACAAACCTTTTTAGTCAAGACAGCCTCTGAGGTGGTCATCTGAAAAGCTGATGACTCATTCACACATTCATTTATGTGAATCATTGCTATTCACTTGTCAGCCGCTCTGTATTCAGGAAGAATTGCTTGTAACAGAGGTATTGTTTTAGTCCTGCATCATAGCTTATCTGCCTGTGTCCAGGAAATGGCACACTGCACATTAAGACAAGGTTGCATGAGCAAAATCTGGCCTACTGCAAAAAAAAAAAAAATTTTGTCACAAAAAATTTTGAACAATGTGAAACATATTACTTAGGACTTACTTAAGACTTAATATTGCTAGCCAATTAGGATTCTGAGCATCCACTGTTATGTTCTAGAGGAAATTAACTTCTTCAAATATTTCTAAACAATCAATTTTGAGCAGCGTTTGTGATCCATGACCCCTTATTTATTATGCATTCATCCCTTAGCCCTATGCTTCAACTGGGGAACACTTTATGTAGTTTTGCATGTCTCCAGCCACACACACTCTTTGCTTTAAATGGCCTTGAGCAGTCCCGACTTCAGTTTATGATCTCTTATATGTGTGCAGAAATACCTTCTTTCAAATTCTAAATTACAAGTTGAGCTACAATTGATTTATATCACCAGACTTTTGCAGGGCTTAAATCCAAAAGCGAGTCAGAAAATATTATTCATTAGTTGAATTAGATATCTCCTGCAACACTAACATTTGGCAGGCAATGATTATAAATTAGCCACACATTTTCACACAGCAAAAGTGTCAAATCTTTTTTAACATAATTCTTTATCTATTTCTTTACTTATCTTTCTACAGATGTATCTAAAATGTGCTGTTTACGATTTATTGAAGCAAGTTAAGCTATTGAGGTCCCTCAACCTTCTCTACCACGATGGGGAGAAACGTGATAAAAAATGAGTGCAGCCGCAGACAGAGAGAGTGCACCGTCATCATGTTTCACTAAAGGACAGCTTACATGTGACCCTGCTCACCACCTTCCCGCCTGTCAATACTTATGTGTATGTTTTTGGAGATGTGGCAAGAATCAGTGTCACATCACTCCCCACACCCTTACATATCTATAAACATGCAATGCACACACACAAAACAAATCTCAAGGGTTTACTGCTTTGACACAAAAAAACCAACTAAACTATAATTTAAATGCACATTTCAGATAGGTGCGATGTATTTCAGAAAAATCAATAAAATATGATAAATAAAATGAATAATGAATGGTGCAGTCAGAGACTTCACTTGTGAAATAAAGAAATACGCACAGACACAATTTAATAAAAAGGATTTGTATTGTTTGTATTGTCAAACTGCACTACTGCATAACATACACAATACAAGTCATTTACTGACTGTACAACATGCCTTTATGTTTTTTTGATAATAATAACAAAAATGATGACTATATATATGTACACAACTCTGTTACAAGTTATATTCATCACTTGTGTCCAGATAAACAGCACTGACAAAAAAACAACAATGGTCATCTTCATCTAGGATCTAAAAACCTTGATTGAAAGAAACACAGTCAAAACACATCATCAGAGTAAAGTACTGTTCCCACTACGGCGAGATTCGGTGATAAATGCAATAAATTAAACAGGAGAACAATGGAAAAGTTCAAATGTCACCCTTGACATGTAGTGGAGTCCTCTGGACGAGGTGGAGCTGTATCTCAGATGCCACCGCGCGACTGAGCATGCCTGTCGAATGTATTTCTCATAAAAGGAGGAATCTTCAACGCTCTGTTCTTCCATTCATCTCTCCATTCATCCATCCATCCTTCCATCTCATCTTCAATACATCCCGGTGGTCTGCAGGAACACTCTGCCCTCTGAAACCCACAAAGAAATTTAGAAATTTATAAAACAAAAAATCTAAACTCTCCATTGAAATAAGTTGTAATGAATGTAGACGGATTCCTTAGGGGCACAGCACAGTGAATGTAACAGAAGGAGGAAAAATGCTGAATGCTATTAATGTATTCATTTAAATATTGAACAAGGTCCTCTACAACCTTGACCAAATCATTAATAAAAGATCATTATTAAGTAAGGCTCAGTTGAAAGTGTTTTTCGGCCCCTGATCCCTGTTTTTGGCGATAAAACTTCCTGGCACAAAGGAACCACATCCTGCCCTGCTGTCTGACAGACAATTCCCCTTTAAATGATTTATTACTGGGTGTTAATTATGCAAATGATGTCCAAACAAACTCGTCATGAGGACAATTAAGACAGCCGTTAATTAGTGGCCAGTTCTCTTCTTGCTTCACTGACATTCAATTAAAAATTGCCTTTGAACAAGCATGCTGTCTGGTACGGCGGTCCTGGCACGGCGTGGAGCAGAGGTGGGCTGGAACCATGCACTCATTTGATGAGGCCGGGCTACAGATCACGGCCATTTCTTTTTCTGACTGTTTAAGATGTTACATGTGGGATTTTCTCATTAATCTATCCCTGTGAAGACAATAATGTTGGCAAAATAAATATATTAAACGCCTGTCTCCATTAAAATGGTAGCCCCGGTGAACTGCCTCACGCTTCATTTAATTTTGTTCAATTTCTCAGGAGCGGTCTCCCTGTGAAATCTTTGAAAACCCTTCCGGTAGACTGGTCAGTTAAGCTTCAAAAGCAGCAAGTAGGTGAAATAATGAAATCGGTTCTCCTAGCTCAGTTTAAAGGAGCTAAACAAATCCCCAGCAGCAGGTATATCACTGTTTATTTCACTATTCTTACACCAAAATGGCATTTTAAAGTAAGCATCACAGTTAATTTACCACTGCTAGTAAGTAAATTATGGCCACAAACTTGATGCAGCCCCTTCACAAATGTATTTTTAAGAACTAGACTCAAACTTAGCATGTATTACTCTTTTCATGGAGACTAGAAAAACATTTACGTTTAATGCTTTTGCTTAACATGATCATTTATATTTTCTATTCTTAGTTAGAAGAGCATGGCACACAAATAAGAAAAAAGACACCTCAAAGCTCTATAATTAGTTTGTTTGTCTTAATTTCCTTTGAGTTGTCATTTAGTGACAGAACGTTTAAGCAGTGACAGCAGCTTTTCTGCTTTTCTTTTCTGTCTCACAACCACACCATTTCTACTGAAATGGAAGAAGACAGCTACATACTGAAGAAGCAGTATTTGTTACACCTGTACCTTGTACTGTTGCCTTGGAGTCCAGCCTGTTGTCATCGTGGTTGCTCCCATCCACGTCCTGGGTCACGGATTCTGTGTGAGGAGGGGCTGCTGATGATTGATGGCCTGTAGTTTGGTCATTAATTAATAAAGACACTTAATTAGAGGCAAATGAACAGCCAAGGCTATGTTGCACTGAAGGACTGGACTAAATGGTGACATTTAATATGAAAATGAGATTTACGCTGGCTGTGATAACTTTAAGCCAGAAAATAACACATTTACGCTATCTTCAAAAAGAGTCCCTGTGTCTGTACCTGTGTGTGTGTTGGCAGTGTGCAGCAGGGTGTGCTCTGCCTGATCACGGAGTTTGACCTCCTCCTCCAAGGCCTCCTGTAGTCTCCTCTTATTCCGCTTCTCCTTCTTCAGGCGCTTCTGGATCAGAACTGAATAGAGGAAGAAGTCAGAAAAGGTTACAATCAAATTATTCAGATGATTCTAATATTTTTATGGTTGACTTTGTTTGAATCTATTGTTGTAGGAATTTGTTTATTATATTTCTGTGTGGCCTGCCTGTTTTCTGACTTTCCTGGATCTTCACATCAAGGTATTTGAGGGACTTTGAAGGTATTGTGGACTTGTTTGTTGTGTACACTAGATTAATGTAGGAGTTTGTGACAAAATGAAGGCATCACGGCTGGTGTAAATGATCAGAAGCCTCAGTTACTGCTCCCCCACACACTGTCACCTGCAGCAGGTCAGCAACATCATGTGACTGGCTGGTCTGGGTCGAAGTCTTACAGTCACTTTCCACCACATGTAACACACGTGTGACAGTCCTTCATCTCGCTGTTTGTGACAGCTTTTGTGAACATGCCAAACTTGCTTTAGTTTGTAGTACACTGCCAAAATCAGTCCAATTCACCTCTGCAGACACTTTGAGGGGTTAAATACAGTAGGTGCCCTCACGTCCTTGTCTGATTTTCAAGTGATTGGACGTCCAGTCAGCTTACAAGTGGATTAGACCACCAGTGTTTAGGTGTAAAAATCAACACCATGTCAGTGTTTATAAATACATGAAGGGAAATTTAACACTCTGATAGTTTTGAATAGTAGCTCTATGAGGAAGTGAAACAACACTCCAATCAACACTTGCCAACTAGAATAATTTCCAGGGAAAACTAAAATTAACATTGACTGAGGGTTTATTCTGCTGTTTCTGCAAAGTCTACCTGAGTGTTTTCTCCCTGAGACGCTGCACGCGATGCTTGGTGCATTGCGACCTACCTCTGTTTTTCTGTTCCATGCTAAGCTGTCTCTCCAAGGTCTCTCTTAGCTCCCTCTCTCGGACCAGCTCCATCTTCAGCTCCGTTCTCTCCAGCTGGTCCTGCTTCTCCTGTGCCCGGGCGTTCTCTATGGCAACCCTCAGCAGACCCTGCTTGGAGACACACAGGCACACATCAACAGGTTACACACTGAACAAAAGCCGAGCAGAGATCCCTTACCTCACTTAATCCTGAGTAAATATTTCTGAACTTTAACAAAAGGTAGTGTGTTTCTGAACTGTCAAGGTTAAAATCATTCAAAATGAGCAACAGTGCAAACAAAACCACCTCATTGTAAAAAGATCAAAAATATTTTGGTTCTTCCTCAGGCAATGTTTTTACTCTAATGTTTTACTCAGGTGCATAAATCCTGGAAAAAAGTGATTTCTGCCATCACATCGGGGTCAGATGAGGTTGAATGAAAACATGTTTTTGTCCCTGTGAAAACCCGGCAAGAGAGTGTTTTCTTTCATTGTGACTCTGGTGTAACAAAGACACGTAAAATCTGAGAAGCAGGTCAGCACACGCCCATCCCAATTACTGCATATCCTAAATGTCTGCCTTGTCTGCCATTTACCATTTCAGGAAATCCCAAAGAGTGGCTCATCTCCCTTCCTATTCATCTCAAAGTATAATAATAATAAAGCCCCGGCAGAGCCTCACCTGGATGTTCGTGAGCAGGGTCTCTATGGAGGACAAGCCTTCCGGGAAGATGAAGGGAGTGTGGTGGAGACCTGCTGGGAGCTTCTGTCCCGCGGGGTAAGATACCCTCTCACAGCTCTCCCTGCCTGATGGGGGTTTGTGGTAGACTTGTCTATCACAGCTCTCCCTGCTTGTGTGAGTGGCCAAGGAGCTGTTATCTGGAGGGCAGAGAGACATTTTGATGTCTTGTCAGTAAATTCAACATTCTTCTGGTTGAATCAGTCTAACACAAAAGGCTTACAGTTTACTTTGCCTTTGCAGACATATTCTCACTGTCAACAAAACCCGTGAAAAGACCAAAACCAACAATGAATTGATCTGCTGTTGTAAGTACTCAGTAGTGCACAACTGAAAAAAAGTCCTCAATGAAAATGCAGTGTTTACTCCTGTTTGAGTAACATCTGCTGCTTTGACAAAAAAAAGTATATATTTGTGACCCATTTTTAAAGATTTATTTTTTCACTATGAACGGATGGCCATGGGGGTGAGCATCACATACAGGGTAGGGAAGTCAGAAAGTATTTAGAGGTGGACAAACATTGTTTTTTTTTGTCTTTTCTTGGGTATTGTCAACAAAAAGGAAACTATAGAATACTCCCCACCTTTATCCTTTAAGCGTATATACATAGTAGATGACTTTACTTTATTTTCTCAAATAAAGAGACCTTCAAAATTAACGTTTTAAAAGTATCTTAAAAGTCACCAGTATTCTTTTTGTCTTTTTCTGGTTCTTATAACTTTTTCTAAAAAATATTTTTTTTGTGATTTTTACATTTTGCATCTTTATTTTTATACACTGTTGACTCTATATTAAATTACATTTATCTGGCAGATGCTTTTGTATCAGTGCATTCAACTCCAGCAGGACATTTCTTTTGTTCTTAATCCTTCCTGTAAAGGACTTTAAGAGTATTGTTTTGAAAAGAGCTATGTCAATTATGTGACATTATCCTGTGCCACCGACTAATGTGAGCAGTCTCCACTACTACCACAAACATACAAATTCTTTCCTAGTTCCTAGTTTCCAACCATTCAGGTGTTGCGTTTGTTTCAAACCTGCAAACAGATCATCGTCCCAGCAACAATATGTAACCAAGGTTGAATGCAAATTTAGATCATTTGGAGCTTACTAATACATTTACTTAATTTCTTGTAAACATATCAAGCCCAACAGTAAATAGGTGTTTACACTAATTACTGTGGGCGTGTAGACATACGCAGAAGTCCTGGTTTGGGGTTTTGAAAATGTGGTTACCCTTTATTAGATGGCACTCTGCCTATTGATAATGCATTACAGCTTGACATCTCCCATAAAAACAGCTAAGAAGCTGCATTATGGATGACCATCTGTTTGTAAACCTGAGAACTGCGTGTTCCCGATTCGTGACAGTGGGGGAGATGAAGATTAGCTATTTTCTGCATTTTTTTTCCACATCAGGCAGTTGCTCACTTTATGCGTTTACTGTCATCCGAGCCACTGAGGACGGAGACGTCCTGGGAGTCCGGCGGTTATTGGAGCAGAGACGAGTGCGAACGTGCGATGTGATATCTGGCACTTTTCTCTGTCTGTGACAAATGACAGTGTTTTCTCCACTTAGCTGACCACAGCATCTTCTGCTCCAAATCCACCCACCTCCCCTACTCCGCCTCGGCCTCACGTCTTGGCAACTGTCACATTCAAGGTGTTTCACAGATGAGAAGCAATACCCCCCCTCCTCCTCTTTCTCCCTCTTTCTTGCTAAAAGCATTGCTCTGTAGAGAAAGGTAATTAGCAGGTGCTGGCGAGCTCAGCGGAGGGCATCCAACTACACTCCCGTGGCTCACATACAGACACACACACACACACATTCGTAGCCGCTGAAGTGCGCAGTCAGCAGCGTGGGCTCCCCAGGCTCCTTGGATGTGACTGATCCTTTATTGAGTTACTGTTTTACGCCTACTTTACCTCACACTCACACACACGTTTGGCATAAATACACACACACACACACACACACACACACACACACACACACACACACACACACACACACACACACACACACACACACACACACACACACACACACACACACACACACACACACACACACACGGCTGCCAGCTCGTTTGATCATTTACCCATCTCCCTAACCAAGGTCACTGTCTGTTTTTCTCTTTTCTCCCAACTTCATCTCTCTTATTCCTCTCCCACCCGTCCCCAGGGCTAATGAACTTCACCACGTGAAGACTGCCAGTCAGCGGAAGAGAACAGGAGGGAGGGAGGGAGGAAGAGAAAGAGAGAGACAGAGAGAGAATAAAATTCTGCTGATGTTTGGTTAATGGGAGTGAGGTGTCAGGGATGGCCTCTGATCTTTGCTGCATGGATACGTTGTTCAAAGACCACTGAAACAGCACACACAGCCAAAACTGGCTCACATACACACACACTCAGAGATTATCATACAATAGATTGATAGAGTGACAGTGCTGAAGTGCTCTTTGAAACTCAGTCGAATCCAAGATAAACCTATCCTGTGATGTTGTAGGTCAAACACAAAAGCCTGCGATCCAGCAAATGTACATGTGTTTCATTTGCATGCAGCAAAATCAATTAAAAATCAATTGCATAAATGCGATGTGTGATGCATGGCATTCACGTTGTGGTGCCATCACTGCTTTGTCAATATGTTCACAGATACCTGACAGCATCTGAAACCTTACCAAGGAGGCCTTTGTGATTTTTAGATTCGATTACTGAATAATGTGATTCAGTATTAGAATACATTTACACAGCCGCGTGCACACACATACAAACTCTGTTACTCTCCCTCTCTCTCTCGCTGTGGATTTCTGCTGACTGTTTGTCCTTGAGCAGTCCTCATTAAGCTAATGCAAACCTCCCTGACAGAGAGAACCAAACAACTGACGTTGCAGCGCCGTGGCAACGCGGGCCCTAACGACAGGGAGGCGGTCGTTATGCAGATGAGGTCCAGCTGAGAGCGCGGGAGGCCGCCTGGCTCGTTAGGCCGCGGCCCGGCAAATGGCTCACTAATGTAACACTGCTTCCTGGTCTAATGGAGCCCTGTTTTGCAGAATTATTTGTCTTTGCTCTCCGCGGGAAGCCAGGGGGGCCACCAACAGCGAGGAGGAGAAGAGGAGGAGAGAAGTGGTGAGACTGCGAATCCTTATCGACCTGTTACTGAGATATTTCTTTCCTGTCAAACCCTTTCCTCTTTTAAAATATATAGTGTTAAATAAACAATCCCACAGTTGCCACAAGTGTGAGTATAAATGATGACATAGATGGATGGATTGAATGGAAGCTGAGTGCTTGTTGTACTCTGTATTGAAAAGGAAATTGATTTGTCCAAGAAATAATCATTACTCATTAATAATCACTGAATGATTAATGACCATAACAAGAAATTATTCGAAAACAGCAAGAACTTGACCCTTTAAAGTGAAGCTGACAATGTCATTCTATAAATTTGTGTAATGTAAGACAAGTTACATTTGTCTAAAAAGCAGAGTTCGGGTAAACCAGATCCAGTGCTGACTCTAAGCTATACAGACATAACAGTGTATCTTACCTCTGTCAGTGTGGCCCCTCTTGTTCTCCTTGCTGTGTTCCACTGAACTCACATCTGACTCTCTGGTCCCCTGCACCAAACCAGGGGAATGTCCCAACACATTGTGACTTGACGACAGCCCGTTGTCGAGTGGGTCTGGATGCAAAATATACAAAGTTAAAAACCTTGTAACTCACACATACCTCGCAGGTATTGTTAAAGCTGAAGCATCCTTCATTTTTTGTGACAATACTTTAACGTTACCTGCGCAGATCACACAGGTTAGTACGTACGTGTGGTTTCTGCAGTGCGTTCTGTGTGAGACGGTGAACTCGACACACTGCTGCTGTGATTGGATGACATCTGAGCTTCCTCCAATGAGGGAGAAGGGGAGGGGCTGTCACGCATTCGCTCCTACCAAGCAACAAAAAGTTATCATCAGTGGAAATATAAGGCCTATAAAGTAAAAAAAACAACCATACAAATAAAGAAGCAATATTTCCATACAAAGGCAGAAAGCAGTAACAACAGAAAACATAAAACGTTCATAATGCCTTTTATTGCTGATTATTTTAACCAAAGAAAAACTGTCACAGGCCATACATGATACCTAAAAGATGTAGATACTGAACTCTGGATTGGATCATCTTTAGTGAATGCAAGGGGGAAATGCAGTATGAACCATCAAGAGGATGTTCTTTCAGTATCTCTGTTTTACTGTCAATTTACTTTTATTCATTAAAATTAATTTACAATTTGATACATTTAAATATGTGATTTAAAGACAGCACATCAAATCTGTTGAATTCCTCCAGTTACTAGTACTCTCCTGCGCTAGGCTAATGTTGGTTACCTTTAAGCTAGCTGTCTTCTTTTTCATTGTGACTGAAAATAGCTACTACTGTCTCATTTAGTTATGATGCATAACAAACTGATTTACCGACATCAACATGTATATTTTTCAATTACATAGAAAGCTAAATTTAGTTTTAGCTAAGGCTAGCCAGTGTCTGTCTTGCTCAGCTGGCTTTAACTTAATATAGCACTTTCGCTTTGTGCGGCAGAGTGAAAATCCAGAGATATTCACACAAATGATATGTTGTTATGGCATAATAATTTATTTTATGGTAAAGAGTAAGTGGTAAGAGTTCAAGACTCAATTTTCAACAAATACGTAGTTGCTGAATTTTGGCTTTGTAGGATAGAAATGAGTTCTCCACAAATCACCTACGGTCAAAAGAAAATTATACAAATTTAATTATACAAAATACATATAATGCTGTTCTTTGGTCTTTACAGGGAAATTTGGCGCCTCTTAAACCATCTTTGGGTTCCAGGCCAGGGTTTGAAAAACAATGGTCTGCATCGTTAAAATTATGACCGGAGATGGTACTTCCTGTGACTGACGGGGACATGGTGTGATACTTTGTGAGGATTGACACAATGTGACATTTTTTATTAATATATAATCCTCCCAAACTTCCTTTAATCAGTCTTAAGAGTTAAATCTCCAAAACATAAGCCTGTTTTTAAACCAAGTGACCAACTTGGCTAAGAACGTCAGAGTTTGTCTGTAAGCAGGAAATCTCAAAAATGTATAAATAGATATGGGAGTGGCCTTTAGCCAAGGAACAACTGATTACATTCTGGTAGTGATCCAGAACTTGGATATCCACCAGTAGACAATCACCGGTTTTTAGCCGTAACCACTGGATGAAAGAGAGAAAGAAACTTTATTCTAAATTTTGCACGTAAATGATCAAAATATTAAGTTAATCTAAAATTTAAGTCTTTGGGCGTTAAAAGTTCTTCAATTTTGTGACGTCTTTTGTTTTTCCAAATATCCCATTTTTCTACGTAACTAAAAGTCCAATTTTAATGTCATGAGTTCCCCGGGTGTCATGTGGACTCACTGGCCGGTGGTCAGGTCCACCGGGCTGATGGGCCTTTGAGTTCACCTTAATGACGGAGGTGGGAGCCCTGGCAGGGGGCTTGGCGTGGAGATGCGCCACGTTGGCCATGCTGGCCAGTGTGCTCAGTCGGTTCATCTGGCCCATTGCCATGGAAACGGAGGCCGGCGCCAGGCTGGCAGGGATCAGAGGATGTGACATCATCATGAAGGGCAACTGATCCAGAACTAGTGGGGGAGAAGAGAATAAAATAGAATAAAATAGAGAAGTATTGAAGAGGAGAGAGCACAGTAGAGTACAGTAAGAGTCTGTTGCTTCTCAGATATAGCAAAGGTCAGCTCTGTTTATAGGCCATCAAAGCTGCACTATACATGCACCCGACATGAAACAGGTCTCGTCTCTCTCTCTTCTTTCATTTATGCTTCAGTTGTATTTATCCATCACAACTTAAAGGCCTTCCTCTGCTCAGTCTTGTGGTGTGTACTGAACTGAAAACCCACAGCGTCTCCGGTTCTCTGATGACAGGATTGAAACCGGACACCAATATCATTCCTCTGTGATGTCAATATTACCTGGATGACTGCTCCGCTTCTGAACCACGACTCGTAAATATATGTGTATATGCGTGTCGAGGGATGTCGAGTGTGGAAAAAAAGGATGAGCGAGGGAGGAGAGTGGAAAAAAGGATAAGCAAAGGAGGAGAGTGGAAGAAAATGGGAGAGAAAGTGCGAGAAGACATGACTGGAAAACCCTCATCCTCTTCATTACAACACCAAGATGTAAAGACAATGATGGCCTGAATATGTTGTTGTGATGCTTTAAATGCTTGAGTATCACCTGCAAAAACACAAATTCAGCCTCTCTGGAATTTAAGACAAACTGGCTTACTTTTCTTTCAATGCCCCGGTGTTCTTGACAATAATCCAACACGTTTTCAGCGGTTCAAACCAAACTCTTATTATCTCGGCCAATCTGTTGTTCGCACTCCTCTCTTTAAGACAAGCATCCACTATCTTTAAAGAAAATCCTTCCTCTCAACAGCACCCTAGTGGGTTGTTGCAGTCCCTCTATTCATGAAACAAACAATCCTGTTAAGGGGGGGAGAAAATGACATAAATATTTATCATTTAATAAAAGGAAAAACAAAAACAAAAGAAACACAGGGAGGAAGTGGAACAAAAGAAGCTGATGGCAGTCCTGGTGCTGGGCCAGCAATGCACGCTGGGTAATTATAAACACAAAGGAAAAAATCTTGGACTCTATTCCACACAATTGTCACAAATAATAGAACGAGTGCATGGAAACAAAAAAAAGGCTTCCCAAAGAGGAGAGATGAAATAGAACAAATAATGAAGGGAAAGGAAAGAAAGAGTAAAAAAAAAAAAAAAAAAAAAGAGAAAGAGAAAGAAAGAAAAGGCAAACTAAGAAATAAAGAGTGAGGCGTTGACTTTATGAGCCGGGCTCGCTGGACATATGTGCAGTGCTTTGTGCATCTGGCAGATTAGTCTCTCACTTGCCCAGAGCAGAAACCAATCCAAACAAAAGATCTGTCTGAATGGAGCTAAATAACCAGATGCTCCGACAATCAACTAGCAGCCAACTCCAAATATTAAGCCTTGGTTAGAAACCAGCGCTCCACTTTTTGTCACCCACCAAACCCCCCCCCCCACTATAATTTCATTTTCACTCTCCTTCTTCTTGACTCTGTTTCCTCCCCCCCCTTTCCTCTCTTCACTTTCTCTGCCCTCCCATCACTCTCTCTCTTATGTTTCATTAAAAAACATCAAAAGTCAAAGTGCCTCTCTTATGTTTATCCAAACAAACCATTACTGTAAACAAACAGTTACTGTAAATTTCCCAGAAGATCTTGTTAAATGCAGAAATGGCTGCTCCCTGCTCTTCCCCAGCCCATAAGGTGTCACACTCAGCATTTGTGAGTGTGTGTGTGTGTATGTGTGTGTAATCTGAGATTGCCTTTGTAGTGGTTAAAGCTTGGGTAGGGGCCCATCCTTCCCATAAGGCTGTGGGTGGCGGTATGGAAAAAACACATCGTGCTTATGTGTGTGTATGTATGCCTGTGTGCTGTGTGTGTGTGTGTGTGTGTGTGTGTGTGTGTGTGTGTGTGTGTGTGTGTGTGTGTGTGTGTGTGTGTGTGTGTGTGTGTTTCCACTTGACTCTATCATTAACAGTGATTAAGCTTTACAGGTTTATAATGGCTGGTGGTAACCATGCCACCTAACTGTGCACAGATGCTGGCAGTCGTAACTGAGTGTATACAATGGTAAACAATGCTTAAGACTGGGAGTGTTTACGGTCACAAGAACATTTTTTTTTACACACACACACACACACACACACACACACACACACACACACACACACACAGTCAAAGAGTCAAAGCCAAAAACAAGTGGCCTTAAACATACAGAGATTTAGAGACTTTAGTCTCCTTTTAATTTCTGAAAAACACAAGGACAATATCTTCTTTTTCATTTCTGTCCTAAAGCCTTGCAGTATGCGCCACATAAGTGTGTGTATGTGTCCCAGGTTGATAGCGTATTCCACACAGGCCTCCATAAGCTCTGTCATCTGTCTAAACACACTGATGTCGCTTTAACCTGTCGATAACAGTGGGGGCGGTGTGTCCGATTTGTTTGTGTGTGTGTGCGTGTTTGTGTTTGCGTGCGTGCGCGTGCGTGCGTCCGTTCCACCATCGATTGTCCAGCATTTGTCGTTTGCATTCAGGATAGTGAATTAGAGAGAAGACTATTGATTTGGCTTCAGCCTCTCATCTTATTCATCTCTCTATCATCCCTGTGCGTTTGCTCTCGTCCGCTGGTGCTCCACTTTCGCCGGCTGCTCTCCTTCACTGCAAAGCCAGGGATCGGTTGCAGAAAAGGGAACAGTTTTTAATAACGTGACTAAAAATTATACCTGCACAAGTAATGAGTGGCAAAAGGGATTTAGTTCCAAAATGAGGCGATTCTGTGCTTTCCAGGGACAAAGAGACTTAACTGTAAATGAGAACACACTGCTTACTTAGCTTTGAAAAGCAAAGACTTTCTTCCAGTAAATCCTGAGCTAATGTTACTCAGCATAACAGACCAAAGACATGTTGAGCATGAGTAACTGAGCCAGTTTGGGTCTATACGCTCTCTTGATGTGATGACTAATATGTACTAATGATTTGCCGGCAACATTTTGAAGCCACAGAGCGGATGACCGACTGTTTTTCAGGATACGTTGAATCCCACAAGTATGCAAACACAACCTAGCTGAAGTAAATATTCACTCCTTATAGAAATGTATCAAAAATGGGGGAACATTTTGGTGATAAAAAACATTTATATATAAAACAAATATGCTCCTTATGCTTTGAGGTATGGATTACCTGACCCAGATGTCTATTTATAATTCCATCTGATGAACTGACTCGTTGCTGCTGTAGTTTGTTTTTCAACCATCTCTCAGAGGAAACGTGCAGGCAGAAGAGGTGATGTCACATCCTGGTTTTAATCAGCCTGGTTCAGCAGCCGCACATAAACACAGCTGCTCAAGTCGTATTGACTTCGCATCGCAGATGTGTACAGACAACAATCGCGCGACGTGTTATATGACCGTAATTAAACATTTCACACACACACACACACACACACACACACACACACACACACACAAACATTTGGATGGACAAACGCATGAAACTCACCCAGTCCGGGGTTGTGGTCACCATTCTCTCCATTTGGCCCGCCATGTTGTTGGTTGCTGTGGTAACTGGCCATCGCCTCGAGCTTGATCTTCTTGGCCAGGGCAGACAGATCTGAGAAAGAGACAGATATAGAGAGGAAGAAAAAGAAAAAGAAGCAAAGAAAGAAAGAGAAGGAATCAATAAGAGCCAGATCAATGGCCCCGGTGGAGGATTAGAGCAGTGGGTAGGCAGGAGGTTGTCATGGGAAGACAGAGGCCAGCCATTCATTCTGACTGCACCGCTGCACTGGCCATTTAGTCTGCCAGGGAATCAGCAGTGATAGGAACAAGCCAAGACATTCATCTCTCCCACACAGGGACATCTCATCCCACAGCACAGCACACAGGACGACACTCCACCTTTTAGCCCAGAAAGTGCTTCTTTATCAGTATAAATTAGAAGCATTAGGAAAAAAAAAGCTAAGATAGTTTTTAATAGGGGTTGTGCACTTTTGGCTCATGCGAAATGGAGAGTGACAAAATGTGGCAGGAGGGCTGAGCCACATTTTAATTTGTGTCTTGAACCTCAGAAGGTAGTTTGACCCCTAAAACTCTATCTTATGCCCCAGAAAATTAAATATCTCTTGCACTAATACAGACAAACACAGTGAATTATTAAAGTTGGACAAACGACGCAACTGTGCAAACACCGCTGAGGAAATGCAAACAAACCATAAGTCTTAATTTCCTGATCTTGGATACATCGAAAACATTCGCAACAAACTGAACTGCTGAGTGTTTTTTTTTTCCTTTTCCTACAAAACGGTTGTCTGAGGTGAACAGTCTGTCTGTCCGAGACGTCGGCAACCACAACAAATTGTTCCTTTTCTTCTCATCTTCTCTCCTTCTCTTTCATGCCCTCTTTCCTGCTCTCTTCCCATCCCCTCTCCTTACTTTACCTTTTCAAATGTCAGCATCACAGCGGGACATAAGCCACCACGTTGCGTGTGTGTATGTGCGAGTGCAAGAGGGCGAGAAAAAGAGACTAAGGAGGATCACATCAAAGATTTTCGCTGCCTTTTACGCTCAAATGTCCTCCCTCTCTCTGTCTCTTTCTCGCCTCTCATGTGGCCAGTTCTAATCAGTGGCGCTGACATTGCCGCCGTGCCCTCTCCTTTGGTGGAAAAAGACTCTTTTCCCACTGAGAAAGATGCTCTTGAACACTCAACGCATACACAACACACACATACACACACACACTCAAGCACCTTTGAACAGTGAGAGGAAGCGGCGCTAACAGAAAATGGCTTCTTTTGAGGCAGGGAATGAAAAGATCAGGTTGCAGTGAAGAGCACAAAGCCAAGGGCAACTTTGAGAGCGGCGAGGTGCCAACAATTACTTTTCTCCCTTTCTCTGTGCTACACACACACACAAACACACCACAATAGGGACTCAAACACACCACTGTTTGCGACAAGAAGCACTATGGCCTTAAGCAGGCAGTTGACTAAGACAGATTCTAACATAACAAATTTTCCTTCGGACATATTAACATTTTTGCTAATTTTACTACTACTCTTCTACAATAAAAACAGTTTATTATCCTTAACCTTAATTTCATACTTGAAGAGACAATTAATGGGTTACAGTGTTGTTTACAAAAGAGGCACAATGTACAGTCACAAACAAATTAAAGACACTTCCAATCTTGCTTGTGCTTTTAAACAGCAGCTTTTTATAAAACTGATCAGATGCCTAAGGATTATAAATCTTACTCAACTTAACAGAGGACTTTGTGTACTCTCCAAAAAAAAAGACCAACTTGCAAGTTATGAGTTGTTTCTTGTGCGTCAGCAGTGTGTATGCTAATTTTATTAATCTACACACAGGTTGCCTCCCAGAACCCCGCCTCCTCATGCTATTGATGATGGGTATTGTGTGTCATTATGGGGGTCTGCAGGGAAAGTAGACAACCGCCCCATCATGTATCTATTCTGATTAAGCGACCTGTTTCTTTCTTTAAACTGATGGGGGTAACGCAGCTGGTTGCCAGGTCACTGCTTTCACTTCCCGACCGCTGAGAAGAGAACAAAATCTGAACTTTACTAACAGCTCCTCTGAGGGCTGAAGCAACAATATGACACTAACTCAGTCTTTAATACAGCTCCTGGAGGGATTTCTACTGTGACTTCTGTACAGTTCTGAAGAATTACAAACCTTGACCTCATGAAAAGCTTGTGAAAAAGAGGGATTTAGAGAGTCAGAGAGGCTTTCTCCTTTTAATGAATCTTTAATACAGAATACACTGGCAGGTGAATTGAACGGATTTGGCCATGCTTTTTAAACTTTAATGTGATTTTTGTTCATTCTTTTTTATTTTTAAGATTTATCTGTCATTTTTAGTGGAACCCAATTCTATCATATTGTACTTAATTATTTGAAAATAGCACTGTGGACTTTATTGGGCTACACACATATGAAAGTAATTTTAGAGTAAGGAGTAATAGTGGTTCTAGTGCAGCAGTATTAAAAGCACAACTATAATTACGGTTAGAGACAATTTAGTGACAGTTTCTGACAGAAACTTTCATTAAATGAACAGAGCCCAAATGAGTCTATGAGTCTAAGTCTTTTTCAACATTGCTGAATTTTGTGTGTGGCCTCTAAAATAGCACAGATATCAATTATACATACTGTATGCATGTTTACATACTTTTATAATTGAGTCAAAAGGTTTATTAAAAGGAGATTGAGAAAACATTTTTTCCATTGTACTTATTATTTTTCTTTTGATTTAGCTCACCAAGTAGTTTTTATTATTTATTATAATAATATATAATACATTTGAATATTCTGCATACTTTGCATTGAAATACTATGCGTGTGTCATTAACTGCATTTTTTCCCCCCACACAGAGAACATTTTTATTAATACTACTACTACTGCTACCTTCCATTTCCTTGTTCTCCTCATTAAAACTTTATGTTCCTAAAATGCCATCTGGTCCGACCACAGGCTCTGATGTGTCAATGACCGATCACCATCATCCTTGATGAAGGTTTAACTACAAAACTGAGCTGATTTTTTGATTGACCTCCTCAGTCATAAAAAAGGAAAATACTACTGTTCTTTGCATAGATCTTTTCCCTGAAAGTTTTTTTTATTAACATGCAAACTGAGGGCACAAGTTACAGAACTGACTGTAGCCCAAGAGATCCTCATTAGGACTGTGTTTTGTAGCTCTCTGATTATGGAGAAAATAATAACAAATACAAAAAAAATACAAGAATAGGTCTGTTTTTTACCACATTTCTGCAAATTTTGAAACTTGAATAAAATGGCAGACTAGTCCATTTAAGATGCACAGTGGACATCATAATTATATGGTGTCAGAAATGATTCCTCTCAGCAGTGCTAGTTTAGTATGTCTGTGCGCCTGTGTGATATTGTTTCTAAGACTAATGTGTGCCTATGGTTGCATATGTACTGTATGTGCGTAGTGAGGCCTGGGTGGTCACCTGCAGGAGGCATGATCCCAGCATGCATCAGCCCACTGTGGGACAGCATGTGGTGAGTCCCGCCCTCTGTCACACTCTGCAGCCTCTTGGGCGGTCGTCCGGGCCTCGAACTGCAAGCAGAAAACACAAGCTAACATTAGTCATTAGGCAGTTTAATACTTTACTCCCTCAGTCAGTCCGCTTTTCATGCTGAGAGTGAGATGGGTGGCCTGGTTAGAGAAACTGTCCTTCACTCTGTAAACCTCTGATCCTGCTGAAGTGTCAACAAGCAAAACACTGAAACCTGACCGCTTCCAGGAAGGCTGCTGTACAGCAAATCTGACCTCCCTGTGGATACGAGCAAGCAAAAAAGGAGTTTCCCTATGGCATCAATAAAGCACCTCATTACTGTTCAGCTTACTCATTCATTTGTTTGCTTATTAAATGTGTTTGCCCGCCTCCTTCCCTTTCCATCCTTTCCTCATTTGGCCATTCATTCCCTTTTTCCCGCCATGTCACAAATTTCCTCAATAAAGGCTGTGACTACAAGCAGATTCACATGGTTTGATTGAGCCGGGCATGCTCAATCAATCCTGGAGGAAGTATGTGAAAAGCTGTCAGACATCACTTTGGCTCTGACTAAACGGTGTGAATGTCCTGACAGGGGAAATGACACGGGCCACATCAGGCTTAATGACAACCAGCGCAGCTCATCTCCTTTCATACCAGCCTGACATTGGATAACATGAGTCTGTGGGCAAGTGTGCACATGTGTCTGTGAAGTGTGTCTGTCTGTGTGTGTGTGATGTTAAAAGACAGAGTGAGAGGAAAGAAGGGGGAAAAAAAGAGAGGGGAAAGAGGAGATGCAGAAGGTGTGAGAGATAGCAAAAGAAGCAGAAAGAACAACAAAGATGAAAAGGGAGATGGAGGGAAAGGTGAGGAGATGTAAAGTGAGAGATGGGTGAGACCGAGAGAGTGAGAAAAGGTGGGAACGGGTAAAAAAAAAAGAAGGAGAGATAGACTAGCAGCAGCAGCAGCAGCTTCCTAGCGTGGGGTGTCTTTGAGCAGATTTTAATTAGAATCTAATCCAGCCGTCATTAAGGCCCCATAAACGAAGCTGTCAGTCAGGAGATTAATGGCGCCTCATTTGCATATTGCATATAATTCATCAATTACCCAGCAGAAAGGACCAATCCCCTGTTGACACACCCACTGGCTGAGAAGGGGGGGGAAGATGGAGAGAGACAAAAAGACAGAGAGAAAGATTGTGTAGTCACTAACTGTGGGAGAAAAACAGGTAGCTAGTGTGCATGTGTGTGTGTGCACACCAGTGTGTGTGTGTGTGTGTGTGTGTGTGTGTGTGTGTGTGTGTGGCATGTGTGTGTATGAAGTGTTCAAAGGTTAATTTGATGAGCCGATGAGCTCCACAGTTCCTGCCCTCGGTTTTAATGAGTTGTTATTATTGTCTCTTATTATGGGCCCAGACCGACTGGGATGTGACAGCTGACATCAGATATCACACACACACACACACACACACACACACACACACAGAAACGAAGACACAGAGACACACATAGACACACAGGCACAAAGACAGTGAGAGACAGATCCACACACACACACACACACACACACACACACACACACACACACACACACACACACACACACACACACACACACGTAGACATACATATATTCACACACACAACATTACAGACAGACAGCAGGAATGTGCAAGAGGGATGAAGTTGTGAATGTGTGTGTGGGAGTGTGTGTTTTTTTGGAGGCGGGGGGTGCTTTCACATCACACACAATATTTTTTGCAGTGCATATAGAGCAGCATACTGTGCTTAACAAAAGCAGGAAATGTATTTTTAGGTCTCAAGTTTGAAGGTAAAGCAACACAGTTCCATTGCAACTGATGTTGAAACACCTCAAATGAACATGAACCCCCCCCCCACACACACACACATACACCTACGCACACTCCCTCACACACACACACACACACACACACACACACACACACACAGAAATGCAGAAGCAAACACCAGCGGGGGGAAATAAAATACACAGAGACCAAAGACTGTGGTTGGTTTTTACTGCAGCCACTTCCCTTTCCCTTACTACTGTTTATTTGCACACACTAATTAATGGCCTCTGTGTGTTGGTGGGTGGGTGTGTGTGTTGTGTGTGTGCCTTTGTATATGTTGCATTTTAGGAGGCATAAAGAACTGGAACCTAATTTTGTGTTTAGTCTGCAAGTGCGTTGATACATCAAAGTGACCCATGGAGGGAGGTCTATGTGTGTATGTTGTGCATGCGAGTGTGTTTTGTGAGTGTGTGTGAGGTTGGAGAGCACCGGTTCCCTGAGGTAGGATTAATGAAAAAGCCTTTCATGGAAAAGTCATCAAGCTGAGGGGATGGAATGAGAGAGAGGAGGGGGAAGAGAGAAAACAGTGCATTGTGTGTGTGTGTGTGTGTGTGTGTGTGTATGTACAAGGTGTGTGTGTGTGTGTAGAGGAGGGGGTGTATGGCTTATGACCTCTTTGTCTCAAACTTTAATTAAAATCTCACCCAGACGTCCTCCCTCATGCCAACGCTGTGGCCACACACACACACACACACACACACACACACACACACACACACACACACACACACACACATTTTTTGTTAAAGGGTACTCTGTACATTGAGTTCTGCCCTCCAAGCTTAGCGTGTGTGTTACCTGAAACATGAAACGCCAAACATGGCAGCTGGAGCTTAGCACAGGTGGAACAGAAACAAAACATAACAAAGATGACAGATCTCTCTCTTCCTTGCTAACACACAAACACACACACACACACACACACACGCACACGCCCACACACACACACACACACACACACACACACACACACACACACACAAGAGAGAGAGAGAGAGAGAGAGAGAGAGAGAGAGAGAGAGAGAGAGAGAGAGAGAGAGAGGAAAGAGAAAAGTAATGAAAGAAGAGGAAGTGTTACAGTCAAAACAGTGGAACAGCTACTGGCTTGGAGGGACTGAGGTGCTGATAGGTAGCAGCTGTGTGTGTGTGTGTGTGTGTGTGTGTGTGTGTGTGTGTGTGTGTGTGTGTGTGTCTGTGTGTGTCTGTGTGTTTATGCGTGTGTGTGTAGGAGAGGGAAAAAAGAAGAACTAGCTCAAACAAGATTTTGTTTGGAATATATTAGCGGCGGTTTACAGCTCCCATGCTCCCATCCTTTCAATCTGTGTTTATCACACGGGTTTGTATTCGCCGTCACGGTCCGGTTTGATAAATCATATCGTCGTCGTTGTGCGCAGGAAGACTTATGCTGCTGGTTAGAGAAGGCAGGGAAAGATTGATGTTGTGATCTTCCTCTGAAATCGAGGGCTGAAAAAGCTTTATGCGCCATTGTTATTGGGAAAGCCTGTGTGATGATGTCATGAAAGAAGCAGGCAGGACAACACACACACACACACACACACACAGTCACACACACACAGACAGGACGTTTGATCATGGCAAGAATCTGATCTCCTCAACTGATACCGCCTTGCATTCCTCTTCCACATTCCAGGGTCAAGATGATGTCAAGACTGTGTGTGTGTGTGTGTGTGTGTGTGTGTATGTGTGTGTGTGTGTGTGTGTGTGTGTGCAAAAGCTTTTGTGTACTCCCTTAAAAGCTGTCACTGTGGAAGACACGGAGGCCCTCTCTATCTCATCGTGCTCTTCTCTATAAAACATCAAAAGAGTGCGGAGGTTAAAGTTGAGCTAATCACCCCACCCTCACACACACACACACACACACAGCCCTCCTCCCCTTCATCTCAACGCTGCTGACTGTGACAGTGAGTTATGGCATGGCAGTGGGGCTCGGCTTTGAGGAGTCCACCTTCCCACACACACACACACACACACACACACACACACACACACACACACACACACACACACACACACACACACACACACACACACACACACACACACACACACACACACACACACACACACACACACACACACACACACACGCCGGCTTAACGCTGCCAACTTGTGCAACCGAGCTCTGCCACAGAGAAACACAAAGAGCGGGCTTTTGTTGTACTCTGCGGGCCGCTTCGTCTCATTTATCATTCATCATTTGATTTAACAAACTTATTTTCTTCACCTATTCTAACACCTACTTCATATTTGACTCTGCTTGTGTAAATGCCCCTGGTCGTAAGAGTTGCAAGGTAACGTATGAACTCTGGTCATTTTCCAGTATGTACATTAAAGGGTCAATTAACAAAAACATATTAGTGATATCTAGCCATGCCGGATTTGAGGTGCAGAGGTTTTGAGTTCTCTGCTTCCACCCAAACTCAATGGAGGTGAATGGAATCTTGTTAGTGATTCTCACACCCTTAGAAAAAAAAAAGAAAGACATCTCTTTCCAGATAAGGTGTCCCTGTGATGCTGGATAATCAACATAGCACAATTTTCTCTCCTTTTCAGTCCTCTTAAAACCGTTACCTGTCTGTATGTTATCTGTTAATATCTCCAGAGTAACATGGACTCTGTTTCTAAAAAAGGTGCTTTTTTAAAATGTAATTTTCCATGCTTTGAACACCGCAAACAAAATTCCATTCACCTCCATTGTATCAGGCTGGAGGAAGGAATATCCAGCCAGGATATTTCAAAATGAAAAACAAAACTATCTGCATGATGGACGTCAAGTGGCAAATGATAAAATATTCTTCCTGTAATTTAGATTATCTAACCCTTTAAAGAACCACTGCTTATGAAACATATCTTGTGCTACTTATCAGGTTGTTTTCAAGCCGACACCATGTGTTGTTATTAACTCACTCTTCGTTAAAAAGTAACCAGAGATCTTGTACCTCGCCACATTACACTACTTATGTGTGAGGGAGGGGTGGCGTTTGTGCACTCGACACACAAGTATACATGTATATCTAAAATATATGCACACATACACACACACACACAGTTTGACCTGAGCGAGCTGTTTGATGTGTGTTCCTAACAGAGAATGAAACTGTTCCTTTGTGAGGGAGAAAGAAAAGGACGGAGGATCAGGTTGCCTCCTACACGCCATGTTCTCTCTGTGGAACTAATGTCATTTAGCAGCAAAGCCAGCAAACACACAGGCGTGACCATGTGAGCTTGCGGTGTGTGTGTGTGTGTGTGTGTGTGTGTTAGGAGATGACAGAGAGAGTGTGTGTGTGTGTGTGTGTGTGTGTGTGTGTGTGTTTGTGTGCCACCTATGCATGAATTATAACTAGGCTTTGACTGAGGGTGAAGTCGGCCCTTCTTCATGGTTTGATGAGTCAGTGGTCTGTGTGTGTGCGTGTGTGTGTGTGTGTGTGTCTGCACAGCAGGAGTAAAAGAGTGAGACAAAGAGGAGAAGGAAAGACAATGATAAACAGAGGACGTCTGTGTAACCTTTGCTCTGAAACGTTTCTTTTTAATCTTAAAAAAGAACAAATGAATGAACAAACAGCCAAAAGAATAAACAGCAGGGATCCATGTAAAGCGTTTCTGTTAGTCATGTTTAACTATCAGACAAGGCAGTTATTTTTCCTCCAGCCTGTCTGACTGTACTGGACTGGAAAATAATAAGTGATGGCTGTCTTAATCAGTAACAAAAACCTCACTGATCCCTGAAGCTGTCAGAGAGCCGTAACATCATATTCTTGGAGATCATCTTGGAACTTTTAGCCATCCAGCCCTCCTGCTTTAACCTCCTCCAGTCCTTTTTTTTAACCTGCTACTGTATGTTGCTCCATTCACACAGGGGATTACTTAGAAACTTCTAATGCAGGGGGGATGATACTAATGGCTACCACAGCACATTTGAAGCCTTTAGACAAAGAATCACGGAAGTCGTTTGAAGATTTCAGACGAGTGATGTTTCCAGATCTCATTAACTAAAGGCTGTTTGAGTGTTGTGTGGATAATTAGAGACGGCGGAGGCTGCGTCTTTTCAGCAGTTGTAGAACAACGTTCCCATTAACACCTGACATAGAAGGAATCCCAAAGCAGCCAGAAGATGCATCTGGATTTTGTCTTGGTTGGAGGGCCTCAAATGCTTAAAGCGCAGGTGTTCATCATTGCACATGGAGCTGGAAGCTGATTCTCACACTAGTTTGTTTCTGGTTTTGTTCAACAAGTCAAAGCTTGTATCGAAAGCTAACACCTGGTATTAAAATCAAAATGCAGCTCAAAGATAAAAATAGAGCACCTGAATGATTTGATCCACACCCAGGAAACATAAAGAAATGGGAAGAAAAATTGTTTATAAATTGCAAATTTAGTTATTTGGTGTCTATCTGTAGACATCTTGACACATCCTCTATCAGGATTTAATGGCAGGTGTAAATTGGATCATTCATGCTCCAAGGAACAGGGATTAACTATCAAACAATATAAATTCCCCAAACTAAGGCTAATCCACACTCCTCTGGATTCAAACCCATGCTGTTACGAGCATGTGGTCTGCACAACAGCAGACTGAGGCACCAGGAAACCACAAATCCCCGTCAATTTAGCCCCTTTATCCAAACATCTCTGTGGCACATTGGATTGATGACCCATGTAGCTGGTCACCATCGGAGTTCTGCAAAACAGCTAATTTACATAATCGCATCATAAATACCGAGAATTCATTTAATCATCTCCTCTGTTCTGATGCTCAGGGCTAAAGAGTGTTGATATGATAAGACAGCGAGTTATTAAGGAAGGAGAGAGAGGGAGGCAGAGAGAAGGAGAGAGAGAGCAAAGGGATCAGTGAGTGAGTGAGTGAGCTTGTCCTGATTTAAGCTGCCGCTTGGGGCCAAATGAAAATTAATTAATTTCTGTGAAGAATCAATTTCTCAGAATGACAGTGTCAGATTCAATGTGTGCGCGTGTGTGTGTCAGAGAGACAGAGAGACACTGTGTGTGTGTGTCAGACAAGAAGAGAGGGACTCTGCGTGTGTGTGTGTGTGTGTGTGTGTGCATGTCAGAGAGAGTGAGAGATTATAACCTATGATAAAATGACAAACTTTTAAGAGTGCTTTTTTTTTCTAAATTGAGATTACTAAAATTCATTATCGTCAACACCATCATCACCATCACAGCGTTTATCATCCGTTAAAATGGTAATTAAGTGACAGGCCTAGCAGCACTGATGTGGTAAATAAAAAGGGGTTAACTGGACCTCCAGCCAGTTGGCACTAAATGCAACCATACAAACAAAAACATCATATTTTCATTTTCAGAAAAATTATTAATGGAATATTCCTTTAATACATATAGTTTATGTATGTTTAACAGTGGCTTTTAGATTACTCTATTAGCCTTTAATTTATACGAATGTCATGGAGATATCAGAGTAAAGCTGAAGCAAAGTCCTGAAATATTACAGAAATATTATGACACCCTAATATATTAAACATAAGGCTCTAAACTGATCATTAATTCTCACTTTGCAATTTAGATTTTCATGGATGCATCCTGGAAGTTTAGCCATGACATGCAGACTGGTCTCAGGTACACAGTGTAAAGGTGGGTGAGTTAGCACTTAAACTTGCTTTAGATAACCCCACCTGCTGCAACCGCCCCCCCCCTCCACAACCTGCATCTACCGGGTCACACTGTCACCCCCCCCCCGTCCTCCTCCTCTCCCTCTCCCCCACACCCGACTCACCTTGCGTTGGTACAGTCGTTGTAGAGCGTTTCGAAGTCCTGCCTGGAGATGAGTTTGCACCGGTTCACCCCCGGCTGGATGGCCCCAAGCCCCCGCAGCACCCGGACCTGCTCCACGTTGCACACCACCGGGGCAATGTCCAGCCGTTTCAGCTTGGTGTAGACGGTGTGGAGCCCGCCGACCAGGTGCTTGAGAAACACGTCGAAAGCCTGCGGCAGGCAGATGAGCTCCGTGTCTTTCACCGTGAACGAGGCCAGCTTGGCACCTTTCACCTCCACCAGTTTGCACTCGTTGTTTTGCGGCGTGCTCTCCACGGGCGACGGGGTGGCGTACACGGGCTTAGCGCTGCTGGACACCGGAGCTCCTCCGGTCTTTAACGGGCTCCCGTTCGGCAATAAGAGGTCCGCCCTGAACTGGTGGAGCAGCGCCGGGTGCGCCACCGGAGGAGCCGGGGAAGAAGCGGCAGACGTGGCCGCAGGTGGCGGGGAGTTGGTGGCCGGAGAGACGGAACTCGGCGCCGGGTGGTGCCCGAGCGGAGCGGCGGGGAGAAGAGCCGGAGCAGCCGGAGTTGCCATGGTAGTCATGTTCGACAGTTAAAGTACAAAAGTAAACTTCAAAGTCAACTACCTAAAGAAAGTAACTTCGCCGAACAAACGTAGTTTGCTTCGCCCGGAGGGAAGTGCGCATTGAGTGTGCCGAGGAGGAGAAGAGGGGGATAAAAGAAGAGAGGAGAGAGGAGAGGAGACAAGGGTCCGTGTGTGTGTGGAAAAACAGATCACATAGTTGAGTCAGAATGAGAGGAGGCTTGTCTCCGAGCTGGAGATGCTACTGTCACATTAACATAAAGAGGAGGAGCCTGGTCGTGTTCTTAGAGAGTGAGAGACACATTCACACACATAGAGAGAGAGAGAGAGAGAGAGAGAGAGAGGGAGAGTGCAAAGATTAGCCTACATAAACTTTGGATAAGCCTATTTATGAACGCCTAACGAAAAGACACTTTAATGTTAATGCTCCTGATGGGGCTTACTGTGTCTGTGGCACTCAATTATAAACCTTCATGGTATCACTGTAATCTTCCCACATTAGCCTGCTGTTTGGGATAAATAGTTGTATAATTGTGTTATCTTTGAACATTTTATGAACTGATCACTGTAGTTATTTGTCTTGAGAGCAATATTCCTCATGTCTAAATAATGCGGATGCCATCAGAGAGACTTCATTAAATCTGATTGCTCTGCTATAAAAACAAAAGCAGACAACCAAATAATGGACATTTCAAATTTCAAAGAAATATCAGATTACAGGAGTGTCACAGTAAACTCTGAGGTCTGTAAGTGTGTGATCTTAAGTTTAAATTTAAACATAAATAGGACATACATTTACATAAAGGTTTGGATAAGAAAAGGAGGGTCTCTTTCCTTTGTAATGACTCCAACATTTTTTTTAATGTAAGATTCAAGCATAGTGAAATATTGGAAAAAAAGCACCTGCAAATTTCTTATTTTCAAAAGTATATCAGATGTTTGACCTCTGTTCGAGAAATTTACCTTATAAATGTATTATTGTAACATTTGTACTCCTTTCAATCATGGTTTTAAATCAACAAAAATCTGAATCTGAATCTTAAGGATCCAGTGAGTAAAAGCCAGAGAGATGAGAGACTGTACAAAAGCTCCAAAAAAAGGGGGGGGGCAATAACCTTCGTGTGACAAATTGACCCCTTTACCTGTTCCCTGTACTGCTTCCTCATCCAGTCCACACACACACACACACACACACCCGCGCACACACACACACACACACACACACTCCCATCATTTACATATGGAGCTCGCAGTCCTTTCAAAGTGGCTTTCACGGAACATTGTGCTGATAATGATCTTGGTCGTGAGGGAGAGAGAGACACAGATCTCCAGAGACCATCTCACCATAAGACAAGGGGGAAGAGGATAAAACTCCGACTGTACTCCAACTCAAAGGACTTTAACACTCTTTTCCTCACAACCCCCCCTCTCTCCAATAAGCCCTCTTGTGTTTTTTAATTGGCAGAAATTAATCTTTAGGATGTAGATGGTAGATTTACATTCATTAAAAGTCAAGAGAGGAAGCCAGGCTTGATGCTAATCAAATCTGCTTAATTATGCTTAACATGAGTATCTCCAGGGGAAGAGAGAGAGAGAGAGGGTGAGAGAGAGAGAGATAGCTAACTCGAACTTTTTACTTTTTGCCTTTGATAACTCCTGCTGAGTCTGGCCTTTTCCCTGCCAAAAAGAAATGTCACGACTCTCTTTCTCCATCTGTAGAAAATACACCGATAAAGCCATCAGTGTTAAGCAGAGCTGATTCATGTCGTAAATTCCCACCTTTAAGTGTTTAATAAGTGGTAAAACGTTCAGTTTTAACTTCCCAGGCCAGTGCTTTGCAACTTTGTAGGCCTGTGGCATCATCTTATAATAGATTTACTGATATAATATGAACCCAGTTAGCCCACAAAAGGTGGCGTAAACAACCTGATGAGTAATATGTCAGCCTAAAGACATGATTATGACCTTAGATGGCACTTTTTAAATTTCCATCCATCCATGGTCTGGAAGAGAACTCTGTTACGAGTAGGTTGCAGGATGCCCTGGTGGGAAGTAACTTTGTCTCACAACAGGAAGGTCATAGGTTTAATTCCTACCGCAGCTATTGTGCTTGAACTCCCATGAAATGAAACAATGAACCGATAGGCTACTTACTGCAATATCTCTCCAGTTACTGAGGTATAAAATACAATGTAGCATACAGTTGGAGAGGAAAGACACAAACTCATACTTCAAAGGTGTAATATTAAAGGGGAATTCCACCACATCAAACTCTGTTTATAGGTCTTGGGGAGCACTACTGCATATGTGAAAGAAAAGTTGGCCAGATGGAACCGCACAAAATCCGATAGTGCCTTGAGTGATGTGACTTGAGTCAGCATCGGTTGGGGCTGATTACTACAACTTTGAAAGTGAAACAAATCTTGGGGTGTGAATTTAGAAAGAAGTGACATTACGAGACCGCTACAGTAGACCGCTCCTTATCTCTACTTGAGGCTAGAATCTCTGATGAACTATCGGTTGTCAGGTTGCCTATGTGGGTAACGTAGTTTAACAAGGAAGAAGAACGTGTGGGGGAAAAAAGGTGATAGCTCTGCTTCTGTTGCATCAATTTTGATCCTTTCTTCTTAAGCTGTGAGTCTGACAATGTTGTAGGAGTGCAATACTAAATCGGTGGAGTAGCTTCTCTTCCTCCAATCTTCACCGCCTGGAAGGATCCACTGAATATTATCGAGTTAATTAATATTTTATATCTTTCTTAATTCCTATAATTGCTCCAGTACCGTGTGATTTAAGTACGTTTTAACCTCCAACATTTGCCCTGATCCATGTTATTGTATAGTCTACATTAGTTTGTTGTTTGAATGTTTTTGGAAGAAATAGGTGACCTAATTTTTTTGTATGTTTCGATTTCAGGTAGACTTACTGATTAAATTAAAGATTCACTGGGAAACAACAGTCAGATCCCAAGTGAGTCACCCCCCTGGACCAATGTGCTTGCCAGAGATTTCAATCTGGCTTCAGGCACCTTTTCCTTACAATTTTTACTGTCTGGGACAAATAAAAGCAACCGCCTTAAAGAAATTAAATCTGGCTACTGTTTTCCTGTGTTAATAATTCATATTTTTCTTGCTATAGTGCCACCGTGAGCAAAAGAGACAAAGATAATGTTCATGTTGTGTCGCTGTTTGAAAGCCAAGCTCTGGTCCTTTCCACATGTCTGATTTGGCCAGTGAGCAGCAGAAGCATGAGGGAAATGTGTAGGTGGTTAGATCAGCCGATGAAGTGTAAATACCACTCAATCTGTTCTCATTAGAGGAGTAAAAACATACGAATCACTTCGCCTCTATTAAAAATGCCCCAGGGTCCTGGTTAAGTGTGTGTGTCTGTGTTTGTGTGTGTGTGTGTGTGTGTGTGTGTGTGTGAGCATTTGGTCGTATATGTGGTTGTGTAAGTGAGAAGGAGGGGGGTGACAGAATGATGTTTTGGCATTTGTGTCTGCAGAGGGGATCTGAAATGCCACCACCATCAGCGCTGCTTAATTCTCAGAAACACACTCTTAATCTGAACAGACAATCCGTTCCGACAGCCACTGTTATGATTCAAATCAACTTGGAGTGAAGGGTGTGTGTGTGTGCTCTTGTGAGTGAGAGAGTATGTCATTGTGTTTTGGTATGTGATTAGGTGTCTGTGCGTGTGCTCATCTTTGTATGTGTGTGTGCGTGTATGACCAAGATATCACACATCCATTCCACATTCCCCTATGATAATGTGGATTGATTATGGATATGATAATGAGAGGCCGGCGCGGCGTCGCGACCTTCACAAGGTCTAATTGAAACAAGCGTTGGTCCTCCGAAGCACTTATCAAGTCACACAGCACATCATTAATCACGGAGAATACAAGCTGTCACTGTAACACACATGCACACACACACACACACACACACGCGCACACACACATATTCTCTGTTTTTCTGTTTTTCTAACACACACACACACACACACACACACACACACACACACACACACACACACACACTTTCCTGTCTTCTTTCTCTCTTTCTCTTACACACACACACACACACGCATACACACACACAATGCAAGCTGTCACTACAATATGCCTGGTATTGTCTTCTTTTAAGGAGAGTGGACAGCTAGTCCACCCTCCATCTCTATTTTCTACAAGAAAAGTTGAAGAACAAACACGCTGTTGGAGTTAAACCCTAAAAAAACAAAGAAAAAAGAAAAAAAAATGTTAGGGAATGTTAAAACAATTCAACAAATATGAACAGCTGTTCACTTCACCCAAACTCGCCCGAAATTGAATTAGCTCAAGTTGTTGTACTACCTGCTTTTATTAGAAGACAATTTAACAACCAAATGTGATTCCAATGTCTGATTAAGGCAGCATATGGTGCCTACCTGTTAAACACAACGCGTTCAATACCAGCTTAACGCCTCAGTGAGCCACTCGAATAAACTAATAAGCCCAATATCATATTAGTCATTACATAGTCCAACACACAAAATTCCAATCTGATAAAAAGGTGGTTTCATTATCATCATAGGGAAAACACAAGGGAGTTTGCACGTGCTGTGTCGATGCCATCACCAACTTTGTTAATTGTTATTCAATTAACTGCTTTTGTTAATGAAACCAATTAATACTTTAAAACAAGCAGGGAGATATACGATTATTATGCATCTATGCAGAAGACAGCTAATTACAACTGTAAATCAATCAATTCTACATTAATCAGCTTGGAAAATGTCCAAAAACAACAAAGTCACTAAAAGACTTTGGAAGTTTTTTTTTTTTTTAAACATATTTTGATTGCCATGCCATTATCCTGTCTAATGATTGTTAACGATCCTTTAAAGAGTTTATGATCCAATTTCCTTGCTATGAATTTAATTGGGATCTAAATAGTATAATCTTACAGTGTAAAAAGTGTGGCCTGTATTTAATCAAGGGTGGTGTATTGAAGTAAGCTCTGACAAGGTCACAGAACTCCTCTTAGGGCAAATACAGACAGAAGCTTCACATTGCTGAAAGATGAGGGTCAGATAGGCTTGATCAGTTACACAAATATTAACAGACTATTTATATATGTAGCATATGCATAGATATCTATATTTATATGTAGCCTATATACATGATTATTCATTAATAGGTTGAGATTGATAGACAGACTACTTATTTTTATGTATCATATCTACGGTAGAACGTTTTGTGGACACTGTAGTTTCGCCCTTGAGCTTGGCAAAGTGAGTGAGCTGCAATCTGCAACTACACCCCTAGATACCACTAAATGCTACCCACTTGACCTTTAAGTAAACACAGAAATACCACAATATAAAAACTAGTCCATTACAGGTAAAAGTCCTGCCTTCAAAAGTTTACTTAAAGTGGCATATAACTTTTGAAAGAAGAAATCTACAAATTACTAGTAGCTTATGGTGGCTTATGTTAGAAAAGATATTCAAGTCAAGTCATCTTTTATTTGCATTTGCTCACAGTCAGGGTCTGTGATGATGGCCACTGTTCAGCTAAAGTTACAATGGCTTGCATTAAGTAAACATATGTCAGTATTAAAATTCAGAAACATTTTTATTATGCACTAAAAAAGGCCTCTGACAGTGTGAAATATTATCCTACAGTTGCTAATTTCAATGTTGTAGCTGGCTGCTGTGGAGCTGATTCAACCTGTTCTATATATCTAGTGTAATGCATCGCATTTCATACGTACAGTATATAATAGGTTTTTAAACTCTTAATCAGCAAAATAACTATAGCTGTCAAACAAATGTAGTGAAGTAAATTATGCTTAAATAATATTCCCTTCTCAAATAGTAGAGTAGAAATATATAGTAGCATACAATTAAAATACTGAAGTACAAGTATCTCTGAATTGTCTTAGTACTAGAGCAAATATTCTTACTTTCTCAGTGTGTGGCCTCACCCACATGGATTTATAAGACACCAAAAATACAGCTGGACACACATTTATCAAACACAGAGTTCCTAAAATATAACTCCAAAGTTTTTTCATTCAACAAGAACTGACTAGAAATAAAGGTCTTTCAAATAAAATTTCTAGCCCTGAAATCACCATATAATTAGAAATAAAACATGAAATGGACACAACAAACAAAGCCTTGTCTCTGCAGGGAGACCATTAAACCTGGCTGTTTATGGCTAATGGTAATTAGTAACCTAAGTATAACTGTGCACATAGAGATCTTTTGACTTTTGGTTAAACTCTGCTTCACACAAGCCTCTACATTGTAGTTATTTTCATGAGACAATATGTTTGTAATTTAGGTTTGTACAAACATCAACAGACCATCTTTTCTTATGCATAAGGAACTTCTAATCAGTCCAGTCTAATTATTTTTGTAATACCCAATGTAAACACCTGGACCGTAATTGCAACACATAGATCTTTCACTTTTAAATGAGACTGCCCTCATTTATCAGAAAAATAATCCTCGGCCTGGATAATTATCAGACATACAAACATAAACACCTTTAGAAGTTCTGATGCGAGGACCTGCGTGCCTCTTGAGTTTATACAGTCATGTGACCTGACCAGTGCCCTAGTTGAACACCTCTTAGATGTTTATGCATATATGGACGCTAATCTCTCAGTCAGGACTATGGGATTTGTGAATATTTTGTTTTACAGAGATCAAAGTAGAAGGCTAAGATCAGGAGGAACCCTTCAAACACATCAAACAGAGCAATGCATCCTGAATCCCACGCCCACAGTAGCCAATCAAGCCATGCATAACTTTTTTCCTTTGTAAAAGAAAATGATTCTCAATGTGGGTCTTCCCTCCATCAACATCTCATGCAGTTCACCCCCCACGGAGGCCAGGGGTTGTTTAGGCTCATGGGCTATCGAGGAGAGCCACTGCATCGTATCTGTATACCTCTCATACTTGGCTAACACGATGCTGGTATTAGGGAACAGAGGAGATACTGTGTTAAGAGATCAAAGCAGCAGTACAGAGATTTAGACTCACAGCCTGTCAGTCAGAGATGGCGAGACAAAGCAGAAGCAGACAGAAATGCTTACACACACTCTCCTGCTCACTCGCTGGGCTTTCTCCGTGGTACGCCTGTGAGGGGTGAGGCGTTACTGTCAGATGGCTTAAGGGCTACTCATTTGTAGACATCTACGGCACTGCATGAACACGTAAACTCACACACATCGAGGGACACACACGTTCAGAAGCTACCGATTCAAGCTCTAGGTCGCTTCTAGCCTGTGTATTGGCCTGTGGAAGAATGTTCTGTGCTCTCAGCATTTTCCCTCGTCTCGAAGATGAATAGAGCTATTTTACAGACAGTGGAGAAACAACACAATGCTCTGTGTGGTTAGACACATGATGTAGGGGCTTCATTTCTGGTTGATCAAAGACGTGTTGTTTTTTTTTGTCAAGTTTGCAATATATCTCAAATACTTTTTTGTGGATAGAGCACAGAAATAAAGGGGGGGTAAGATTTCAGTTGAACAGGACATCCTGCTGCAAAGAATGACCCTTGTTAATGTCTTCTCGTTTGTACACGTGGATGTGATCAACCCTGAATGGTATGCGTTTGTATTATTGTGTAAGTTTTGTACCGCAATCTTTGTCCCTTTTACCTAGTGTGACAGGAAAGGTAATTTCCTTGCTAAGATCTAAAGCCCATTAGAATGATATCACTGGAGAAAAATGCTTTCGGTACGTTCTACAATGAGATCAAAACCACACAGAAAAAGACAGTAATTTCATGGAAAATAAAAAGGGGAGATGTGATTTAAAGAAGTACCTGATAAAATCACAGCATTTAATTGCCCCTAAACATCAGGAAAAGTCCTGAGATAGATTACAGTTAGATCTTAACAACCAATGAATACCTGTAACTCAGCTCAAAATAAGAATGACACAACACCACCTGGTGGCCGTCAACAGTAACATTTTAATTTAGACTTTGTTCCCTCATTGACGGTTACATGGACAATGAAAATGGCAAAAGGATTAAGTTGAAAAATGCATTGTGCTTACACAAAATCAAAAACAATTCATAACAAATTATATAAATTTCAAAACATCAATAAAAAATCTTCATGAAAAGTGCAACACAAGTTGACTATCAGAAACAAGAAATAGGCTCTTAAATTAAGGCAGGATGTCAATACTAATACCAGTCTGAACTTAGAGCTGGAGCAAGCCTAAATTTGAGGCAGAATGGCTGAGCATGCCCTTATGGCAGGAGAAGACTTGTGTGTAGAAAGAGGACTGTGTTTGATATCTCTACTCAGAAACTCAGACACGAGTCAAAGCACAAAACAGGGGCAGTTAGTCACCGAGCAGACGCAGAGGACAGAGTGCCAACACACACACAAAGAGTCTGGAGAGTCTATGGTAGGTAGGTACAGATCCAGGAACAGGGCATGATCCCAAAAGAATCTCCCACACTGAGGTGATCAGGCTGCACCTTCAGCCTGAAAGAGAAAATAAAAATATACAGCAGTGATGGATCATCATGATTCATTATAACATTATTACACAGTTTACATTATATTTGTCTTGCAATCAATTTACACCTGTACATATAAGCTGACTACCACACAGGATACAATACCAAAACAGTATTTGCAAAATTAAGGGAAAATAAATAGGAGGAATGATATGTTAGGAAAACACAAAAGCTACAACAAATGAATATTAGGAACTCATATGGTGCATATTTTACTTCATCAGACTGTGATGACAACTTCCCCTCTTATCTGGATGACAATAATATTTTACTATTACCAGTTGTTCTCAATAGTAATTGAAATGTTCCCTTCATCATTCAGTCACTCAGAAGATAAAGCCCTATATCACAAACAAAAGAAAACTTGAGCAGTATGATACAAGGTTGGGTGAGAGAGATATGGATAGACCACTATAACGTAAGTTCGATCTTTTATTGTAGTTTTCCGTGAAATCAACAAACTCTTTATAGATTAAATAACCAGGAATATCGAGATACTTAAGGAAGGGACACCTCAACATAAATGGCATTTCAGAATCTCTGACAACACACTGTCTCACTGTACACACACATTTATATATATATATATATATATATATATATATATATATATATATATATATATATATATATATATGTCTTGTCATCTAACAGCTTTATTAACATTTTTCAATTCAGATGATATGTGGAATGAGATACCAAGACCGACTGAAGGCATCTCAACTTTCAGTCTGACACTACTCTAGTTTTCAGTGCTTGTGTAGGCTGTTGATGGTATTGACATCGACTCACTATGTGAATAAGAACCAAACTATTGGTTGATTAATTGATTAGCTCATCAACAAAAAATATATATTTTATATATTTATATATATATTAATAATAATATTTAATATTATTATTATACAATTTATCCAATAAAACCAATGCACTGGTTACAGCTTCTAAAATGTGAGTGTTTTCTGTTGTTCTTAGTTTTATATCAATGCAACTTGAATGTTTTTGGACAGCTGGTTAGACAGTATAAGACCTCTGGAGACAGCACATTAATGGGACTGAGACTTAACCATGACCTACACTACCTCCACACACAGTCTCTTTGATAATATGATAGTAAGCTCTTTGGGAGCCTGTGTCTGTACCTTGAGGGATTCAGAAGCTTTCCGCAGTTCTTTGATGACAGCAGACAATGCTTCTGGGTTGATGCCCTGCTCACACAGTCTCACACATATGGACAGAGACTCCATGTCCAAACCAGTGTTCAGTAACCTGGAGATCTCCAGGAGCACTGTTGGAGGAAGAAGGTGAAAAGATAACCAAGTTAGATTCATTTCTAATGACAAGACTACACTTGAGTGTTGCACGTCCTATGCAATTTGTCAGCAATGCGATTATAAACAAACCAGGAGTAAGCAAAAAAAACAAAAAAACAAACGTTAATTGTATACATTTAGCTTTATATTTACCGTCCATGGTCTCCCGGACTGCGTTTAGGTTTGCATTTGCTGCACTTGCCATGGTGTAGAATGAGTCTAGTCAGCTAACGCTTGCTAGCAGGTGGCTAACAAACAATACTTGAAGAGGTCTCTGGCGCGATACAAGATTACGTTATTACAGCAGTTCAACCAGACTTTAAACGTTTTGTATTCATATTAGAAAATAACCCCCAAAAGTTGCATATGCACGACAATTAAGGGACTATTTTAGCAGCCGGCTACCTGCATGCTAACTAGGCTACCTAACGAAACTGGAGGAGGAAGTGACGACAATCGTTAGCTCATTGATTGGTTCCCAAGAACTTCCTGCAACATTTCTATTGGCTATCGGGCTTGTGGACGAAATTGAAATAAACGTTTGAACCCTCTCACTGCGGATTGTTTGCTGACTCTTCGATGAAGATTGCTTGTAGCTGTATGTTCAAAGTACTGGCTCAATAACAGTTGTAAGTATGTACAGCAAAATGTATGTAGGTCATATTTAAACGCACCTTTCATTTTTTAAGGGAAAGGTTAAGAAGGAGGGCAGGAGGAAACGTTTAACGTAACGCTTTGACCAAATTGTCTCTAGCTTAATTGCTACCTTCGAAGGCGAGTTAACGCTATAGTAACAGGGGGAATAGTGTAGCTAACAAACCAAACTAAAACATAGATTCACCTTATAACGAAACAAAGGCTGTCGTTTGTGTGGATCATTCATTGCCCATTGTGTTTCTGACATTTTCTTTTCCTCTAGGCTGACTGGAATATTAGTTGTTGTCAGCTACGATGGGGGACTATGTTGAGGTACAGATCACCCCAGAGACTCCAGGCAGGCCTTCAATTAGAAACCCCTTTGAAAGTCCTAATGACTACCACCACCTCCGTGAAGCCCTGGTGCCAAGCCCATCCGTCTTCAAGTCTTGCAAAGCTGTAAGTTTGAACACACCTCACACCTATCACTTCAAATCTGTTGGACATACTACTGTGTGACACATTCACAGACACACATCTTTTACTGCAAATGCTTAAATTCTTTGTCCACAAGTATTGTGCAACTGAAGGGTGTATTTTGTATTTGATTCACTTCCCCTCCTCTGTCTCTCCACCAGACTCCTCCCAAGTTTAACTGGTCTATTGATGAAATGGCCAGTCTTCTCCCTGTACACATAGACCCAGAGGAAATCCAGCGACAGTCTTTTTACCTCAGCCAGACAAGGTATGTACTGAAACGCACTTTCTGTAGTAGATATGTAAGTAATAAGGATGACATTGTGAATTGCTTGAGGGGGGTAAAAACAAAGTAATAGTGCGGCTTTACTTAACTATCCATCTGGATGTATTAGTGAGAGTGACAATTAATGATGGCAGGAAATTTAAGTGACAAAAATGTTTCTATCAAACATCTAGAATGGATTCTGACATCGAGGAAAAGCGGCAGAATGCTATTGAGCAGGTATGGTATTCTAATTCAAACCTAATTATGTTGTGTAATGATATAGAAGTTAATATATTGATTTATAGATTGATTTTTGTCACTGTCTGTCTCCCAATGAAGTTTTTCACTAAAGGAACCATTGTGCCTTCCCCCTGGGCAGCCCCAGACACCCGTAAAGGCCCTCAGATCTATACTAAAAGTGAGTTTTCTTATTGTTTACCTTTTAACACCTTAAAGTCTTTTATAGTCCCTCTCGTATTTGCCTTTTTAAATCTAATGTTGTAGTCTGGTTTTGTACATTATTTAAGCATTGTAATGTTCATGTTACTGTATTGTGTCTTTACACTTGTAGGTTGTATGTCTGCAATGATTGTAGAGGAGCCAGAAAAAATCTCCGGTTGGTGTTGTTTTTTGACTGGGTTTGAAATTACTTTTTACAAATTATGTTATATATTATCTCTTCTTTCTACTAATTTGTTTTTGATCTCTTGTTTTCCAGTTGCTTGTCAGACAAATCTTTCGTTACCTTTGGCTTTTGATTTGGAGAAAGTACTAGGTAAGCTTCGAATAAATGCTAACACTATCAAATCAGAGAAGGTTGTTATGACAGAGTATTTTACCATCAAGTAACCGTTTTTATCTGTCTGTTCCTTCCCTCTCTTTAGGGGATTATTACCGCCATGAGGAAGCGTGTGCTGCTGTGCAGGAGAGTCTCAGTTCGTCCTCCTTAAGACGAAAACTCTTCCTTGATGGCCAGGGCAGTTACAGCGGCTCTGACAGCTCCAGCCCACCAAGCCCAGAGAGAAGCCATGCCAGGCAGGAGAGGCCTCCTCTAAACCAAGGAGAAGAAGCTGTAGGAGGGATTGAAGCTATATCTTCTATCTTTTCCTCCCCTTTGTCCAGTGGCGTGGTAGCTCCTACTCCGTCTACGGTGAGTGTGTGGATACAGATGTTGGTTATTTTGCCATATGATTGGTGTGGATGTATCTTTTTTGACATTATGGAATGTGCATTTGTAATGTTTTTCTCTTGGAGCATGCCATGTAATCAGAGGTGGACTGTTACTGTACTTAAGTTGTTTTTCATCTGTACTTTACTCTGACAACTTCTTACTTTTACCCCCTGCATTTTTAAATAAACATCTGTATTTTATACTTCTTAGATTTTCAAAACAGGCTCGTTACTTCAGTTTGAATGCATTTGAGGGGACTTATCGATTATTATTTTTTTGCATCATTGCACACATTCCCAACATCAAGACTGGTGCATATAAAGCATGACAGACCTAACATGACCAAAACAAACTATTTGTGACTTCCGTTAGCTTTGCACATAAGCAGCCGGTAGAAATGTCCTTTAGAGAAACCAAGAGAGGATCTTTGAGTACATTTCAGAGCCTGTACTTTAACTTTTACCTGAGTAAAGAAGTTGAATCAGTACTTCTGCTTGACTAAAGAATGTGTGTACTTTTGCCACCTTTTGCATGTAATGCATCTTTTAAATTAGCAACCGATTTAGCAACGGTGCCGGAAGTCTCTGAACCGGCAATTAGCAAATGTTTGTGGTTTTTACTTGGAATCCATAATCCATCCTCTGTTTACTAATCTTTTCATCACTAGAGTGCTGTACATTTCTCAAAAGCAGTAACGTAACCTAACAACTAACAGTTTTGCTTAAAGTGATTTTTTTTTCTCAGTTGCAGGTTTTTCCTTTTTGTATTTGGATCAAGCTGTTTATTATTAGTTAAATGAACACTTATGCTGTATTTGCATTGTATTAACTATAGGGTCAGTTCTCGTCCAGTCCCATCCAGCATGGCTGCTTCCGGGACTGCAGCCTTGGCAGCATCACCAGTCCTAGGTTCCCTGATAGGTCGTCTCCTGCGGGCCTCGTCTCCCCCACAATTTCTCCTATTGTTGCACATGCAGCATGCACACCCATAGGCTCAGGTAAACTATTTGTTTTATAAAATAAAGTAGAATTAATTTTAAAAAAAGTTTTAATATTGTAGACAGTGTGGTGATGTTTCTCTTCAAAACTGAATCTAAATCTTTCTTTAGCTGAGAGGAAGCAGACGAGGAATTTGACTCCAAGTGGTGGTGCCCTGGACATAGATGTCACTTCGTGCAATGAGAGCCCGTTTGTCGAGGGTTGCTCTCCCATTCGTAGCTGCTCCCCGCACCAGCTCCACTGTCACAGTGAGCCTCAGCACAATGCCAGACCCAAGCCCCGGCCCAGAGTTCGCTGCTGGGCCTCCCCTCCTCTCATCTCCCCGATCCTCAATCCCAGGCTCCAAGATAATCAGGAGACTGAAGAACCACTGTCCTCTTCCTCCTCCTCATCATCATCTTCTCTCCCCCCTATGGAGCTGGATCCATCCTCACCCATGGCCCGCAACACTCACCCTGCTGACACTGAGAGAGTTAGCCTGGATCCTATGGAACCTGTGAAAATGGAGGAGGACAAGGAGACGGGGATAGAAGGAAGGTTGGAGGATGAGGAGTATGAAGAAGAGGAAGGTGGAGGGCCTTTGGGACAGCTGACCAGCTCTCGTATGGGCAACGCGTCAGTAACAGAAAGCTCTCGTATGTTTTTATCTCTTCTGGCAGAGGGAAGCAGCATACGCTACGATTCCAGCATGCAGGTTTGTGTGAGGCTGACCGATTTTTTATTTCACTTTGTATTTAACTTACTCTTATTTGAACTAATTAATTTCATATGGATATGTTTGTCTAATGGAATATTAGTAACGGATTGCTTTTTTTGTACGTGTTCAGGTGGACAGCGGGTACAACACTACCTCAGCAGGCACTGCCAGTCTTATAGATGGCCTCAGCTCAGACTGTTACAGCAAAGAGTCCTTCAGTTCAAACCTGGCAGAAGAAGCCTTACAAGTCACTCGACACACTAAAGTAAAGGTACGGTTAAACCTTCACACACAAATACAGGGCTGTGGATTTACTATAATAGATAAGTCACAAACTCGCATTAGCACTTACTGACAGTATTATGCATGCGGCAAGGCCATGTAAGTTTCTTTTAGTTTCCTTTTCATCTTGCTAAAATTAAGCTTCTTATTTTCCAGGTATTTTATCCTCACCACTGAGCCATCTGACTGATGAATTTAAAGGGACACCTCTTCCAGTGGAAGCTGAAGATGATTTTTTTTGCAATCAAATACAAATCGTTTACACTATGTCTGAAGCATTTATGTCGGATCTATTTGGTTAAGATGAATGGGGTTGAATGTTTAAATGAAGTATGAACAGAACTGAGGGGGTTTCACAAGTTGTTATTGGTTCTTTTTTTTAAGGTTTAAAGTTCAAGTTGCCTGACTAAAGCAAATGCTCTACCATAGTATGTTTTATCACAGGTTATAAGGGATAAGACTAACCCATAGTCCCACTGTAAGATGCCGAAAAGCTATAATTCAAAGTCAACAGCTCTTTTGGAGCCAGTATACTGGTGCGATAAGGGGGGAGAAAAAAATGACAATTCTGTATTAAACTTGCACAACATTAACCTTGAATGCTGTATTGATGCTAATGCCATCATTTCAATTTATTTGGTGCTGACATGATCGACCTAATAGACTTTCAGATGACATCAGATTTGTACTGTATTTATGTTTTTATAAAACTGTTTATCATGATGTTTTAAAATGAGCTTTTTTGTTTGAGTAAGAAAATTCAGGTTACTTGTGGATTATTTCGGTTGTTAGAATATTTATTCTGGAATAAGACACAGAATAATGCCACTAGTGAATTAAAAGCTGATTGAGCCATTTGTTTACCATTTTATGATACACTTTAAGCATGGGCTGGATTGTCACATTAAATTAAGTTGAACTCTTTGTCTGGCTGGGGAAGACTTTATTTTTGAGTTGGGTGTTTCTACAATGTCTATTTTCAGTATTTTTGACTAGTTTGGTCAAGATTAGACTAGACTAGAACAATATTCAGGATCAAGCATCCAATAATTCAGTAACATTGATTATTGCTCTAATTGTATTGCGGCAATTCTTGTTATTGGGATACACAGTACAATTTTTCATATTTATAGAATTTTGGTCTAAGATTAAATCCTTTAATGTAGAATTTTAAATACTTAAATCTATTCATTTTGTAATTTTTTTTGAAAATTTGGGTTGACAAACAAGGCTGTAGACAACTTGTTTTTGTCAGTGTTGCGAATAATTTTCTGTACAAGTAATTTTACAGATTAAAGATTCATGCTGGGCCTACAGAACACACACAACCAAATGAGTAAAAAAAAACACTTTAATGATTGAGTCACTTACTACACTGTTATTTGACAGGTTACACAGCCAGACAGTCTGTTGCACCTATCCATGCTTATGTACCAACAAGTGTTTGATGTAATGTAATGTAAAATGAGCGGAGGGGTGCATGTGAGATTAGAGCAGTGAAGCTTCACTGTGGTAGATTTACTAAAATGGACACAAAGTATAACAGGTAACTGTGTCAATGCATCAACCGGCCCAAACTGGTTCTTTTATAGACTTTTACAATTTGTTGATCTGGATGATCAGCTGGTGGTTCAGGTGAAATTTTGTGCTGCTTTCTGTGTCAGCGGTCCAGTTTTGGTTTCTTGGCCTGTGGTTCAACATCTGGGGCTGGAACACTCACTCCAGGGATCTAAAATAAAGACAATTAAACAAAATGCTGGCAATTTTGAACACATTCTCCTATTAGGACTAATGTTAACATTCCTCAATCAAACCTAAATAATGCAAGGCGTTAGTTGAAGCACAAAACAGGAGAAGAAAATGTAACATGGGCTGTTTGATAGTCAAACCCCATGTTGAGGGGAGTCATTCCTTACCACAGGGTCAATCAGAGCCATGCGGATCTTCTGGTGCTGAATATTGGAGGCGTCTAGGCTGATGGTGACCTTCACCTTGTCAAATATGCAGAAATTGTGCTGCTCTACCTTCAGAGTGGGACCCTAAAACACATACAGAAGAGATCTTTTAGGCACCCTCGTCTGATGGTTTTAGTTTTTCAGTATTGATAGAATCATCTATAAAAGAATAACTTGTCATCATACCTCTTCATCAAAAACCAGGTTTGGAGCCGCCTTGTCTTTGGTGTCAAAGAAGACTGTTCCCTCCAGACCAAACTTTGGGATGAGTACAATGATTGCATTTTTCCTCACAAACAGAACATATCCCGCTTCGTTCAGTATGCCTCGGCTCTTGAAGAACAACTGGAAAGAGATAATTGGTTTTAAAAGCATGAATTTGCATCGAATATGCAGTATCATATGGGGTCTGTTTTTACTTAAACCAAGGGTGCATGGGGTTATAAATGGACATTATACCAATTCTCACTTTAGGTCAGTCAAAACTTGAATTATGCTGGTTAAGCACAGTGGGTTTTTTATGTCTAAGTTCACTGAAATCAAAGAATGTGTCCATATGCGTTTACCTGTGTGTGGAAGGCCACAGATGCCCTCTGTGCATACTGAGACATTTTATGTCTGTAGTTGAGGTTGTTGGCAAGGGCCGATTGCTTATGTTTGTCCATCAAATCTGGGTAGGTGCTGTCAGCTGCTATGGCCACTGCCAGCAGGCGGTGTACTATAATATCTGCATACCTGTGTAGGAGAGCAGATGAACAGGATGGAGGGGGAGGAAGTGGAGGTTTAAGAGAGCAAAAGGATGCAATGTGGATGACATAAGGAGGTTAGAAAGAACTGAGGTGCAGTAGTTTGTCAATTGCGAACACTTCTTTGTTATTAAGAAACCAATATATATGTAGAATATCTGTTTTCATACCTCCTAATAGGTGATGTGAAGTGTGTATAAATGGGTGAAGCAAGGCCGTAGTGGTGGAAATCGCTGTCCATGCCAGAACAAAAATAGACAGCTTGCATCATGCAGCGAGTGGCCAAGATGCGCAGTAGCGTGTTAAAGTACGGGAAGCCGTCCACTTTGGCCCCGTCAAGGGAGTCGGCCAGTGCCTTGGCCGAATCTGTGTGGATCTCCACATTCTGATAAGAAAGGGAAAGGTTGACACATTAAGATATATTTATAGTAGGAATCATGAGCCTGGTTGTTTTTATCATGGATGGCAGTTTTTGTACTTTATTAGTCTACTGCAGTGATTCTAAAGCTACTGCTAATTAACAACAACATCCGCCATTCATAACACAGCAAACTAATTAAATTAGCTCAAGAAACAAGCATATAACTTGAAAACCAAAGCAATTTTTCTGCATCTGTATGCACTCACCTTGGACTTTGCAGCCTTGAGCAGGATGTCGTAGTTAGATGGAGGTGGTGCTGGATGTTTTCTCAGCATGGCACAATCTGGAAATTCATCATAAATCTTCTGGGCAACGGAAATATTGGCCAGCAACATGAACTCCTCTACCATGGAGTTTGTCTCCCTAATAACCAAGACATGGGTTTATTACACGTGTCCCACAGCATGACACACACAGAAACACAGAAATTGCTTTTTGTGGAGAAAAAGGGTTTTAAAAAGGATTCTACAGAATACTCCTTCTTCTACCTACATGAGTTCTTTGGTTTGGAGGTCAATGGGGTCGTGGGTTTCACTGTCAATGTGGAAACGGACCTCTAAGGATGACAGCGTCAGCGCCCTGAAAGATATCAAATGTGGCACAAAACACCATTCATGTTAAATACAGTTAGTTTAAATATATAGCAGTTATAAGAGTTATAATTAACTACTAAACTAATGCTCCTGATTCTGTTCTTTTATCTCATAACTCCTTTTCCAAATGCTTTGGTTTTGTATTTTAAGATGAAATGCATGTTTGCCAGTCCTTACCCTTTCTCTATCCTCTGCCTCTTGAGGATTTTGGCTAGTTTGTTGAGACCTCGAAGACTCTGAGTGATATCGTCATTCATGGTGGTGTCATCAATCCTCATTTGGGCCTCAGCGTAGGTCAAAGATGCCTAAACCAGATTGAACGGTAGAGGGGAAGAAAAGGAGACCATAAAATCATGTTTGAAAATATCTTGACCTGTAACTTTGTGTCTTACAAATAGATAATAAAACCATGTGGTAGTAGGATAAGTTGCAGGGCATTTAATTCATACATCATTGCAAAAACACTGAGGATAATGTATATTTTCTGTCATTGTACGTCATACGTTGTTACAATACCTTGGAGTTAATGACACTTTTTGTGAACCGGGTCTTTAGAATTTCAGCCTTGTCGTTCATCTCCCAGATACACGAGAAAGCCATCCTGGTAGAACAAAACCCCAAAGAGAATCAAAGCATTTTCATTGCATTCAGTTCACCTCATCTGGAATGGCAAACATCTATAATCAATTTACTCACTGCAATGTTTTGGGAAAAGAAGGAGCATTGATGATATTGATTATTGTGTGAGTGCTAGTGTATATATGTATCGCTGTCTCCTTACCTTTCCACATTGGAGCGTAGAGAACAAAGATTGGAGCTGAGCAGCTCAGGAACCATATCTATCCTCTGATGGAAACAAAATGAATCAGGTTAATTAATCAAATTCAAAAAAATTGTCACAATATCCAGAATTTCAAGAAAACCTGAATTCTTAAATACATTTTAGTAAACATTCAATACTGTCACCAAATGTGTTTGGCAACTTCAGCATATATTCAAAGATAAAAAAGAGAGGAAAGGAAAGAGACATTCTCTGTTCACCTTAACAGCAAACAACCTTTTCCAAATATAAAGTCAAAGGGTTTGTGGAGTCTTGTGAAATGTTGGTAGTGACGTGTTATGATGCTGTTCGGATGAGAGTGCAAGTGTTTTTCCTTACTTTGCCACACAAGTAGACAGTGGTGCCGCGGTTCGCAGCCTCTTTGTCCATAGCGTTGCCAGGTCTGATGAAGTGACTGACATCAGCAATGTGGACGCCCACCTACAGTAAGCAAATAAAATACTCTGAAATATAGACACAAATAACTTACTAATGTTACTTTATAGTTAACGTACGATAGGTGTACCTCAAGGTTTCCATTGTCCAGCTCTCTACAGTGAAGGGCATCATCAATGTCTGTACATCCTGGAGGATCCACACTGCACACCGTCAGATGCCTCAGGTCCTCTCTCTTCACCATGTCCTGTACCACACACATCCACATTAACATATACACAGACCTACACGTACGTGTTCTCAAATTATAGGTTGAGAGAGCCACTGATAAATGATCAGCAAAACTAATATACTCCTCAGTGTATCTCAAGAAAAGCTGTTTCTACCTCTGGTGTGATGGCCCACGGCATCTTGGGAAGGAAACTGAGCACAGCCTGAGAGAAGTCTTGGTGGGGAACATCATGCTCCAGTAGCAGCACTTCCTGCTCTGTGTCCTTCTCCCCTGCACTTCCCAGACTGCGCACAAAGTGACCCTAACAAAGAGGGGGAAAAAAGTTTTTTGTGCATATTATTACATGTAATGCTAAGGAATTGTGGTGTCATATAAATGTAGAAACCAATCCAATTTCCTGTCAAACTTTGGCATGTGGATATGTAACCCCTTATACTAGGATATCAAAGTTCCAGGGATTTTACTGTCTGTGGAGGTTCCAACTCACATTTGGATATCTGGAGTGTTTGGGCCAGCCATCGATGGCCACCATGATCCTCTGGCCTGCCAGTGTGGATGACTGACGTGTTTCAATGCGAATGCGAGGGATACGGCGGTCTGCTGGGGTGAAAAGATGGCGAGTCGACTGAATGAACAACGAAAGAAAAGGGGGGGTCAGTGCTGAGGGTAAGAGACGAGGGAGTGCCAGACAGATGTAAGTAAAAATGCATGTAAAACTTGAGGATGACTTCAAATTTTCAAACCAGGCAAAATGAAATAGAGCAGTCGAGATGTACCTCTTTAATCTGGGAGGCATTGAGCATGCCACAGTATGGCCTCCAGCTCCTTTTGATGATTCCCACTATTTTGCCTGTGGGCTTGCTGGCTGCTTCAGCTGCCGATATCCTCAACTGCTCAGACACACAGGAACACGGAGGTCATTAAGATATTGTAGCTGTGAAATCTTTTGTGTAGCACAGCACCTGGATAGTGTTCATCCACACCAAAACATACCCCGTTGAATCTGATTTTGACTATAAAAGGGGAAACAACACACACCCTGTATGCATCCTGTACGCAAAGACAAAGTCAATCTAATCAAAAATCCAAATTCACCGCTTTCTCCTCCTCCTCCTCTTCAGCATCATCGTCCTTTGCTGTGCCTTCATCCTGCAGCACGACTGCAGAGGGCGCCACCCACTGATTCCGTGGCAACAGCTGTACGGCAACCACATCCTGGTGCACTGCTCTGTTGAGGTTCTGAAGACCCTGAATGAGAACCTGGCAGCGGGCCGAAGGGACAGTACAGGACTGTTAACAAATACTGGACCTTTACTATTTCTGACAGTTAGTTAACTTCTAATAATTCCTCTAACTGGAAATGTACATCTCAACACCCAAAACACACATTTTCAAACCCAGATGAGGTCAGGACGATCATTAATTCCAGAGCTTGTATAATTGTTCAAACCCTAAAACATTGTACATTCATCGAGGAAAGGGACACACACACACACACACACACACACACCTCAGTGCTGTCTTCCCCCTCTCCCTGGACAAAGACTGTGGCCTCCAGATAGTTGTCCCTGCTGGCCCTAAAGGAGCCCTGGAGGAAGGAGCCACTCTTAATTCCTGCTTGGATCCTGGATAGAGGGAGGTGCTCTGGGAATAACACCTTACTGCTAGTGATCTCATTCTGAGGGGAGGAAAGGAAAACAAATCAATGGAAGAAGAAAAGAAAGAGAATGTTGTCCTGTAGCGTTTGGGAAGGCAGGGGTGTAAACAGGACATACAGATAGAAATTCTACCTACAATCTCACTTAACCTAAAATACCTTTTATTTCTACATGTAAATAGGACAAAATTGTGTTTACCTTGTCGTCACTGGATAAAGCCAGACGATCCACAAGCTCAGGGTTTGCAATCAGACTCTTGATGTACTCTTCACCTAGAATGTAAGCCAATAAATGCTTGTAAGAAAGTGGTAACGACAGACGATCCTGTTTTGAAAGCATACTTGTATCCAAGAGAACTTATTGAGGAGCTCTTGGTAGACTCATACTTGCTGAACAATGGATTATGGTTAAATCAGAGATCACTTACAACAATGTTTTTGGGAGCTGTGCTGTTGATACGCAGAGCTTTTTAAACGGATCTGTACTGCCTCTGATACTGAACATAGACCACATACATTTGTACACCAGCAGGCTGCTCTCCTCTGCCTTCTGCGTGTTCCCTTGGTCATTGGTGAGTAGGACCACTTTGAGCCCTTCTGCGTCGGACTCGGACGTCTTCAGGTGCTGGCTGTACCATTTGGTGGCCACACGGATCGCACGGTCGTTACGGTCATTGGCGCTCTCTCCCGGTTCCCGTTCAATGAATGTATCTCTGTGTGTGTGTGTGTAATGGAAGATGATTAGTAACTTCATGTGCAACTGACCCATGTATTCCATCACTGATTACTTTTACATGCTAAAAAAAAAGCAGTGGTGTCTCTGTACCTGTGGTGTTCGTTGGTAAAGGTGTAGAAGTGTTTCTCTTTCTCATGTATAATGTCCTTCAGGCGCTTATAGACGGGTGCGCTGCGGTGGCGTACCTCCTGCAGCACAGTCTGCAGGATAATAACATTACGTATCACAGGGTCTTCCAGCACGTCGATCTGAAATGATTGCACTTTTAGGATTAAGACCTCAAAACGCTTTCTCGTTTGAGCAAAACGTACGACATTTGTTACCCAGGGGGAAATGGGGAACGTACCTGATGCAGCACCACGTTGGTGTCAGGGATCAGATAATGTGGGTAAGTGCACAGGTTACTCTCGATACACGCGTCCCTCTGGAGCACCGCGGACTCCTGTTTGCATTCAGCGCAAACTTCGCTTCCGCACCAAATGTCATCTCTCAGGTAATGCTCGCGCACTATCTTCATCACCCCACCCGACCGAGTCTTCTTCACGAAGGTTTTAGATTTCAACATTATGAAGATAAAAGCCTGAGTAGGTTAAATCCCGATGGTTTATCCTAACATCTGACGGTAAGCAAACCGTTAGCTACCCATGTGTAAGCTAAATCTGTGGGCCGACAAAACGTTCCCAGAGTTTTGGTAAATACGTGAAATTGGATTTCAGGTGTTTGTTTTCAATCGGTGAGGTTTTTCCTTTATGTTTACATCTATTTAGAAACTATGAAGAATAATAATACACAAGTTGCGCATAAAGACACAAAGACATTTCATGGGTTTTTATATATAAAATCATTTAAAACCCCGTGTTTGATTTTGGTCGGCCTTCTAATGCTTGTTCAATGAAAACAAAGCAGACGAAGGCAGAAGAAGATCGGGCTCATAAGAACTTCTGAATTGCACAGCGACGCCTATGTGCAGGAGGCGGTACTGCATGACCAGCGCATTCTAACGAACTACAGCCAAATGGGCGTTGCTTGTAGTACACGCTCATTGCCGGGGGGGGGGCGCTGTAATCACGGCCACTCACACACCATTGTACTAGAGCCGTTGGCGGTTAGCAGGCGGCTCGGAGCGGGACCCTTAAACATAAAAACAGCTCACCGTGTGCTCTTGTCAGCTCCGGGATGACACCTTACTAACCTAACTCTGTATTAAGGTTATTTTCTTGAATATGAGTGCGCTGGCAGTGTGTTTTAAACGGTATAGCTAGCTAGACCGGTGCTCAGTTAGGATTTGTTTTCGGTTCTCTTGGCTACAAACTAACTTAACGTTAAAGTATCACATATCGCGATGCCCGTGAACTCTTGATTAACTACGTTACTCTCTAATCTCATGTAATCTGGCTCTCTCGCCCTTGCTAGTCAACCTTAGCTAGCAAAAAAAAAAGAGGACACAAAGTCAGGACAACAACAACACAAAATGCCTCCCAAGAAGCAACATCTGAAGCCGACGGCAGCCAACGTCTCCAGCTCCCTGGACCTGGAGTCGGAGGACATCAGCCTGGAGACGACCGTGCCGACCACGGAGGATGTCTCGTCGTCCGACGAGCAGCGGGACGGCTCCCAGAAGGTGACCCGCCAGCTGATCGAGAGGAAGGAGCTGCTGCACAACGTCCAGCTTCTGAAAATCGAGCTTTCTCAGAAAAACCTCATCATAGACAACATGAAGGCCGACCATATGTCCAAGGTAAGAAGGGGGGAGGCATGTTTGTAAAGACTGAGGAATGGGCAGTGTTTATAGGAGCACAATAACATATAAACACCGTCCATATCATGCAGTAACATTATGAGAGGTTGTTTTTTATGTTTCAGATTGAGGAGTTGGAGGAGAGGCTGAATGATGCTCTGCACCAGAAACAAGTGTTTGCCCTGAGACTGGACAGTCAGCTGAAACTAGCTCAAGAGGAGAACAGGTGAGGAAAGTGGGGCGGTGGTCGACAGTGACATGTACTGTAGGAAAACTGCCATGCCATGGTGATGGTTGATTTATCTGTTGTCTTTTAGAAAGTCAGTACATCGATGCAGATATACCAATATCTGATCTGGTTTTTGTGTTGGAATATATCTTCAAAAAAGAAACTTCAGTATCTGCAGTCGATGACTTTGACCAAGTCAAACACAATTAAGAACAAACGCTGAGGAAGGCAGAGCTAGCAATGATTAAAACTTACTTTTATTTGAAGCATAAAAAAAGGTTGTAACCACGGTAACTCTACCTGTATTATCATGAGCAGTGCTAACAAACATTGTCACCACCAGGAAGCAGCAGGCTCTGCGTAAGCAAGAGATGGAGGCCATCCTGCTCAGGCAGCAGCAGCTAGAGGAGACCAACAGACAGCTGTGTGAGAAGGCTGGAGAGCTGCGGTGGTCTCTCAGGGATCTGGACATCTCCCAGGAAAGGTACCGGGAGCTACGTGACCTCCCTGACGACAAAATCTCCATACAGGAGTACGTAGCTGTAAGTATGGGGGAGCTCTCCCTAACATGTACACCCAGCCTGTTGAACCGCACCGATGGTGACCAGAGGGACGGGGTACGGTGACCGTTTCTGTGTGCTGTGTGTTTAGATGCGTTTTTATGAGGCGGTGACTCCTCTGCGGACTCAGCTAAATGAGCTCACTGTGAAGAGAGGCAGTTTGAACGAAGAGCTGGATACACACAGAACTCAGATGAAGGCTTTGATGGAGGTACCACACACACACACACACACACACACACACACACACACACACACACACATAAGCTTGTAGTACACCTCTATTGTATCTTATTTATGCATTATTGCATCGTATTCTTCATGTTTTATCAAAAATGTTCTATTTATTCCTCTTTCATCTCTGTTCAGATCATAGACGGTGTACTGTATGAAGTTCAGATAAACACAACTGCTGAACTTTGCTGAGCTTTTTCTAACCTTTTCATGTGTTGAGGAACACACATATAATACACATGTTTAAATGCATATTTTCTTTTAAGTTTCTTTCTTTAAACTCTCAAGAACAAACTCACTCTAAACAAACACTCACTCCTGCAGGCTTTCAGTCATGGAAAGCACAGACATGAAGAATGTGGAGAGAGTCAGTTAGCTTTAAACTAAGTGTGAAAATGGGGAAGACACGTGATTTAAGCCACCTAAACCATGTTACAGCGTCTTTGAACTGCTCGTTTTCACAGCGTACAGAACAGAATGAGAGAGGTTTGACTTAAGGGTCGTCCACACCAAGAACAATAATTATAACAATGAGTATAAATATATCTTTTAAACAATTGTTCTAACTCAAGTGGATAGTGGGATCCACACCACAACTATAAGCGCTGAACAATATCGTTGGGATCACTTTCTTTAGATGACTGGATGAATGTGTCTCAAACTCATAATGGACACTGTGTTACTTACACATCAAGTCTTAGTGTTTTTATGTTTTTTTTTTTTCAATTTAAAAAAATGAAATAACCTGCTTACCACGTAGCTTTTATGCTGGTGGTTGTGATTCTGTGTCTGGTACATCTGTTCATATCAATACCCAAATATCCAATTAAAAAAACACAGTATGTGCTGGGTATTTAAGAATGCATTGAGGAGTCATAAAATGTCATAAAATATGACTAATTTGTAACATTTGTCGCAGAAATTAAAATCCAAGCAGTGATTTGATGTGTGTGGCATGAAGGAGCTACAAAACTTTAATTTTTATTAATACATTTCCTTAATTTCTTTATTAAATGCTGCAAATTATACATAAAAAATCCAAAGTATGAACAAATTTTGTCCTCAAACGACAGCAACTCTCATAACAGATTGTTAGAATCTTAACTTTCCGGTGAACCCATGTATCCTTCTGGGTTTCTTTTTGTTTATCTGCGCAAAGTACAGCAGTAACAGGTCATCAATAACTTCCATCTTCCATTTTCCTGTTAAGCTGCCAACACAGCTGCAGCACACAGTGTGGGGGCAGTGGGAGGTATTGTTCATTAATGTGGATGCTCACATCGTTATAGTTATTGTTACAGTTATTGTTCTTTGTGTGGACATCCCTTTTTATTTTTTTAAATAAAAAATAATGGCATGATACTAAATGAGCGTCGTTTGAATGCCACAGAGTATCTAAACAAGACAGTTATTGAACCGGTGCTTGTCTTTGATATCACAGTTGTTTTTTCACTTAGATACATTCAGCAGGAAAATTACTCATCAGCTCAAGATTGTTCCAGGAAAAGGATGTGATGCACACTGCATGAGTGCCTTATCACACAATCCGCAGGCATGACACTATGAGAGAGCATGGAACATGGATTCTTGCTCAATACCTGTATGGAAATCTTCAGGGTGTTTGGGAGTTAAAATCCAGCCTATTTACAGAGATAAATGTAGTGAATTAAAAAGTACAATATTTCCCTCTGTAAAGTCTAGATTTAAGGAAACACTGGAATAGGAGGACTAATACTCCATGTTATGTAAATGCTACCTGTTCTGTGTATCCGCAGAGCTACGAGGAGGAGCGGCGGCTACGTACAGAGCTGGAGTTGAGGAGCCAGAGACTGACCCTCGAACTGGCCGATACCAAACAGCAGATCCAAGAAGGAGACTATCGCAGAGACAACTACCCAAACATCAAACGGTGAGTGTCTGTGTGACTCCTCTGTACACCTTCTCATTGGATGAGGAGGGGTCAGCTCACTACTTTTGACCCTTTTGAAGACTACAGTACACTTTTGTAAGCTGTGTTCTTTAAAGGAGAAACCACCAGGCATGCCTGAGCTGGGTCCCAGCTAACATCTCTCGAACAATACATGGGAAAAATGTACTCACACCACAAGTTTCTCTCTCACATCTGAGAGCAACGTGCTACTTATGCTTGCATAATAGAGAGGAAACATAAATATTTTACTGCTGTAGCTCTTGATCCTTTGAGATATGGAGTTTATTTTGTGTTTTATGAATACCAGCTTTTTGTCATAGGACTATGTGATAACTGATGCATTGAGTAGCTTAATTAATTACCTGCGTGATTGTAATATAATATAGCAAACACTTTGGTTTATTTATTTTCTTGGGAATACTTTAATTGTTTTTTATGAATACAACAAAGGAAGGGGATGAATTCTAGTTTTCCCCTCTATTTAAATTCTGCATATGTACGTTCAAATGTATGATAACCTGTTTATAACACTGTGGTTTATAGTGAGCGTGACATCTTTGAAGCAGAACTAAAGGAGTTAACGAGAAGATTTGAGACACTAGACCTGACCCAGACTGCACTGACCAGAGAAAGGAACACACTCAGCAAAGAGGTGCTTCAACACACACACTTGCACCATATTTTTCCTTCATAACACTCATTGAAGTGTCTATTGCTGTACTGTGTAGTTTTTCATTTTTCTCTTCTTGCCCTCCAGGTGGCGACATTGCAGCAGTCAGTGACTCTCCTGCAGAAGGACAAGGAGTACCTACACAGGCAGAACATGGAGCTCAGTGTGCGCTGTGCACATGAAGAAGACCGGCTGGAGAGGCTGCAGGTCCATACAGTTGATCAGCAAGGAGGCTCATTTAATAAAAAAGGCATTCAGTAATTCAGATCTCTAACATGCTTCTTGTTTCTGTGCCTCAGGTACAGTTAGAAGACACTAAGAAGGCTAGAGAGGACGCCTACGAAAAATATGTTGCATCCAGGTTAGCCTCTGCTTTTTTACACCAGTTAGCAGCAGCCAATATTTTCACATTTTGTCGTTGTTTGTTCCATCTGCCAAAATTCTGTTATCGCATGTTTTTCTTAAATCGTCTTTCCACTCCAGAGACCACTATAAGTCAGAGTACGAGACCAAGTTGAGAGAGGAGTTGGAGAACATCCGGCTGAAAACCAGTCAGGAGATAGACAACCTGCAGAGAACCTCCAGGGAGATGTATGAAAGAGAGAACAGGTATCAGTCTTTTTTTTATATTTAACTCTTTAAAAACTGTGTGTTGGTAAAACCTATAAACTAATATCAGGGGCGCTATTCTAACCAGAGGAAGTCACATACGTTGTTAACGCGCAATATCAATTATTATTTAGCTAACTAATTCTAAAGAGAGGAAGAGTTATCGCCACAGATACTTCACAGCAGCATTAAAATAAAGGGAAATACCAACATAACCTGTTCTGCTATACAACATAACAGGACATGCTGATTCCTTTGTGTATGTGTTTTACTGTATGTTTGTTTGACCAGGAACTTGCGTGAGGCCAGAGACAATGCGGTGCTGGAGAAGGACAGAGCAGTGGCTGCTGAGAGAGACACTCAATCCAGATATGACCAAATGCTGGAACAGTGAGTTTTAACCATCCGGCACACACATAAAGAAACAGGCGTCCATCCACCATACGTTTAGCCTTTTCTGCTTTTTCTTCTACGATGACAACTCAAAGTGGGAGCCAGTAAAACATAAATACTATTAAAGCTGCTTTTGTGGTGACGTCACTGTACAGTTATACACATATAAAATCTTTAATAATGTTCTAGCTCTTGTTCCTCTCAGTATTCAACACTTCTCAAGAAGCATTGTGTCATCAGTGGTGTACGATATGATGTAACATTTTAGCAAACATTCCCATAGCTCCAGTGGCCCTTCTAGGAGTTTAGGAGTACTCTGCTACTCTCTGCAACTAACTGTCGCACTTAAATGTTGGTTACTTCCTGGAAGCTCTTGGCAATGCGTTGTATATCAGGGAAAGTTAAAGAACTTAACCTGAGGGCAATTGTTCAACTTCGAAGAGAACATGGGCCAGTCGGTACACTTTTGTTTTCAAGATTTACCACATTTTTAACATATTTTGAATTATTCTTCGTCCAATCAGCGTGTTTTGTGTGGGGGGCCTCGGTCAATAAAGCAGGAATCATTGCTGTGCTTATTAGTTACTTATTTCTGTGTGTTATTATATTATTATGTCAGCTTGAAATACTCAGTATTTCCCTGAAAGCTGTAAGCTTGTTGTTGCTCTGATGCCGATGTGTGAGACAGCAGAAGTCTGTTTAGTAGCGCATGTTGTGGGTGCGGCAGGATTTAGGTGGCTGTGGTCTCTTACCAAAGGTCACATGAAGGCTTTGCTGTAAAGTCAGAGTTCACTGAAGGTCAGTTTAGTACCAACTGGTATCACTGGCCTGGCTGGCTGCCACTTTGGGGTGAAATACTTTTTTTGTTCTTGACAAAAGTGAGTTTTTGTGGTATCTAATGTTTGGCCTTCTTAGAGGGTTTTTATCTGATTTTGTTAGGGCTTCAGCTTTTTTACACTTGAAGCTTCTGTTAGGATTTTCAAATAAGCTTTGGATGTCTGTCATGTCTTACTTTAATGAATATAACTCGTCAGTCAGTAGCTGGCTAATCTAATGAGGTCGTATAGTAATGATGAAATGCAGATACATATTTGTGGTTATATAAATGTAATTTATGGTGCTGGTAGATTGCTGCTAGGCCGCCCTGTTAATACAGGTGCGTTTCACCCTTTGTGTACGGTAAGGGGGAGCAAACAGTTTTTTGACCACAGTGAAAATTTAGTTTTTGGAAGGCTCAACACCAGCAAATATGGATTGAAGGAGATTATTTCGTCAGATAAAAACATGTTGTTAATTTTGGAAATGATTACGTATTATCTTTTATCAATACATTTTGACTTTTGGACTTTGACGACGGTAGTTATTGGAAATGTTTGGATCACACTAGTGTAAAAACAATCCTACTTTTACAAATAGTATAATAAAGATAATATTAGTGTAGCCTTACAGTTATATTCAACTGTGCAGAAATACCAGGTTTAAATAGAATGTTTGAACGTTATGAATGAAGCTTCAAACTTTTCCGTACTGCCCTGGATTTTGTATAACATATTCAAATTTAATGTTGCTTTTTAGCCATTTCTCACTTCCAAACTTACTTTTAGTGAGTTTTTAGTCCCTACCGTATCTCTCCTCCAGGCAACAAATGCCCATCTCAGTGTAGCCTCGAAAGGTGCCTCTGGGTCATGCCCTTGTAGGAAGTTTCAAATCTTACATGAAAATTGCAACAGATATATTGTGAGCCCTGCTGCACACACACATGCACACAGATAGTTTAAGCCTTTTTTTTCTTATTTGAGGAGGACTTTCAGTCAGTTATCCGGTTTTAGTGCTATATATTTGCTGCGTACATACATGTTTGTCTTATATGAACAGATGATGGGTATTTGCGTCCGATTTTTCTTGTCACACACACATTTGTGTGTCTTAATTTAAATTGTTTTAATACTTGTTATTTTTTTTATTTTAACTGAGTTTTACAGTATAGTATCTGCCACAAACAGACAGTGACACAGACACAAACAGCAGCAGCAGCAGCAGCAGCAGTAGTTGTGTCCCTGTCCTGGGTTACTACTACATGCCAGTCATTCCTCTAGATCCAAACCACCAGCTGTTGGTCTTTCCATACACACACATACACTTCACTCTCCCTTGCGCTCTCTCTCTCTCTGCTGCGATCACATTCCCTCTCTGTGTTGCATCGCAAGCCAGCAATGACAGATGCTAGCCACAAGCCCTTAACCCCTAACCCCACGCATGCCCCTATTTTTGGGGCAAAGAATGAGGCGGACAAGCTTGAAATGGCGTCGGATGATTGTAGCATAGAGGGGCCAGCTTGAATCTCAGCGCTCTATATCACAATGATGGCTAACAGGCTGGCTACGGCGATCAACATGTCCAAAACAAATACATGGTTTTAAGTACAATTTTCCATTTTGACCTCTCTAGCAGGTCTAAATGTGTTGTAGTAAAAATGCCTTGGGGAGCCCCCATATCATGTGCTCTTACTTACTGTAGCTGTAAATATTGCCGTCAAAAATTGGCAACTGGAAGGACAGAGAAAGACTACTACTAATACACGAGAAAAGTAAGTTTAATTTTTTAAGGTACATTTTGTGTCTTTGCATCTAGATGGCAGCCGCCAGTAATAAAAGAAGCCATAAAATGACAACCGAGTGTACATGTCTGTCACTGTGAGCACACAGCTCAGGCCTGCTCTCGATGGATGATGAAATTCTATCAGGTCAGCTGTAATCGAGAGTTATTAATATTATCCAACCAACCTCCATGGTTTAATAAAGTGTGTGTGTTTTTTGTGTGTGTGTGTGTGTGTGTGTGTGTGTGTGTGTGTGTGTGTGTGTGTGTGTGTGTGTGTGTGTGTGCGTGCTTGAAAGCTGCCTGAAGAATAGCACTGGGCTAAAAAATTTCAGATTTTTCAATTAATCAATTAATTGTTTTGTCTATAATGAAAAATTACCATCATAATTTCCCAAAGCGTAAAGCGATATCTCTGAGTTTGCACTTATGTCACAAGGCTTTGACTTAATGCAGAACTGTATCACCTGAAAACAAATTCTGTCTTCTTTCTAATTACTAAGCACTTAAGTAGGAACACTTTTCTCTGGCTGCCAACGAGAATCATGAAAGATCAAACAAGATCAAACATTGCTGCGAGCACCACTGAGAAATACTCTCCTGTAACCAAATGATTTAAGACTTGGCTTTCCTGCTTGGTGGCTTACTATAACACTGTAGTCGGCAAGCTGTTGCAAGTGGTGCTGCCATGCACTAACATTAAAAAAATGTTCATTGCGTGAGGCACAGCAAACAGTTACTTCCTTGCCAATTTCCAAACAAACATGCTGTTAGCATGTGTAATTGTATCTATATAAAGGAAGACATTGCAACACTTGTGTGAAACCACCAGGCATGCCTGAGCTCCACCGAGGGCCCAGAGCTGAGTTTACCCTCTGTGTGAGATGCAGCTGCTTTATTATTTAGACATGTCCACATAACCTGTCTACCCCAAAACACATTATCTATTTTTTTTCAACACACCTACTCACATTCATATTTAGTGAGGTGTTTGCTTGTTTCCGTCAACGCAGGTTTCGTCAGCTCCAGCTGGGTACTGACAGCCGGGTAGCAGAACTGTCCAACCAGGCCAAGCTGCATGCCTTCGAAGCTGAGCGTGCTCAGATGGTGAAGGAAGAGACAGCTAAGGCCCTGGCCCAGTGTCAGGTGGAGTGTGAGAAACAACAGAAAAAACTGGAGGTATTCAAATCATAAAGACAAAAAGGAGAAAATGTTTTACTTGTTGCATTACATAAGTGTACCCAGTCGCTAGTCTATCGTAGTCTCTCATGATTTGATTTCAGCCAATTAATGTTTCTCCTTGGTTTGAAGTTATTGTTTAATAGGTATGAAATAAAAAGCAATAACTTGTGAAATAACACAATTTAGGTGCACATGCCATTAATAGATTCAGAAATCCACCCTTTGCCTCATTATCCACATTTCCAACAGTAAGCAATAATCAGTATAACTGGGTAAGAAATAGAAAATCCCTTTCAACATTTGCATGTAATGTAGGTCTTCAGTCAACATGCAGATTTACAGATGGTCACCTTCAGTGGTTCTTAAATGAAAGTCATTAATAGTGTTAAAGCCAGGGAAGACTGTCGTAAAGTTGCTCACTTGCTGCAACCATCACATTATTTAACACAACCAAAAGTTCACAAATCATGCTTAAATTATTGCACTGTTCATTTAGGGAGGACTCCATCCACAAGATTAATGTTCCACTCTCAGGAATATGTCCATCCAGTCTTTGTATGTCAGTCCAGTGGCTCCATTCTTATCTGTTTCCATTGTAGCATGCCCATTTATACAAGACATTAATTGAGTGCAGATTGTTCTAGATGTCTGAATGCACTCACTGTAGCGGAGGTCCACCTCTTCACCTGTATGTAACCTTGTGCTGATGGCCAGGGGGACGTGCATGTTGTAATCATGTAATGCGTATAATTATGGGAGGAAGAAAATCTTTTCTCTTTTTAAAAGCACAGTGAATGAAAAGCTAGTTTGTTGTTTAGCTGTTTGGTCCAGTTCTTTTATAATAGTGAGGTTTAGAGCCAGTTTGGGGTAAAAGTCCTTTAGAAATGTCTCTTTGTGGATGTTTTTGTCTATGCTTATAAATGTGTTACAGTAAATGTGGGAAAATTAAAGGTAATGGTAAAAGTAAAATAAACTACAATAATGTGTCTATAATTTTCTTAACAGCTCTGAAAGACTAACAATTTAGTTTGGGATTCATTTCTAGCTTGAATTAACCAGAAATACATTTTAATTATACAAATTGCCATAAAACATCGCAAACATTTTATTTAATTTTAGCTGATAAATAGTGCTTCAGTATTGTTTCAACAATGTTCTTTCCTTTTTGTTTCTAAAATACAACACAATTTGAAGCTTGCAACATGTGCAAAAATAGTTAGAATAAAAAAAGAATAAAAATAATAGAAATAAAAACAAATTTGCCTTAATACTGCAAAAATAAATAGTAAATGTATTGATATAATATATATTGAATAATAAGGAAGAAATACACCACCAGTCTGAAGAAATTATTCCATTATCTGCTATTTTAATTACACTGACAGAATGTAACATTTACATTAACAATATTATTTAGGTAGATAATTGTGTTTCAAAGGAAATTAGAGAAAACAATGCTGAAAGTTACCTAATTAGCTTTTATCTCCCCCTGCTCCTCTCATGCTTCTATCTTTCTCTCTCTCCTCCCCTCCTCTGCCTCAGCTCCTGACCCAGGAGTTTTACAGGCTGCAGACGTTATCAGAGAAGCGGTCGGCGGAGCTGCAAGCTCAGAATGCCGAGCAAGCGTCTCGGCTGGAGACGTATGAAAAGCTCGAGCAAGAGTTGGACCAAGTCACCATGCAGGCTGCCGAAAGTACAAACATAGCACTGGCTCTGTAGTACCCATTTCATTGCTCACATTACTTTGAATTCGGAAAGAGAACAAACAAACAAGCACTGATTCCTTCAGATGTCTTGGTCTGGTATCAGAGTGAAGATGTAGGAAACAGTTACGTAAAAATCTGTAATTGCTATTGTAACAGCCTTGTAACAGTGGGACAGGAGTTTAAGACAATGGAAAGGTGTTGTGTAGAAAAAACAGGATTTTACTGCATGCTTATCTGGCAACTATACAACATCCCACAACTATACATTGCTATGCCATAATGGTCCTGGAAAGGTATAGACGGTGTTTGTGTTTCTTTCTGTTGCCAGTTGAGAATGAAGAGGAGGCAGAGAGAGTTCTGTTCTCATACGGCTATGGAGCCAATGTCCCCACAACGGCTAAAAGAAGACTAAAACAAAGGTACAGTGCATGATACACTTCACATTTCAGTGACAGTGCACATTGTGAGAGATGTCACTAAACAAAAACTGAATTTGCTGACACTGCTACTGTGTGTCCTTTTTCTTAAAAATAGTGTAAGAAACCAGCATGCTAATATAGTGTGGGCTAAACTAGTATGTTGGTATACAGTATTCGTCTAAATATATATTATTTACATTCAACATTTCTCATTAAAAATGCATTTTGTGTATCTATAAGGCATAACAAAAATTATGAATGTAGGTTCTACCTAATAAACATTTGTAACGCCCTTTTTGAAGGTTTTGAAACATGCATTGCTAAAGTTATGATTCTTCAGATTTTCATGAAATCAGATCCCTATTTTGATACTAATTTTGGCCGCCATAGGCATCCAATATATTTACATAATAGTTATTTATTATGATAACTTAGCTGCCTATATAGTAGTTTGTATTGGTAGTGGCAGAGTGTGCCATTATCATTTCCTTTTATTAGTGAATTTGTAACTTCATCAGGTGTAGATATGCATTACCGCCCTCTGCAGGTGGATGAAGTTATGTGCAGTGTTGTGTGTATTCAGCTTGTGTTGTGGTTATTGTGTGTCTCTGTACAAAACTTTAAAAAACCTTTTATAAAAGCAAAGTGCATCACTATCAAACACCTCTTCTTCTTTGATACTTCCACTAGAAGTCATCAAAGTGAAAACATTTCAAAATCCTTTACACAGTGGCTTTAAAGTACTTTCTCAAAACAGGAACACAATTACTTGACTTTAGTTCTTTACACAATCTTTGATTGCATGCACACCCAAAAACTTAAATTGATGCCAACTGTTGGTTTCAGTGAGTTCAGTCAAGTGTAGGTGAAACAACATGCACAAAGTACACACTAGTGTAAACTTGTTGGTGTTGTCATGTTTTGGAATTTCCAAAACTGTGTTTGTTTTTATGTGGCTGTCGGGCAGCGTTCACCTGGCCCGCAGGGTGCTGCAGCTCGAGAGGCAGAACACGTCACTGAGGAGAGAGCTGGAGAGAGACAAGTCACAGACAGGACAGATATCTGAGGAGGTAAACGCATGCAAACATACACACACACACACACACACACACACACACACACACAGCTTTCAGATGTGTGCCTGCCCGAGGAACATCATGGTCAGCAAGTCAGTACCTGCAACACACTATTTCTCACCATCACAAATTCTCATATTATGGTTACTCCACAGGTTCTATCAAAGTCATAATGATTTATTTCCACTGGCTTTTGCCTCTTATTATGCAATAACAGGGTCTTAGTTTTCTGTGTTAGGTCGGCAGCTCCTCTCTCATCACCCACCATTTACCTTCTCACACTATTGCATGACACTCTGCTGTTAAAGTCAATGGCGAGAGCACATCAAAACTCTGCAGCTGCGGCGTCAAACCACATTTGAGGTTGTCTTTTTCTTTCCTTTAGAAAAAAATTACCAAAAATAATTGAGCTGTTTGTGAGGCACCACTAATATCATCAATATACACTTCAGGACTCATTGATGAAAGCCTATTTCTTCCTGAAAGTTTTGTCCCGTAAAATCTCTTGAGTGTACATTTAAAGCCATAGTGTACATTTAAAGCCATTTCAGGAAAATGACAGGTTGTTTGAGAGCAGACACAGCAGACCTTAAATGAGAAGAACTAGTACCTGTCACACTTGTTGACACAGCGGGAGATGGTGTCAAAAACCGTGACAACCACGCTCTTCACTTTCCCAACAACTCACCACACCAATCATTTAGGCTTTTGTTGTGTTTGGCACACCATGTGCATGTGTGTGCAACGCTGAGACTTTAATTTTGGGTGTGTGTGTATTTAGTCTGTGTGACTGTGTGTGAAGTCACATGTCTTCTACTCGTGCTCTGAGGCTAAAAAATCCAGTAAGGTTTTAAACTATGAGAATGACAGCACAGGCAGCCAGCATGCTTGCTTTTTTCCCCCCTCACTCCTCATTAGAATCACATTGAGAAGAGAGATTGTGCAAGCCGGCTCTAGCAGATTTGAAACTAAATAAGCCAGCTATTCAACTGTCAGCTGTGACTGACTGGCACTTGTCTGGAATACCTCATAATTCATTGTGTATGAAAGGAAAGGGTAAAAGATTAAACATTTTAGTCACTAGAAAGAGCAAGGGTGTTAACCACTTAAACACCCACACAGATGCCCTGACTAACTTACTATTGTCCTTACCCTCCCACCCAGTCCTACTCACTGCTGGCTGTAAAAGTGGTTTAATGAGTAACACCCTAACTTGTTGTTAGATTAAGCATGATACTGACTGAGAAATAGTGTGTAGGTTATAGTAAATGCCGACTCTTATGTGAGGGATCATCAAAATATTATAAAGGTGCTTTCCTGGCAGTGATTGCAAGAGGTTGTTAAGATTGTGAATTTTCATTGCATTTCCACTTTTTGTCTTTATCTTAATTAATAAAAAGGATACAACTTCATAAAAAGTCACATTTATAGGCACTCAAGCCACCCCTGATGGCATCAGAGATAAGATTAAATCTTGGGTATGGCCGCTCTTTCATGAGTCATTCACAAATATTGAGACAACTGCACTATTTCATAATATTAACCACATGCAAAGTCAGTTTAAAGTAGAAATACTCCTTAGCATTTACCAGTGAATGTTAAAGTCATGTTCAGCATAACGAACATCATGGTGGCAGACTTTCAGCTCTTGCTGTTGCGTCACACCATCCACAGTTTGGGGAGGCGTATAATCCCAGTGAAACCATGTCGGCCCGAGTCTCAGTGAACTTTCTCAGGGTTATTGAGCAGGGATTGTTTAGGAACACAAGATGACTCTGACATTGTGTTGGTGAAATATTCTTTCTTTAATTGATCAAGTATAAACATATGTGTGTTGCTCCTCAGTTGCTGGCAGCCAACCAACTCTTACAGCAGACGCAGCAGCCCTATAGCTACCTGATCGAGACGGTGAGACAAAGGGATGCACAGATCGGTGCGATGAAGGAGCGTATCACCTCACTTGAGGACGATGTCAGGTACACGTACAGAACACACAATCACGGTGGAGAATGTTAGCCATTAGGTCTTCTGTATCGCTTGCCAAACTCCGTCTGTTAGTTTAATGGGTTTAATTTTAGGTCTTGTAATTCACTCATCATGGCAGAAGGCCATACCTCCCTGCCCTTGGGCGTCTCCCTTTGTCTTCTTCTGTCCTTCTCACACCTAGCTAATTTTTTCTTTGTGCAAACTTCCATGTGTGCGTGAGTTTGTCCGTGCCCAGTAAGTGAGTGCTTCACACTTACAGCTGCCTGGCACTGACCTAAACCCCCTTCGTCTTCCTCTGTATTTTAAGAAATATGCAAACTGACAGAGTGCAGGTTTTCTCTTGCTGCTCACTGTCGCTTAGCACTCACCTGGGGCAAGCCGGAGAGCAAAAGAAATCCACTCAAGCTTCTCAAACCTCCCCATCTGACAGATATTTAAGATTTCCTGTGGCTATGCAATGCTATCTGTTAAACAGCAGAGAGAAAGCTCACAGGAGATTCTCAGTTTATGTACTACCAGTCTCTCTGTCTACGGTATTAATTGTATTCACACATTGGCTAACAACAGTGTATCAGGCTATAAGACTCATACATTTCATTTTTTAGTGTTGTGAAGCTACCAAGCTGTTGTTTCAAGATTTGCAAGATGATTTGCTTTAAAGCAACCCCTTTACAAGCTCCTGCTTGTATTTTCCAGCCTGAGGAAAGAACACTTGGACAGTAATGTAGAGAGCTTGAGTTTTTCTCACAAGATATAAGGCAATTGATTATTTTATTTTATTAGTACATTCTAGAAATTCAAGTTAAGTTGGTTCAAGTTCAGTTAGTTTGTTTGGCTGATGGTGGTTTAATACCAGTGATTTATACTCAGTGATAGTAAACCTGCCATGAAGATTCATTGATTTGATTTATAGTCCAGCATTTTGCTTGTTTTTCTCGCCCCCCCCCCCCCCCCTTCACACAGATGAAGCAACATCCAAATAATAAACACAACACCTTCACATCCGATCTGTGTTGACCCTAACTTGACCCCACCCTAAATCAAAATAAAACACATTTTAACTAACAATGGACATCTACTGTATAGAGTGAATGATACTATTTCTATTTCTCCCGCCTTAAAGAATCACATAAACCATTGATCAGTGATTCACAGGACTGACTTGTTTCATATGATCGTATAAATAACTAGAATATTGAATATTGAATTCATAGCTTAAGATCTGATCTTGAGCCTGTTTTTGTGTGTAACCCCAGTTCTCTGAGGAAAGAACGGACTGCTCTACAGCAGGTGAAAAACAACATGGCCGCTGATCTGGAGAGACTCCTCAACCATCGAGAGGTACACATCCTAATGACGTTTGTTGTTTGTTATGTTAGCTATTTGTGATGTTTTAGTTGGGACAACTGCACTCAGTGTATTCCATTCTGTTCCAGTATATTGGGCTGTCTCAAAATGGTGAGAAACAGGAATTTCCAGAAAATAGAGATCTGTTATTACAACCACCTTGTCTCAGCACACAGCCATTGTCTGCGTTTGACGTTAAACATTACAGCTGTTGGTGCATTAACTGCTAACCTGTGTGTTAACCTGTGCTTCTGTGGAAACACACAAATCCAATGCTACTTTTCAAACTGTAGCAAAATGTGAAAATCTTTTTTATTATGGCTGCAACTAAAAATAATTTTCATTAATTTTTGCATTACAATTTCCTAGAGACCATCATCAAATGTCTTCTTTTGTCTGACCAACAGTCGGTTGTAGAACAAGGAAAAGCAATTCATTTTCACATTTGAGAACCTGGACCCATTAAATGTTATTTAAATGCTAATGGATTGATCAACTAAGCAACTAATTGCTATAGCTCTACTTTTACACTTAACCAGGCTGTTGGTATTCACACCAGACAAGTTATTGCACTTTCTTCAAGATTGTGTGTGTGTGTGCGTGTGCGTGTGCGTATGAGTGTGTCTCCCCCCCAAGCCAGCCGTTTGCTGTATGAAGTATTTGCCCTGTCATAGACAGCTGTTCCTCAGCCTGGCTGTTTGAGATGCCACCAGGGTGCTTGTGTGTTTGTGTGTGTGTGTTTTTGTGTACGTGTGTGTGCTCGTGCGTGTGTGTGACATGCCAGGGCTCATGTCCTCAGGGGTGATAAATAGAACCGTGAAATGGCCCAGAGTCCTCCCCTCTGCCCTGCTGCTACTCCTCCAGACCCTTGAGCTTGTTGAGCTTATTGCAAGGCGTCCCATAGTTGGACTTGAAGAGTTCAGCTGTGATGGCCTGTGGTTCAGGACAAACATGTCATCATAAGCAGCGAAAATTCGAAGAAATTCGAGAAAACATATATTTTTAAATCAAATGCTTCACTAAATGTTGAAAAATATGATCTTATAATTTTTGCAGTAAGGTATTTTAATCATATCTGGTGATTCAGTTCAGAGATTTCTAGCCTTTTGGACACTTCACTCCTACTTATTTCTCATAAAGACCCCTGTTTATTGTTTTACCCTCGTTTTCACATAGCTATTTTTATGAACCATGTGATTCTTCAGGAGTTGGCGGTGATGAAGCAGGTCCTGATCAGCATGCGGTCCGGACAGGGAGACTCTCTAAACCTGTTGGAAACCCATAAAACTGCTATCAGGACCTCCGGTGCGGGAAAACACCAGTCCAAACGTATCAACAAGACCACAGAAGAAGAGTCGCCAAACAAACCCAAGCCCACTGTGTTTGTAAGTGTCTGACTTGGCAACACCCTTGTATGAGTCACACCACCATAACCTGCTTAGACAGAAGTTCAGACAAAGGAGCACCAGAGGTTGAAAGGAAATGATGAATAGCTTTTTTGACATTTGATTTCATTTTAGCTTTTCACTGTGGTTAGGGGAGTAAAGATATGCTGTAGTACTTTATCCTTGAGTCATGAGAAAGTCAAGTAGATGAGAATACCATAACAATCCAAACAAGAGCAGCTATGCACTTCCTACTTTCCTAATCATCGTTTTTCCTCTCTGCCTCTTTCTTTTGCAGACCAATAAAGAAGTTCCTGATTGGTACCAAAGGCTGAAGCAGAAACCCAAATGAACAGTAATTTCTGTTCCTACTGGTGCTATTAATTTGTCACTCAGAGCTTTAACAATTGTATGTTTTATTTAGGCGTTTGTATTTTAAAATAGTAAATTAAGCTTCTTTTAAAATTTCAACAACTTTTGAAATACAAAAGCACAAAGTTACTGGTGTCTGAGTGTTTTGTTGTTCTCATCCATGGTTACATATTGTTCAGACTGGATAAATTCCCTGCGTACTGGTCCAAAACCAGAAGTATTACCTTCCACGGGGTAAACATTCCTAGCTAACTGACTGCCCAAAAATTCCTCTTTCTTGGCAGTGGTCAATTTTATTAGGTCTGTCTATCATTATTTCCTCATCTTTTCCAGGTTTGCAGATACGGTCACTACAGACAAACACCATTGCCTCTGATTTGCCCGAGCTGAGGCTCCTTTGGCTTTAAATATAGACATAGCAGGCATACCGTTATCATTTCAGACCATGTTCTTATCGGTGTCATATTAAACTCAACCAGAGGACTGCTTTATATTTTGTTTGTCACATTTCATCTTGCTTTTTCTAAGTGAGCCTACAAAACTTCACAATACATCACTTTCCTTTCCTGGTGTGTAAGATTTCTTGAACAAACCGCAATGTGCAATATTTTAGACCCCCTTTTGTTCTGAGTTACCATAGCACAAGTTTATTTTCCATAATAATGACATGACTGGAATTCATAATGTGGAGAAAACACCACTGTGCGATTTTAAACATCGTCTGGCTCACAATACATGGAAGTCCTGTTAACTTAAATGATTTAAAATCCCTTACTTATTGTCACATATCGTAAATCAAAAATTTAGCATATGAAGTTCACCACTAGTACTAAACCTGTAAAAACTCGAAAGTTTGAAAAAATAAATAAATGTCAGACTTAAAATTTGTAAGCCTACATTACAAACTGGGGGTTTGGAAGAAGTGGGCCTTTTTTTTGTGAGTCTAATTAGAGACTTGTATTATGGGAAATGTAGGATCCAGTGTTTTTTGGATCTTGACCGACATTAGGGACAGAAAAGTCTGGATATCTCAGCTTTGGCTGCTCTGATGTTGGCCATTTTTGTTTTCTCGTTTGAGACCAAAAGCTTAAAGCTGCAGCACATAAAAAAATATTTAGAAGTTTAATTTATATTTTAATTTATAAATAACTTTTTTTCATATTTCCTGTAACTTTCATTGTATCCTGACAGTACTACATGAGAAAGACAATCTGTGAAAAATGTTGCAACTTCCTGCCGCTCCTAATGGCATTTACACCTGATGGTCTGATGAAAACAACCAGTCAGAGCCAAGAAACATGGTCATTGTTAAATCTTACTCCCAGGTCCTCAAATACCAACACTGGGATCCTGGGAAAGAGACTCAGCAATCAGCTATCTTTTTTTTTCCTCACAGATAATCTGTCTCAGTCGGGATATAACGAAAGTTTCAGCAAATATAACAAAAAGTTATTTTTATAAAAGTTACCTGCAGCTTTAACGAAATTGACACAAATTTGCGGAATATGCCTTTAAGGGTTTGCAGTAGGCTATATGTAGGGAAATTGTGTATATTAATATAACTTATTAATACAGTAAAAATACGAATATTTCCTATATAATATTTCATATAAAATCTTGAACCCATCCCATATTTATCCATTTTCAAATAAGCTTTAAAAATGCTGCGTGAGGTTGGTACGTGACTTTAACCTTCACTGCCTGTCTATTGATGCCTGTGCACTTTACGACAGTGTTGTTCGTGCATTCAGATAGAGCGTAGGGCGGTGGCCAGTGAATGAATGATCAAAGCCTTTTTAAAGGTTTGGTGGGCGGTGCATGCGCTGTATTTACTCTGAGCTGCTCCGCCCTACACGGGAGATAGAAAACTGTCCGTGGGCCGGTGGAGGGATGAAACAAGTGGAAGGAGATGTAGCAGACGGGCGCACATTAATAACCCCTACCACACGCACTACACCTCGTCGGCTCCACTCCTTTCTTTCCCAGTGCGCGGTAGCATCCATCCTCCCTCATTTTGCATAACAGGACGAGCGATCGTTTGCGGTGCTGCGTCGGAGCTTCATGGCCGCGACACTCACGATGAGCGGCGGCGGGCAGGAGGATCCCTTCTATCCGCTGCAGAAGGCGACCCTGCCCGCTGGATTCCCTCTGGAGGACTCGGCGTTGTTCGGCTTGGATTGCAAGATCACAGACAAGGCTGGACAGAACGACTACACTCAGGTAAACCGCTTTAACACATTAGTGATGTATTTCATTGAATGGGCGTGGCAGATTGGTTGTAGATCCAGGTTGTGGTTGTTGTTGTTTTTTTTGTTGTTGTTGTTGTTTTTTATTGCTGGCCTCCAAATTTCAATCGGCCTCGCTGCGTGATGTTAACCATCACTTTGTTTTGCACTATTTGCACAAATAAGCGAGCAGGCTGCGGTCAGCTGGACGTGATAACCGAGCTGCTCCGCCTGCAAACGCATTCACCGCATGTTTTCTATGCCAGCCAGTTGGCCACCAGTTGTCGGTCCCTTCTTGGCGTCCCCCTCTCAACATCATACCACGCTGACAACAACTGACTCCAGCTTTCGGACAGAAAGGTCCCGGCAACTCTGCCCCCCCCAACCAGTCAGCAGGAAACTTGTGCACCAGAGGAGAGAGTTGTATATAACAGCTGGTAGGATCAGGAGCCTAGAAATAGCAGCCCATCCCCAGACTACTGCTGCTGCTGCTGCTGCAGCGGACAGGGAGGCATGGGTGTTTCCCCATTCCCTTTCATGTTGCTGTTTCATCCTGTGCTGCAGGGCTTCTGTAACTTTTATACCAGTTAGATTTTTCAGATTCACAGGAATTAGACTATGAGAAGCAGAATAGGAGCAAGGCTTAGTTTGACGTAAAGTTGTTAACCAGGGATGCCAGTTTGATCAGTGGTAGGCTGCTTCTTTAGTCTGTTGTCAATGCCTGCGGAAATCCCTAATGTTTTATATAAGAAATACTTAATCTGATTCTTTATTTGCAGCAGAACATGGCCTGATCCTCAACTGTTGGCCCCTCGGCTGCTGGGTTTTTGAGTTCAGCCTTGCAGGCAGAGAGGGAATGTGGCAACCGCCTATTGATGACTACTTGATAAATGTTTCAGCGGTGACTGTCCTATCAAACCTTTGTCTTCTCAAAATAGCGCCTCAAAATAGTTTCATGGTGGCTCATGAGAAGCACTTGCTGAAGTCACAACTGAACACATTTTCAATTAACCACAGTTAAATTTGAGACCATGTAATTTAATGTTTCTAAACCAGACTTTTTGTGTGTGTGTTTCTTTTTACCAACAGGCAAAGTGTGAGATGGACAGGTACCTCTCCCCTCAGTCTCTTCCCCTTCCACTTCCTGCAGACGGACAGCAGAAGTCACAGCGAGACGGAGCGTCTGTGGTGGAGCACTTCTTCACTGACGATCACACTGGGGCTCCCTACACCCTCAACATGAATCTTTACCTCCCCGACGCCGCCTACCTGAGGATGGGCTTGTGTCAGCAGGTGCGGCCCCCTCAGCACCAGAACCACGCAGGTCTTACCCAAGTAAAAACAGAATCTGCCTCCCCGTGTTTCTCCCCCAACCTACAGCTGCACTGCCCCAACACTACTCCCACAAGTAGCTGTGGCACATCTGGGCACGGCCCTGGCAGTGTTGCCATGGAAACCTCAGCCATAAACATGACGTTAACAGGGTTACCAGATTTCACCAGTGTTTTCAACCAGTCGGGAAGCAGCCGCGGTGGCGAGTCAGTGCCAGAAGTGTTTGTCAAACAGGAAATGTCATCACAGTTTGAGCAGCATGCCCTCCACCACCATGACGACGGCGGGTCACTGTTTCAGCTACTAAACTCTGGCTTGGACCATCACCATGGCAATGGTATGGAGTCGCAGCATCATCATCACCCTCATCATCATCATCATCAGCAGCAGCAGCAGCAGCAGCAGCAGATACAACACACTTCCACTTCCACAATCCACGCGCCTTTCCACGATTTGCCGATAGCTTCTTCTGCATCTCAACAAGAGCAGACTGTCAAGCCTGCCTACTGTGGCCTGGGTGGCGGGGCATACACACATCCTCACGCTCAGGCGCACCCTCATTTCCTCCAGCAGCAGGTGCCCTACCTGCCGCCCTCTCCGCCGAGCTCGGAGCCCGGCAGCCCTGACAGGCAGAAGGAGCTGCTCCACGCCATGTCCCCTCCTCCCTCATATGCAGCCACTATCGCCTCAAAGCTGGCGGGTAGCACCCCAGGGCTCGGCCCCGGCCCAGGACCGGGCGGCTTAGCCTTGCCCCTCACCACAGGTCCCACGCCAGTCCCAGGCCAAGCCACAGGCCTTCCCCAAACCCCTGCAGCGACCCCAACCCCAGCTCAGACCACTGTGCCTGCCCGCTACAACCGGAGGAACAACCCGGACTTGGAGAAACGACGGATCCACCACTGTGATTACCTAGGTAAGAAGAATACAAGTCTGCCACTGTATATGCATTCTGATTCTTGTCACTGTGTGTGTTTATTTTTACACTCTGCTGTGGTCAGGTGAATATGTGATCACTCACAAAGGTCAAATTTAAGAAAAACAGCTTTATTTTAAGACGCCTGTGAATTTTTTTTGCAAATTATATGTTGTGTTTTGAATGACTTTCCCAGGCCTGTAAGTCACAATATGTACTGCAGCCGCACCAGAACACAAGAGGAATTAAAATATTTTGGTAATGGAGACCATCAGTCACTACCTTTTTAATTATCTGGTTTAAAAACTACTTTGCATTTATTATCACACCCCAAACAGCTGAGGCAGTCTCAGCCCAGAGCTCTCACACATTGTTGTGGCTTTAAAAGTGTCGCTGGTATGATTGCGGAATGAACCTGTGTGTGTGTGTGTGTGTGTGTGTGTGTGTGTGTGTGTGTGTGTTTTTGTGTTAATTAGATTGATGTTTTCCTTAAGTCATTTGATCTTTTATCCCCACATACATTTGCATACAGTCACACACGATGTGCAGCTACTTGTAGGACATGTAATGTCAACTAGCCTGTGGCAGCGTGTAAAATAGGCTTAAGCAGAGCCTCCTGCAGCATGTTAGCACATGTCTAACTTCTGTAAAGTCAGATATCCACACAAGGACAGATCCACACTTTACCCATGTGTATATTAGTCACACTGCTGCAGCTGCTCGCTGTTTCATTTTTGCAGCATGTGAAATTTTAGCGTTTCCTTATTTAAAGTCATAATAAATATGAAGAATATCTTCCTAAATCATTCAAAATCCTAATGACCTTTTGACATTGTAATCTACAAATGTTGTGTAACATAATAACACAGGTTTTGTAATCCTGAACTTAAAATATCTTGACTCTGATGTCAAACAAACAGGTGTATATTCAACAAATCAGTATTCTGTGTGATCAGTAACATGCAGTTGAATGGATTTCTATGTAAATACACCAAATTTAAACAGTTTTAATACCAAATCAGAATGTATAGGCCACTTTTTTTTAACACAGTCACATGTACTTTGTGAAAATAAGAGTAACAAAAAACAAACATTTACTGTATCTCATTCCGAACAGCTTCTGTTCTTCATTAGTTCACATTTCTAGCATACCACAGCTCAGTTCACTGGTTAAATGCATATCTGACACATGAATTATTTGGATTAAGCCTTCTGTTTGTGTTTTTCTCCCTGTCTGTCGTCAGGCTGCAAGAAGGTCTACACCAAGTCGTCCCATCTGAAAGCCCACCTCAGGACTCACACGGGTAAGACATTCCTCTAATTAATGCAGCTTTTTTAAACAGTACCCGTCAAAAAAAAAAAAGTACGCTGCCCACGCGACTCTTATTTCGGTATCTACACTGGCACCATGTTGCTAGGCAGAGTGTTGTGTTCCTGGCATGTGTGTGTAAATGTATCCTACCCCATTCCCATCCTCTGCCCAATATACTATTCCATCAAAACAGGTGGAAGTGACACACTTCTGCCAGGGGGTGACTCTCATACTATGTGGTCAGCATTAGACGTTTGGTGCCATCTCTCTTAGGATCCCAGTGCCTGTTCAGACGTCAACATTTAATTGCTTTAATATGCTTTTTTTAAGACTTGTTGGGGTTATTTGCCTCTATAAATATATTCAAGATCTCTCTGTCAGATATGCAGTTATCTTAGATAATCTTTGTGCATGTCAGCGTCCATTTCCCTTTCCTTTTCATCTCTCTTTCAGTCTGTCTCCTTCTTTCACATTCTGATTTGAACTGTTAGTTTTGCGTGAGCAGAGTCAACAAACAAGCACTAAGGTGTTGGGCCCCACCTTACCCCAGCTAAGAAAACAAAGCTTTTGTTGATATCTACGCATTCCACACTCATCTGGATACACACAAACAAAACTTTTTTCTTGGCACTTTGCGATCCAGTGTCTGTTCCACTCATGAGTCTGAACTACTTGTTCAGAACATCCTTGTGGGTGTGCGTGCCTTGCATTTCAGTATTGGGAACATGACACGACAATTAGACCTGGCGTCGTTCATGCTGCAGGCTGATTGTGGTTATTGCAGTTATTACAGACCACAAGATGAGAACACGACACGTAAAGAGGGATGTAGCTCCATCTTCCATATCCTCTCTGCTTTTGTCAGTCACGCTTAGTTATTTTCTCCCCTTTTTTTCTGTCGCTTTCATTCATCTAATCACCGCCTTCTCTGCTTTATGCCATCCTCCCACCTTCAGCACCGCCCCCCCCACACTGTTATTTCTATCTTTGTCCGTTACTCATTCTACTTCTCTTATTCAGCTGCTTGAATGCACACTTACACACTCATACACACACACACACATACGTCCACACACACCTGTCAGTAATCTGTATGAGATGATTCCTAATGCGTTTGGGTCCCTGTGGGAGTTCCCACTCTAATCTCCATCAACATCCATTACCCTGATTGTTTGCGCGTGTGTATGTGTGTGTGAGTGTATTGTGAAAAGGGAACACTCCTCCCAGTTCACTTTTTTTTTTTTCTTTCTTTCTTGGTGTCTTTTCAATGTCTTTCCTGTGTAGTTGTGTTCAGTTTTAGGTGTGTGCCTCTAAGCTTAGTGATGCGCTGGTTAATTCTCAACAGGTTAACTGTGGCTGTTGTTTTAGCAACGCTGCAGAGCTTGCTTTGCCTGTTTTAAAGGGTGGGTTCACACAAATGAAAACTATACATATTGTTTTTACTTACCTCTAGTGGTATCCTGCATGCAGATAGTTTGTATTTGTCCGGGTTTTGAGATATGTCTGAAATCTCTGAGATTTCATCTTCCAGCCCAGTTTAATAAAGGATGTAATGTAATTCAGTACATAGAGATTTACTCAATTCTTCCATACAAGTCCTTCAAATTGAAACAGTACATAGAGAGGTCTGTGTACTACTACAGATAGTTTACATATTTCTCACCATGTTTTTTAACATTATAAATATGTAAATAGATGTTAAAGGACCAGTGTGTAGGATTTAGTGGAATTGTTGGGTCTCCCAGCTGAATATCCAGCACCCAGCTCTACATGGATGGATACCACTAGTTCTTTGTAATTTAGGTGAACAAACCCTTTAAGCCCCCCCCCTTTGGGATTGTAGGCGTTGGATTGTGCGGCTAACACAGAGCTGAGGTGAAGGAGACAGGTCATGCTAGTTTTAACAAAGTGCCTTCGGCTGCAGTTGAAAGATCACTGTAATGGCAGAGTGACAGAAACAAACTATATCCATCAAAGAAAAATGCACAGAGGCAAAGGCAGACAATACAGACGAGTCACCCGTGGGAAACTTGTGCAGTGTTAGTGTTTGGGTGCTTGATGAATGCCATTGACAACGCTATGACTGTGCTGTTGGACAACAGGACTTCTCAGTAAAACCTGTTTTCTCAGATCCTCCACCCAACTGAATCATGTAACTGAGGGAGTCAGTTATAATAATAATCAGGATAATCAGTAAATGAGTACTTACATCACATTTTGACACGTCTATGCTCTGTCTAAGATCATGTGATCGAGCAAGGAATGCTGCTCATTTCTGCAGTTTGCTCAGCTTTTCAGAGCTACACTCATTCAGACTTTTCTCCTTTTCTCCCGCCCTGCAGGTGAGAAACCGTACAAGTGTACGTGGGACAGCTGCGACTGGCGTTTCGCTCGTTCGGATGAGCTGACGCGTCATTACCGGAAGCACACGGGCGCCAAACCCTTCCAGTGCGCCGTCTGCTCGCGCTCCTTTTCCCGATCCGACCACCTTGCCCTGCACATGAAGAGACACCAGAACTAGCAGCATTTTACTCACACACACACACACACACACACACACACACACACACACACACACACAGACACATACATATACACACTACACATACACATACACAAGCACTATCTTGGCACACATAAAGCACTCTCTCCATCTCCCACAACTACATTGTTACAAGCTGGCTGATGCAGAGCGACGTTCACTGACACCACAGCTCCTCTTGGTGCTGATATCATGTGCTAAAACGGTATGATAGCCTAACACATGTGTTGCTCTTAACCCAGAGTGGGACAGTTTGGAGGTTGTATAGAAAGATAATGGCCAGAGGAAGTTTCTGGTCCCTTAACCTCCAAATATACTTGGTAGAGATTTCTGTGGACAAATACAATGCAGAAAAATAATGACAAAAAGAAAATGGTAGCTCCAAAATGTGTTTCCAGTCCATTTGAACTGGAAAGTGTGTGACTGGAAAGAAAGCACTTACCACTCAAAACTTGTACATCTTTTGTCTCTGTTCTAACATAGACCTGACTTCATACTTGTTTTATTTTATAAAGGAGAAGCTTTTGTTTGCAAAACTAGTCAAGCCAAATCTTTGTTTACTCCTTGGTTTGTTAGTTTGTTTATATAACTGGAAAATCCAGATTTAATTTTTTTTTTTTACCAAATCCTTCGGTTTGCACTAGAATCGGTAATCTAAGTCTGAGCCTTTTTTGGGCCCATGCATCTCATTCACCACTGGAACGATCACTATCACTACTGGACTGAATCTCTGTGAACGCCACACAAATCATTGCTGTTCAGATATTAAAAATTGAAGGCATTTATACTCTGGAGAGAGGGAAGATAGTGCAGGAAAAAATGAGGGAGGGGTGGAGATAGATAGAGATAGAATGATTTTTGATTTTAGAGAAGGGAGATCTGAAGACGACTGAGAAACGGAGGGAGGTGGATGGTTGCTAAAGAGCAGCAATTAGGCGATGTATTATTCATGTTGTCTTTCGATGGATCTCCAACCAGAGAAATGTAAGCAGAACCCTTAGATACGTCCTAGAATTCACTCAGTTAAAGCAGAATTTGACTGTATTTGATGCACGACCTTGAATGAAGCGTCAAATATACAAAATACAATTACTGTACATCTTTTCTCATCCAGCGTTTTACTTTTTTCAAATGTTTTAACCAAAGTGTCATCATCATCAGCACCTTATTAAGTGCCTCCTTCTCTGGTTTCTGTGTGTTTGTTCAGTGGTAGCAGAGCTGTGATCAATGTGGACAGTCCTTTTAAATACACATGGTGCTGTTTTTATTTCTTAATCTATTGGATCTTTAGACTCAGCTTGGGAAAAAAAAAAGCAAATTTGTTTTAAATTACAAGTATAACCCATCAATCATTGTAATTTAGCAGCTCGGCTCAGGCCACTTCACAGACATCCTGGAACGTTTTAATTAAAATGACAGTCCTTTCTCTGAGGGTACTCACTCTGTACACAACTAACATGCCACTCGGCTCTGTCAGTCAAGCAAACACGGATGCATGTTTTGTTAAAGGACAGATTCGCATTTTATCAATCTTCATATCTTTCTTAAAACAATACTCACACACCCATATGTACAGTCCAAAATTATTGGCTGCTGCAAGTGTTCCTCTCGTCCATACTGGCCATAAAGAGATCCCTGCTGAAAACATGTTCAGTGCAAGTGATAGGACACAAAATCAACAATGAAATAAAAAATGCACTGTGAAGTTCAGCTGGAGATAACTTGTTATGGACATATTTCAAAGTTAGTGTTATCAGGGCAAAATGTCCTCTTAAAAGACAATATATACGGATATTGTCCCCGGTAACTTGCATTGAATTCCCTTATCACAGACCGTATGGACAAGAGGAAAACCAAAAACTATTTTAATGTTCATATGGACATAAGAGTGTTGTTATAAGACAGAGACAGAAAAAATGGCAACCTGCCCTTTAATATACACTTGAATGTCCATGTTGATGGTGTGATTTAGCCTGCGCCTATAACTGTATTTGTTCATTCACTGCAGGTAGCATAAAGATAATATAGCACTGTAATGTATCATGGTAAATCTGACTATTTATTTGATTGTGTAGAAGTGGGGGTTGTATCAGATCAACCGTCTTTCTCCCCAGCAAAAATGCCTTAATGTAAATATATGCACTGTAAATAACTATGAATTTTTTTTTTCCTCTTTTGTTATTATTTTGTAAACAAAAGGGCAAAAAGAGGAAAATGCCCTGCATCCAAAAATATTTGAGCCTTTTTGTTTTTTCTTTGGTTTTGTTTTCTTGTCAAAGATATTTTGATGCCATTGTTTTATATATTGTCCTTCCAACAACTTATTTTGTAGATTTGTTTTCTTCCTAGGTAAACGTTCCAAAGACAAAAGTTGTTTTTCTTCAACTGAGTGAAGCTGATCCTAATAAAGTCAACTGACACTTTTACAGATGTGCTCTTGTGCTGAAATTAATGGGAAGATCTTTCTCCTTTTACCTGCTAACAATGACTAAATCATATGTATGCGGTCCATTTGTCTGTGAGGTTTATATTAAAGCAATTTTTTAGTTAGCCGTGGTCTGCAGATAGAGTGTGGTGTCTGTGGGACATTAAAACAAGCCTCGTCAAGACCCACATGAAACAAATGAGGCAAAACCACACTTAATCTTTCAAAATCCAAACATAGATTCTGTGGAAGTGCTGATCCTGCCGAGATCCGATGTACTTAAAAGTTCAGTTTCAGCAAGAGGAGATAAGAAGGGAAGATGTGGAGGAGAGGCGAAGCACTCTCGTCAGGGACCTACAAGTAACCTGCAGCACCCTTGCTGATCAACAAACAATAGTCCTTTGATGTCCCAGCGAGAGACAATGGACAAGAAAATAAATTTGACCACCACTCGGGGACCAGAGGGGAATCCCACTGCATTGAAATGGACGTACAAACACTTGGACTCACACACACACACACCATATGTTCTTGATTTAAGTCATAAATGTGACCCGGGGTCTCTGTTGTAATCTACCTCAGATGTCAGAAAAGAGGGAGGTGGAGGGGAGAGAGTGAAAGAAGTGAAATGCAGAACAATCTAAACAAAAGAATCTCTGGGGGGACTCAATCAACCACTTCCGTCCTCCTACATCTCCTCTCATTCTCCTCCTCCGCTCTTCTTATTTAATTTCATTTTCTCTCTCTCTCTCACTCACTCTCTTTGTCTTTCCATGCACCGTATCCCCCTCTCCTCCCCGGTGGAAAGTATTGTATGAAAGTCCAGGGGCGCTGCTCCATGGGTCAGAGTGGAGACTGTTCTCATAACCTGCTCCGCTCCTCATCTTTTCCCCTTCTTTAATCATCCACCTCGTCTCCCTGTAGTCCTCTCTGCTCCGTCTTCTCCTCCACCTAAAACTCGAGAGGAGAACTTTTAATTTCAACTTTCTTTCTTTTCTTATCTGGATTCTTTCTCCTGCCAAGTCTTCCAAAGTATACAGAGTATGTGAAAATGTAGACTCGCAGGTGTATATCTGAGTGTGTGAATATTAAAAAGTTAGGATGTTTCACACACACACACACACACACACACACACACACACACACACACACACACACACACACACACACACACACACACACTGTGGTGATGAGTGAGTGGGAGCTACCGATTCATGTTGTGGATCAACTAAATTAATGTCACACATCTGGAAGAAGGCTCCTGCCTGCTCCACCCTCTGCTGTGCTGCATTTGTGTGATTCCCAGTTTCGCTTTGTGTGTGTGTGTGTGTGTGTGTGTGTGTGTGTGTGTGTGTGTAGGTATAATGTTTCCAGTGCTCCTCTCTTGGAACGGACCACCCACTCAGAAGACCAATAGAAGGACCACGGGGAGCCCGGATAGACACACACACACACACACACACACACACACACACACATATGCAACTCCCTCCAAAGTCAACCCTTCCCAATATTCTCAGAATAGAACATGTTGTTATCAGAGATTGAAGAGATACCAGAACAGCTGACATGCTATCACAAAGTTAAAGATAATATCAGGAATCGAGGAGGATTTTATTCTGAGACGCTACGTTCATTTTTAAAAATGTTGCCTCAGGTGAACTGCTCAGTAGTTTAACATTTTTTAGAGGTTTAGAAATCAAATATCTTTGTAGCTTCCTCACAGCAGCTTTACCCGGCACCCTGAAAACCATCTGAACCACTCTCTGTGGGTAGAGCGGTTTGTCCGCTGTATTTGCTGGGTGGGCAGTTGGCCATATGTTGAAGTGTCCTTACGCACGACACTGAACCCCAAAATTGCTCCTGATGGTCAGCCCAGCGCCTTGCACGCTACCATCTGTATGTGTGTGAATTAGAGGCAAATAGTGAAGCACTTTGGATAAAAGCACTTCATAAATGCAGCCCATTTAGCTTCAATAAAAGATGAATTATTATTAAATTGGGCTACTGGTACCAGTTCCCCAGGTACCACAGAGGCCCCAGGATCACTTAGTTTGAGATTTGATTAATTGCACAATTGTTGCCAGTGTGCACCACTAAACCAAATATATAATAAAAAGATACAGGCCTTATGGTGGCTCCAGAATTTGTACCTAATCATAATCCTTTCTTTTAGATTGCCCCAGTGTCAGAACCTAGTTTTACTGTAACCTCTTAACAAGTAGCAGCCAGCCGTTGGACCAGTCATTATAAACTGATGCTGTGTGTGATTTCTAACCCACTTGACTTCAAACTTTAAACTCTAGTGGAAACCCCAAAGTGTTTATGGATACCAAATATGTCAGGATGAATTTTCAGTCTTAGGCTTAAATATTTTACTCAGTGTAAAACATTATATATATGAGACAGTCACACAGGGTGGGAAACATTAAAGGGGAAACAAAAGGAGAAAACTGTAGGTTAAGGAGAATTTTTTCTATTTCAGTTGATATTATGCTTACATGGTTCATATTTCCGACTATATTTGTGTTGCCATTACCACAAATTTACTGGCTGGTTGTATTCCAGCATTGGAGTCTTTCTTAGTTTGTGGGGCTCAGTCTAGGCAATCTAAAATGAAGCTGGCTTGTGTAGTCTTCCATGTTCTCAGTACCTGATGGGCACTTAAAAGCAATAGGATACATACCACACACAACATACAGAGAGTGGGAGGAATGTATCCTAGCTCCGGACCTCGCACATTACCACATTTCACCACTGATCAGAGGACAGAAAAACAACCCTTCTCAAACATTAAAACAATGTCAGATTGAACAATTACAATTCAGTATGAATGTCAGGTTATAAGAAGTGGCCCACAGTTAATTTTTGCCCTGGGTTGACGTACAGTAGCTCAGAAATGTGAGCTGGCTGTGCTTTAGCTGAAATACACTCTTAGCAAAGCAGTTTTTTTTTATGGCTGTAGTGATTCATCATTCATCATAATTTTTCATTTTGAAATTAAATACTGACCCAGCCAGCAAAATATTCCTAAGTAGTTTCAGCTGCTGCTCTAAAGGGTTAAGTCCTGATTTATTCATAATCACAAGTTGTTTTAGTAATTTAGTTTCAAATTCTTTGTCACTGCCTAACAGCATAACAACGGTGTATCAGCTGTCAAGGAGTTTTACCATCACTCTGCAGTGACTGATAAGAAAAATATGACAAATCCTTCAAATAATAAAGCAACCTAATAGTCTCTGATCAACACAGTTCCTGGTAAAGCACTAATCAGAAAACAGATTCTGGTAATAACTGAACCATTTAGTCCAACTCTTGCAGAAGTCTTCAGCCTTGAGCCACCCTAAGCTACAGTGTAATTATCCCTTGGGTAGGTTCCTCTGCATGTAAAATGAGTTCAAAGGACAAAATCATTAGGCTTCTCTCCCTATCAGGCAAACATCTTTGCACCTGCTAAACATTCAAGGGTGTCACCATTAATGGGCCTTCAGAGGATTCAACAAAACCCTTTTGCTTTCACACTTTAAGGGTGGAAATGTAAGCCTTTTTGTGAGTTCTTATCGTGATTTGTGAAAAGAGAAAAGGGCCTGCAGGCTATATATATCGTCCATGTATATACACTTAATCAAAGCTGTTTGCTCTCTGTTAACTCCTAGACTATCGGACTGTACTGAACGCCTCCCTGACCAAACAGCTAATAGTTTCCTCTTGTCTTCTCACATGGTTTATGGTTTCATAGATTAGAGGTGATGAAGCACATGTGGTTGCTGTCAGTTAGTCATACTATCTTATGAACTGGAAGCTCATAGGTTCAGGCCTACAAAATTGTCAGCTGGATTTGCTTCAACAACTTCCGCCCGTGGTTATGTGAGGCCTTTGCTCAATTTTAAAATTCCAAATCTAGACTGAAATGTAACCCTCAAAATGTAACAATTCTTTTTGATCAGAGGCTTTTTGGGGGTAATGAACCCTGTTTTTTGGAAGATTTGGCTCCTGTGATAATTTAAACAAGCAACATATGCATTGGAAAAGTTGTATTACAACATACGCAAGGTTCCTTGTTTCTTTATGACATAGTTCAGTTGTTTTTTCAAATATATTTTATAAATCACTTTCTTAATGTTCTGGTTTCTGGGGTTTAAGTACCCTAACTCTACAACATAGCAACAACAAATCGAAAACCACAGTTCAGGATTAAATATAAAAGCAGGATTTGTCTTGAAACCATCAATTATGCTTCTTTGGAGATCCATGCACATAGTAATTTGTCTCTAAAAAAGCTGTCTTGATTTAAAAGTGTTAAATAGTCAAATTGACCTTTCCTGAAAGTGTTCCCCCGCCCCAAAATGCAACATTATACCCATTTCATCTCCTCATCTGATTAATCAGTAACATGGCATCAGATATTGCAACGTGTAAAGCATCAAACATTTATAAATTGGAGGGTGTGAGGGTCAAAAAGACTTTCTGTTGACTGAGGGAAATTATATGCAGTAGACTTGTCACTCAGTATGATACTGATGACTTAAACCTGGGTCTTAAGCATCTGATTGGGCTGTCTAGTGTTATTGTTTCAGTTTAAGGAATCAATTTGTTCTGCTTCAATGTAAATCTTCATGGGTAAACCTTCTTGTCATAACAAGAACTCACAGTGCATACACTTAACACAATAGTGTCATTGTTAAGTTGTTGTTTTTTTTACTCCAAGATTTAAAGTCCCAAGGAGACAGTACTGTTGAGACTATCTCACATTTATAATTTGACGGATTTCTCTTGAAACATATTACTCACATGAATCAGGCATTATTCACAATTGCACACCGGAGAGATATCAGTGGGAAAACTGAGGTAGTTTTATGTCTTGGGAGAGGTGGAGGGTCAGGATGGTGATGTGATGGTTTTATTGCTGGGAGTTTTTAATTCTCAGCAGAAATGATCCATTGTTTTCAAGGAAGTAGAAAGTAATGACATTTTGGTATACAAAAATACAAGGAATTTAAAACTTGGGGACATTTATCAATAAATATATAGGTGTTTAAAATATTTTTGGGGGATTTTTTGGCTTTATTTGACAGGACAGCTCAATAGGATACATAATACATAGGAAAGGGGCAGAGAAAGGTGGACAAAATGTAGTAAAGGGCCACACGTCAGACCAGAACCACTGCAGCAAGGACTCAGCTCTGGTACAGCTCTAACTGATTTGCACTTAATGTGAAATCTACATTTTGTGAGTTCTTTTTATATTTGCTTTACTAACTCAAGCTGGTCTGTCAAGTTTGTGCTTTGATTTGAGCACTGATGTAACAGGGACTTAAATCATTTTCAACTTTATTATCATCCCGAAGGAAACAAGTCTGTCACAGAAATGACAATCTGACATCCTTTAAGGACTCATGTCAGATTTTTGCCATGTTTTGCCAGTTTCTGTACAGGTTTCCTCCAGTTTTGTCCCACAGTTTAAACACGTGCAGGTTACAGGGGTTAGAAACTTAACCGCCGCATAGGAGTTAATGTGTTTATCTGTGTGTAAGCCCCATGATAAGCAATGTGAAACTGTTTCTGTTGGTGAATCCAAAGGCCCAGAAAGGTAAAAGAAAAGTAAACGTTTCAGTCAAAAGGTCAAACTCGTGCTGAAGAGGGGTCTTACATCTGAAGCATTTACTTTTCTTTCACGTTGATCACACTTGAAGTTTAACCATTTAATGGCATCAAATACAGATAGTTCTTCTGCTACGTGTCTATAGAGTTATCTGTACTGACTACAAGCTATGATAACGTCATAGTGGTAATTATCATTATCATAATTTACATTTTATTATTATTAGTTACCTGTGAACCTTATATATGTATGTTCCTCACCCCTACCTGCCTACTGTATATAGTTTTCAATTATGTACGGATCCAGTCATATATAACAGCTTTTCTGCTTCACTTTGCAGTCACTCCTCAATTCTGATTTTTAAAAAAGAAATGTAAAAAACCTCTCATGATTGAGTACAGTACTATATAAATGAGTCATTTAGGAAATTGTATCGTATTCTAACTGTAAAATATATCGCCACCTTTATAGATGCTCTTCTATTGATCTTTTGTGACCTTAGTTACATATTTTCTTTCTGAGTGTGTCAGTGTGTTTCTTAAATACAACAACATAAGATTAATATAGAATATTTGCCCTGTGGTTAAACGCATACAACCTGGGCTCACAAGTACACATTCGTTTAAAGGGATGTGACTAAAATTCCTATTACATAAACCTCATCCCTTTTAAAATGCTTCCTTAACAATGCCAATTGACTAAGTTCACATTGTTTTTTTTTTCAGCTCTGGCCTGGAGGAGTATGTACGGAAGAAGGGGCAGATGCACACACTCACACACTGCAGTATACTACCATTTTGTCCCGTGAGACGCTGTACTGTGTGGCCAATGTTTAATCCAATGAGGACAGTTAAACAAGCAAAAATTAAAAAAAAAAAAATAATTAAAAATAAAAGCTTTAAAACTATGGGGAGAAGTGTACTGGCAGCGTACACACACACTGACAGACATGCAGCCTCTTGTAGCTGAATGATAAGCACGTAATTCTCTATGTGAATAGACATTATATAATGAAAAGAAGTTCCTATTACTTGTACTAACCTGTCTGACCAGATACTACCCTGTGTACACAATGTGTGTATGTATGTGTGTGTGTGTGTGTGTGTGTGTGTACATGAGTACTATACATGTAAAACAGGTTGCAATGTTTTGCGGGTGGACAACCATGCCAGATCTGCTCTATGAAAATAATCAGCCTTTCTCTTCCCCTTCTCATTACCCCCCTCCCCGCCTTCCCCTTACTCTGTCCCCCTTTCTTCCGATGAGATAAAACATTATCCTATTATATGACGAAGGCCTCTCTCATGCCTGAATCCCCCTGCTGCATTCAAAATATCCCCTAACACCTACTCGCACTGAACACATGGCTTAGGCACATACACACACACACACACACACACACACACACACACACACACACACACACACACACACACACACACATATGTAAGGAGGCTAAGAATCACACATCTCCTACCTCTCTGCCCCCTCCTCCCTCTTTTTCTCTCTCCTTTCTTCTTTGGCAGCTGCGCGTCATTTTAACTGTTTTCTATGAAACCTGGTATTCATAACTGCTGTTCATGATTCCACCCCCGAGTCCCACTAACATCATAATGGTAATAGTTTAATCTGTATGGTCTTGACCCTGTCCTGTTGTTTAGATGTGACCTGAGTGGGAGAAAAGAGGCTCCCCTCAGCACACACACACACACACACACACACACACACACACACACACACACACACACACACACACACACACACACACACACACACACACATACACACACTACAGCTGGGAGCCATTGTCTCCATGAGAAAGCAACTGTCGTTCTGACTTCTTGTAGATGTCTGAAATGATCTTATGAATCTGATTACAAATTAAGATGTCACATAACATATTCTTTTCATGATGAAGCATTGTAACGGATTAAAATAACAAACAGTATCTAAAGTAGCCACATCGGCATCATGATAATGCATTAGTAATATGACACTGATGTTTTGCTGCAAACACTACTTTAAAGGTCCAGTGTGTAACATTTAGGAAATCTTTGTGTTTTCTTCACTTTTTAATGAGTCGTTTTTACCCACAGGCACCATGGGTAGCCTTCCTTGGTGGCCGTCATGTTGAACCACCATTTTTCTACTGTAGCCCAGAACGAACAAACCAAAAACTAGCTCCAGATAGGCCCACTTAACTTTTTCGTGTATGCTGTTGCCACCATAGTTTCTCTCTCCCGCTTGGAAAGGGAGGGTGAAACGAGGGAGATGCAATCTGCAACTACACCACGAGATGCAACTCAATCCTACACACTGGTCCTTTAAGTACATTTTGCTGATAATACTTTTATTTGACTCACTAATCTATTGATCTAGTTAGTTAGCTATCTAGCTAGCTATTCTATCTTTCTTCATGTACTTTACTTGATTATTTTAATGTTCTGTTACAGATTACTGTTTGGTTTAATACATGAGGAATCATAATGACAATTGCCTATGTTTTCTACGTAAAATCTTAGACTAGTTAGAAATGGCACCACTTCAACCAGTGTAAACAGTGCCCAGCCAAGAAATAGTCACATCATCCCATATAAACTCTATCTATCTATCTATCTATCTATCTATCTATCTATCTATCTATCTATCTATCTATCTATCTATCTATCTATCTGCAGAGAAAAGATTGTGAGTCATGAGTGAGCAACCACCAGGAAACATGACAAATAGATGTTAGATCCCCTCTCACGTACACACACACACACACACACACACACACACACACACACACACACACACACACACACACACACACACACACACCACCTGACTGGAAAAGTCTGCAGAGAGTTTCTCGACACCTTTGTGTAAAGAAGAACTCGTTATTATAGAGGACTAATTAGCATTATCCATGCCTGTGTCAAAAGTCCACCCACAGCCTTATCTAGACAGGTTAAAGAACATAGGGCTGTGTTTGTGAAATCATATTTCACGTCAAAACGAGTGGCTGACATTTTCCAATCAATTCTTCATGTGTAACAGTGTTGCAACAGGGCAGCAGCTAGAGCGTAAAAAGAAACATACAGACTGTGGTTAATTATTATACATCGTCTAGAATCAAGTCCTTTCTTTGATAAATAAATATGTAACCACTCAAACAAAAAGACAGTTGATAAAAGTTTCTTTTATGTGATATCACTCCTTCCAAAAATGGATGATTACAGCAGTGCATCTTCCCACAGGTGATGCCTCATGACACGATGCTGATCTCCCATAAGGTAAGATATCAAAAGAGAACCATAAATACAATCATTAGCCCGGTGTCAATTGGACCTCTGATTACAACATAAGGACATACAGCGGAGGTGTGTGTATGTGTGTGTGTGTATGTGTGTGTGTGTGTGTGGGGGGGTTACGAGCTTGATTGAAAGAGTGTGGGCTGAGAATGTCATAACCTTGCACACATAGGATGGGTGGAGACTCCAGACATTGTGGAGACAGAGGTTATAAACTTTGGAAAGACATTTCTCACAAAACAGCATTGTTAGTCCACTTTTATAGCATATTTCATAACATCGCTCTGAAAAAACCTACAACCATACAACAAGTGTTGTTTACATGGTTGAATATACGAGATGGTGTGCTTGAGGGTTGATATTTATAGCATGTGCATTGCAAGTGACGAGGAACTGACTGTAGTAGTGTAAAATACATTTTCAAACAGGCTTTAACAGTTTGTGCTGATTTAAGACGTCAGATTTTTTAAATATTTTAGTTAAGTAGTTGACCTAATTGCCACTTCACATTGGGATAATAAATAACCTTTATCAAGGCTACAAGTAGAAACATGTTACAGTACAAGTGTTTTGACTTTTTATAGTGAATGTAAAAGGCACCTCGAAGGTATGTGAAGCTGAGTCAGTTGTCCCACTCATCACAAGGCAACAAAAATCTCTATCTATAAAACTATACAGAAAATATTCTTCGGAACAAAATATTTTTCTCACAGTAAAAGACAAAAATAATAACTGATTTCACTTGTTCTTGGAGCAGCTTTTTTAGTTTGAGGAAGACAAGAACACACACACACATACACACACACACACACACACACACACACAAAAAACATGTACACATACATTACAGTCATTTCCTAAATCAGTTTATTTTCAAATCAGTAACATACTCAAACACTGTACTGAAGTAATTTTGAGGTACCGTTTTACTTTTATATTACGTAATACAAAATAGAATCACCTAATAAATTATGATGAAATATGATAGATAAAGTTACCCAGCAGTAAAGCTGTTGCAAGCCCCAACTTTACCAGCTGCAACATAATCAAACATCTGTAGTTCCAATAATATAATATATGATTCTGAAATGGGATATTCTGCATATCAAGAACTTTTACTTTTGGTACTTTGAGTATATTTTGATGCAGGAGTTTTACCAAGTATTTTTACACTATAGTATTGAAAATCTGAGTACTTCTCCAGCCCCTGTTTATTTGTATTGGGTACAGGTGACAAAACGTGTATTTATTTTGCAGTTCATCTTTCTGACTGTTGCTTTCTTTGTCTCCATTGAGGTCAGCAGCTGCTTTATTGGCAGGACGCAGAAATGCAAAGGCAGGAGGTGACAAAGTAAATTCCGCTCACTGCAGACTATAACAATCAAATGAGAACTAATTACCTATTTACAATGTTAGCCAGTATCGCTGCCCATTTTCTCTGTGACACTCAATCTGTCTGTCTTTCCACTGATCAGGCCTCCTGCTGTGTTTGTCCACCCCTGGGAGCTGTCAGTGGTTGTGTGAGCCCTGAAGACGAGCTGCAGCTCAGCGCTTAGTCTGACTGATCTTTTGTATTGTGCAACTTCTCCACAGGTCTCTCTGATCTGTAGAAATCATTATAAGTTTTACCTTAAGGCATGGGAGAGAACAGAGCTTTTTGAGACCTGCTTGATTCTCCCTCACTTCTCTCACACGCACATTACACACACACACACACACACACACACACACACACACACACACACACACACACATGCTCCACCACCCACAGTCAGAGGCAGAAATAATATTTTCATTGAAAGCTTCTTCAGCTCTGCAGATGGGATAACAGGCCACTACTTTTGCCAAACCGCTTCTTTCTGGAGGCTGCTGTTTAAGTTAGCCCCAGCTTTAGAAGGTCAGCCAGTCAGTCTGTTATGGAGCGTATAATCAAATAATTCAATTATACAGTCTCACTTTAGTGCTCGAACCAATTATAATCCATTTATCTTCAGTGGATGATCAATAAGCTGATGTTCAGACTGACTTTAACGTGTCTGAGAGAATTGTGCTTTGCTGCCCTCTACTGCTTTTGTCTCACATTACATCTACATTTCAATGTATTGTTAATATGTAACAGCAATCTGTACAGCCCTTTCTCTGTGGTTACAGTATGGAGCCAACAGTTACAACATTATTGCTCTCACTAATGGCTTTCACTATCGTAATAATTTCTCTATGATGATGAGTTTGTGTGAAATACTTCTGAAATACAAATGAAACTCCTTAAGAGCCTTAAACTGGGTTTGGGTGAGTAAGTGAAATGCATCTTAAAGGTGCAGCGAGCTCTTACAAAACATTTCCCTCCAGTGATAAAACAGAAGAGAAAATTAGTACTGTAGCCTATATTTGTAGTCTATAGTGGTTATTTTTACTTATGCTGCTGGTTTTGTTATGTGTTATTTTTACTTATGCTGCTGGTTTTGTTATGTGTGTTCTTAATGTGTTGTTAATCTGTGCAGTTATTTTATTGTGGAACTTCATTCCAAAACACATTTCCCCAAGCAATATTGAAATATTTCACTTTATAACTGTATGTTTTCTGCAAGCAAACTTGGCTGTGGTTTTAGAAGCTTTGTCACTGTCAGGCATGACAGCTCCTAAATTATGTTTCTGACCTGCTAACCACATTCCAGCCCAACCTGATCCTCTCCTAGGTCTCTGTTAATAATTTGTAGGTCATGACTAAAAACCAGGACTAGGCCTGGTTCTTAATCCTTGTTAAATTACATTATTTCAGAACTGCATTTATTTCAATAATTTTTATTCTGTGCTTTTTTTTTTTGTCAAATTGCACTTTATTTAAATCTTATTTATGATTTATTACACTATGTTTCTTTCTTTTCTATTTTTTTCTATTTTTAATTTAACATGTTTTAGAAAAAGTGGAAAAACAGTAGTCCATTGCTTTCCTCTCCCTTGCTGTCTACAAATGGTCTTATGTAGGGATGGTGGTCTTCATTTTGAATCCAGTCCAGGACCAATTTGTCATGTCACTTCGCCTCTTCACTCGTCTTGTCAGTCCAATCAATACTTGACCTGAAATTTTGCTGTGGTGGGTTTAAGAGCTTATACCACTCTGTAACCTCCTCTGAGCATTGTATGCACAACTTCATGTCAGATTTTGTCACCTTCTCTGCAGGGCAAAGCAGGAAGGGGGAAATTGCCTGAGTCCGCTCAAATATGTTTGAAAGCCTGAGTGCTGATAGTGAATGCTGAATTTATTTTTATTAAATACTGGCTTGTTCAATTATACCAAAACCTTTCTAAAAGCACATGGTGAATTTTGAATGACTTTTCAGAGTCCTTCGGTTTTTTTTGTAGGAAAACAGCAATATTTAATTTCTCACATGACTGATTACCAAGGCTGAACTGGATTATGACATTTTTTTAATTATTTTTTTTGTCTTATCTCATTTCCAGCACTCTTCCTTAACTATTCTATTGACTTGTCATATAATTTAAATTAAGGATTTTAGTAAAAACTTATGCTATATAACATTAAAACCAAACCATTGGTGGTATGTGTCAGGCCAATCTGTGATTTTTTAAAATGTCATTATTTAGATAAGTCTCTCTGTGTACTGTATGTAATTCAATATATACCAGCCATGATTGCACCCATGTGGTTTTCCCAAGCTGTTTCTCCATGCAAAGCAAGTCCAACACATGAAATTATTTCCATAATCACAATTCACCTCTGAACAGGGCAGGGGCAACCAAACCAGGAACATTTATTAGATACTGTGTGTGCAAAATGGTGGCAAATCTACAGAGCGTTAAGTAGTGAGTGTTAGCAGCTGAAATGTTGAAGATTTACACATAACTTTTTCTTAATTTTTGGACGCACACTTCACAACAACACCAGTCCTTGGCAGAGAGAATAGGACCTGGAGTTAGTGCACAAGTGACAGAGGGAGCCATACACAGCAGAGTTAGTCCTTTATAATTGAGTTTACAGGTCAAACAAGACCATAGCAACAAATACTCAGTGTAGCAGGTTGGGCTCCTTAAGTGTTGAATGCAAAATCTCAGAGGCCTGAAAAATCGTAAAACTGCTTTGCACATTAAACAACAAACAATCTTTACAGTACAGAGGCCTCCAGCACATAATGATACAAACAGACCCACATTTAAAACATTTACTGTGATTGCTTGGTTTGGGCAACTTTTTGCCTACACACACACACACACACACACACACACACACACACACACACACACACACACACACACAGTAGTTTTGCGTTTTGTTAAATGAATGAAGTTAAATGTTGTCCAATAAGGGGCTGGGGGTCAGAAAGAGGCAAGGGTAGTATGAAGGGGTTTTATATCATATTTCAGCCTTCCCTTGTGAGACTTATCATACATATAGTTGGATCAATGGATCGAAGGTATGCAGATGTGAAAATATGTCAATACTGTTGTTTTAGTTTAAGATTTTCAGGAGCATGGTGTTGTAGTTTTTTCAGCAAGTCAACTCTGGTGAGGTTCTTGCTTTTTAGAAAAACATAAAGCCCTCTTTCACACCCCAGTGATTTTGGTGCAGTCCTTAATTACAAAAACAGGAGTGCAGTTGGTTCTAGGTTACCACTCTAATCTGACAAGTTTAATAATGAATACTCAAATGTTCCACAAAACTTGTATTTTAGCTGCAAGTGTATCTTTGCTGAATTGAAAGCTAATGTGGAGAGATTATGTATTGCAAAGACACTTATTCTAACCACAGAGGATTAGTAAAGACAAGCTCTGCACTCAAATCACGTAAAGTACCATGATGCACATTTGACCCTGAATCTGTGCCTTCCTCATGATTTCCAATCATTTGCTACAAAGTAAAAAGCTTCTCCAAATCTTCGATGGGGCACCCACATGTGGATAGTTTTAATGAAGACACATTTACATGACAACCTTGTACAACTCATCACCACACACATTTTAGAAAGTTATTTGGTCCAGCATACACCAGTTATTTTACACACATTATTCCACCCAACGTTAACATTACATGCACATACACTTGCACATCCTTCTGGTCCGTCTGTGAAACCAGATAACACTTTAGCCCACAGTACTCGACATCCTGCAGCCACCATTACGAGATTCGTAAGTGAAATCGTTCTACCACTACCACAAGTTTGCATTTGGTGCCTGGTAACATTAATATTTCTGACATTTTATCCAGAAAACCGTGAACATCTGGTGTTTTTAGTGGTACAACCTCTGCATTATATTATCCTGGTGTTCACTATTTGGTTGCTGAGCTCTCAACAACAACAACAAATCTAATTCTACTATTACTTGTACAGTGGTTTGATAGCACCTGATACGGTTATAGGAGTCCATTTAGTGTATGTATATTATTTCAGTAAGTGAATATATTATACAGCAGTTAGTTATGAAGCCCTGAGGTCAGCCATTTTTATTCTTCATCACATCCACGGCTAGTCTCTTAAATATCTTTACTCACTCTTATGACAACTGTCTTGCTCACCGGATATAAACACAGACATCTGTGAAGCACTGTACAGAGATGGCACACTTGCACATACAGCACACCACATACATGGACATCATCCTATACACCACTGTGTTTCATTACCACTAAACAACTGACAGTGAGGATGATTTATTTCATGGCATCTTTTTGCAACAAGTTTTTTGACAAGCGATTTAGGGATCATCATTTGTCCGCCGAATTTGATGAAGGCTATTTCTGTCTTAGCAGTTGCACAGTATCTTGCTCCTTCCCATCTGCCTTTGTTTACTCTCATTTGCACATGAAATACATCAGACATCTCTGTTATTTGTAAAAAGTAGAAAATGGAGAGAAAAAAGACCCATTAAAGTGACACATCTCTCATGGCGGATATTTTCTGTTTTAATATTGGTGGTTACAATTTGTTTTTTAAGGCTATATTTGGCGATGGGATGTTAAGCTTTCTGCCTTTAGTGAGGCTCACCCATGCCTCTTTCCTCTAACACACAAAACAGGTTCCTACATAGTAGTTTACCCATGTAAACAAAAGCAAAACTAACATCCATCACTGGGATCTGCTCTCATCATTTCTATGAACAGGTAAAATTACTTGTTGTACAAGAAGTTTTACTTGGACCTATTAATGTTTTTGAAATGTGTTAAAAACTCATATTAAAGAATGTAGTGCTGACTCCAGTGGTGTCACTTGTGTGAAAATGTGAAATATTACTTGAGGTGAGTCATTACAGCAATGAGACAAGGGCATAGGGCTGCATAAAACATTTTCAGCATCTACAACTCTACTGCGGAGGTGATAGTTTTATTTCTAGTCTATTAATCACACCATGCAGGACAGGATTTTACCATATTCATTTTGTTAGAAAGTAAAACCTAGTCTTTTCTAGTCATTCACATCAACTCCAATACATTATATCAACAACACTAAACCACTGCAATGAGAGGAAGAAATCAGCTGGACAAGGCACTAAATCTGATTCATGACTGATCAATAGAGCCGACTGGACAGAATAACTGTAAGAGATTGTTTTGCCTTGAAAATCACTTCAGAGATCTACCTGAGAATTTAAAATGAAACCATGTTTTTGATCTATATGGGCTAAAAAGCAACCCTCCTCCGAACTAAATGAACAAAAGGATCTTCTGCCCTTCCCTTCTGATAGATGATAAAAAGGAGACGACATGAAGCTGCTCAGCTCTGTCTGCAGTTGGGGTGATAACAATATTACCATATGGGCAGGAAAACTTCAAATACTACCCCCTTTTCCTCTCTCTCTCTCTCTCTCTCACTCATATATAATTTGTTGCCAAGTAACCGTGGCCTTGCAGAGTCCCCGGTGCATAATTTCTTCTCATTTGTGGTCTGAGCTGAGCGATGCAAGAACTACAGAAAATCCACTGTGGATGCCACACACACACATCCTTGGCATGTGCCATCTAAAGGTGTGTGTGTGTGGGACACCTGCTTCAGTCCACGATCAGCTGCAGATTAAATGCCCATTTATAAATGCACCATCACAGAGGCTCATTTCACTCTTACTATACACGTGTGACACGCTGTAGAGGAACAATTCACACAGAGATACTATTGACAGTTATATGTCCTTCACCATTCTGTGATGCAGTCCATTTTTTAGGGATTTTCTTTTTCTGGTGTATTCACCCTCCCTCAACCTGCCTCATCTATTTCTGCTTTGGTTAGTGATGATTGCTTGCATGCCCCTTACTCAGACTACAACATGCCTTGTGGGTACACACGCATGCGTTAAGGCCTTTTGAGGTCAGTCTCGGTAAGGAAATTGGTTTCTCTGCCCTTTATATGATGGATTTTTCTCCCTGTATGATGTAAATTGGAGGCTTGTTTGTTTGCTTTTTTATTCCAGGACTGTCACAAATTCTTTTCTAAATGATATTTTAGGAAGATTCATATATCAAATATCACTAAAGTTAACAATTATTCAGTTAATGGGATAAGAACAAATACATTACACAAGAATAGCAGGGTCCCATATCAAGAAGTTTTGTCAACCTAACACCAGGTTAAAACTTTGTATTTTCTGACCTACAGAGGGTTAACCTTGCTGCAGTGATGTAGAAGTGTACACCACGGTGTCTTATTACAATTTCAACCAGAGAGGGTATTAAGTTACTCTTTTTTAAGAGTTTTTAGTCGCATGGATTTTTTCCTTAATCACCAATATAGGACATATGCAGTCTAACAGGCAGGGTGGGTTTCAAAAACGGCAACAGCTGGACTTCATCCCAATCAATGCTAATGCTAATCCTAACATTACCATTGTTACTTCAAGGTGAACAGTGCTTAGACACACATAACGACAATATTCAGTGGTTCACACACACAGGGTCAACAATGACAACAACAATGCTTTGGATTAGTGAAAAAGTTAAAAAAATCACAATCTTGAGTCTCAGTGACAGAGTGATTATGGACATACACTCACAGTAATTTGTAAACAAAATATACACATACATACTGTACCTTGTACTCTAAATCTACAGTGAAAATCTTTTTGTTTTGGTTATAGTCATTGATTTTCAGTCTTAATTCATTGCCGTTTTTTTATACAGTCCATTTCATTTATCATACGTATATTTACAGAACTTCATATTTTCCATATTTTTCTGAGAGTGGTGTTTACTATCATTGGGGTGAAAACTAAAATGATCTAATCTAATAAACATGTTTCTTACTTTACAACTCTCCTCAAAGTGCAAGACTATGATGGGGTAAAGTGCATGAGTCCTGCCAGCGAATCACTCGTCAACTCTGCTCTACCGGTGCAAAGACTGTCATCTTATTGTAATATGTATTGACACATCAAACCATGCTGATTGAGCAAGCACACATCAAAACCTTTCACTTAAAATCTTGGTAACATGATTCCAGCGTGACAATAACATGTTGACTGCATGACAAGGCAAAGCAAAGAGGACTGAAGAGTCCTCATTGAAGCTACAGACAGCAGTGTGGTATACGGTCTGGAGACAGTAAGTGTATTTTAATCAGATAAACGCTCGCCTCTCCACTCACACTTCTACATGAGACTGCAGGTCGAAATCAGTTACTTGGCAAGAAATGTGCCACTGGAAGAAAGCAACATTCACATTAGGAGTCCAAATTGTATCCATGCTTTTGTTTCAGATGAGAAGGTATTGCATTAAACTGATTTTTCATGTATAATAAGCAGTCACCCAGGTATTCTTACTTGCAAATGTTCTCAGAAATAGTAACTATCAAGTTATAAAATCATGTGTCACTTTTTATTTGATCAAATAATTTCTCAGCTAACTAATGTTGGCTGACTTGTGGAGTTCTTGATGAGATTTGTGCACCAAACTGAGAAAGCAAGTCACAGCCCCCAAAGCCTTTTATCTACATTAAGATTTATTGCAACATTTGGTTTTCTGGAATATAGTAAGCCACCAGTGAGTCAGTTTTTACTTCCTGGACTTAAATCTTGCCAAGCAATATTATCTAAACCCCTGCCCACTGGCCAAGATTGTACTCGTTGCTTGGCAACACTGGCTTAGTGAAAATTAAATCAAGGGCATTTTGAACGTGTTCTGCACTGCAAAGCCAAAGTACAGTTAACTACATGAGCAATAAAAAGAGAAATTCAGATGAGTTTAACTGCCATTAAAAGTGTTGTTGGTACAAAAGTAGGCTGTAGATTTGATGGTATTTGTTGAAAGTAGTGGGTTAGTAGACCCCAAAAACTCTCTTTCTCAATCCTTACTATGAGCAATGTACTCCTACATGAACATCTGCCCAACACAACAGCCAAAGTTGGAAAAGTTGGAACAGATACAGTTTTTATATAAGATACGGCTTTTGTCTGTGCTCTTCTCACTGGTTTGAAGTGGGAGGGGGTCACATGTTTTTGTGTACCAATCAAGTGTTAGTCATGAATATTAACCGTTTGTAACCAATATTTAAAGTTTGGAGGGGATTTAAGACGTCCAAAAACAAGCTGTTATTCTTTTTTGGGATTATTTGGAGTGGTAGGCCGTGAATTGGTAGCACACTGCTGGGTGTGGCTTTATGTCACCTGGCAACGTTCCTCTAGCGAGTACAGTATGCAGCAACACGACGCATCTGGGTCACAATAGCCGTACATTTACATCCTCAAGCTCAACGTCGCGCACACACATGGCAGTTCCACTTGCTAAATACATACACACACACGCACAAAAAAAAAGTTTCAAAACCCACCTGGAGCAGAAATCATTTTCACACTGAACAAGAGAACGTCACAATTCAGATTCTTTTATGCATGCAGCGTGTGAACGCACCATAGTCCTGGTTTACTAAGCTTTGTTACAGGGTCAGAGGTGTTTTTTGCAGAGTGTAAATATCAAGCTTGTGTAGCCTTTAAGCCTGACGAGTACAATGTTTGAACACTAACACGGGAGATTCAGGCTCATATCAATAATTTGACTCCTTGTTAAGAGTTAAAACTTGAAGCTGACATCATTTAAGGGTGAATTTGTCCCGGTTTCATTAGTACCACCTTTATCTCTGCTTGTGAAATAGCTCCTGCTAACAAATCCTTAGTGAATTTGTGTGGTTTTAAAGTTACAGGCATGTGAACTGTCCCATGGCTCATGATTCTCTACTGTGTTGTGTGCAGTCGTGTGTTAATGAATATTTACAGTACCACAGAAAACAGCTAGAGGAAGAGAGACATAGGCTTGGCACAGCTTCAGTATCATCACATAGACACAGACTGCAGAGTCTGTACAACTGTAATACAAATGTATGTGGGGGATTGTGTGTGTGTGTGTGTGTGTGTGTGTGAGTGTGTTTGTGTTTTTGTTGTGCACTCCTGCTGTCCTCCTCCTCCTCCTCACTGTGTGGGGGAGCAGTCGTCTAAATCCAGCAGCTCTCTGACCAGTCTTTCTCCAAACTGCGCTCGGCTGTAGCGTTTAACCGTGTAGGCGTCAGACATCTTGTAGAGGATGTACGCGTTATTGATGGCGATGCTGATGCTCAACCAGAACACCTGCTGCCAGGTCTTGTTGGGCTTATGGAAGATAAAGTACCTGTGGGAGAAAAATAGCTACTTACTCCAGGGCTTCTCTACAAAAACCTTCTGATGAATGAATGAATAAAGTTAACACTCCACCATAAATAACAGGCTTTTAAGTGGGACTGTGTAACGTTTTCTGAACACCTGGAAAATGGCACATAACTTCACTTCCTTTCCTTAACTGTTAGTAAGAGTTAGTTGCATTAGGCTGTAATGGGTTCACAAACAGGAAACAAGTTAGAAGAGTTATTAAGTCAGCAACTGACTAGTTAGCATCTGAGCAAAATTTGCTGACATTAAAGGACCAGTATGTAGGATTTAGTGGCCTAAAGTAAGGGTGTATTTCATTGTTTATGGATGAAGAAAGAGTGCACATTTCTTATTTCAAACGTTACACAGCCTCACTTTAAGGGCAGAATATGTCATGTTATGTCTAAAACATGAACCACTGCAAGAAATTGTAAAATGTGGTACGTACTTGCTGTACTTGTCATCGTATTTGCAGATGTAGCTGAGGTGTGCCGCAAAGGCCTCAACAGCCAAGGGACATGGGATCTCCCCACTTTTCCTCTTAATGATCATACCTGCCACAGACACACACCACAAACTAAGAGTGAGAGACATACAGGAGAGAAACGAGATCCCACTGTAGGGACTCTGTGGTCACCTGGCCAACAGCAAGAGAGACAAGGGAGAGGAAAAGAAGCGCTCCTTTACATGAGGGAGGCTGCCTAGGTGCAACTTTTTACTATTTTGGTTTATAGCTGGTCTCTTTCTTGGATCCGTGGAGGGCTGCTTTGTTTAATGGGCCTTTTTTACAGCAGACATTCAGTCACAGCAGGAGTTGTAACTACTAACACTAACAATGGCTCCGTTCCATTTATGTCCTAGTAAGCCATGACAGTGAACCAACATGCACAATATCAGGGTCCTTAAAACTGGTACATGGAAATGGAAATTCAGACATGATCAATTATCAAACATGTTGAATGCTTCACTTTCTGGACTGTCATTGGTTTTTGCTTCAGATTTTTAACCTTTTCTGGGACACTTTAATTTCTTCATGACTATCTGGATTTCCTGAGTTGTTTTAGGGTAGGAAATACACCATGCAGTTACAGAATTATGCTTCATTTATATCTACAACTTGTGACAATGGCCAGACTCCAGGTATCATATAGACACTTGCTGATTGGTCTGTATGGATCTGATCAGGCTAAAGATGTTGTTTTCAGGCTTGAATTTTGTACGAGTGTTAATCACAGATTATATTAACACTAATGCAATGGTTAATGGAGGAGATAAAAATGAAATTAAAACATCTCCATAATAATGTAGGAGTCGCTGTTATACCCCGTTATTTATACACGTAATTAATCAGATTTATCAGTTATCAGCTTTTTTCAGTTACTACTGAGTAAATTATATAATATTACCCAGACAAAAGTAACTAATCTTGCTATTGTTTTATTTTATTTATTTTATTACATGTTGAGGTTATTGATGGGGTTGGCAGCTAATTTAATTCTCCTTTTTGTACAGAGTGAAAAAGGGCACACACACATACCCATGTACACACAGAGGGAAAAGAAAATGAATATTGGATAATAACAGTTTAACTGATCTGGGGCTTTGCTCCCACTCTCTTCATTCAAAGAGCTCAAACACACTGCTGCCCTTCAACTCGGTTTAAAACCTAACAAAACGGTTTAATCGAGAGTGGATTACGCTGTAAGAGGAGGGGAATATCATGATCCTGTCGCCTCCTGGAAATGGATTATCATGGATTACGAGCTCTCATTGATTTTGCCTGACACAAATGCTTAATGATGGTAACTTGCATCCAGACACGACAGTACGGCTAATCTTATTTTCACTGAAAAACTGTCAGGTTAATGGCAACCAAAAATAGTTCCAAATATTACGGCACATTAGTGGTGGGTTTGAGCTCTGGGTGCATCTGAGCACCGTTTACCTTGTTTTGTTGGGGAATAAGCGTTGGTGAGGAACCTGAAGTGTCCCTTGTTGTACCAGCTGATCAGTGACATGCTGCCTTTCATCATTACTCGTGACTGGCCGCGCTGCGCCGGCGTGGAGCCGCAGACCAGCATGTTTTGTGGTAAGCCTGTACAGTCGCTCTTCCTGGTGCTCAGCAGACCACAACAGTAGATATCTGCAGAAGCAGAAATACAACCATATTAACATTTGTATAAATAACATACACAGTGTACTGCAGTTTGTAAGTCTTCTATGATATTAAACTAAATATTTTAGCTTTTCGCACTTTTGGTCGGACATAAGAAGACATTTGAATATGACAGCGAGGTGGTTTGTGATATTTTATTGATCAACCCATTAATAAGATAAGATAAGCTAAGAAAAGATAGACTCTATTGATCCCACTCTGCAGAAATTCGCTCCCTACAGCACAACAGACAAGAGAGAATAGAAGAATAAGAGTTATATGTACACTACGGCTTTTTATATGCAGATGTGATTGATAAGGAACATTGCACAGGTCACAGCAGGACGTAGTGGCATGGTGTAAAAATCCATTAATTAAGTTTAATCAAAGAAATGAAATGAAGATAATTCTTAGCTGCTACCTTACTAACATAATTGATATAAAGTTTTTATCTAGAGCTGAAACAATTAGTCGATTATTGATTATGTGATCGACAGAAAGTCCCTGGTTCCAGCTTTTCAAATATGAGGAGGTGGTAGTAGTTCTGGAGTAGTTTTCGGACAATTTATAGAAAAAATTATTAATCAAAAAAGTAATTGTTGAGTGCAGCCTTAGTTTTATCCACCCCTTCAGTAACTACTGTAAATTTATTGCGCATTTCATGCATTCTGCTTTCTGATGTGAACTCACAGAACAAACTACTGTCATGTTGATCTCTCCCACAGCTGTACCACTTCTTCTCTTCTTCATATGCCATCTCTGTCTTTCACTTTTTGCTTGTCTTTCCACCCATTTAATTTCTTTATTTCTTACATGGATGAGCAGCGGTGAAACAATCATGTGGCTGACTGCTGCTGATTTAATGTTCTCAATTTGGACAATGATCTCTATCAGTGTAGTTCATGTGTGTGTGTCCACAGTGAGTTCCGCAGAGTAGCGCAGGGTAATTAACTCTGTTAATTAATCCAGCATGATAAATTTGAACGTAAAATGCCAGACAATGCCTTCACAAGCTCAGAACAGATTTTTTTCCCCGGCTGAATGTCTCATGGTAGTTTCACCCAATTAGTATGACAAAATATTGATTGTATCTCCAGACTTGTTTTTCTTTACTTGGCGTATTGCAGCTATGCCCGGTTGAGTTTAAAATTGCTCTACTGTTATTGTTTAGTGAAAGAACACTTGTGATAACAGGAGTGTAAAAACTTTTCAATTTCCAAGTTGTGCTGATGATATCGTCAAAGGAGCCTGATCTGTTTTGCTGAATATTTGTTCTTTGCATTCACTGACTCACTCATTTCAGCCTTTTATGTCATGATGACATTGTCCCACATCTGTTATTAAAATGGAAGAAGAGGTTGTTGAAAAGAATTCAAATGTGACTCACCCCACCACAATAGAATTGTGCTCTTATAATAAAAGATGCCTTAGGTATAATGAGCATGAAAATCAGAGTTCTGTGGAAACCAGCTTCAGAGATGGATTATCAGGATAAAATACCACAATTTCCTCCAAAATAATTTTTCTGCTTATCTTTTGCAACACCTTCTGATAAAATATTACATACTGAGTGTTTGTAAGCCATTAACAGCAAGAGATTGGATTGATAATTTCTAGTCAGATGTTAAGCGGTGTTTTACTTAAGTGTCCACTTTACTTATTGATTTTTTGAGTTGTGACAAGGCAAAACACTCTCAGCTGGATCTTCCATGATTTATTGTCAGTCTACTGTGGTGCAACCGGCGCAGTTACGGTTGATGTTGGTTAACGAGCAAAAAAACATCCATCTTAAAAAGTCCCTCATTGTAAGATTAACAAAAGATTCAGTAAAAATTTAGTGATGTAATTCCACTTCTTTTTAGTGCAATTTGACCTTGTTTCAGGAATTTTCTTATTTATGAATGTGAATATTTGGAAACCTGACAGAAAAAGTCAGCTTTATGCATTAGTATACAATTACACATCTATACCAATCCCAAAACACACGATTTTAGGGAATTGCACATAGAGAAAAGCTTTTTTTCTTTAATACATTTTATCTTGTTTTTAGAAACGTTTAAGTTCTTAGTTGTGAAAAAAGGCAAGTAGGATATTAATACATGTCAGACAAATGAAAGTACAGTCTACCGGCCTATGTTTTCATTGACAGACGCATGCTTTTGCTTTTACATATTCCCATACTGCATACTGTTGTGTCTCATTTGAAGGTGAAATACAACAGACTGCCTTTCTCTGTGCTACTTAGCCTGGGGTGCTATCACCACACCATGATTAAAAATAAATAAACAAAAAATGCAAATAGGGAGAGAGATTAGATGAGTGGAGAGAGAGATTACAATCTGTACATCAAAGCAGAAAATGAGAAAGGAGGGAGACGATAAGAGAAGACGAAGATGGAGGCTAGAGAAGAATAAGAAAAAAGGTGTTTTATTTAGGTAGCATGGCTGAGACCAATATATAGTATCTGCTGTTGCAACCTGTTTGTGTACCTTGTTTGCTGAATTCAGAGAAGAGGCTGAGGCTTGTGATGGATGGCCCAGTAAAGATGATGGTGTTCTTGCCAGAGATGTTCTGGCAGAGCTGCTTGGCCACGAGACTGTGGAGCTGAGGCTTGTTCTTCAAGGTGGCCAGACCGTCTGTACCCTGGCCCTCCTTCAGATGGACTGAGATCTGCATAGTGGGAACAAAGAGACGGGACATGTGGATAAAACAGATAGAGAACTACCAAGCTTTATTCCAGTTTTCCATAAAGTACCATTTAGGTGTCCTACTATATAAGTCTATAGTCTAAACCTTCTAGAGGCTGCAATGTTCATTTTCAGGTGCGCACTACATTTATTCTTTCCCTCTTGTATTATCTTCCATATGTTTGTATTTATATGTTCCCTATGTATGTATATGATTGTTTGAACAAATTTCTTTGTATACATGCACATATATATGAGCATATGTGTGTGTTTATATTTATTTGTTGGTTTGTGAGGCACTTTGTAACTCTGTGTTTTAAAAAGTACTATATAAATAAAGCTTTACTTATTTATTTTACAAAATTGTGAGATGGAGCAAACATGGCGATGATTTCCCTTTACCAATAGAGACTTAAAAAGTTTGTCCTGAGGTGGCACTAGAGAAAAGGCCATGAAGTTGCTGGGATCAAAATCTACTTGGACTCATGAGAGATTTCATAGTGACATTTTGGGGCCTCCTAGTGGCTTGAATGAAAGTCCCGGAATTTTTCTACCTGGCATATGCCCTATGAATTATTATATTATATGTCCTATTATTAATTGTGACTATGGGTTATGCTAACTTTGATTTACCATTGTAGAGATTTGGGTAAATGAGGACTCAGCCTGCAAGTTGACCCGGTTGTAGATCCCTATGCATTTAGCTATAATGGCCAATGTAGAAGGACTTTTGTTTGAAACGATCAATGTAAAAATCATGTTTATTAGGAAAGCTTAAGGAAGCTCACACAGATTCCCCTGATGTGTTGTTTCTATAGAATCACTATAGCCACATTTACAGGATGTTGCTTTAAGGCACCAACCATGAACTGTAACGTCCCCTGTTTGAGTCCTGAACGGGACTTCTGATGCATGTCATTCACTCTCTCTGTCGCCCCTCATCTCTTTACTGGTGATGCTCTCATAAAGGCAAAAAATACAGTAAAAAAATACATCTTAGCCTGATGCTGTTGGAAGAAGTAAGCTCATGAAGTCTCCAAAATTAAAAGTTAAGAGTTCATCCTCCCAGAATATCTGTGATCAAACTTTTAGGTGATCAAAGAAATGTTTTAAGAGCACCCACTGGGGGCCATACATATTCACAGCAAATTTCATGATGATCTGGCCAGTTGTTGAGAAATGTAGCTCTGGATCAAGGCAGACTGACCTGTGCTTCTTAGCAGAACACACTGGTACATGGTGCCCTTGAAGTCTAAAAGAAATATGAAGAGGAGCTTGGCTTCTAAAGGAAACCATTATTGAATGTAGAAATGTACATTCACAAACAGTCCTGTGTCCTTCTTGTACTTACATTTCTGTTGTTCCCGAGCAGAACGGTATTAGTCTGATTAGCAAGCATCTAAGTCAGGCCTTTAGCTATTACACTAAGTGGTCAGTCCATGCCTCTGTGTGTGTGTGTGTTTGTGGATCCCTGTGTGATGCGCAGCCTAATGGAATCTCATTGATTCACTCCATTAACTTGTTTTATTTCTTAGTTTTTTTTTCTCTCCTTCGACACAATTCATTTAGAGAGAGAAGATCTCAGCGCAGACACACATCAGTGTACAGAGGACTGGTAAAGACTGAGTGCCTGCCAAATGGCCACAGTCAGTGTGAATGATAATGCTTATTTGTTAAATGGATAGGATAATGGAATATGGCTTTAAATGACAGAGCCTGTGATGCTTCTTACGCACAACTCGCTTTAGGGGGCAAAATGATGAATACTTAGATTTAATAGTTATTTTATTTGATAGAAACCAAAAACAAAGAAAGCAGGCAAATTAAAATTCTGATCGCGGTAGGTTCCCTCTCCACTAATGTAATTCTGGACTACATCCAGGCTAAAGAAGGAAACATTTCCCCTGCAGTATAATTGTATGCCAGAGATCTATCTATTTAAGGGTTCTTTGCAGTGAAAAGCCCTTTCTTTACAATGTTGTCTCAGAATTTTCCTTTAAAGCACAGACCACAAACTGCAACGTCTCCAGTTTGAGTCTGGATGGGGACCTTTGATGCACTCTCTGTCTACCATTATGATGCCCTCATAAAGGCATAAAATGACCAAAAAACATAACATAACATAACATAACATAACATAACATAACATAACATAACATAACATAACATGTTTCATCAATCACTTACATTAAAAGCACATGTGTAAGGGATCTTGCAATGGCCACTATGAACACAGGGAATGTAGTTTAATTAAATGAATGACAGTTTTAATGATTTAATGTTTATATGGGAACCAGACAATTGCTCTAAAGACAGACTTAAAAAAATCTATGAAAATAGGTAACAGGGACTGGAAAGTAACTGGAAAGAAATGTTAATGTTGATTTTTCTATGTAACATTTGTTTGTGAGTCCCACATGGACCAACAAAACCAAAAGTATTGTTGAAACAGTCCAGCTGCATAGCTATATACCACTGGAGGTAAATGTGTTATGTCAGTGAAGGTCCTCTTCAGTATAGCAGTGAAAATGTTTGTTTATTTATTATATATTATTTATATATAATATTTCTTTAACAACCTGCATTCTGGAGGGAAATGCAGTTACAGTCTGGTTGGGTATCCAGTCCCACAAATACTGGGTAGTAGTTAAGAGGTTGTCTCAGTCAAAATAAAAGTGGTAACCTCTTGTAGTTGTGGTTTCTAATGTTTGTCCTCTGTTCTCGATAATGGTCAGAGTTGGACAGGTCTGTCAGTCCTGCAGTGCTGGGACCCTGTTAAATGGAGGTGTTACATAAGCAAACGACGTAGGAGTGGAAGGTTGCAGTAAGGTCAAGGTTGTCAACATCAAGAAGAAAAGAAGAAAAATCTGACATGAACCAATATTTCTGCCTAGAAGTTACTTCTCATTTCAAGATGAGTTTGATCATTTCATTTTCTGCATGTAAAGGCCTAAATGTTCATGATGAATTTATGAAAAGTGGTTTTATTCTTTGTAGTGTCGACAAGTAATTGGCTGAATACAAAATGAGGCAACACTGACAACCTGCGAATGAGATTTGAAATTTGGTAAAGATCAAAGTTTCATGAAAGCCTAGGTAGACTGACTTTTTATGATGTAAAATATTACATTTGTGCCATGAAGTTTGAAAGCAAGAAATAAAAAACCCTCACAGCAAACAAACAAACTTGTACTTTATTCCCTCTCTAAACACTTCACACTCTGTGCAGCTAGACATTGACTTTATTCATCGTGGACAGCCTAACCCAAGCCTTTACCCTAAACAGGACCTTACAACTTTAGAGCTCGTCTTTGGTCCTCGTGAGGTCTACTGGTCCAGACAAGGCCCAAAAGGTTACAAATAAACACACACACACACACACACACACACACACACACACACACACACACACACACACACACACAAACTGAGTATTGCGTGCTGCTACCTGACAGATGAATCCTGTGGAGGTGCACTGTCGAACCCAAAGGCTGAACTTCCTCTTCTTCCTCTTCCTCAGCTCTCTTTCCGTACAGGTGGTGATGAACACTGGATCCTCGTCTATCAAGGGCTCATGAAGAACCTGGAAACACACATGAAGTTACTGTACATGTGAGTTTGTCCAGTGGATTTTTATATAACCATGTCACAAGTAAAGTACAAGATGTGTTACTGGAAAAATAGCTGGCCTTAACAAGGGAGAAAAAAAGTTTTTTTGTGTGAGGGATAGGAATGAGGTTGTGTATGATGTAACATTACAGCTAGAGGTTAGAGAGAGATGGCAGCCAATCGAAGATCCTCACAAGTCCTGTATATGTTTGAGTGTGATACTGCAGAGAGAAAAACAGTCATAGTATATATAAATGAGTATTTCTGCAGAAATACATTCTCAACTGTGCAACTGTCTGCAAAGCCCTTCAAAAATACCTTCTCCCTTGTCAGTTTCTCTTTTCTATTGTTTCAGTTGTTACTTTGTCCTTCACTTCTGCATTTATGTTATCCCCTTTTATTTGTCTATTCGTCTAAATATTTTCCCCAACCACTGGAAAACCAAATGCACAAAGTAAATTCAGTACTTTTATGTTATGTGCTTGACTAATTCTAACATCCAACCAATCATCTAAACATCTAAAAAATAATAATACATAAAGCCTGACTGTTAGTGGCAAAAATAGAGAAAAGAGGTGTTTACTCCTTTAGACCTTTTTCAACTTGAGTGTGAATTTTGCCTGATGCAGTAAATTCAGTGGGCCCTGAGGGGAAAGTCTAGAATTTATCAAAACAAATGCTTGTTCTGCTGTCTGCTAAATGTAGTGCAAATTGTTTAAGTATGATGGAAAATATACACATAACATAATAGAGACACAAAGTATCAAGCTATCTTCTTTTTATATGATTCTCCATCTTTAAAACAAGCACGTTTAAGTCATTTTTCAAGCACAAATTACAAAAAACAACTTGTCGCAACTGCTTCTCTTTGTTTTCCATGATAGTAAACTGAATATATTTGCATTTTGGACTGTTGTTCCCAAAGAAGTTACTGCAGACACTTGCTGTTGTGGTCAGTGGAGACATTAAAAAGCATTGAATGTTGGCATGGTAATTTTTCCATCAAATTGATGAACATAACGCAAGACATGTCAAAGTACATTTCAGAAGTAGGTTGAATTGTGCCATTTTCCTCTCGTCTCTAAACAGTTAGGATGGATCAGAGCAGATACTGAGGACGGAATTTTTCAATGTGGATTAAAGACAGTATTTAAAAACTGGCACACATCCAAACACACACAAACGGGCATTAACAGAACACAAATGTTTTCTAACCCTGTCTTAGACGATTACACAAAACACCTAAAACCTGGCCAAATATTTCCCAGAGAGACTTTCAACCACACAACAAATATTTGCATTTCAAATTTCTCTCTCCCTTCCTCCGGTGTCTTCCCTGCCTCCTCCTCCCGCTCCACTATGATTTGACTAAAGATGAAGTGAACAGTGACCAACAGCTCTCTACAGCTCTAGAACCGAGAGCAACAAGTTATTTCCAAGTCAAATATGAGAGTTATGTATTAAACAAGTGGAAAATTAATGAGGCTATCTAGCCTTTGGATGGATGACATCAACCAAACCACAATGGCCTTTTAAGGTTTATCTCATCTCGTAGCAGCTACATTAGCACAGTGGTAGCTACTGTACCACGATGCTCTTGGTAACCACATATTTCTCTATGCCTTATTCCAACAGCTGATAGCAAGGTGGTTACATTTGTACATGAATGCTTCAGTAAATCCCTTGCTTGGATACCCTTATTGTATATTGGACAAAGGAAGAAAGAAAAATCCATCTATCCACTCATTTGCTGTCTGCAGTGGATGTTCTGTGACGACTGTTATAAATTCTCTTAAAGATTTTACACTTGCGAATCAATACAAAAGCAGTGTCAACAGATCATCGTAGTGACTGCTTAACTGCCAGACTGACACAGAAAATGTGTCAGAATCGCTGTCAGAAGGAGCTGACATAACTAATATTCAGCGCTGATATTATTTAACATCATGTTAAATAATGCAATAAATCCAGGTCACACAGACGTGACAGATGTAGAGAAATATCATGTTTGAACAAACATTTTGACTGCCCAGTTCCCTCCCCTTGTTCCTTTTGTTACAACAATAAAAAATAGAACTGAAATGATTTGTTGATTAATTGATTGACAGAAATTAATCAGTGACTATTTTCATAATCGAGAAGAAATGCCCCAAATCCTATTGTCCCACCAATTTGTGTTTTCTTCTATATCAAACTAAATATTGTAGGTTTTCGACTGTTGGTACAAAATATGTCAGCTTGGGCTTTTTGAAATCATTATGGACATTTTTCATTATTTTATGGACCGGATGGAACAGATTAATTGGGAAAAGAGACAGATTCGCCGATAATGAAAATAATCATTAGTTGCAGCCTCAAACCAGTGCATCAACTCTTTTCCTTCCTTCTGCGTCAGTCATTAAATGGGTAGATTACTTTTCCATTGTCTGTGGAGCAACAGTTTCTGTCTGTGCCACTCTCACTATCTGGGCTCACTCTCTGCCCCTGGCACAAAAAACTAACAGATAAAACAAACTGGCCTAGATACACATGTACCCCGTCACTGCTAATGACACACACACATGCTGTCGGAAAACCGCTCTGCCCTCATTGTTACAGTTTATTCATTTTTAGATCTAAGTAGATAGAGAGCACTAATGTGAAACTTTGGTTCACCAAACTCTTTATTACTTTATTACAAAATTAACTCTGCAACATTTACATTTAAACTATTTTGACGGTGAAATTACATGGTTGAATGAGATGTGGATGTGATATGAGGAGGGGGTTTGCTGTTAAGAGCCTGTATTCCCAAATGCATCCCAGCCCTGACATAATCTTTCACAGTGAAGATGACGTTATGGCACTCATATAGCAGAAAGACCAAAATCAATTTATTCAACTACTTCCCAGAAATTCATTAATTTTTAAGAGCTCGACAGTGGCTACAGGGGTAATACCAGATCCCACTGGAATATGAGTAGCCATCTATGTTGCCCTCCTCTAAAACTAAATTCTGAATATGTATATGATTTTGAAGCTGAATGAGAAAAGCTCTCAAATGAAGTGCAAGCAATGCTATGTTGAAGTGAAATCTTATTTTTGTGTGACTTTTATGGCAACCCTTTTCATGAGTCAGTGGTAAGTAAATGATAAACTAAGAATACCGACAATCAGTAGCTATTAGAGCTATTTTGCTTCTGTGAATTGCCACAACGCAACACTATCATTACAGACGATACGGTAATCAAGTTGCACAACATCATAACAATGATATGGAAGTGCTAATTTTATTTACCAGATTCTACGCCAATCAGGTTGTTTATTTATTAGTTCTTTAACATCGGGCTGTGCTGCTGTTCATCTAGAAAGAAAAGGAAAGTAGGAGCTGAATAAACTCCAGCCCACCCAAAATAGAGTACCAAGGCTAGCGCTCCACTGCCCCAGTTGCATAAATGTGGAACTAAAACATACACTGCAACTTGAAGTAAGTCCTCTGGAGGGAAAGTCTGATAAAAATGAGTGCTTCACGTAAATACTTGCTGTGTAGACGGTTTTCAAACTGAGACTCCTTGTGGGAGCCATTTAGTTGTTTCCCACTTCTTCACAGTAGCAAATAGCTTCCTACTGTGTTAGAAGGGCATGTACATAAATGTACCTTAAATTAAAACAGTACCTACATTGCTAACCAGATAGGCAACATATCAGCTCTAGAAGTTGTTTCACTTGTCACGTTTCTTGGAATACTCTCCAGTTAATGAGAGATAATAAAAGGTATAATACTTGATGTCAACTGTTAAATCTTGCTGGCCCTTGAAAGACAAGACATCTCTTGGATTGCCAGCTAATAAAAAGTATAATGTTCAAAACACAAACAACCCTGATGCTGCAGCTACCATGCCAGTTTGGCAAAGTCACTGAATGGAGAATCAGTATAAGAATTTAGATATGTGTATATATATACATATATATATATATATGTGCAGAATGTAGCACCTAGGTGTCCAAAATATATAAGGTTTCTTTAGGGAAACCCAGGCCTGGAGTAGAGTGCACCCACCTGTGTCTGTGAAGGTCTGAAGGTGCAGCTGAACGACTGCTGCAGCGAGTCCAGGAAGGGCTGGATCTTGTACAGACCTTGGTTGCTTCCCTGTGACGGCCGGAAAGCCACGATGTGGAAGTACTTGAGGATCTTCTCAAAGCGCGCTTGGCTCATCTTCAAGGCGATGCTCCTGTTGCTGAAGAAGCCTGAGCTCCAGATGCTGAGCACCGACTCACAGCGGTGCACGCTGGTGGATGTGACAAAGCCCAGGAAGGCCTTTATCTCCTGGGCTGTGACTGGACGCCAGCCTTCGTCTGAGCCGAAGCGCTCCTGGAACTTCTTGGCATACATGTTAGTCTGGATGACCATGTTTTGGATGCAATTATCTGGGACGAAGAGCTGGAAGAAGTCCAAGGCTGTGGCTGTGGCCGGCATCTTCTGAGCAGGACCTGGACAGGAGGGAAAAAGAGTGAAAAACTATGACAGAGGAAAACCGACAGATTGACAGATAGAGAATCCCACATGGGCTAACTCACAGACACAACTGTCACTTAATCCCAGTTTTTAAAATCTGGCACCAGGCCTTCAATTTGATTGACTTTGCTGAAAAAAAGATTTGCCTTTGACACTGTAAGACATGATAAAATTAGATTCCGTTGAGCTGTCACTGTCAAGGCTGTGTGGGATGCATACAAAGAAGCAACAACAACAGAGAGGACAAAATAATTACAGTAGTCTTAAATTGTGTTAAATCATGAGAGGTACTTTCAAATGCTGTTCTTTTTCATGAATCAACAACAGCAGCTTTTTCTGAGAATTTCACAAGCCCAGGGCAGCGGTTAGAAAGTTTATACAATGTGACAGCCACCACACTGTTTCTAAACTTGTGGAAGGTTTCAGTGTCTCCTTGCTTTAGTGTTATGGCAGGCAATGAGTCAAAAGGTCTGATCTGATAGTCGAGTCAGGAGGGAGCCATGAATGAAAAGCATCTAAGAAAATACAGTCAATAAAGCACCTAATGAGAGATAGTGTTAACATCAACGTTGACCTTTTTAACCAAAAAAATAGATGCACTTAAACCAGTGGATTTGCAAACACATGTGTAACATAACAGGCCGTGTTATCTGGTCTACTCCTCCAGTGATTCCCCCCGAGGGGCTACTTCTGCAGTGTCTTGGGGGTACATAGAAAGATAGTGGAGTAGCTTCACTTATTTAAAAAAGCTGGGACACCAGAATGCCCTGTGTTTGAGAGTGTGTGCAAGAGAGCAGCTTGTTTGTTAAAAGTGATTAATTGTTGAGACAGGCTTAGACTAACTTAATCAACAGTTAAAGGACCAGTGTGTAACATTTAAGAGGATCTATCAGCAGAAATGGAATATAACATTTCTAGGAATGTTTTCATTAGTGCGTTGTAATAAAATAAGAATTGTTGTGTTTTCGTTACCATAGAATGAATCGTTTTTATCTACACATGCCGACACATTTATCTGGTCGCCTACACCCTCCTAAATGTTACACAGCATGAAAGCCTAATCAAAATATTCCTGATAACCGATGATTTTATCATACGCTCTTTTGTATCTACTCAACAGTAAGTTTATGTCTTTCACATGTGTTATCAGTGTAATATTGTGATATATAAAATATAGTGGTGTAATATATATATATAATATAGTGTCTCTCCAGATAACAGGGAAAACTTTTCTTCTGTTCCTATGAAGCTATTTTCCCTCTTTGATATATTTGTCATTCACTACTGAGGGGGAAGTGACATATAATACTTCTCATTTAAAAGCTCTCTGTCTGTAAGCCTTTAGGGGTTGCACTGAAGTCACATAGTCCATACTTTATGCAGTGACTGGCTTGATGTGTTTGCTCTTGTAAATTACAGATTTTCTCAAAGGTTGCTGGATTTGTGAGAGGGATTTTGGACATTGAGTGGAACAACTCCAGGCTCAATTGAACAGCGCAGTATCATTATCTCTGACCAGCGCAGAACAAGATTTTCACTCCCTCTCTCTACCCTTTTCCCCAGTCAAGTTGTTGGCTGCAACCAAAATAATAAAGGACTTTTGATTCAGTCTTTTAATGTTGGGTTCTAAATAACATGTACAAGTCTTGAACCTAAACTGTTTAAGCAACGTGTGGAGGAGGACTAGAAAAGGAAAAAGATAGAGTAGTACAAGCACGCCCACAAAGCAGATGCTTGCGGCCAAGACAGCAGAAGTAGCCAGGGCACGGCTCAAAATCCACTTATTTGCATTCCATTAGACTTGAAAGCTGAAATGTAAAATCCAGCGTAACTTCCTCGGGGGGAGCCACTCCTCGATAAAAACACCAGACATTCAGATGGAAGGTCCACTGAGGCAAAATGACTCACCTCAGCTCATCTCAGGAGTTATATGAAAAAAATACAACCTGAGGAAGGACTCATCATTTTTATGGATAATGGAATTGTTTCTGTGTCCTCCATAGATTTTCCTTTATACATCCCTCCCAGCTGATCTCCAGTCCAGCCTTCATCACTCTGATAAAACTGGATCAAATATTTACATAACTCTTCTTTCAGACTACTAACATTATAAGATGTTTGTCTGCATGGAAAGCTTTGAAATATCAATATTTCCCACGTTACTCATTACAAAACTCCACCTACGTTGCACATACAGACGGAATCATAATCCCTCACGATTCTCAGCTGTCATAGTATTTTTATTGTCGAGGGACAAACATCTGCCTGGTAGAGCTTTTATAGCCATGGATTTAAGAATGAGAGATTACCATGTAGCTGGGAGGGATAAACCCTTCATGTAGACGAAAACATGCTTTTTAGCAGAAATTACATAAAGGACACGAGTTTAAGACAAATTCCAGCTATGGCTTAAATTAATACCACAATATTAATATTGTGAATTGATGTCAATATATAGTATATTCTTCATTCTATATATTTAGAATGAACCAAATCACATGTAACATTATGTGTTCTACTGCTATGCATTTCCTAAGATAAACCTCTTCACATGTATAAAATACAAACTTTAACAAATCCCTTTGTATCATAGCTAGCTTGGAGTAATTTATTTTGACAACAGAGTTGTGTGGAATAGTCACAAAATGTGATCCTATAAGTCTTTTGTATTGCAAAATCCAGAAAATGGATAAAAGTCTGGAAGAGAAGGCCAAATGGCTTATTCAATTAGCATTTTTTCTGATTTCTCCAGTAGTACATGTTTTGTAAGCGATAATGAACAAAAAAGTACCAGTATCTGGAAATGGTATATAGGTTTATGGAACTGTGTCCAGATCTGTATATCATACAGTATTATATCATGTCAGATTTGTGTGCACTTATTCTAGTTTTGTAATATATAATGAAAACCTGAAAATCTGATTGTGAAAAAAATGTTTCCTCTATTTTGGGATTTTTTATCAATTAATTTTTTATTAATTGTTTGAAAATGTATATGCAGCATTCTGGATATCACTTATCGGATTTTGTGGCATCATTCATATCATTACAATACAATTCCAGTGAGAGTCAACAGACCACTATTGAAATAAGTTATATTACCATTCAGTGTTTTTCTCCTCTGTCATGCATAAGACTTGTTTTGTTTTATAAGTTTGTTTTATGCTATTTAAAGTTTATTTAATTTTATACTTTTTTGTCATTGCATATCCAGGTCCAATACTTTAGTTTTCCTCTTTTTTTGTTTTGTGACTCTTTGGACTATTTGAAGTGTGAGTTAATAAATGCAGGCAAACAGCCAGTAGATAAAGCTTACAGTAGCTTTCCATATATAAATGCTTAAAAGAGAATACTATCAAGTTTCACTTTGTGTGTCTAAGTAAATGTACAGTTTTTCCAAATGGCAATGGCAAAAGGCAACATGCAAACAATTCAGACTGAAATACAAGGGTCAAGCAGATAAACTGACATATGGAAAGTACCAGTAATCTATCAGACATGCTCAGCAAAGCGAATGAATAAATAGCTCTTTAATTCCCATCAACATCACGATAAAGTGGTTATATAATCTGAGATGTGGATGTATGCTTCATAATCCTTGGCTTGGCCCTTTGCCACCAGTCTTGCACTGCAGGGGAAACACTCTCATGCTGAGATTAAGATAACACATCACCTATGAACTCGTCCGTGGTTTCAAACTTCTGCTGCTTGCTCAAAACCAAAGGAGGGTTTGCCGCTGTACTGTAAATGTAAACAAACCCGAAACACAAAGCAATCTTCAAGTCTGAATGAGGTTGACTCGATGCTTTCTGACTTGTGGCTGATGATTTATGTACGGGATGCACAGTCTCTAAGGAGTGGGGCTGTCACATCAACACTGCATCTGTGTCAGCACTGTCACGGCTAGAAAGTAAGACAGACAGAGAAATGTACAGGAAGAAAGACAGGCAGGTGACAGAAAGACTGCCAGACAGGAGGACAGATAGCTAGACAGAGAAATCAAGACACATAATAAAAATATTGCTGATATTTCAACCGTGGGCTGACTTGGTGGAAGCCTCATCTAGCTTAAGCAGCCTCCCTTTGCATGCCATTAAAATCAGCAGAGGAGCATATTTCTGTGGATACGCTGGTACTCAGGATGTGGTCAATCTTTACTGTTTAGGCCGATTAAATCGGAGTACGCTCTTGGATACTTGAGGTCTGAAGTGTGATTATGCTCCCTAGCAGTTAATCATCTCAGCCATGATGCAGGATGGCGGGACCACACCCACACTGACTCTGCTTGTGCAAATAATCACTAGCTGTATCTCAGCAAACCAGAACAGACCATACAAAGCAGACAGACACACCTGCTGCCTCTCTAGCTTAAGTCAACAGAGCAAAAAGAGACAAATAGAGCAGGAAAGAGCAGGATGTGGTATGGGAGGAGTACAGAACATCCTGGGCCTTTTCTCTCACCGAAGGACCTCTTGTGGTACCCCGAGTCACTCAGCTCAGTGTGGTTCAGATTATTTTGGATAAGTGACAAATCTGGAACAGGTTTTCTTTGGCGTCCTGCTCAGTAATGCTGCTTTCTGAGACGGGCCAATGCCACTACCTTCGATTTGGGAGCCATACACCTCCAACAGCAGCCACTAGCCACTGGTTAAAACCTCTTACCTCATGATCATTTCTGGTCTTTTATTTTGAATTCTGAAGCTGTGCATTTTTTCTGCTAGAACAGCTGGCAAAACAAATCATTGAATACAACCAGAGCAATACATTTCCAGTGGTTTCCTGGCACTTTGCCTATAATCAATTGTGCTTTTATAAATTTTTAAATGAATGTACCAATGTGTGTTTCATGCTTGTTTTCAATGTGTGAGCAGAGTGGGGTTTGGTCTATATCTGCTACAGCCATATGTTGGTTCACCTCCAAGGGTGCCACAGAGCAACATGTCACGGTGGATACAGGATGGCATTTCCACCAATCGCTTTTGCACAAGCTACAGAAGAGATGGGAGAGTAGAGACAAAAAATCCAAATGAAGAAACAATGCACTTTCTGTACTTAGTGATAGATAAATGGATAAAAACTGTTCGGTAGAGACTAACTGTAGGCACATGTTGGCTAGCAACGTGTTTTTTTCACAGCATGAGGACAATTTGAGACAGACTGAGGCAAAGAAAGGCAGAGAGACAGCAGTGTGGGTGCACAGTGCTTTTTACTGTCACGATTCACACACACACACACACACACACACACACACACACACACACACACAGGTCTCCTATTCACACACACAATCGAAGATAAAGTGTGCAACCAAAATCAGGGTGCCTTGAGCTTGTGTCCAACACCAAATTTAGACAAAGCCTTTGTGCATGTATTCTGCATACATACACCAGACTTCATGTAATGTGTTTGATGTGTGTGTAGAAGCAGGAAGAGACAACATGCTGTTTCTCTAAATTAAACAGCATGTCTCCCTGCAACTGCACTGAAACAGGAGCACACACACAGGACAGCATGTGTAGCTACCACAGCACCAAGGGGTGAAGTATCAAAGGCTAAGCGTCTGCCATTAACTTAATACAGCAATTAACGATGCAGTGTCATGCTTCTCTGTGTCACTACACACACAAATACGCGTGCGCACAAGGAGGGTGCACGCACACACACACACACACACACACACACACGAAAATGAACAAGCATGTCCCATAGCAACATCCTTTTGTATGTTTTGTCACCACATGACCACATCAATGGCCTGCCTGACCTGAAAAACCCGAACGTGGACTGCACTGTTTCTGCCCGATCCACCACCTCACCCCCACCCAATTCTTCCCCGTTGCGCAAATGACCTTATTCATCTTTGTCGTGCATCACGTCTCACCATATGTCTCTTTGTACGGTGGCACCGTGACATCCTGCAGCGTCTCCGTCCAGCCCTCCTCCTCCGCCTGACTACGGGACAGAGAGCCCGGGGGACCGGCTCCGCTGCTCCCGCCGCCGCCTCCTGCTGCCCAGCTGTGTCCGCTGTCTTTATCTCCCCGTTTTTGGTGGTGGTGCTTCGGTTGCTGCTGCTGCTGCTCCTCCTCGCCAACCTCGGCTATGTAGTTGTCGGAGTCGGAGTCTCCGGAGGTGCTGTAGAAGGGATTGTCGCTGCTGTCATCCCCGGACTCGCCGAACACGTCGTCGGATATCTGCAGGCTCTCGTACCGGGAGCGGGCCGCTTCCAGGAGAGACAGCGCCTTCCGCCCGCACTCCGCCATCTCTCTCTGTAGTGATGCTGCTCTGCTCCCCTTTTCTCTTTCGTCCACCCTCTTCCTCACCCTTCCACTACGGCTTCAGCGGCGTGCAAGTGGTCACGATGTGTTTGCCTTTAATGTGGCGGCTACACCTCGCCCCCCCCTTTTTTTTTTTTTTTTAAAGCTATGAATTATGGTCCCCCTATCCTCCAGGCTCGGATGCGGCGGAGCCCGGCGGTCAGCAGCGTGTGGATCCGGGGAGAGCTGTCCGCCTCAAGGGTACTGAAATATTTCCGCCCCCTTGCTCAGTCTATAGCGCTGCGCACTGGGCAAAATTAGTTGTGGCACAGCATCCGGGTTGAGAGACCAGAGATTTCTCCACAGTGAGGCAAAATAGAGAGAGTAGTGGTTGCCGCTGCATCACCTGACACCATTATCCCTGCCCTGTCATCCAATAAGATACATTTTCATATCCAAACTCAGAGAGGAGCGGCGGATGGGTGTAAACTGTGCACAACAATGTAGTGCATAGCACTATAGAAGTAATGGAAATATAATACAATGGTGAAAAGCAACAAAAATCAATGATAAATATATATATATATATATATAATAATTAGTCATGTACTTGTTGAGCCTATGTCTACATCCACACTGACAAATAAAAACAAACAAACTTTTACACACTGAATCTTCAGTATTTACTCAAATGATCTCCCTACAATGTCCATACAGCTGATTTCCTGATATTTACTTATTTATAAGGCTGAGAAACCTTTATTTAGTGTAGACACTAACATGCATTTTGGAGGCCCCTAAACAACCCCTTCTGACCCCCCAAAACAAAGCAGACAATATAGCCTATTTTAACCTCTTAAATTATACAAGAACAACTAAAAAATCCCCTAAAAGAGAGTCCCGATGAAAATGAACCCTTGGATATTCAGGGTGGTGCAATATACTGGACCGGCCTGTCGACTCCATGCTGTAACAGTCAGTGTGTTCTGGTTGGCAGGGCCATTATGGATCAACAGGATCATTAGTGTGCCAAACTTTATCAAACATATTTGGTAATGAGCTCTGTGTTAAGACAGGGTCATTTTGGTCACAAGGACACTGACAAGTCTTTATTTTCTTTCCTCCTTTATGTCTGCAGTTACCGCTCGCTGCCTCACGGGGGCGCTGTAGTCTTCTTCCTCGTTGGTGCGCTTGCCATGTTTGCGGAAGCTTGGTGAAAGCAGCCTGAAAGCAGCTAGCTGGAGGGCTTGTGACTCTTCTCTGTATGTTTGCAGCTGTGTTTTAATAATCCCAACATGAATCTACCGAAGGGACCGGATTCTTTGTGCTTCGACAAGGATGTTTTTATGAAGGTAAGACTCAATAAACGTCACGTTTAGTTATATATATATTTATACTGTTAAATTAGCTAGCATTAGCTAGTTGACTGTCAGTGGCTGTTCGTATTGACTTGTACCTTTTGAATATAGACATTTAATCCAGTTAATAACTGGTTAAATTTAAGTCACAGCTATGGTTAATGTTGTTTATATACATATGTTAAACCCTACTGTTCATTAATCATAATCCCTAGCAGCAAACGACGTAAAGTAATGAGTTAAATGTGTTCTCTCCATTTTCTGATGCACCTTGTCTGTCCCTGTGTTAGTGATACTGGGTGTCTTTGTATTACCCAGTGCTGTTAAATAATATCAAAGTGTGTGGTCTGTCTGCAGGATGACTTCGACGTTGACCAGTTTGTGTCGGAGTGTCGGAAGCAGGTCCAGCTGGAGGAGATGAGAGAGGACCTGGAGCTCTACTATAAGCTGCTGAAGACGGCCATGGTGGAGCTCATCAATAAGGACTATGCAGACTTTGTTAACCTCTCCACCAACCTGGTAAGATGTTGTTATTAATGTTGCCCATTTGCCACTGTGGGTTTTTGTACTTTACACCCAGCAGCTTGTTGTTTGACCTTTATTGTAAAATGTATTGATGAATATCGGATAAATAATATTTGTTATATGCTCTGGAGCCCAACCTCAGCAAGCCTTGCTTTTAGTTGATTTATTATCAGAGATATATTGGTATTGGGGTGTATGTTGGTAGATATGCAGAAATAAATTGCAGTGCAGTAAACTGCAGCATAGTTCATTTGTTAATTTGTTTGTTGTTAATAATTAGTAGTTAGTTTGGGTATTTGTGTAACATTTACTGTTACTTTTATCATTGATAACTGGATTTTTTCTCTTCTCCCACAAAATATTTCTTTATGTGATGTATTATGTCAAAAAGTCAAAAACATATTGGTTGATTGTTATTTAATTTGTATTCTCAAGTTTCAATATTGCCACCAGTTTAAATGTGCTCTTGATACGCGCTTGAAAAATGAAAGGGAGCATCCCACACAGTTTCTAATCTCAGATCTCTGCTCCCTCATGTCAGGTAGGGATGGACAAAGCTCTCAGTCAGCTTTCTGTGCCATTGGGACAGCTACGAGAGGAGGTTATGGTATGTGTTCTGATAAAGTATACCTTATTTCCTTATGCCTTATTGAGTATTCATGCATGTTTCTGGCTGTTCTCTATTGCAGAGTCTGCGGTCTTGTGTAAGTGAGGTGATTCAGGCTATAGACAGCCAGCTGTCCAAACAGGATGATCTGCAGAAAAAAAAGGTTTGGCTTCTCGACAGTCGATCAAATTTAGTTTTCATCTGTAAATATATTTTATGATCACCTTTACAATACTCTGAGACAGTCTAGTATGGCACGTCCATGCCAAACTGTGAACTGTTTCAACTGGCTATATTTACAGATGATTAACCTGCTGTAAATGTACAATCATAAACAGATCATAAACGATCTCCATTTATTATCATCTTCCTTTTGCTATCCCATCCATCAGGTGTGTGTATTGAGGCTGATTCAGGTGGTGCGCTCAGTGGAGAAGATTGAGAAGATCCTCCACTCCCAGAATTCTAAGGAATCCAGCTCTCTGGAAATCAGCAGGTGGGAAAAACACATGTTATGAAACCCGCTGGCGTCACCTGGTAGATAATTTGTCACTTAATGCCGAAAGGTTATTTACCAAGTAATGGCAGTTTCAGTATTTGCACATCAATATTCGGCCTAGGCAGGATATTATGACATATTGATATTATTCATCACAAATGAATCAATAGATTAGACAGATTCAATTTGGTTAAATTTGAACATGTTTTTTTGGAGCAGTGGGAAAAGCTATATTTCTGTTTGGTAATTTTATGCATTGCATTTCCCTTTACAACAAATATCAAAGTTGCTGGCACAAAAGCTTTGCAAAAACTTTGGAAGCTGTACTTGAGCACACCAAAGGTTGTAATTGTTTGAGCCTGGGGCGCCCTGGTAGCTCACCTGGTAGAGCTGGCACCCCATGCACCAAGTCCTTGCTGCAGAGGCCCAGGGTTTGACTCCGACCTGCTGCCCTTTGCTGCATGTCATCCCCCTTCTCTCTCACCCTTTCCTGTCACTCTTCAGCTGTCACTATTAATTAAAGGCAATAAAAGCCAAATTAAAAACAGAAAAAAAGAAAGAAATTGTTTGATCACTGCATAGATATAGTACTAAGCTTTTGTGTCTGATTTAATGTCTGTCTGTCACTGTACAGTCCCTTGTTAGCAGGTCAGATCCTGGAAAGGATTGCTACAGAATTCAACCAGTTGCAGTTCCACGCTGTACAGAGCAAAGGCATGCCCCTGCTGGACAAAGTCAGACCTGTAAGTGTTAACAGGTTGATCAGTCAGACAGCTGATAAACCAATAGCCAGTCAGTTTGTCTGTCTGGCTGCTCTTCTGTCAATCCATCAGTCCGGCTGGAATATTTCAATTTCTTAACTGTGTATGTGACACGGTTCTGTCCTCTGTCAGCGTATCGCAGGGATCACCTCCATGCTGCAGCAGTCCCTGGAGGGCCTGCTGATAGAGGGCCTGCAAACATCCAACGTGGACATGGTGCGTCACTGCCTGAGGACATATGCCACCATAGATAAGACTCGAGATGCTGAGGCCTTGGTAGGACAGGTGCTGGTCAAACCATACATGGACCAGGTAAACATGTCATACAGGTTTTTATATAGTGTAGATCCAAAGGAAAGTTTCTTTAACGTTAATTGATAAATTTCTCATGTCCTCTCCTCCTTTTAGGTGATAGTAGAAGAGGTGGTGAAGTCCAGTCCAAATGGTCTCCAGATGATGTACTCTAGACTGTTGGAGTTTGTTCCTCATCACTGTAGACAGCTTAGAGAGGTGACTGGAGGAGCCATATCCAGGTATTTATGCAAATTAATTCAAAGCATCTATTAATCAAGTAGTTCTTTGATATGTTTCAAAGTCCTCTTGAGTCTACTCGAAAAGCAAATTGTCTGCTCTAATCTGTTGCATTCAGCACATTGACCACACACCACTGATATTTATTTATTATGTTTTATTTGTATATTAATGTAAATGCATCATTTACTCAACATATTTTTTCTAAATAAAGTCAGCTTCATGACAGTTTGTGTCTGCTGGCCATCAAAGATTTCTTTCTAAAATAATAACTGTTATTCCTTGTGCACATGGAATTAATCTTTTGTGCTGATGTTCTCTCTCTCCTTAGTGACAAAGCTGACATAGTACCAGGTTATGATTTCCTGGTGAACTCTGTGTGGCCAGAGATAATCAAAGGGATAGAGGAGAGGTTGGCCTACCTCTTCAACCCTGGAAACCCTGATATTTTCTATGAGGTACAGCTACAGTGACACCGTTGTATGCATTTACTTTAGTTTATTGTATGCTGTCAAATAAGATTACATTGAGTTGTTTTACCAGTGTGTGTGTTTTCTCTTGACTCTTCTTTTCTAGCGTTATAGCGCGAGTATGGACTTTGTGCGGAAGTTTGAGCGTCAGTGCAGCTCGCAGGCCGGTGTGAAGAGACTGAGAGTACACCCCTCGTATACCAGCTTCCACAACAAATGGAACCTGCCCGTCTACTTTCAACTACGGTGCATATTACCTCAAAACGTTCTATACTATACATACTACAGCCTGTAGATTACACAATGTACATTACAGTTTGTTTCACATCAACTTCATGCCATGATTGGCAAGCTATGTGGAGGTGAGAAAAGAGCCAGGGTTTGAACTTCTCTCTCTAGCTCTCTTTTTTTCACTATTTCACTTTTCACATGAACAAGTAAATGCAACACTATGTATGCCTTCCAGGAGTTGACTCCTTTGTCACCTCCACACAGCTGGCCAGTCACGACATGAAGCGAGTAGAGTTACAGGAAAGGTCAGACACAGCTCCCTCTGATCTGATGCCAGAAAGTCGTGAGGGAAGGGGTTTCCTCAAGTTATACAACCATCCAACAAGCACTTCTGATGAGGCATATTGGGAGCTTAACTTCTATGGTAACGGCAAGACTTTCTGGAGTTTTGTTGTCATGGTGAGGTTGCCATGCAACCAGAGAGACTCTAAGAAGGCACCATGCCTGGCCAAGAAATTGTCCCTTACACAACCCCCGTAAAATCAAAACTTCATAGTTTTACTTTTAGTTTACTGTGTGGGTTAAACAAATGACATAACATGTTAATAATAATTAGTCAGTAATTAGCGAGCTCTAGACGGGCTGGTAGGATGATTTGTTACATTTGGACACAGTCAGGTTATACATTTCTCCATTTCCAGTGTCTGTGCTAAGCCATCTACTGGCTGTAGCTTGTATTTGTATTTATATCTGAGAGTGGTATTGACCTTCTCATCTAGCTCTGAGCAAGAAAGCACAAGTGTATTCCCAAAATGTCAAGCTGTTTCTTCAAGCTAAATGGTCATTAGTGAAGCTGGAATTTTTGCACAGCATGTACATTGAAGATTGGCCTTGCTTTAATCACTCAAGAGACAGGCTTTCATCAAAATTGCAGCCTGTCAGCATTTTTAAGGGGAAAAAAGACAAGTTGGCAGATGTTCACAAGTTGAACAAAGCTTGTTTTTACTGGAATCTGGAAAATTGCTTATGGGTGTGAGTTTCATGCAGAATGATGACAAGAAGCAAAATGTAAATTGAGGATGTGTATCAGCGTATTACTAAACATATCCCATAAACATGACACTGGACCTTGACTGAATGGCCATTGATTTGTGTGAAAAAGTAGAGAAGTTGTCTACTGTTTGTCAAACTCCTCCCGCCCCCACAAACACGTACACACTGTACAGGTTAGGGCTTGTGTTCTCATTTCACAATACTGCCCAGTTCGGCTTTGTCTGGAAAGTCCATAATTTCCAGCGCATACAGTGTTGTTTCACGTCACGAGCGTGTTCATATCAGAGCTTATGCAAGAAATAAGCTGATAACACATTGATTGTTTTGTCCTTCCCCTCTCTGTGTGTCTCTCCTTGTTTTTAGGTACAAGGAAATAGCAGGAAGTCTGGAGAACACCATAAGTGATGGACTAGAGGCAGCACCAGGTAGGAATATATTTTCCATCAAGAATGCCAGTGTGCCCCTAAAACTTTTCCTGCAGTAACTGTATATCTGTGTCTGTTCATGTCCAGCTGGCAGTGCATACCATCTGCAGGTATCTGAGGTGTTGTGGTCCTGTCTAGTGAGATGTTGGTCAGACAAAGTCTACTTGTCACCTCTTGCCCATCGCTTCTGGAAGCTTACGCTGCAGCTCTACGCACGATATGCCAAGTTTCTTGATGAGGTAAACTTAAATAACCAGAAGAGGACCATAATGATTTAAAGATTATTTTTAAGAGTAGTAATTCCAACAAAGCATTATGCAAATGAATAGCCACGTCCTGTTTTCTGCTCTTGTTCCTCATCTCGGTCGGTGTCTGCACAGGTGTTGACTAAGACGCCACCCTCTGAGGTGACCAAAGAGCCAACCAGGCCTCTGCCAAGCTCAGCCTCGTCCACCTCCAGCCGAACATCAATGGATGAGGGCGGCAGTGAGAGTGGGAGTCCTGCCTCCCTGTCCACCAAACAGCTGGTGTACATTGCAGCTGACATCCAAAAGCTGCAGGAACAGGTGCATACACACAAACTAAATACATGTATTTACATATGTTACATTTCAGACTTACGGGGTTAATCTTAATCTTAATTTTACACCAGTGACAAATTGTCAGTTTTTGAGAATTCTATAACAGTTTCCACTGATGGCCTGCTTGTCTTTCTCTTAGATACCAGAGTTGGCAGAAATGGTCCGACAGCGGTTAGAAGCCATCGGATTCAAAAACTTTGCTATTGTGGAAGGTAAGCTACCCAGTGCATATGGAATTAATTGTAGTTTTTCACTTCCTTTGCAGTGTTTACTTGATCTTATTCTGCAATGTTTTGTCAGGAAATGAGGAACAAATGTGCAAGAACTTTTTTTTTTTTAAACTGCTGCAAAGCACTGGATGTTTTTCTGAACAGAAATTGTAATATGAGTAGATGTTTTTTGAGGATACTCTTGTAATCGGCAGGGACTACTGCACTATTTCTGCTGTGGCCTTTTTCTTTATTGAAAACATGCCAAGGGACACATGTCAATGCAAACATAACTCTAGTGTTCACTGACATTTAAAAATGTAACCATTCAATCCACAACAGGCTTTTGAACATGACATCTTCAAAGACAGTATCTCAAAAGTCACAAAATAAAGTCATTCATTGCTTGTGCCTTCAGCACAAGGGTAACTCAGAACTTGTGTACTTTTGCATTTACTAGTGTTCTCTTTTCTGTCAGATGCTCTATCGGACTCTAAGGCTTGCCTGTCAAGTGGTATTCCCACTCTGAATACCAGGATGACCCAGCATCTGACTGATCGCTGTTGCCGCTTCCTGAAGAGTGCCTCTGAGGTTCCACGACTCTACCGCAGGACTAATAAGGTCAGTGAAGCTGCAAACATGCACGTGTGTGTTTCTCCAATATTTCATCATATAACATACTGTATCTCGGAGCAAACATTGGAAGCGCTCTGGAAGGCTCGTTCACTTGGAACTGGGTTGTGGCATATACATTTTTTTCCTAATAGAAATGCTATAATCAAAGGTCAGCCCACCTCCATAGCTTCTCAAAGGACACTGATTGGTCCGATACTACTGTACCAAACGCAATTACATACAAGTGCATACAACATTTTACATTCTCCTTGAACAGGATCTCCCAGTGCGTGCATCAGCCTACATGGACAATGCCTTACGCCCTTTACATCAGTTGCTGACTGACTCAACGGGGTTGGTCACCCCCTCTACAGCACTAGAGTGGCTGCGAGTTGCACTGTCTGATTGCACACAGAGGTAAGCTAACACACACACACACACACACACACACACACACACACACACACACACACACACACACACTTCCAAATATAGTGTTGAAGAATTAAAACGCATGGTTTATGCCTATGATGTTTACAGAATGAGCTATTCCATTTAATATAATTGATAATATCTTTTCTGAAAATTGGATTTCATTTTCTAAAGTTTTCCACTTTAATTTTCTATCTTTCTTGTGTTCAGGTACTATGAGACCATCTCAGAGGTTCTGAGCTCAGTGAGAAAGATGGAGGAAAGTCTGAAGCGACTGAAGCAAGCCAGAAAAGGTGCAAGCACGACTACCACAGCCGGAACAAACGGTGGACCCACAGACGACAGCAAGATCCGACTTCAGTTGGCACTGGATGTGGAATACCTGGGGGAACAGGTTAGTGCAGTTCTTTTTACAAACTCCTCTGTGATCTGAAATATGTTTAATCATTCTCTCTTACCCTGCTCTGTACTGTTGTGTGTCTCAGATCCAGAAGATGGGTCTGCAGCCAAGTGACATCTCCATGTTCTCCACTCTGATGGACCTTGTGAAAGAGGCCCGAGAGCTTGCTGAACAGAACCAGTAAAATGCTGACTCCATAGTAGAAGAAACCCATTAACATACTGCACTCTTCCTTGCATTTCCTGAAGACTTCTGAAGGAAAAAAAAACATTTGTCCCAGTCCAGGTCAAAGTCATGTTCTGGTAACAGTTCATGACGATCAGACCAGGAAGAATGTAGGACAAAAACTGACACTACTGAAATCCCTTTTCAACCTTTCGTACAAAAACATCTCTGTTTAATGCAGTCTTAAGAGCCATATTGCGCAAACATTTCAACAGCAGGAACCTGCTAGAGTTACTGTACATCAAGCTGTTAATTGTTCGTTGGAATTGGGAGAGAAACTACCGTCTGTGGGTGAGACCAAATCATCATTGGTTCTACAATGTGAACAAAAGGGACTTAATGGTACTTTATTCATGAAATGTTTTTCACAGAATGACTAATGCTGGGTGATATAGAAAGATCTTGTACTGATCATAATTCGGGCCAGAATGTGGGGTAAAACTCTTTGAAGTCTCAAATCAAAGTTGTGAAGAGAGAATGTCAATCACACAATATTTGTCTAATTTCTGCTACTTGGTGAAGGATTAATATCAAATAAGATATATATATATATAAGAAGTCTGTTAGTGTGTACATGTAATTTTTTTTAAGATTGTTAAGTGGCATAATATATGTTTAACATAATGTAACATAACTTGGAAATAAAATAACTTTGTACACAGTATTGAATTTGTGTATTTAAATGTAAAGGTCATTAGCATTGCAGTGTTCAGATCCTTTACTACAGTAAAAGTATAATACCACACTGTAAAAATACTCTTTTACAAGTTAAAGTACTGTATGTATAATCAGGAAAATGCACCTCAAGTATTAAAAGTACCCAGGGCAGGAAAATGTCCCCTATGACTGTTATACTACCATTTATAATAACATTAGATTATTTTTACCCGTGCATTAATATAAAAGCAGGATTTATAATATCTAAATCAAAAAACAACTAAAATTTGGTTATGAATAACTAGTTTTACATTTTGCCTCAAGAGCAATTCACACATTTATTCACATATTTTCTAATATTAATGAGTAAGGTGTAAAATAAAGTATATATACTACTACCACAGTGACCACATTTTCACCAATTCGCAGATGGCTACATAAAAAAGAAATACAGTAAACAGTGCTGTTAATGTCTACTCAACACTCGGTATGAATGGTTATTAGACATGGAGTTTTTTTAATTTGAGTAATCTTTAAGTAAGTAATCTGTTTAGTTGAAAAGTTGTATTGATAGTGGGAGGACACTGCATTATTTCTGTAGTATTTAATGTTACTGCTTACTATTATATATTCATTTCAGTTTTTGTGAACAAGAATAAGGGGCAACATTTTGGAAAAAGAATTACATGATGTAAAGGTAATGTGTTGAACAACAGTTTATGATAAAAAATAAATTGTCTAAATCAATTTCCACACTGTCAGCAATAAATGTAGCATAATCCCTAACCAGAAAGTTGATAAGATGTGTCCTTTATTGATCCCCAGCGGGAGAAATTCAAGAATTTGAATAATAATCTCTTGCATTTTTCTGCTGTCCAATTTTGTTAGCATTTCTCTCCGGACCTGTTTATATTGATACAAGACTCATCTGAAGCATTAAAATGGTAATAACTTTGTCTGAAATCCTAATGAAAAACAATGATATTTTAATTATACTGGGAAAAATGGTTTATTACAGCAATCACAAATTGTGACAAAACAAAAATAAACTCTTAGTTACAATATACAACGTCATTAGTCATTCATCATAGAGAATTGTGGTTACTGTACCTACTCTACTGAAAAATACTGTACAGAACTCTGCTATAATAAATTTTACAGAAAAAAACAATTAGAAGTTTTAACAGGCAGCTTGAAAACAACTCAGCTTAAAGTAACAGGTTTTCATAAGTACTGTTTTCATAAATCAGCAAGGTGGTGAAAGATAACACTGTTGAATATTGATAGATCCTTCTTGAGTGAGGTTGTGCTTCATTTCTTATGTACTGCATATGCCCATTATTTCAGCTGAAAAACAAGGTTATGATCTAAATGAGATGTCTGTTGCGTGATTGATTTCAGCACCTGCGGAAACTAAAGCTGTAGGCAATGAGGTACATTGTAAATAAATGGGACTGGGATGTTGGACATTTTTCACATCAGAGGTTTTTGGTGGTTTTAAGCACTATGTAACTTTAAAGTGTACTGATCTTTCCTAGCATGAGGATCGTGTTAGAATATCCCTCTATGACAGAGAATAAGAACGGCCGGTTGATGGACAGTTTCAGAGGGATGCCAGCTTCCTGGGTGTTGTCCTGCTGCTCTGCTTCTTCTTCTTCTTCTGACATGTCAAACCTCACCTTGCTGACCACCTGAGAGGAGACATCTGTTAATGATGCACACATAAACAGGGTTTTTTTTTTTAAGAATATGACAAGATGACCACTCATCCACTTCACCTTATCTATAGTGAAGGGTTGGGTGTTGCTGAGTTGGCTGAACTCAGCCTGGGAGCCCAACAGTTTGCTCTCAACTACTGGACCCATGTTGGTCAGCAGGGTGTTCAGATCCATCTCGGAAGACATGGAGAACTTTGGGAGGGACAGCTCCAACAGACTGGAAGGATGGACAGAAGGGGAGACAGATATTGAATTTTAAGATGGAAAGTATTTGAACTGAAATGGGACTATACCTGACTCTTTCTCCCCTCAAAATCTATAGCCCGATTTGCTCTACACTGATATGATGACACATTATTGATTGACTGATGGTACTAGCTAAGTTATTTCTAATTTATGAATAATAATCCAACCTTGCATAGTAACAATTACAAAACTATCATGCAATAAATTGTAATTGCACAAAATAGGCCTGAAAGCTTAGAATGACCTATGCAACACAAAATGTGATATTCAAACAGAAATACACATTATTGTCCACTGAAAATGTTGAGCAATAAAGTCACATGATGTTGATGGAACTAAAAATGGATGCACACACGACAATAAAATATGCCTCAGATTTCTAGTCCGTCAGCTTGTAGTATTGTAAAGGACATCAAGCATCATAGGTGATACTAGGTGATACTAGGTCTGGATTTAGGGTTTAAAAAAGCAATTCTCACACTTCCTGGAGGTTCTGCAGCCAGTCAGATATGACATCAGGGTTCAGCTTAGACTCTATGTCTTGGATGTTGACTCCTTCTTGAGGCAAGACTAGCAACATGTAGGACCGTTTGCTCAAAGACAGCTTCACAACTATGCACCGCCGTACCTTCATGGTAACAAAATAAAAATATTACAGTGGAGTCCAGTTATTAGGATTTGAGCAAGCTCACTCATCCAAGTACATTCAATAATGATGCAAATATGTGGTGAACAGAAATACACAAATGGGACAACAAAAAACCCCCAAAGATTTACCTTATCATCCAGGTAGTGGTACTGACCCGTGAGGGTCATCCGTGGAACCATCGCTGTGGTTCTTTCATCCACATGAAACTCCTGCAGCGTCCTCTCTGCTTGGAAGGCTGTCCTCCACTTGCCTGAACAGGCACAAGCAAAGAACATAATCAGGTACTGTGGTAGTTGACAGCATACTATTCACATTGTTATCTGCAGAATTTCAGTTTCTAAGGGCGATTGACTGGCACATGTATACTGTAAGGTAAATGTACTGAAACTTTATTGCAAATCTGACTTTGATCATCTGTTCATCATGAATGCACCCATATTTTATATGTCCCACAAACATTAAAAACTATCATCTTGGTATTGTGATGAGGAGTGAAGTCCTAAATGTGGTATCTGTTTGCGTTGCACTTTAAAATACAAAGTTAGTTCTGACTTTAAATTATAAATCTCAAGCTGCGTATTTTGTAAAATAAACTTAACAGAGATCTAAACAAATGAGCGGAAGAGACAGACCTTGGAAGTTGAAGAGACTAAGAAACAGAAGGTTGCTGCTGGAATTCAGATCTCTGAAGATGCTCTTCACCTTCCCTTCTGAGGTCTTGTCCACAAAGCTGTTTACCAGCTGCTCAGCCTCCTGAGGATTGGAGAAGTCCACGCCACGGATGAACGACGTGTCTGAGAGCTCCTGTGTGCCTTGAATAAAGTCCTGGGCTAGTTGAGCATCCTGGCGAGTGAAGGTCCACACCTGGGTAGTGATTTCATCTTTTGGTCCATCGTCCACCAGAGAGTTAATGCTCTGCAGGGTCTTGAGAACCTTGTGTCCGTCCACGAAATAGACACAGTCCTCTCCGTCATTGGCACTGCTCAGGCCCAGTAGAGACTGGAAATAAAGGGGTGAATTGGGTTAAATTTCAATGAACAAGACCTGCTAATCAGATGGATGGTTAGGCCCATATCAATCATTTCTTTGAACTATCCCCAAAGTGAGAACAAATCAAAAGCAAAGACCTGGAACGAGCACGCTGTCTTCTTGGAGGCTCCCAGGTAGAAGGTTACGAGGGATCCGAAGGTGTTGTACGGAGAGAAGAGGATGTTGCCCCTGTGTTGCTTGCTGCTGAGATCCTGGTACATCCTCAGGCCCAGAGAGTTCAACAGCCCTGCCAGAACCGCTGTCCTCTCTGTGATGTTCTGCCTCTGTGCATCCAGTTCCGACGTGTCCCTGCTGTCTGGTGTCAAGACTTTAATATCAAGAGGGGCCACAGGAAGTGCGTTCAGAGACTTGGACGTCTGGCCCTCCAGGGTCTCATAGCTAACATTCTCGGCGGCAAAGAGGTGGAAGGGATGAACATAGACGCGGTTCGCTTGGCTTCCTGAGAGGTAGCAGCAGAGTAGGAGGGCTAGAAGAGGTGACTGCGGAATCTGCATTTTACCTTTTGCTGGTAGTCACCTTAAAACGATGTCTTCTGTGGAAGGAGACAGATATTTTTAGTTTACGATGAATTACATTCAGTATACCAACCTATCAACTGCCTCTTGAGTCTTAGTGAGCACTCAGTATTGGGTGGCCTGTGAATGGTACATCACTATTAGTGTGGCTTTCGTCAGAAATCTGGCTGGATCTGGTTTTCCGTCTCTGACAGGATTGGCTGGCAGGAACATTGGACATAGAGCAGCATGTCAGTGATGGATTGATTGCTCTTTGTGTGTCCTCTCTCCTGCTGATCAGTGAATGAGAGCAGGCATTACCCTCTGCAGCAGAGGTCGCATAGATAATGAAGACTCATCTATGTGTGTCTGTGTGTGAATTTGTCTGTGTTCACCGACTAAAATAAGATGGATGTTTCATTTGGATATTGTTAAAGCAGCCTTCAGACTGAGCGCAAGCAGTCATCAAACAAATTTACATGCTCAAATTGTCACCATACATTAAGACAAAACTGTTCACTCTGGACACTGTGATTGGAAAATATGATACCTTGGACACATTTGGCTGTATTTATTTTGTAATAACTGTAATAAACGCATACCTAGAATGAATGAATAAATGTAAGTTGTGAAACAAACTTTTACATGCACATAATAAAAACAAATATTTTGCTTGATTATTGAGTTCATGGAGATAGTTCACATTTTCTCAACTGGCCATTGTAATTTTGTTGTTGGAGCTCCAAATGTTCCAAAAGTTTATAGTTGAACTGACAACTTCCTCTCTTTTATGAAAACTTTTTATGCATGAACCTAGATGTCTGTGAAGGAGAATAACTTGGCCGAGTGCTCTTATGCAAAAATAGGACTTTATCCTTTGAGTTGAACGTGCAGACATGTGGACTGATGGACTCTTGGAAGAGGTAAGCAAACACTAGATTTTCCTCTATTTGGACATGTACCACAGGACATGGCCTTGGTCTCTTATCAATAAAACCAGTGCACGCAAATGTTCTTATACACAACCAACCCACCCGTGTACCAGATGACTCAATGACAGGGGTAAAAAAACATGACTGATTTATGATCACTGACGTTTTCTCTCAAGATCCAGAATTTTCACAAATTTTTTTACATAATCTGCTTCATCATAACCTTCCTCTTACTTCTTGTAGCAACTTTGAATAAATCTGTTGCGCTGATTATTTTTTTTAAGTAGATAATCCTCAAATGAAACTAAAAAGTAGGTCAAAGAGAGTTTGACAGTGGTGCTTCTTTGTACACAATTTTTAGACATTCAGAAGATAATTTGCTTTTGAAGAATATACTGGATCAGACCCAACCATTATAGGATGCTAAACTCACACATTTCCCCTCATCTCTGACAATTTTGTTTATTCACTGTACTGCACAATCAAAAGGCAATTACTGAGATCAAGTCAAAGTTTGCTCTTACCGTGTGTGTCTTCTGCTGCTGAGTGAGGTTCTAAGTGAGGTCCTGACTTCTCTGCTCCCTTACTTTAACCCAGCCAGTCAGCCGCAGTGCTCTCACTCTGGTTACTGATTAACCAAAGCAGCATTGAGTCAGGGGCTCTGCTACCATGACTCACAGCCCGCTTTGTACTGATGTGCTAGTGCTATAGATAAATAGGTCTGAAAGAGACCACCCAATGTTCCTCTACATGTTGACTTTAGGAGGATAATGCAAGCGCATCCCAGAGGGGGTGAAAGGAGAGCAAAACTTCCACAGGGGAAAAGTGGGAAGCAGAGGGACAGCCAGGCTTGTTTGTGTTTGAGAGTGACTCACTAAAATGTCACCATATTGTGGAGATGTTTATTTGTGAAAAGGGAATAGTGCTCTTGATTAATTACGCAGGTTCTTTGAAATTTTGCTCAACCAACGGGTCAAACAAGTGTCAAGTAAACAAGTCTCAAACCTCAATCACTTCAATCTATTTGATTCTAAAAATAAGAAGAAAGACAAGAGAAAGGGAAGTAAAAAATCTCTTATCTCATATTATTTTACTATTATTGTTCCTGTGGTACTCATGTTATCCTGTTGTCATATATATATTAACTTGTTTACTTTCTCTGTCAGATATGATCCATATTAATAATTATTCATCAACTTAATTAGTCGCTTCAAAAGCAAGAACTAATAACATATTTGATGAATTCAAGTGTATAGAATAAACTTACACTGTGTCTCTTATCTTATCTCCACCTATCTTTTACGTCACTATCTAACTAAAGGACTTACAACTGGACTTAGAAGGATAACAAACCCAGTATGTCCTAATAAAAGAGCAAACACCTTTCAAATGTTCTTTATAGGCAGGCAAACCAGTTTATTAAGCAATGTAGTTTGTATTTAAAATCAAACAGTGACATCCGTGTACATATTGAGGAAAATCCTTTACACACACCTGATTCAACAGGGCAGGGAGCACTAGATTTTCTCACCAGAAAGAGAAACATTGTATTACGTTAGGGGTTTTACAGTCAGGGTTTTATGTTTTTTAAACATTGTTAATCACAGGAAGTTAAGAGTCTATAAAGCAAAAAACAAAAATCATTTTATGTACCACTGGCAGTCTTTCTGGTCTCTTATCAACTTATTGTGATTTTGGTTTTAGTTTTTTAATGGATGCTTTTTGTATACATTTTAAAGAGCAGCTGTATACCCTTCAACCCCTAACTGGGCTGGATTAATATGTAACAATCCAACCTATCATACATTTACAATTTACTACAGTTTTTAATTTGCCAATATATGCCAAGGCAAAGACTTAAAAGATCTTGACTTTCAGTAAATAGGAGACTAAAGACAGCCTAGCAGGTCTAATGTTTACCATGTTTACAATCTTAGTTTAGCAAGTTAGCATGCTAACAATTATTTATTTTTTTTATTTATTTATTTATTTATTGGTTTATTTTAACAGGGACAGTGTACATTAATTAAACATTCCTGTAAATGAGTTAGCCAGAAGTCTATTTTCCATCTGTTGTCCCCGGGCAGATGTTCTAAGTCAACCTAAAAGTAAACTACAATACATGTACAATGTTAAAATAAAATAAATATAAGCACTAAATACTTACTAAGTATATACTAAGTAATTAACAACTTTTTTTGAACTGATGATGGTGTTAGAGGAAAAATTGGGAGATCACTAAGTTACAATTTGGGGGACATGAATGTCTCTAATAAACTGAAAAATACAACGTAATTTGCCAATAAATGTGGAGACCTGACAAAACAATTTCTTTTTACAATATGTGAATCATCAGCTGAAGTTTTTTTCATAATAGATCAATTAATCTAATCTCAGTGGCATGTGTGCATATTTACAGTACAATTATAAGCTATTGTATGCTGGGGTTTTATATGAGATTTTTCAGGCTTAAACATACTTGGAACTGCCTCAGCATTAATACGTTTTTTTCCACATTACATCTTCTTTCTTTTAAAAACTGTACAGCTATTTTCATTTTTCATTTAAAACATATATTTAATATATTTTTATTCAAATTTCTATTTTTTATTTATGATTCTTGACTTTTATTTTCTCACTATGTTTTTATGCACCGAATTACCATGGGAAATTCCTTGTATGTGAAAATCCACTTGGCAACAGACCTCTGTACAAATGTTTGATGTTCATACTAATCTACTGTAAAAGGATGCAATTGTTGCAGCAGGATCTGTGTAATGACAATAGTTTGTCACAGTTATACAGTAGAAGAGGTTACACATCATCATCATTATAGTGGATATTTTATTATCTGTTCCCAAAAACACACTTGATGTTCTGTTCAGATGTCTTAAGTAAAGACCTTAAAACACATCCTGAAGCTAGAGGTGAACAATCTTTGCGTACACTTTATAATAGTTGAACAACTGTGTGTTTCTCATGCACATTGATTACTGAGTAATCTATCACTATCACTATCAGCAGCATCAGAAACTTTATGGGTGCTACATCACAACTGTTAATTTGGCTGCTGCTATATAAGCTCCCATGCTGAGCATCTGAAGCAGGTTGGAAGGTGAACGAATCCACCATGTGGACTCTCTTGTTTCTTTGCAGCGTGATCACCTCTTATGGAGTTCAAGGTATTGTCCACTATTACTAAAACCAGTCCTGCATTTGTATTTTTAAGGTAGTAATGGGCAACATTCAATTTCAGAATTGGTTGGAAAGATTCATGTCATTTATTTGTTTTTGTTATACTCCATAAGGTGCTGGTCGCTTCTACACAACTGAGGAAATGAATCCAGTAACCACAGGACCTACTGGTACGAAAACTGCAACTAATATATCATACGTCAAACATGTTGTTACTCTGTCTCTATCTGAATGGCTTGATTGATGAGTTGTTGCTTTCAGAAGGTTTTAGCCAACAGTTACAGCTAAATAGGAACAATTTACTATGTGTATTAAAACTCTGATTATCACATGCCTTTGGTCTGAGTTACAGAATGTGTTAATACTTGACCTGTGTTACATCTCTGTGTCTTTCTGTTTGTTTCTAGAGGTACCGGTGTCTCCTGTCCCAGGTAAAATAAGCGCCACCAAAATAAGAAGCATAATGACCGATCATGGCTACTTTATTCGAATTCTGTGTCACACACACATTTTATTATTTATTTAATATTTTATTATATAACTTGTATGATTGCATTTCTTTCATTTGTCATTCTTCTATTCTTTATGACTATTTTCTTTTTGATTTTCATGATCCTGTGTACCTTCAGGTGCGAGCTGTGGTGGCTACCTGCATAGCAGCTATGGCACTTTTTACAGCCCCCGCTATCCAAACAACTACCCACCAAATGCAGACTGTTATTGGTACATTAGACCAGGAAGCAGAATTGTGCAGCTGGATTTCTCTTTTGTAGAGTAAGCATATGCACTAGACCTCTGTGATCACGCATGTGATGTTGCTGTAGTGTTTATCTCTAACTTTAAATTAAAACCTCTGTTCTTCTTTCACAGCATTGAGAATTCCCATAGCTGTGTTTATGATGCCATTTACATCTATGATGGTTCCAGTACCGGTAGCAGACTTCTGGGAAAGATATGTGGCAATAACAATGCCACCTTCTACTCCACCGGTTCTTATTTGACTGTGCGCTTCAGGAGTGATGGTTCTTCTTCTTTTTCAGGATTTCGTGCTGACTACCAAGTTGTGGGTAAGTCACAATGATTATGATGAAGATGTTTCTGTATTTTACACAATATGCAGTATCGCCATTTTAATGACATCTGGATTTCTACAGCCTTAAAATACAAAAAAGTCTCTTTACAACCATGTAGAGATTAACCTAGACTATGTGATGTATGAGTGATGGAAATTATTTTGTCCGAACTTTCTGCAACTGGAGGTTCCTGCAGATACAACTGTGGCCTCCAGGTTGGAAGCTGCTCTTGCTCTTCATCCTGTCAGTACAGAGGGAACTGTTGTCCAGACTACAGAGGTAAGCAGTGGTGGAAAGTAACAAAGAACATTTATTCAAGTACTGTCTTCCATTTTATATATTTTTATAGGTATACACTCCATAATATTTCCATGAGAAATATTGCACTTTTTATTTGACAGCTATAGTTACTTTAATATGTCAAATAAAACAACATACGCCTTTAAAATACAATGCATTACTGAAGATTAAATGAGTAGTTCCCAACTTTTTTGGCTCACAAAAACAGCTATCTGGTTAGTGCCTCCCATCTAGATGTTGAGTTGTTGTTGATTCAAATAACTGTTTTTACAAAGAATAACTTAAAATATGAATGTGTTTACAGCAGAATTGTCTATTTTATCTCACAACCCCAGAGATTTCTATTGTGACCCTCTGGAGGGGGCCCAGAACGTAGGTTGGGAAGCACCAGACTAAATTACATAACTGTAAATTAAGAAAGTAATAATACTGATACCTCTTTGTGAACAACATAAACAAACAAGACAATCAACAAGAAGAATGGTTATTTCTTTGTAGTCACTTTGCATTCATGTTTTGTCAAAATAATCAGAATTCCCAATTCAGGTTCTTGACTGTTAGTTCCTGTCCAAGTAGAGTAACCAATAGGTTATTTGTTAGCATTAACCATGACAACAAGGTAACAGTAATATTTTAGTGGTATATATAGTCCAGCAACAGTATTATTATTATTATTATTATTATTAATTACAACTTAAATGTCCAGTGTGTAACATTTAGGAGGATCTATTGGTAGAAGTGGAATATAATATATTAGGTATGTTTTCATTAGTGTATAATCACCTGAAAATATGAATTGTTGCTTTCGTTATGGTAGAATGAGCTGTTTTAACTACAGAGAAAGTGGGTTCTCGTCTATGGAGTCCGCCATGTTGCACACTATGTTTCTACAATCCAGTCCAGAACAGACAAACCAAACACTGGCTGTAGATAGGGCCTTTTCATGTTTTTTTTTGCTGGTTTTGCAGTCACTTTAGTTTCTCCTACATGCTTATTCTTTATTCTTTCCCCTTGAAATCTGACAAAGAGGCAGTTGAAATACCACTGCTTTTGTCCACAGGGGCCGTCATAATCAACACAAAGTTAATATTCCTTGTAGCTGCTTTAAGTAGGATTATAAATGCAGAACTTTGCTGGATTTTTATAACCGAGTATTTTTACATTATTGTATTGGTACTTTTACTTCAATAAAATATCTGAATACTTCTTTCACCACAGGTTTATCAGCCTCACGATTATTAAACCCTCGTGTTTACAAGATAAGGTTAAGGGAAGTTGTAAAATTCAGGTTATTCTTGTCTTTCTTTCAGATGAATGCCTAAACCCGACAATGACACCAGGACCAACAGTAACCTCAGGTATTCAAATACCTGCACGACTAAATATTTTAAAGGCAATAGCTCCATCAAATTCATTTATCCAGACAAAGAACTGTAAATAATTGGATAAAACTCTATCTTCCTGCGTCTCTCAGCTCAGCCCTCATGTCGTTACAACTGCGGCAGTTACATGGGAAGCTGCTCCTGCACAAGCTCTTGTCAATACTATGGCAACTGTTGCTATGACTACAGCTGTAAGTGCCAAGTCTAACAAATCAACAGCATTAACAGGTTCTGCATCCCTCTCTTGCTGAGGGAGTCAGTCTGTCAAATTCCTCAGTGCTTATACGGTCATGGTGTGATAATATTCTCTTGTTCACAGTTACAGAATAAACAGCAGATGCATCATAATGTTTGTTTTACACAGTAAGGAGGTGTAGGAGATTGCAATCACTTTATTCTCTTTTCTCTGTAGCGTACTGCCAGTCAACCACTGTTGAACCCATCACAGGTATGAAAACCTCTCAACAACCTATTTGGGAAAGAATAACACATATCATCAATTATTGAAATGTTTTAATACTCTTGCCTATCTCTCAGCCCGGCCCTCATGTCGATACAACTGCGGCAGTTACATGGGAAGCTGCTCCTGCTCAAGTTCTTGTCAATACTATGGAAGCTGTTGTTATGACTACTCCTGTAAGTATCAAAGTTCAGCAGAGAAACCACCCCAGTATGGTCACAATTTTGACCAAAAAGCAGTTTGCTTCACATTAATAGCGAACGCAATAACTGTAGGAAGTTTGTGTATAATAAGAGATGTGGATACATTTTGAGCACATCATTTCCTGTGAATTATGCATCAGAGATGAGTTTTCCTGATATTTTTTAGGAACTTTGAATGCACAATTCTCTGTTAAAGATTCAGACAATCATGCATACTTAAAAGGCTCAGCAGTCAGGAGTCAGCCTGATTCTTAGCCATTGTTCTATTAGCTCTTTGGTTGTTTTAACTGTGACTTTTTCAGGACAAGGCCCTTATCCTGGGAGATTATTATTAAGTTATTATTATTATATTATTAAGTTTATATCCTGAATAATCATCTAAACTTTAGAAAAACAATTTTGTTTAGTTTTCTTCACAGAAATTAATTAAATACTGAAATACAGGCCATATATATATATTTAAAGTTGTCTTACAACCCTTTAAATCAAGAAGGCCTTGCAATCCCCAGTGAAGCCTTGGTGGCCCCTGGTGGGGGTCGGGACTCCCAGGTTGGAAACCAGTGGATAACAATATGAAGGTGGCGGAATAATATTTTTACAAAAACAACAGGTGTATCATAGTATTTGTTTAACACAGTAAGAAGAGCTCATTTTATTCTCCTCTCTTCTCTTTGTCATGTAGCTTACTGCCAGTCAAGCACTGCCGCACCTATGATACCAACCTCAGGTATGAAAACCTGAGTATTTTGGAATAAACCAACATTTAGTAGAGTTAGTGATCATTTATTCAGATAGCAGATTTCTAAAATGTTTTGTATTCTCCGGTGTCACTCAGCCCAGCCCTCATGTCGATACAACTGCGGCGGTCACCTGGGAAGCTGCTCCTGCACAAGCTCTTGTCGATACTATGGAAACTGTTGTTATGACTACTACTGTAAGTATCAGTTCAGCAGAGAAACCGCAACACCCTATGGTCACAATTTTAACCAAATCATCTGCTATATTTCAATAGAAATGGACTGTGCAGTGATATGAACTTGCATCTTTTCCTCTTAATATGATGTATTTCCTGTTGAAACAGGATGTTGGAGCCGGACACACTGTAGGAGATCATTATAAACTCTAAAGGAAAGGAATATTAGTCAAGGAAGAGAAGAACTGTATGATTTGATATGATGTCATAGGGTCTTAAATGTAACTTTGGTTTCTGAGTTTTATTCTGTCCCGGAAGGTCACTTCTGTATATTCTTTTATTACGAACTCTGTCCAAAGAGAGCGAGTTATGAAAAGTTATAGAAATGGTTGGACACAGCCCTGGCAAATCCTGACATCAGAAAGGTCGTTTCTGAAGCTATTTGACTTTCCAACAAGCAGTTCTGATGGAGCATAATGGCACGTTAACCTCCCTGCCAATATAGCCACAACTACCCTAAAAAAGTCCAACAATTTCCTTCAACTCAACAACAATGAAACAGAGATTGTCATATTGGTGCTAAACGTCTTAGGAGCAGGAAACGTGTCCTCATTTAGCCTGTCTGTGTTGAGAAAGTACCACAAAGGCCAAAAACCTGTAGTTGCTGATGCTGACTATACCCTCCACTACTTAAAACAACTGCTGGCCGACTGAATAGCATTATGGACATGGTGGGATAAAATGTTTTGTTCGTAGTTTCAGAATAAATAGTAGGTGTGTCTGAATATGTCTTGTCGGAAGGGATGATAAAAGATAGTAATCACTTTATTCTCTTCTCTCTGACATGTAGCGTACTGCCCGTCAACCACTGTCAGACCCGCCACAGGTATGAAAACCTCTCAACAATCTATATGTGATAGAATAAAACACATCATCAGTTACTGAAATGTTTTAATACTCTTGTCTATCTCTCAGCCCAGCCCTCATGTCGATACAACTGCGGCAGTCACCTGGGAATCTGCTCCTGCACAAGCTCTTGTCGATATTATGGAAACTGTTGTTATGACTACTCCTGTAAGTATCAAAGTTCAGCAGAGAAACCACCACACTATGGTCACAATTTTAACCAAATCTTCTGCTATATTTCAATAGAAATGGACTGTGCAGTGATATGAAATTGCATCTTTTCCTCTTAATATGATGTATTTCCTGTTGAAACAGGATGTTGGGGCCGGACACACTGTAGGAGATCATTATAAACTCTAAACCAAAGGAATATTAGTCAAGGAAGAGAAGAACTGTATGATTTGATATGAAGGACAGACTTGCTGACTTTCTTAAAAAAAAATGCAGTGACTTTTAGTAACATTTACAGTGTCCATGTCATAGGGTCTTAAATGTAACTTTGGTTTCTGAGTTTTATTCTGTCCCGGAAGGTCACTTCTGTATATTCTTTTATTACAAACTCTGTCCAAAGAGAGCGAGTTATGAAAAATTATAGAAATGGTTGAACACAGCCCTGGCAAATCCTGACATCAGAAAGGTCGTTTCTGAAGCTATTTGACTTTCCAACAAGCAGTTCTGATGGAGCATAATGGCACGTTAACCTCCCTGCCAATATAGCCACAACTACCCTAAAAAAGTCCAACAATTTCCTTCAACTCAACAACAATGAAACAGAGATTGTCATATTGGTGCTAAACGTCTTAGGAGCAGGAAACGTGTCCTCATTTAGCCTGTCTGTGTTGAGAAAGTACCACAAAGGCCAAAAACCTGTAGTTGCTGATGCTGACCATACTATCCACTACTCTACTACTATATGGACATGGTGGGATAATATTCTTTGTTCACAGTTTCAGAAAGAATAGCAGGTGTGTCTGAATATGTCTTGTAAGAAGAGAAAGGTAAAAGATAGTAATCACTTTATTCTCTCTGACATGTAGCGTACTGCCAGTCAACCACTGTCAGACCCGCCACAGGTATGAAAACCTCTCAACAATCTATATGTGATAGAATAAAACACATCATCAGTTACTGAAATGTTTTAATACTCTTGCCTATCTCTCAGCCCGGCCCTCATGTCGATACAACTGCGGCAGTTACCTGGGAAGCTGCTCCTGCACAAGCTCTTGTCGATACTATGGAAACTGTTGTTATGACTACTCCTGTAAGTATCAAGACTCAGAAGAGAAACCGCCACACAGTATGGCCACAATTTTAACAAAATCATATTACGTCACACTGAAATGCTCTACTCCAATATTACAGATATAGAGAAATTGACTGTACAGTGATATAAGCTGGCATCTTTTCCTCTTAATATGATGTATTTCCTGTAGAAACAGGATGTTGGAGCGAACACCTTAAGAGCAGGAAAAATTTCCTGATTTAAGAGGCTTCATATCACAGCCAGAAAAGAATACTTTTTAGTCAGACTATGGCATTGTCCTCCTCACTGGTGTGCTCAAAACAACTGCTGGCAGACTGAATAACAATATGGAGGTGGCAGGATAATATTTTTTGTTCACCATTGTAGAATAAACAACAGGTGTATCATAGTATTTGTTTAACACAGTAAGAAGAGGTAATTTTATTCTCCTCTCTTCTCTTTGTCGTGTAGCTTACTGCCAATCAAGCACTGCCGAACCTATGACACCAACCTCAGGTATAAAAACCTCTCAACAACCTAGAGTATATTGGAATTAATTAGTAGAGTTAGTGATCATTTATTCTGATAGCAGGAAAGGTAACAGACATTTTTTATATCCTCCTGCGTCACTCAGCTCAGCCCTCGTGTCGATACAACTGCGGCAGTTACCTGGGAAGCTGCTCCTGCTCAAGCTCTTGCCAATCCTATGGAAACTGTTGTAACGACTACTACTGTAAGTATTGTGTCATTCAAAGCTCCTTTTTGTCACCTTTGATTGCAGTTTCCACTAAAAAGTAGGACTTAAACCCATGGGTTTGTTTTTTCCAACAGCCTACTGCAGAGTCACACCTACAGGTAAGATCCTCCGTGTGCAAAATGAGCCTTACTGCAAATACAGTTCACTGCATTGACACTTGTGTTTTCTTGTCCACCTTCAGCAATCCCCTGTGGAGGCTCTCTGTTTGGCTCTGGCACCTTCTCCAGCCCGAACTACCCCAACTACTACCATGACAGTGCCTACTGTACCTGGCAGCTACGAGCTGCGTATGACCAAAGAATCTTCCTGGCATTCACGTACATGCAGTGAGTGAAGAATAGTCCGCTTTTTGGTGATGATGAGTTTAAATGAGCAGCATTACTATGTGAATAAATCTAAACTGATAGCCATGGCGGAAACTAGAACAGTTTTGAAATTTTGCTTTAATAAGTCAGTAATTTATAGGTTTTTTTTATCATCTTTTTAAAAAACAGATTGGAGAACTGCTGCAATTGTGACTACATTGCAGTCTATGATGGGCCATCTGTTAGCTCACGATACCTGGGGAAAGTATGCAACTCAAGTCTGAGTACTTTCTACTCCTCATCCAACTACATGACTGTGCTCTTCCGGACTGATGGTTCTGTGGTTGGCAGAGGGTTCAATGCTGAGTTCATAAGCTCTCTGCCACCAAGCTCAGGTACAATTATGATATATTGAATAGTGGTTATGGTTTTGAAAATGTTTGTTCTACTGTGGCTTGTGATGAGAGGGCCTAATACAAACATGGTATTGCTTGCATTGTGGGTAATGTAGGATCCAGCATTTTGGAGCTTTACTTGCATGCTAGGGACTAAAAGTCAGGATATTTTAGCCTCTCCTGCTTCCATTTTGGACATTCTCTATTTAAATCTTGTCTCTTTTGATTCTTTAACTCAGCTTAAGTCCAAAACAATCACTGTCCCTTTAATCCCCTTTCTAACTGTACAGCATAAAATCAGCCAAAATACTGTAAATTAGCATATCTGCATATCCTTCTCTGTCAGGTGGTCAACCAATCCCGGCTAAAATTCAGCTAGACCAAAAGTCTATAATCACACTAGTGACTCTGTGAGATTGTGTTTAGGCTTAATGGTGCTTTGCCCTAAGCGCGAACATCTGCTCAAAGGGTACACATTGTTTAAAGAAGCTACACGTAGGGGTAGCATATCAGATAACAGGAGGAGGGATTCAGGCTCTGGGCAGGGGAGACCCAGTGGGGAATACTGGTGGGGTGCGGACAAATTAAAAACCCGAGCTAATGATGGCACTATATGGAAAAGTGAAACATCACCAAAGTTAATACAATTCATCCTAATGGGGAGATGAATGTCTGCACTAAATTGCATTGCAATCAATTGCATCCAACAGTCACTGTTTCATTCAAAATCACAAATGTCAACCTTGTAGCTACGGGAGAAGTCAGGGTCACTAAAATCAGTAGGTTTCCTCCTCTGGGGACCATGAATGTCTGTACAGAATTTAAAAATGTCCTGTTCACATGGTCCTTTGTCAGGTCGAGTGGACTGTTCCTCAGACAACATGAACATTGTGGTTGAGAGGACGTACCTGAACTCACTCGGCTATGACGGCCACAGTCTGTACTTGAATGACCCGCACTGCAGACCCCAGGTTTCCAGATATCAGGTGGTCTTCAGTTTCCCCATTAACACTTGTGGCAACATTCGAAAGGTAAACAACCCATCACTTTCTGGAAAAACATGAACAATATACAGAACTTCCTAATGACGCTCCCACAAATTATGGGACATGTCAGTGGAACCTTGAGTGTGACTAGTTTTCAATATCATCTACCTTGAACAGTTTGAGAATGGCAGAGTTGTGTACACCAACACTCTCCGTGCCTACGCCTCCAGCTATGGAGAGATCACACGCCAGTCTCACTTTAAGCTGAACGTGGGCTGTCGAATGGAGCAGGACTCAGTGGCCCAGATCATGTACCTTGTCCATCATCGTGGCAACAGCAGCATTACAGGCACAGGCAGGTTCAACACCAGCATGGATTTCTACACATCCAGCAGCTTCTACTATAAGGTCTGTTCGGGTAGAAAGTGATGAACAGAAAATTTCTTATATAAATACTTCCACACCATGCTGACATTTTGCTTTTACCCTCTCAGGTGACTCAAGTTCCATACGAGGTGGCACTCAACCAGAACTTGTATGTCCAAGTGGAGTTGAGGAGGGGTGACAGCACCCTGGTCCTTTTTCTGGACACCTGTGTGGCCTCACCATCACCCCATGATTTTCAGAGCAGATCTTACTACCTGGTCCGTAACGGGTAAGATGAGAGCACAAGCTGTGTAGATTAAGTATCTAATGAGCATTGGCTTTCCGTTCCTGTTTTCTCGTGTGATTAATGCTGAAACATCTAGGGAATAGTACTAAGTAGATTTACTGAAAATCTGTTCTTAAGTAGGTATTGGTACCTGGAGTAGATTAAAGTAAACATAAAAAAAACAAAAAATGCTTGGTGAATACAGACCCGTGGTCTTCTGTTGTACTGTCCAGTAACACTGTGTCTGTTTCACGTTTAGATGTCCTGTAGACAACACCTACCAGGCCTACGTAACTGGCACACGTGCGTATGCCCGTTTCACATTTAAAGGCTTCCAGTTCCTGCGAGCCACAGAGTCTGTTTACATCCAGTGCAAGGTCCAGATATGCCCAGCCTCCGACAACAATTCCCGCTGCCGCAGAGGCTGCAGCAAACGTGCAGCCAGAGACGTGGGGTCAGAACACGACAGTCAAACTCTGGTCCTGGGTCCCATCCAACTCAAAGGTCTGTAGCCATCTGTACCTGGTTTTGATACCAATAGTGGATAAACTGAAGCATTATAGTAGGTTAGCAGTAAGGTCACTTATGTCCTCAAGGAAACAGTACAATAAAAGACATTTCACTATTTCTCTTCACCAGAGCCTGAGAAAAAGGAAGAGGAGACACATGAGCAGGACAAGGCTTAACTTGATACTGCAATGAGCTGCTTCAGTCATCTTTAACGATCATTATAGAACTCAACATTCTGTCCATTGTGACACTGAATTTTAATCACCAGTAACCCTTTCTTTTCTCTTTATTGCATTACCTGAATAAAAGCATCACCAAAAGACAATCTGTGTTTGTGTATTTCATTGTCATACTAACCTTAAATGTGCATACCATAATAAAATCATCACTGCTATTCATTTCTGTTCTTGGGAAAATAGCAATTCCACATTTTATATATATATTAAGCTCCTTACCCATCCCTTCAGAAGACCTTTATTAAAGGGAATAAAATGAATTTTAAAAAAAGTATACATTTTACATAGTCAAAGACAAACTTGTAAAATATATACATATAACATATACTTTTTAAAAAATGGGACTCAACACAATAATTCCATGGAAAGATGTACTTAATATTATCTGTAATTCAGCCTTAGATGTATGTATATATGTAATACAAATACATATAATATTTTATCTAGAACATTTTTACCAACTAAAAAAAGGATTGATCAAAAAACTATTTGGGGCTTAGAGCAATCTAGCTTGTGCGGGTTTTGCAATGATGACGAGGAATCAATCTTGCATCCGATGAGGTATTGTCCTGTTGTTGCTCTATTTTGGGTTCAAGTCCAAAAAAGGATATTAAACTTAATGAAAATACACTATTAATCTACAAACTGTAATTTTAGGAGATTTATGTCATAGATAATCAGTAGTATTGTAATCCTGTTTGGAAAAGCATTCGTAATAAAGCTGAAAGTACACACAAAGCTTAAAATACCGATTTCATCTAAAAAGCCCACTAGATGATAGAAAGGTCAACATCGAAAAAAGGAAACTGCAGACCTTGAAATTGCTAAAAGAATGGGAAAAACTAAACCTCAGGGAAGCATGGAAATTTGAGCCATTTGATTGTGTTTGATTATGTATGCATGAGTTAAGGTACAGCCTCAGATATCATAATATAATCAATAGGCTGTACTGTGGAGGTCTGTGGGGTGGGCGGACAGCAGGCTGGCCTATGGGGTTCCTGCACTTCCTCCAACTCTCGGTGCTGGTTCTGTGCCCAGTGGACCAGCTTTGGCCCAGTAGAAGACCCATTACACAAATTATGATCTATTTATCGCACTCATAACTATTGACATTATTATTTATCCATTTTAGCATAACAATTATTATTAATCTCTTTCTTCTCCTTTGTTGCTGTTTTGGCCAGTTCACCTAACTCTGTACATACTTTGATTTACACTACTATGTTTATGTGTGTGTGTGTGTGTGTGTGTGTGTGTGTGTGTGTGTGTGTGTGTGTGTGTGTGTGTGTATGTGTGTTTCTCTCTCCCTCTAATTGTCTGGGTAGGTGTTGTAGGTATTGTTAAGTGTAGGAGGGTGTTTGGATTTGTTGGGTTATCTGTTTTGGGTGTTTGGTGTTGTTTGGATATTTGGTGGACTGATGACCTTTTGGTTGTGATGTTGATCTCGTGGTAGGTCGGTGAATGGTTCGGCTGTGATGTGTGGACCCCAGGAGTATTTCTATTCTTATGTATAGCATGGTGTGTAATATGTTGTATGTATTCAAATTAAAAAGAAAGAAGAAAAAAATGAAGACAAAGCACAGCTCAGTTAGAAAACACTTTACTTATAAATTAGTTAGATTAATTCATGTCACAATAAAATGATTTGCCATCCCAGAGGGAGAGAGTGATCGCCGGAAGGCTTCAACATTCACCATTACCTAGGAACCTACGACACACTGAGAACATAAGGCAGTCATTACTGGATGCCCCTATTACTGGTTAGCATGGTGACAAGGAGGTGGTCCTATAAACAGTAACTATGTTCTTCACGCATGTTGCTAAGCAACAGACAACAGTACCCAAGACAAAGAACAATCTTGATAAAGTAGCAGTCTTACTGCAACATGGTTTTGCTTTTTTGACACTGAACATCTATCCAACCACTCAGAATACAATACTCAGTAAATATTCAGAAAAGCACTGGGATCCATATGATAAATGCAGAATCTCAGTGTTTGTTATCACAAAGGCTCAAACGTGGCATCCCCAGTGCGACGTGGCAATTCTGAAAAACTGTTCACATGAGACACAAGACTTGATTCTGTCCTAAACATGGAGACACTGGATATCAAAGTGACTTCATACAATATCAAAAGATCAGAATGTGACACAATTAAAAGGATTATGCAAAACCCTTTTAACAAAACGAGTGAAGTTACCATGATGCTGGTCAAAGAAGGGCACTGTGTGGAGGGACGTCAGAACAACACGACTTCTACAAAATCTAGTTTAACAACTGAGCTGGCTGACCAAAAACCACTGATACAAAGTTTGGCCAGGTTTTACAGTGGATACCATCCATATAGTTTTGATCCCAAAGTTTCTTAGCAGCATTCATGGAGCAGAATTTTGGCAAAATAAAAATCATGGCTACCATTGAAAACTACAATGGCCAAACTTTTTTTTTTTTCTAAGGTTCTGGGCCTACCCATTACAGTAAGAAGAGGATATTGTAATAATATCCATTAATCTTCAAAATAACAGTCCTCTCTATCTTGGACACACAAGAAAGTGACTATGTCAGGCACTGCAAAGAAATAGTAGTAATGCACCAAGCACTGAAATAATTTCAACAAGGCTTAAGTAAGAGTTTTCTCTAGGCCAACAGTTTCACTCCTGTGTTAGTATCACCAGAGCAATCATTTGATAAAGCTCCAGGAGTGTTGAGAATTTATTTGGGCTGCCCACTCAGTTACCCTAGAAAAGGCTTTTCTTTTTTCTTTTTGTTTGCATGTTGTATTATTATAAAAAGAGACATGCTGTTGAGAGTAAGCCCTTCCCCCCTTAACTGTGATGGCAGGCACAGGTGAGCTACAGTCATATATGTTTTTTCTGTTTACATTTGGTAACTGCAATCGTATAGTATGTATTCTGCCCTCAGCAGCAGTGTTATCGCTTTATTTATTAATACGTTGGTTTTAGTTTTCTGATGATTTCCTTCCACTGGCCACTGGTTTTTATTCATCCTCAGTCTGATTTGTGGCCATTTAAAATGCATACAATTTTACCCATCTACATTTGCTTTAGATAGGAACAGTGAAAGTTTTAAATTTTAGTTAGTGCTGCATGGTATTGCATTTGAAAGTTTGCCAGTCAGTTACATTTGTGTTTCTAGGGGAAAACTCCAACATCAGCCTCCAACAACAGCCTTATGTTTTTGAGCTCTGCTTATTAAAAACCAAACCCAAATAACAAACAAATTTCAAGGAAGATTGTGAATTTGGTAATCTACGACATTAAATAAGGTTAAGTAAGTAGTTTTTCTGATTTATGACAGCATGTGAGTGTAACTCCCCCACCACAAATAAATTCTCAACCTGTTGAAAACACTGATCATCCCTTTATAATACACTTGAATGGGCACCATACAAACCATCTGAATGTTGACATTTTCCTGTATAAGTACAACTTTCAAAGGCTAGGCTACATCAAGGCCAAGTAAAAGACCAATAAATAAAATTACTATAGAATTAATAAAACAAAGTTGTCCGTTAAAAGTTCTTTCAAAGATTTCCTTATCCGTCCGTTACTTGTGCTGCCCGCGGGCAAAGTGGCAGGCAAAGTCATACTTGCTCTTGCACTTGTGGCCGCAGATGTTGCACTGGAATGGGTTCTCGTAACCATGGCAACCCATGTGGATGGTGTAAAGGATGTTGTCGGGGAAGTAGATGTCACAGTGCTGGCAGTGATGCAGCATGTGGGGGTCCTGGAGTGGAGCGGAAAGGCCTGGAGCCGGCGTACTGGGTTGGCTGTTGGAGATACTAGGGGTGCTGGTGCGTCCACTGTGCTCGCTGCAGGGCCCCCCTCCAGGGCTGCAATTGCTGTGAGGAGGAGCCCGCGGCTCTGGGGTGATTGGGGAAGAGGATGAGGCATGGACCATGCTGGCCACGGGAGCTGTGGCAGGGTGCGGCTGCTGGATGAGGAAGGGCTTCTCGTCGACGATAGACTCTGCTCCTGGAGACATGGGTGGTTGAGTCTGGGCCTGGGACTCTGAAGGGAGGCTGGCCAACTGGCCTGCCAGGGTGGACAGCTGGTTCAGGGGGTTATCCATAACCATATCATGGTGATGGTGATTTTGATTTGCGGAGTGTCCATCCTCAACTGCTCGACTCTGATTATCATAGGTCTCCTGACGTAAATGGGGCAACTCGTGGGAGAAGTCGTTCACATTGTCAGCCTTGTGCACCACCATAGAAGGGGGGCTGAAGTTGATGAGGAGTCGGCGGCCGTAGCCCAATGAGCTGGCCTTCTTCTGTAAAACACTCAGCATCTTCTTATGGGAGAGTGAGCGAGCACCTTTCATTGGCAGGAGCTTGTGGCGTCGGCGGCGATGGTGCGACAAGTTGCTACGATCACTGCAGCGGAATGAACACAGCTCACACTTATAAGGCTTCTCACCTGTGTGCGACCGCATGTGGGCCTCCAGGTGGCGCTCGTAGGCTGAGGCAAACGGGCAGAGGTGGCAGCGGTGAGGTTTCTCTCCTGTTTAATTGAGGAAAAACAGGCTAAGTAACAAAACCATGTCACTGTCATCCACTTTAAAATGAGCTATTGACACGTACCTGTGTGAATTCGGATGTGCTCAATGAGTCTTGCTGTGCCTCTGGTGGCATAGTTGCAGTAGCGGCACTTGAGCTTCCCGTCATAGGTCCTCTCGAAACCATCTACCAGGATCCCTGAGCTGTCCTCCAGTGACATGTCCACTGACGGGTGATCCAGTCCATTCTGACTGCAGTCTGCATACAAGGACGAGCACATCAAAACTCAGATTATACTTTACTATCTAAGAAAACAAATGATTCATTCAATATATTATTTTCATGAACACTGTAGCGAATTTCACTTCAGTAATATTTGTGTTGAGCTGCATACAATAGCATTTGTGGCAGACTGATTGAAGGATGGTGAAGAAAGGATAAGGATGATCACTTGAGCAGTTACTCTCTATGATAACATTCATGGAAATGATAATTGTGTTAGGAACCTGAAGTCAGATCAAATTAAAAAGGTGACTCTTTCAGCTGTTTGCCTAAAAATACACTGAGTCCAATGGCACCAAACCCAGCCGCAGAAGGGTTTCACGTCAACAAATGACACATAACTAGTTTACCTGGTGGCAGCTCGTCAGCCTCCTTGACGCCGCTGACAGAGCCTGATATCATGTTGACATGTTGAGTCTGCTGACTCAGATACTCCTGGAAATCCTTCACAAAGTCAAGCGTGTCCGGCTTTTCTTCCCCCATTGAAAGAAAGTGATGCAAACGTCCAACCGACCACAATTACTGAAGAGCAAAGAGGAATCGGCGTGAGGTCCGGAAATGAACAAACACAACAACACAAAAACATAATGCAACCACTCACATCCGAAACAACTCAAAGTAGCACTGCCGCCAATGTTAGCTAGCACATCTAACTTACCTCCTCGAAGATAACTTGTTGGTTTAATGTAACCAGTTTTGTTTGTTTGTTTGTTTGTTTGTTTGGTCGGTTTTAAAGCCGTGTTGTGGCTATCCAGACACAAAGACAATATAATCCCGGAGATCTGTGATTGACAAGCAGGAAATCGGCGCGATCCGATGTCTGGTCGGTCGCTCCTACACACCGCTCCTCCTCATCCTCATCCTCATCCTCATCATCATCATCATCGTCATGTTGTTGCCAAAGCTACGTACGCTAAGTTACGATAGCCAGACAGCTAACGTTAGCTTATCTTGGAGAAAACATCTTTGTCAACAGAAACGCCAATAACTGTTCGACACTGGTCTTTATTTACATCCTCTGTACGCGTTTGACTAAGTCCTCTACAGCACTACTAGTTTTAAATCCGTCTTTCAGTGGAGACACTTGAAAAGACAACCTGCTAAATCAAAACAATAAAAAACCCAGTGTAAGGGGTGAAAGTTCACTGCGTGTGCGCCGGTGAAATCCGTCCCGCCACCAGCTCAACGTACCCGCCAAGAAAGGTTCCCAACCTGTAAGGCTGTAACTTTGGCTAAAATATAGCTACACGGTTGCCCGCGTGGTATAAAATCAATAAAAACATTAAAAGTGGACATTTTTAAAGTATAACATGACTCGACAACACGCCTCTTTGCCAGCGTGCCACAGAGAATCCGGTAAGATACAGTTTATATCAGTATCATGTAACGCTATTATTTACACATACATAAAGCAAACTTTATCCAGCTAGCTAGAAACTACCTTTGACAGAGGAGATTATTTTAATGGGCCTGAAGGTGATGTGCCAGTGTTTTACTGGCTTTAATGGCTTTATGATAAAATATAGAACTGTTATTGTACTATATATTCTATATTCTATATTTCAAAACATGTTATATATTATGTTTTTACACATTAACACAATTGAATGTATTCCTACTAAATGTTTCCACACATTCAGATATGGTGATGCACAGCTACAATGCTTTGGTCCCTATATTCAATTCATTTCAATTCAATTTTATTTGTATAGCGCCAATTCATAACAGAAGTTATCTCAGGACACTTTTCAAATAGAGCAGGTCTAGACCGAACTCTTTAACATTAATTACAGAGACCCAACAGTACCACCATGAGCAAGCACTTGGCGACAAGGGCAAGGAAAAACTGCCTGTTAAAAGGCAGAAACCTAGGACAGATCCTCCGGCTCTAGGTGGGTGGTCGTCTGTCTCGACCAGTTGGGGTGAGAGAGAGAGAGAGAGAGAGAGAGAGAGAGAGAGAGAGAGAGAGCGACAGACAGACAGACAGACGCACAGCAACAACAGTATTGGCAATGGCAGTAAGCAGGACCATGGCAGGAGGCTCCACCAGGATCCACGAGAACCTGCGAGACGAGAAAGCACAAGAACTCCGGGGAAGAAGTGGAGTTAGTAACATGCATTAAAGGGACATGAATGAGTGCAGAAAGAGAGAGGAAGAGAGTAGCTCAGTGCACCATGGGAAATCCCCGATAGTCTAGGCCTATAGCAGCATAACTAAGGGATGGTTCAGGACTCACCTGATCCAGCCCTAACTATAAGCTTTATCAGAGGAATGTCTTATTGACTCCATAATATATGATATTAAGACAGCAAACATTGTCTCAAAGTATGTACAGTTTTTTATTGGCACAGCCCTTATGGTGAGTCCCTACCAGTGAGTTGGTGTTAAACATCAGCATTTAACTGTCCAAGTATAGGCTTAGACGTGAAGGAACTTGTTTTTTTAGACAGCCCCTAGAGTATTAACACCCCTCTCTTACCACCAGCTAATGAAGTCAACTGATACCATATCTACTCACATCCGTGACATGACACACTTTCATATGTACAGCTCACAATTGTGCGCAAGTGGCAAATGAGCCACAACAATTGCATTACTTTCAAAAGCTATCGACTCATTCATGTTTTATCACAATCAATAATTTACCAGTAAGCGCTCGGTGAAGATCGCATTGCCCCATTTGTGTCAAAGTTGTAGGAAAACCACTGAGGAGTAGATGATAAACGACCAAGTTGAGTGAGACTGCTGTATCCTTTTACCACATTACAACTGCAACTGTCAGAGCAGTAGCATTACAGCAGTAATGTAAACCTGCTGCCAGCTAATACTTTACTTTGTAACATGAGTCACTCATTTGGGGTTGAAAATACACCCGTGTACACCATATTCACTACCTGGACTTGTTTATGATGTGTTTGTGTGTCACATTAGAGAATTGTAACACACTATTCTAACATTTTTTGACAGTTACTTTGGTCCTGCATGTACACCTGCTGTTGCCTGTCCAAATTTGAGTACAGTTATCTGGACACTAGATGGCGCACATGTCTCAGTAATGAAAGAAGTACTTTCCATTCTGCCACACACTGTTGTGAGACTCAAGCACTCTACATGACACAAGACACAAAGCTAACACACGTAGGCTACTATTCTTTGTAAGTCCTAGTCTTACAGAAGAGGCTTGACTCATCAAGATTACACAGATCGTGGCTATCACTGCACAGACAATGAAAGCTCAGTGTACAGTCAGCTAGTGAGTCTTGTCTATGTAAGCTGCCAGTCCCCAGGGACAGCATGTACAGGACCAGTGGAAGATGTGACAGTTGCCCCCATCAGTTGAACCATGACCGCCGGAGCGGCCAATTACATCACCTTCTAACAGCCTGTCCACACTAATGTTATTTTATTGCAATTTAATTATGCTCAGGTTTCCACCGGGGCCAGATCCTGTTGAATAATTTACACACAGCCACAATGATTTGTCGGCAGGAAAAGACAAAGTGCGCACTTCTCGGTGCTCTCATTTGTTTCAGTAGTTTTGTTTTTAATTCCTACGATATAAATCATTAAAACAATAATCTTATGTTGTATTTCTAACGAAGCTTTTGCTGCAGAACTAATAGTGCCTTTGCTTTGAAGGACAGATTTATTAAGCCTAAAAATACTTAAGGAAATAATTGGTCAAACTTCATTTTGCATTAATGACATGTCCACTGCACGATATATTAAGCTGTTCTTTTAAAGGGCAGTGAGCATGTATTAATGAGACTGAGAGCAGGTAATACTCTAAAAGGGCTTACTAGGGCTGGCATTTACACCCAATAATGCTGTGGTCACTGATGGAAACTTCCTATACTTCAGTTTAAAAAAAAAAACATGTTGGTCATTGAATGCCATTAATACAATTACATAATATCTAATGTAATATAAATACAACCTGTTTATCTAAAATTTCAGTCTATTTTGATACAATTACTCATATACTTAACATTTGTAAAGGTCTGACTTGAACTCAAAACCTTTAGAATACTAATCAAAATTATACGAGCGAGTTTGAATATACACACTGCCACATGTAGAATGGGCTCTGGGACAACACCTGTCTTTGAGAAGGTTGCAGTGTTATCCACTTGCTCTGATTCACATTTAAAAGGCCTGAATGAAAAGGTTCCCTTCTCCTCTTAACCGCTTGATTTACAGGCTGTTTGTGGTTTAACGCCACACAAGACAATTGATTTGCTCCTCCTTTCCTGAAAGAAATTGGAATTTAATTTAGAGAAGGTCTTAAGCAGTTTTTAAAGACTTGGTGTCATTTGTTGGGCTTGTGTAAAAGCTGCATTAGAGATTACCCTCCTGGAAAAGCTTTTTAATCCTAGACAAGTGCAGCCATAGTAACGGTAGACGGGAGCCTCTTGGAGGCAGAAAGGTGAAGGGGGACTTTGACAAGATTTATTCTTCTCTTACTGAGACTGTTTCTTTCTTGAGGTCTCCCGCTCCATGAGGAGCATTTGAAAAAGAACTGAGAGGTGGGGGATAGGATAAAGGAGGTATATATTAAGCTTTTCTTTCCTCTCACCACTTAATTTCCTTGCAGGCGCGCCTTGCGCCGTTGTAATGAATGTAATTGCTGCCTTTGATGAGAATGCTATTATCTGGATCACACTTTACATGGGCAAACAAGACTGCCCCTCCCTCCACCTCCACCTCCCATTTAACTCAGCAATGAGACCCCCCAATTATGCAGGGAACAAGTGGCTTTTCATAAAGCCAGCGTGTCGCTCTTGATTGGTGAGGCTTGGAGCCGGCTACATGTGGACAAAGGATAGATTAGATGTGATATAGGCACACCAAAAACCCCATTTCCTTGATTAATTTCCTGCATGCCTCACAGAAAGGGCCCACTCTCTCCTCACTGAATTCTATCTCTCCTTTAAAGACAAACTTTCATCTTTTGATAGATGTGGCAACTCAATGGACAGACAGACATTTTATTGACCTAAGTTTGACCACAGCTGCCTGAGCTTCAGAAGGGAATAGGAGCAGCAAGAGAAATGTTTCACTTCAGCGTAGGAGGATGGGCTTATTTTTCTTATAAAAAGCTCAAAATCTTTGTGGCCCTTACAGTATTTTTCTGCCATCAGCCAGGATCAACCCACTTTTCATGCTGATCTTTTTGTGCTCTCATGTCATCCCCCTCAGCACACAAACGCTGGTTGTTCACTCATTCTCTTTCTTTCACACACCCACACACGGACACACAGAGGCACACTAAACAGCCATTTGATAATAGTGGCAAACAGATATGATGGGACTTTATGAGGCGATGCGCGATAAAGCTGCTGTCACCTTAGGAAGTCTAAGTGTTCTTCTGACTGCCTTATTACCGTATTAAAGCACCACTCGACAAATTCACACACACCTCAGCCTGGCTCTGACAACCCGGCGTGATTCTGTCCAATATTCCACCAGGCTGAAATATCGAGAACAATCAAATCGACTGTCACAAGTGACAAATTATACTATTACTCCTCAAAGATTGTCATCCTTGAAATGTATTCATAGCCATTTCTTCTTTTATCGGTGAGTGATTATTCCTCTAAGCAAGCAATTCCCCAGTGATAAATTGGTAATCAATTCATTTGACTATTATGCTTTGAGAATGGCTCCAAGGTATCAGCAGCATTGGTCACTCTTATTCACTTGCATATATATCCAACACTAACTCATAGTGCTGTTGGGCCTGATGGATGCTGGCTGCCCGACCACCTGACTCTTAAAGGTTTATACCATCAGAAACAGGTTGCCATCCGGACCCAGTCACGACAGAGAAAGAATTGGCCAATATTTTTGACTGAAGTGGCATTTTAGCAGTATTTATTTGATGGTCCCACTACCAAAACCATGGGCCACAAATAAAGAAGATGGTATAATAGCTTTTGACTGCCCAGCTAGCTCCTGACTTGAAATGAAGTGTCCAGTTGTGAGTTATCGTGGCCAAACGTCATTTGTACAGCCTGAAAAGTGGGGACATTTTTCTAGCTTGTCACTCTCAGGCTATAGCTCATTGTCCTGAATGATGCCTCTGAACGCACAGTTGCCCTAATACGAGTATTTCACTCGCACCGCAAGAAGGCTGGTAATGGATTAGCCTGTCCATAGGAAGATAATATAGTGCGTCCACTGGCACATCTTTAAACACCAAAGGGTCACAGTATCAACTCTCAGCATGTCTGCCACATGGCTCACATTTAGTACTGATCTTAGTCTTCAGCTTAGTTTTGATCGAAACAAATATCTTTTTTTTGCAAGAAACAATTATTTGTAGCGATCGGGCTGACGATTATTTTCTTGATTAACTGTTAATATATATTATATTTAATATGCTATCACATAAGACATGTAGCAAATCCTGCAGTTTTGCTTAAAAAATGATTATAGCTAATCGATTAATCAACTAATCATTTAAGCTCTAATGTTTTTATTTGCTTATCTCTTTAAATTTTGCCAGTTGTCACCTAAACTATGATCTATGTTAAGTCCTGAATCAATAACAATAATTAATTTTATCTTATTTTTATCTACTATTTATGTGCCTTTTTATTGCCTTTCTTTTATATCTTGTCTTAATTCCTTCTTATGTCTTATGTAAAGCAGTTGGAATTGCCTTGTTGTTAAGAGGTGCTTTAGTATACAAATAAGCTATCTTGCCTTGCAAAACACACACATTTAAGTTGAACATAAGGAAAATCAACAAAATCTTGTGAAAATTGTGTTTTTTTGTGATTTTGAATTGTAGAATAACAGACCTCTAAAACATTCTCCACCTATTTATTTCAATTGAACTCTTTCAGAAAGTACTGAATGAATTGTTACCTGACAGAGGTCAAACATTTTCATAAGGATTTCTTTACAAATACATTATTTATTACCTATTATTTATTATTATAGGTATATAATAATCAGAAATAGATATCAATATCATCCACAAAACTGGTCCCAGTATTCCTCGGGGAGCTCACATCATTAAAAACTCCAGTGCACTCTAAATTAGCTGTTGAGTTTTGATCTCTGGATGGAGAGTGGTCTGAATTGGACAGTCCGGCTAATGTGAGGGAAGTTTTAGATTAATGAGGCTTCTGCCCTTTGAGGATATTGATCAAACCCAATCTGGCCAGGAACGATTTGCTCCCATGCTGTAATATTAATAATGTATCAACATCATGAGCAAAACTGGTCCCAGTATCCCTTGGGGAGCTCGCAACATTAAAAACTCAAGCTAACTTACTCTAAATTAGCTGTTGAGTTTTAAGCTCTGTATGGATCTGCTGAAGTGGCTGTTGAGTCTGAGTAAAGAGGGGTCCGAATTAGACAGTTCTGTTAATGTGAAGGAAGTTTGAGATGAGGTTTCTGCCCTTTGAGGATATTGATCAAACCCAATCTGGCCAGGAACGATTTCCCATGCTCCTCTGCTGCAATATTAATAATGTATCAGCATCATGAACAAAACTGGTCACCATATTCCTCGGGCCACCTACGGGGTAGAAAACTCAAACTCCAAGAAATGTGAGGCAAACTTAGAATTAGCTGCTGAGTTTTGATCTCTGTATGGATCAGCTGGAATGGCAATTGGGTCTGAGTAAAGAGGGGTCTGAAATAGATAGTGTTGTTAATGTGAGGGACATTTTTGATTAATGAGACCTCCTTTTGAGGCCAGACTCCTTAAATTCTTTAAAATGTCAACTTCTTTTAGTTTGAACAAACAAATACCATGAATTATGTAGATACGCTATCAATTCAGGGGAATACATACAAAACGTTTTCAAGGAGAAAAAACTGCTCATAATTTTGGAGTAACTGAATATCTTAGAAATACCACTACATCAATTCAAAAGGAGAAATGGGGTTTTAGCTGTTAGACACAAGGCTACCAAGTAGACAAAAACTTTGCTAATGTCATACATTCTGTTTTTATTTACAGACATTATAAAATCAACAGCTCATTTCTGTAGGAATGAGAAATATCACATTTAATGATGCAATAAATAAATCTGAAGATTTCAGTTACCAATCTTGAAGAGTGTCTTTTCTTATTCTCTGCAAATAATGTTTAATACGAGAAACAAAGCTACAACCTACAAACTACATTTGATTAGAATTATTATTTTCCACTGCATATTTGAGACAAAAATCCTTCTAAAGAAGTTACAGTATTTGGTTAAAAAAAGACACATTTTACTTACTGAGGTGTCATTTAAAAGAAATATTAAAGAAAAGAATGTTGAAGGGATGATTCATTGTTTTGCTTAGATAACATTTATTATAATTACATCCATACCAAAATCAAGTAACAGGTATCAATATTAAGCATTAGTATAATCATTTGTTTGCGAAAATGAGCTAATTTCAGAGTAATTTTGTCATTCTGTAGTTTAACAAGAAGTGAAGACTTCTGGGTAAGAAGGACATGTTTATTCAGTTTATTTTAAAGTTGTAATTTAGGGAAAAACAATCTAAAAACTAATGTTAAGGCCACCAAGTCTAATTGTGTTCATTATAATTTATATAAATAAATATAATCAGTTTGTTTTTCCAAACAGAAAGCACTCTATTAATGAGACTCACAATTATTGATTAAACCACTCTGACCAGGAACAATTTCCCATGCTCCCCTGCTGTTCCCTTTGTCCTTTTCTAGTCAGTGACTAGATTAGCCAGAGGCTAGCACTCCAGATGCAGTTGTGTTGTTATCTTGGCTTATTTTATTACATAGTCTGGTTATTTTAGTTTGATGACAGAAATGTTTTAAAAAGATGCAGTTTGATAGCAGACGTCATTGGCTCTTTAGTTCTAAAATAATATTTTCTTAATATAGGTTAAATAATCTGCCACTGGGGTGAGATAATGTTCAATCCAAATCTATTAATTTCCCAAAACATTCTCAAATCAATCTTCCTTTTTATACATACATACATAGAAGTCTGTCAGTATTTGTCATATTCTGTCTTGTTTTAACATGATAAATTCCTAACACAAGTCTCAGTTTGACGCTCCAGGAGCTGCTTCCTCTCCCTGCAGTGGCTCCATCTCGGGCCCTCCTGCAGGCATCGTTAGCTAGACGATGATGGGAGCTACCTTGGCCATAATGGGAGGGTTGACTGACCCCTGACCCTATATCGATCTGCTGGCTGTGTCCAGCTGGGCCTCCCCAAACCCAGTCAGCTGGAGAGGTGTTTAAAAGCTAACACCCCGGCTCCCATCCACTCTGCTACACAGTCATTAATTACATCATTTACCTGTGACAGTGACAAACATGCCCGGCCACGCCGCAGTTTATTAGGGTCACTGTATAAAGCCCAGGCCAAACCCAGATCAAAAGTGTGTGTGTGTGTGTGTATGTGATTGCGTGTGTGTGCAATGGGGAGTGAAAGACCCCATCTCATACAGTATGGGATTATGAGTATAGATGCATGAGTGTGACTGCTTTGTCCTGGCCTGTCGCGCTCCTTAGTGGGGAAGTTTATTTTGATTTATTTGATATCTTGAAAGACAAAGATTGCCAATTTTTTTGTACAGACAGGAATATGAGTATAGATTCTAGAAACACACGGGGAAAATATCACAAACAAAACCCTCAGCAAAGTCTATCATTGTAGTCTTGTAAAACACCTCGCTAGCAATGGTATTTGACATGTTTTTGGATGAAATATAAAATCTTGCAGATTTAAGACCATTTTCTTTTTATGTCTTTTTACTTCCTATACTTTCTATACTTTCTATACTTTCTATGTTCTTTGCTGACTCAGTTCTTGGCTGGTCTTTGTTGTCTTTGCTGCTCAGGAGCAGCTGGATGTTTGCGGCCCATTCATTCCTCTACTTTTGTGCTTTTGTTGCTGCCTTTGCATTGCCTCTTATTTCTGCAGGTGTGTCCAATTCTAGATCCACCTTAAAATCACCCCCTTTCCCTTGCCTTCACCCCTCTATCGTTTCACGTCTTTCAGCTTCCCCCTTCCTTTTCTCTTTAGCCCTCTACACAATAAAAGATCATTGGTTTCCTCTTGCCATACCTTTCCCACTACACACTGGTATTTCAATCTCGACTCAATCGAGAAGGCTGACCTGCAGACATAAAGAATTGGCTTTAAGGCTTTCGAAATGGAACTAAATCTGCTGCAGGTCACACTGGGGGAAAATAAGCAGCAAATGTAAGTAAGCATGAAATAGTTTTTCATAAATAATCCAAATGACAGCAGGCTTTCTAATGGTGCCAGGGGGCTGTAAAAGAATATGTTGCCAATTTCTCCCCTATTAAAGTGAAATAGAAAGCCAAATACACAACGGTGCTGACGGAAAAGTTGCATACCTGGGCCCGTTGGAGTGGAGATTGAGGACACAGTTGGGTGTTAGAGGTAGTTGTAGTTGGAGGTAAGGTGGCGGAGTGATTGCTAGCCTTACTGTCAAGGTCTTTCCACTGTGGGAAAAAGAATGCTCCTCCTTCACTTCAAATCAATTGGTCAATAGCTGCCTCTTTTTGTGCGTGTGCACAGGTAGTCAGCTCTCATCTGTCCCTGTGCGATGTTGATTTGATTTGCACTTATGTTTTTACAAATAATCAATGCTCCATTTTGACTAATACAAAAACCTCTAACAGTATACATTGTCAGAGAGGGAAAAGGGGAGAAACATGGAAAGAAGTATGAGCCATTAATGGGAATGTTATTGACAGAAAGGATAAATGCCAAGATGTAACTGTGCTTTGTGGTTTCTATTCTAATAAAACCCCTAATGGTAACCAGTGGAGGAAGTATTTAGATCAGATATTGTAATACTACAATGTAAAAATACCGTTCCAAGTAAAAGTTCTGGCTTTACTTTAGTATAAAAAGTAAAAGAATTCACTGTGAAGTAAATAGCCCCTGTGAGTATATATCTAATTATTATAACTGATGCATCAATGTGTCAAAGCATTTTGCTGTTGTAGTTGGTTGTGGTATGGAAATACTCACATAAAGTACAAGTACCTCAAATTTGTACTAAACAGTACTTGAGTAAATGTACTTAGACTGTACTTGGAAAGCCGTAGACTGTGTTAGAGTTTCTATAAAGCTGTCACATCCTATAAGGCTGGTGTGTACGTGAATGGGAAAAAATGGCGTGCTATCTTAGTCGTAAAACATTTGATTGGGCTCTTAATCCAGCTATGTGAGGCTACTCTTTGTGTGTGTGTGTGTGTGTGTGTGTGTGTGTGTGTGTGTGTGTGTGTGTGTGTGTGTGTGAGAGAGAGAGAGAGAGAGCAAGAGAGAGAGAGAGAGAGAGAGAGAGAGGCCGATTTGAAGTCCCCTTGAGTCAGAATCTGTTATTTATTGCTATTAAATGGTTAATTTTCAGGGTGCCCTGAGGACTATGGGGTGCATTAAGATGTGAGGAAGATAGAGTTGTCAAGGGTTGCTGTGAATGCTTGATGTATTAGGAGAGCAATTCTGAAAGATCTATTAGGAATTGGTGCTGGTCCCTTGTATGTTTCCAGTTTTTATTTAAACAGAAGGAAGATGATGATAGGACTCGACACGATTTTTATTTAATTTTATGTTTGAGGAGTACTTGATAAAGCCTCTGGGTTAAATATCTAGTGTCCATGTATATATAGTCATATTTCTTCTCTATCTGTATGGACAAAACTATCTAAAAGCCAAAGGCCTTATTTATCTACCTGCTAAAAATGGAAGGTTGGGACTAAAATCCCAATTTCTCACGATTAAAGCTTAAAAGTCTTAAAATTTAAAATACTCTGGTTAAGAGTAAATCCTACAACAGAAGTGTTGTTTATTTCAGGTGTTAATCACTACTGGAAATATTAAGGATTTCACATAAATAACATGATATAAGTACATATGTTTTTACATACTAATCACGTGACCTCGCTTAAAGGAGTAAAGTTGCATGATAAATGTGTTTTATTCCTCATACTCAGCAAAGACCTTTTTTACTACTAAGTTGGTTCTTTAAGTGTAATTGTTTGATAAATACAGGCCCTGATCACACACACCCATATGTTACTGCTTAACATCTCATTCTAGAAGCATGGCCATTAATCTCCTGATATAACCGCCTCCACTCTTCTGGGACGGCTTTCCACAAGATTTTGGAACCTGGCTGCAGAGATTTGCTCTCCTTCACCCGCAAGAGCATTAGCGAGGTTGGGCAATAAGGTCTGGCTCGCAGTCGGCGTTCCAGTTTATCTCAAAAGGGCTGGATGGGGTCGAGGTCTGTGTTCCACACATCAGACTCTGAAGATCTTTTATTTTTTATGGACCTGGCTTTGTGCACAGGGAATTTTCATGTTGAAACAGGAAAGGGCTTTCCCCAACACAGGGCTATCTCTCTCTTATCTCACACTCACACTGTGTATGTATAAATTCATGTACACGTGTGTGTGTGTGTTTATGTGGGCAGGCCTCTCTTGTCTCTGCTCAAATTTCCTCTCATTAGGCAGTCCTGACAGCTGCTGGAAGAGGTAGAGGAGCCATTCTAATCAGCTGACAGTAATAGCACTCTTTACCACCCCACGACACAAGAGAGGGAGAAAAGAGAGCAAACAAACACCAATTACTGTCTGTCACGAGGAGGGGGGCAATCATGTTTAGGCGCTCTTTGTGATCATGTGCTTCTTGCTACACTCACAGACCAAACGAGAGGGTCAGCGGAGTTGTGTCCACAGGGAGGACACGAGTATTAGTGTCAAGTAGGAAAACACAATTTTTGTTCTCTGACCTGAAGAGTGAGACTCTTGTTGAGTTTAATAGACTTGTTCCTGTTTTGTGTTTGGGTATTTCCTCTGTTTTCCTCTTCAGTTTTGGAGCATCCCTCACAGCATATGTCAGATAACTGCAGGTTTTCTGTTAAGCTAATGGAAAAGCAGAAACAAAGAGGCAGCTAAAGAGCTATTAGTTTGGATTGGTTAGTAATGGGCTTTTAGCCAATCTATTGATCCATCAGTAATCAATTTTGGCTCATCCTTAACCCATGAGCTGAATCTCAATCCATTTCCCGAAATGTCTTAGACAATTCAAAATTGACCCCAGCCCTTCACATACTTAATTCTGACGAGAAGATCTGGTTCCTCTTTAATGTGGAGTTCTGTCACATTACATTGGAGTGCACACATCAGTCACATGTATATGTTATGGGCTACTGGCTTCAGGAGCTGTCTGAGAGATTGAAGCTGAGGGGAGACTGTCTGGTGTCTCTGGCCTGTGGATGCACCCTGTCTGTGGTTCTGGTCTCACTCGAGTCGGTTCCTCTGGTCTAGGGTAACACTTTCTCATCCCTCTCAGGGCCACATCCTTGATACCAACAGCTCCTCAATTATGCAGTGACACAGAGAGATCAGCTGTCTCTGTGGATGTGGACAAGATAATATGGTGACACCAAGTGTGCATTACACTAGTTCTCTGGGTCAAGGCTCTGGGTTTGTAGCCAAGCTCTTTAGAGGACAGTAGAGCCAGTTAACCTTATTCGAATGTGTGTTTTTGAGCCTGGTATTTAGTGCCCACTATAGAAATTTCAAATAACTTTGCTGATTCAGTTCAAAGATTTGATGTTACCATCTACTGTATGTAGTTCTTGTTTTCTTTTAGCCTAGTGATAGCATCACCATCCAGATGCACTTCAGTCTTAAGTTCAGTGTTTTCAAGATGTTACGGTGTAATTTTTAGGAGATCTATTGGCAGAAATGGAATATAATATTAATATCTATGTTTTCTTCTTCGTATATTCACTTGAATATAGAAATTGTTATGTTTTTGTTACCTTAGAATGACGTCGCTGGTCGCCTTCCATGTTGAACTGCTATGTTTCTACAGTAGCCTAGAAGGGGCAAACAAACATTGCCACCGTAGATTCTCCTTCACGCTTGGAAAGGGAGGGTGAAATGAGGGAGCTCTCCAGTGCAAGAACTGTTTCTTACGCTGCATTCATACATGCACATACAAAGTAGCAGGCAGTCCCTGGCCTCTCATAAATCTGGAGTGTTGCGATGAGCATGTAATTTACATACTCTGCTCCGGGTGGACAGTTTTCTGACCGTACTACACATGAGGAAGTTGTTCATTTCCTGTTGTGCAGTTTGTTCCCCCCTGAGTACAGAATAGCCTTGTTTGTGCTCTTTTTTTTTTTACGTTGTGGTAGGTGTTGTTGCTTCAATACAACAGTGAAGGTGCAGAGTAGTAAAACTCTAACTCTGTTTCATTAAACGAGTGCAACTGGCTCTCACCTGGTTGTTGCTCATATTGTATCAGAGGACATCTGCATACATTTTAGCCTTTCGCAACTTTCCCCTGCGCCTTTGGAGTTTCTGTAGCTCAGCGGGCAGTGCCGCTTTGTAATGCCAGGTCCCATTCCCAATGAATAGCAGACTTCGATGTACACAAAATTCTCCTAAAAGAGATTGTAGGCCTATTTTAAGGAATAGTACAACATCTTTGGAAAAATAGAGGTTTAGGAAATGTTAGACAAAAAAAACAAACAAAAGTTAGATAAGAAGGTTGATATCACCCTTAATTCTGTATGATCGATATGTAGCTGGAGTCAGAAGCCGGTTAGCTTAGCTTAGCTTAGCATAGCATAAAGACTGGAAATAGGGTGAAACAGCTAGCCTGGCTCTGTCTAACAGTAAAAAAAAATCCTCCTACCAGCACATATAAAGCTCACAATTAACACCTTATATCTTTGTTTAATCAATGGGGGGGATTATATGCCGGACTATTTCTCGTCCGGGACCGGTAACTTCCCGGAGTCTTAGAAATACTGGTAGCCAACAAATAATGCCCACCCGTAAAATGTTGAATTGTCGTTTGTACATTTTTTTTTTTTTTTAAAGGTGCTAATTTTTCACCTTTGGACAGGGCCAGGCTAGCCCTGGCTATTCCCCTGTTTCTAGTCTTTATGCTAAGCTAAGTTAACCAACTGCTTATTGCTTAAGCTTACTATATACCATACAGTCATGAAAGTGGTATCAGTACTCTCATTAACTGTGAGAATATGTGTATTTATCAGAATGTCAAACTATTCCTTCAATATTTTTTGCTGATGAGTTTACATGAATCAATGATGTGAGTAATAAGATATGAAACAAACAAGTTTATTTTTTAAAACTACATTCTTGGTTGAATGAGTCGCCTGGGTCACATTTAGATATTGTTAAGTGGCTTTGAATAGCTCCCTTGATTTCACAGTTCCAAATGACCCGCGATAATCAGGTCATTAAAATGAGCCCATTCTCCACATCTGACACACTTCCACTCCTGCCTCATCTGAATAACAAATCAGCTCTGGAGTGCTTTCTCAAACAGAAAGGGGAAAAAAAGAAGAAAAGAGCGAAAACCGACTTTCTCTTTATTTTCAGGTTAACCTTATCTCTATATTCAGGAGTAAAGATGGTAAGTAAGCTAGAGGGGGGAAAAGGTCCTGTCAAAAGTGCCAGTGCCTGTGTGAAAGTACCCGGTTTTCTTAATTCATCCCTTAGGACCGGATAAGTCTATCAATCTGTTAAATTGGAAAGCCATTAGGTGCCCTGGTTTATGTGTTTCAAGCTGTTAACTAGAGGCTGATTGATTGTTGTTCCTTTGATGGGATATGCTGATCTAATCTCACTGTGTGCACGTTTGCAATAAATTACACAATTCATTTCCCCCATTTAGAGGGGGGAAAATCACACCTCCAGGCATGCCTACGCTCTGCGGGCAAAAGAGCAGGGAACCTATTTTATGGTGCCATTTAGCCAGCAAGCTTTCAGCGATCCCAGCCTTCTTTCTAACCCCCTCCCTCACCCTCTACCCCTCCAAAAAATCGAAGCATAATCAAGGTGTATGTTTAGAAAATTTATTGTTATAATTTTCCCCCATAATCTCTTCCATTTTCCTGGAGCCGAGCTGACATAGATCATCATCTAAAAAGAGAAAATGGATAGCAGTTTAAAATTTATCGGTCTTTGATTCTCAATTATACGTGTTTATGACTTCATCTGTCTTCAGTGACTTCAACCTTTTCCATTATGGTGGAATATTGTTTGTACGGAATCCATTAAATTCACAAGGCAGGACTCTAATGGTGGGGCTGCAGCGATTTGCAGAGGGAAAAGTTTTGAAAGGTTGGCTTTAGGAAAAGCGCGGCTGTTATGACACAAGAAATTGCTTTATTGATGGTCTGCTCTGCTGCCTGTGCATTTGGCCATTTGTTACCCGGCCCATATCTATATCTCAGGCTGACACTGATGAGAACTTTTCTGTTGCCCTCTCCAGATTATCGAGTTGTAATGACACATACAGGCAGGCTGGGTAAAAGCTGACGATCCAGGCAGAGTTTTTGGTGGTACAGAGGGTGGATATTGAGGCCGGGTGCCTGGAGGGCTTGGACGAAGCTGCTCATAATAGAGAAAAAGGGCTACATCGCTCCCATGACTGTTTCCATCCAAACCTTACAGAGGTCATCATCTCTGCTGAGAAACAATAAAGGAAGAGGAGGAGTGATAAAATGTGGATAAAATGAGAGCTAGAGAGATAAAAGGGAGAATACACCTTCTATATGCCCATATCTACTCATAAGGTACATGCTAAGCGAGTGAGAAAGCATATTTTTTAAATTATTTCTAAAAGGAAGCGATCATACACTAAAGGAATATAACAGCCTGGTGTGACTACAGTACATTTGCCAGAACTGTCATTGCCCTCCTTAAATACAAATTGTTTCCTGTTTACACAGGAAGTAACAAGACTCCCTCTAGTCAAGTGGCCCGCTGAAGTGTTCCAACCTGGATGACATTGAGGTTCTTCGACTGGCTGGTGCAAGGGGCCGAGTAAAAGCTAATCAGGCTGTAATTCAAGATTCGCCTGGCCACTTACAATCAATACTTGCACAATCCCAATTAAAGCTTACCGGGTCAGCGGAGGGCCACCAATTCCCTTACAAGTTAAAAGCAATACTTAAATCTAAGCAATCTCTGTGTGGCCTTCATTGGTTTAATGGCTCATCCCAAAAGGAGTGTCCAGTTAAAAGTGTAAGAAGGACACAGGGCGGATAGGTTACAGTGACAAGTGCTGCTGTCTTTGCGGATGCAGTTTGACACAAAGATCTTGTTGTCCAACAGGATATTGTGCAAACTCACTGCTTCAGTTCCTCATACCAGATGAAAACAATATCTTTTGCAAAGTTAAATGCGTAGGTAGTGTTTCATCAGCTGACATACATGTTTACCTAAGCCAGAGTTAGTTTGTACAATCACATTATGTTAAATCTGTCATAACAGAGGCTTGTAATACAGCAGAATGTGATCAGTGTTATTCAAATAGGCTGAAATGTTTTTTTTCTTTAGTTTCACTGATTCCTAAACACTATACAGACTCATTACCTCAGAACAAATGGTCCAGTATTTCCATTTCATGCCACTTTATACTACTCCAGTATATCTCAGAGGCAAATATTGTTCTTTTTTCTACATTTATTTAACAGATTAGGTTTTACATAAATTTTTTGAACAATAAATAAAATGGTCATGAAATGAATCTTGACCTGCTATAACAATAAAATGCTTTATACTCATTTTTGCATTAGCAATAATAATCTAATCATATATATAATAACACCCACAGGGACCATTATTATGCATTGAGTACTTTTACTTTTGATACTTTAAATACATTTTTCTAATAATACTTACACACGTTTAAGTATCATTTTAAATGTGATATTATTTAATTTTTTGCAGTGCTAAAGGATCTGAATAATTCTTCCATCACTGACTACATTTGTCTGACAGTTTCAGCTACTAGTTACTTTGAAGATTAAGATTTTACATTTTATATTTTACAGTTTATAAAACATGATGTACTTCCGTATATTAAGCTACAAAACAGTTTAAAATGTTGTTAAAATTAGCTCCACCTCGACCAACTATAATAGTAAAATTTCTTCTTTGAATGAATACTTCCTCCACCACTGCTCAGAACTCAAAATCTAATACCCACCTATTTTTCCCATTTTCCTTCCAGTTTTCTCCCTCTGAGGTTTTGCCGTTGCATCCATGTCTTTTATCACAATTTTGACCCACAGAAAGGAATTCTCACAAGATATCAAAACAAAAATCTATATTTAATATGGGAGCAATTACAAAGCGAAGTTGGCTGCACAGGGCCGTTGTCACCAGAGCGCGTGTTTTTCATCAAATGGGTCATTAGACGATGATGGATGTAAACCTATAAAGTATCTAAACTGGACCTTTTAACAAACCACGAGCAACACTATCATTTCTCTAATAGAACCTGCTGACCGTGTCATTCCCTCCTGCCATTTGTCATTTTTCCTTGTGAAATAATCAATATCTGGGCGCTTTGAAATAAATAATATAAAAGTCATGGTAACCTACCCGAGGAGCAACAAAAATAGACTTATGGAGCATTCAGAAGGCCTATATGGCCTCTGGGCAATGTCTGCTGCATGTTTCTAATCAATGCATAATATGAACTGTATTTTCTAAACTACAGACTACAGGATCTTTGTACAGTTTATTTTCAGAGTTGTTCTCTTTATCCCCAATTATGCACGTTGGACTGTCATTATAGTAGTAAAACACTGTAGTAAAGTATTATTTGTGACGTAAATATTACTAGTCCTTTCAACAATTTATTTTTTCGACTATATTTTATCAGTCAACAATCTGGGAATCTGGCCTTTATGACGCAAACCTACAAGAGTCACTTTTATTCAAGACTTCAAATAATAATAGATAAAATAATGATATATGCACACCAAACAGCTCCCAAATGATATATGTATTAATTTCATGCAACATTTTGGTCACAGGCATCAGCTACAGATCAGGCATTAGCCTCCCTTTGTTTAATTTCTTCATCCTTCCACATTTCTTTTTGAAATATTGTGACTTAAATGACAATATTCCGTCCTGTTTGTATATAACACCTTAAACACAACAATACCTCTGGGATCAAATCTGGGATTGTCATGCTTCCCCTTGGTGTCCAGTAGTAAAAAAGGTATGAGATTTCCAGGTATCAGGATATTAACTAATCCAAATTTCTTTTACTCTTTTTAAGATCACTGGTCCATGCACATTGTCCAGAAAAACATGGGTGAAATTGCAACCTGTAAGAGTTTCCATTGGCTTTCCAATCTTCTTATCCAGTTTCTAATTGGCTGTCTATATTTACAACTATTGACTGACGCATATTAACGCATACTAATAGATGCTCCCAACCTGATATACACATTTTACACCTCAGTCTGAGGGTGCCATCAAATACCTGTGATGATAACCATGTAAGGAAAGGCGGTAATTACATCAGAGTAACAGGATATCTCCACTTGAGCAGCTCCCTAAATGAATAACACGTGTTAATTACATGAACATGCCCGTGCGTGTAAGAACTCTACAAGATGATGAGGGACGAAGCACCATGGCACCCAGTACAAACTTTACCTTGTCACTGACACCCTTTATTATGCCTGCATATCGCATGGCTAATGAATGTAAAAAGATGATTCATGGCTGAAAGGAGTATCTCAGTTAGGTGTGTCGTACATGATCAAACTGTTACAGGACAAATATGCTGTAGAAGAAAACAGCTGTGTCACTGTTTGTCTTGGTCTCACACACCGACTTGGATTATGTCCCTGGAAACTTATTCTAACACTAATCATGAGTAACTTTAACCAAAACCCTAATCTTTACCCTAAAATGTAGTGGCTTGTCTTATGTGGGGACCGCAACTTGGAGGTGAGTCCCCACAATGTGACAGTGTGATGAGATTTTTTGTCCCCACAACGTGATTAATGCAAACCCTAACACACACACACACACACACACACACACACACACACACACACCCTCCACTCAGTCCACACACTTGCATTCCCTACTCTTGGCCCACAGAGGACGCTGTCTCCCCGTTCTTCTCCTACACCAGCCTCGAACCAATGGACTGCTTTTTAACAAGTCAATTAATATCAATGAGTGAATATACATAGCACATTTACAAAGAGTGCAATCTGAGGGATGAATTAACCAAATCGATTAGGGAGGAATAAATGACTGTGCGACCCGCAGACATTGTGGAAGTGGCCCTTGCTGAAAATCAATGAATTAGAAATATGAATCTAATCGCCCGTTGGTGACACGCTGAGTAGCTGCAGCCTGATCTCAGGCCTCTCTCATATTGTGTCTGAGAAGCAAAAATTTGGTGTTGGCATAGGGACCGTACACTCGTATTTAATCTTGTTTTGTCAAATTAGGATGGACATTTTAACCCGAGTGTGTGTTAATGTTTCTGCATGAGAAAGGTGGCGTTTTATTGATTGCGAGACTTTTGCACTATAACCTGCGCACCCTGTTGGTATTATTTCATGAGTTTATATGGCAGTGGGAATATTGTGCTGTTGGAAAGTTGCTAGATGGCTGGCTTGTTCATCTCACACACGGGATTTATTCGAGAAAATTTGCTTTATTTAATATAATTAGTTTGAACGGACTCACGAAAGCATCACATTGAGGCCCTGGATAATGAATGCAAGCAATATGATATATTATTATTAGAAGTATTATTATCATTATTATTATTATTATTCGGTTATATTTCTTTTAAATACAAAGCTTCAGTTGATGGTTAGAAGCTGTCTAGAAGTTAAATATAGACTAACATCTCCTACAAATCTACTAAGAAATAGCCGAATTTAAAATATCCACCAGACACCTGCAGCCTGAGTGGAAGCGGCTCAAAATGTATCACTAAATATAAAAACACACTGGTTTATGGTTTATGGTTTATGAGAAACCTCGTGCAGTCGATCTGTGTCTGACTGTAATGTTAGTTGTGTGATGAGGCGCTTATCCCAAACCTTCCTCTTTGGCGCTAACAGCCCAGTGTTCATTTGCTGCCTAATTGGACTATATGAGACCAATAACAGGCGAGCACACACAGCCTGCAGCCAGAGTGCACAGAGAGAGGAGGATGGTCTCTCTCTCTCTCTCTCTCTCTCTCTCTCTCTCTCTCTCTCTCTCTCGCTCTCTCGCTCTCTCTCTCTCTCTCTCCCTCCTCACCGTCTCTCCCTTAATCCCATTTGCCATTGTACATGCCCAATCGCCTATACTTTCCGCATTTAACTTGGATGACATTTTTATTTCATCATTAGCATCAGACGCCAGACTGACTGACACGGTGGACACAGTTTGCGATTTGACGAAAGAGCCCGGAATGAGACATCTCCATGTTTATAAGTGTTTTTTTGTACCTCTCAAACATTTTATTTTATTATTTTTCTAGCCTAGAAGGACGTGCGTTTTAAAAAATCCCTGAGAAGAATAAAACAGGGAATCCACGCAGCCGGGATATCGACAGTCTGTAAGTCAGCCTTGCGGTTTTTTTTTCTGTCTATCTGAATTCCTGCTTCCGTGGTCCTCTGCGTTCAGACCACAGCCACAGCGATGCCAGAGACAACGCAAGAGACGTGCGCTTCGGCCAAGGACTCTCCTTTCTTCATTAAGAACCTGCTGAACTGTGATAGCAAACCGTCCAAACCAAAGCCCGTATTGGCTGCCACAAAGGCGGCCTTGGAGGGAGGATTTTCCCTTTCCCAGGTCGGGGAATTCAACTTTCCACGCTTTGACCTGCCCGCACAGAGGTTCAGTCTACCGGCTCACTACTTGGAGCGCACCTCGGCGTGGTGGTATCCCTACGCCCTCAGCTCATCCGCCCACCTACACAGAACCGAAGGTAAGACTGACAGAAAACAACAATAATTACAGGGTATCATGTATGAACAAGCAATTATCACTCTTTTGGCCTTTTAATTCCATTTTGATGTTGGAGTCCCCCCCACCCCCCCTCTTAATTAGTAAAACAGAGAGGGCAAACTTCAAAAATAACAATCACAATAAAGGACCATTCAAGTCCATGTCCCCTGGGAGTTTTGTGACACATAATAACATATTGACAGCAACCAGTCATTGCCCTCCTCATCGGAAAGTTAACTGGATTTTGTGTGTTTTGGTGATGGGGAAATAAAATGGCATGCCTTGTCTTTACCACACCACAGAGTAGCTACATAGTGATTTGACGCCTTGTCCTCTATGAAGGCCTATTTTGTTATGCCACTACGCGGGAATAGATCAATAAAGTGACACACTGAGCATAAAATGAAGTAGACATCATCAAATCATCAGATGAGGGTGACGATGCGCAGCCTGCTTTTGATTTGTCTATTGGCGCTGACTATGAACATCTTACCCCAGAGGCTCGGTCACTGACAGCGTTTTTACCTGCCTGTTTCTGTGATTTATTCATGTGGGATTTAAAATACGCTGATATGAATGGCACTATCATGCGTTCATGCAAAGAAAGATAGGATTCAGAAAGCTTGTTCAATTAGAGTGAATGTGCAACCCTGATTTGTTCAAATAAAAGTAATAAAAAAAAACAGGCCTATATTTGGAACATTTTATTTCTTTATTCTATTCAAAGGTGATATTTTTAGTAGGTTAAAATAATAATTTGAATACATTTAACACGGTGTTGTCAGTCATGTGTAGCTCTAAAATGGTTTATGTTTATGTCACCAACCATATTTTTCTGGCACTATTTCTAACCGTTTTAGTTTTCCCAAAGCCCACGGGCTGCCCAGTATCAACAGGCTGTAATAAAATCCCAAACACATTTAACGTCAGGCCCCAGTGTTTATGACCACATCTCCCTGTGTCCCCATTTCAGTCACCGAGAAACCAAGAGCCAGAGACTCCTCTCCAACCTCGGGCACAGACAGAGACTCGCCGGACCTGGTGCTCAAATCGGAGCCAGACGCCAAAGACGACGACGAGGACGATGAGCACAACAACAAAAGCGGCGACGAGATCATTCTGGAGGAGAGCGACACGGAAGAAACCAAAAAAGACGAGCTGGAGGAGTGGAAGAAGAGGGACGACGACAAAAAGCCGTGCCGCAAGAAGAAGACGCGCACGGTTTTCTCCCGGAGTCAGGTGTTCCAGCTGGAGTCCACCTTCGACATGAAGCGGTACCTGAGCAGCTCGGAGCGGGCCGGCCTGGCCGCATCCCTCCACCTGACGGAGACTCAGGTGAAGATCTGGTTCCAGAACAGGAGGAACAAGTGGAAAAGGCAGCTGGCGGCGGAGCTAGAGGCCGCCAATCTGAGCCACGCCGCGGCGCAGAGGATAGTCCGGGTGCCCATCCTCTACCACGAGAACTCGGCCTCGGAGAGCGGAGGCGCCGCTGCCAACGTGCCAGCGAGCCAGCCGCTGCTCACCTTCCCGCACCCCGGCGTGTACTACTCCCATCCCATCGTCACATCCGTGCCACTACTCAGACCGGTTTGAACAGAGCTGAGTGGTGCGGCACAAGTTCGTGTTTATTTTGCAAATCAACTCATCCGAAAAGTAAAAGAAACACTTAATATTTTTGTACAAGTGACTGAATGAAGACACAAAACAACAAAAAGAAAAAAAAAAAAGAAAAAAAGAGACACACTGTCAGGCCTACATGGACCTATTCTGGCAAATGTATTGTGTCATTTTCCATTAAGGGTGCCGTTTACTCATGATCCGACAATTCAAATCTCATGTTTTATTATTATTATTATTATTATTATTATTATTATTATTATTATTATTATTATTATATGTAAGTATCACCTCAGGAGTCCACCTGCTTACACTGCCTGATGAGTGTCTTTTATTTTTTACACCATGACTTTTGCTGGACAGGCCAACTCTGTGTGATGTACAAAAAAAACTTTACTTTGTTTACAAAAATTGGGCAGCCTAAAGGGCGCAGACCTGCTTATCATCTGACTTCAATCAATTATTAGATTTTTTATTTACATTTCCACTACTGATTACCCGATGATGTGCAATACACTGACTGTGTGCTGTGAATGAATCAGTCCACGCTTTGGGAAACATGCGCGTTTTGTCATCTATTCACGGTGGAATATTCTACTGATGAGGCGTTGTTGTAGGCTAATTTCCCTTTTTATGTTCTATTTTTTTGCTTTTTAAATCTTGACGGGGGACAATCAAGACACTCTCAACTGTAAAATACACATGTAGCTTTATGTTTAGTTTTAGTGCTTCTCACTCTTGTTCCCTCCACATGGACACGTCCTTCAAGCACAAGTGTGAGTTCCAATGTCTCTTAATCTACTTTGTGTTTTTAAACAGGAGCGGCAAAAATATCGACTACACTGGTGTAAAAAATATGTAAATGTATATATTTAATGAGGCGGCGTCTCCTTTGTACAGTAAAGACATCGTTTTGATATTGTACTGCTGAACCATGTTGTGAAATAAATGGAGAATATTCCTTACATTTTAGGATATTTTTTGTATGACTTCTGAATCCAGTTATGGATTGGAAAATCTCAGAGGAGGTTCAATTTTATAATTAACATATATTTAAAAAAAAAAAAAAGACCACTACAACATTAAAACATAAAAAAATATATTTTATGCACCAAGAGACGAAAAAAAAAAGATAATCCAAATTAATATCTCTGTTCTTATAATAGATAGGCCTACACATCGAGCCTCTCTCACTCTCTCAGACACACACACACACACACACACACACACACACACACACACACACACACACACACACACACACACTTGTAGCTTGGGCAGGTGGGTTTCTGTAATCATCTTAGTGTTATGCACTTTAAAAACGTTATTTTACATAAAAAGTGGTTCGGTCAATTAGATGCGTAATTGCCACCATCTTGCCAAAATTATGGGTAATTTATTCAGAAGAGGACATTACTCCCTGAGTATGAGCTGCTGTCTTTTAACATTCTCTCTCTCTCTCTCTCTCTCTCTCTCTCTCTCTCTCTCTCTCTCTCTCTCTTATTGCCTTGTGTGTGTCTGTGTGTATTGTTCAGTGTGAGGTGGTGAGGTGAAAGGATGGATCCAGCAAGTATCTCCCCCTCACTATTATTTTGGTTTTACAGCAAACGGTCAATTTTATTTCTAAGTCATTCTTATTTTTTTTGTAACTTATTTTTTGTTACTTTTGTATTTTACGCACATTTCCTTTTATTTAGTTCCTCAACGTTATTTTATTTTTTGACTTAATTGACTTTATGAGTAAACCTCTCTTTTTAAGGATCACTTGTGATGCCACTTGTATTTAAGTGGTGAGATAGAACACTTGTTTTAAGATATAAAAACATTTTATGTAGAAAATCATAACCATGTTTTTTAATCTGTAGGCTACAATAACATCTCACAAAGGTCGTCTCCAAAGGTAAAGCCTATATTGCGCCGTAGTCTCATAAATTATTGGCTCACCAAGAAAGAAAAGAAAGAATTTTTTTTTTAAAAAAGGTGTAAAATTTCAAATTAGAGATAAATAATTAAACTAGTACTTTGTAACACACAGGCCCACGATCGACCCTACAGGTGTCACTGGACACTTGGCAATCTCAAGAGGACATGCACAAGTTTGCATATTGGCTAAGTTAATTAAATAACACAGTTAGGGGTGTAAAAAGTTAATAAAACGGATATCAGATATTATACTACTTCAGATAATATCTACTCTATTGTTTTCACGCCAATTAACCAGCTTTAACATTTTCTTCTTCAACTTCTGAGCGAATGCGGAGAGATTTGAATTTCACTTGATGGTGATAAAGATATTGCGTGATTTGAGAAAATAAATGGACATTTTTAAACATGCACTAAAAAAAATATACACGCTGCCTTCCTCGTGGTGATGGTATTGCTTTTAAATCTTCAAAAAAAAATGTTTGAGAATCACATTTCGATGTATTTTTGAACAGCATCCAGATTAGACATCGTGCCGAGACTGACATTTTATTTCATATCCTGTCACTGCTTATTTATTTTTTTTTAATTTTATTTTGCTTTTTTTTTTTTTTCAAACAAAGCTGGATGTATAAAGTTACAAGAGAGCAATGCTGATCCAAGGGGAGGAGGCTATGGGGGGAGGAGTGAATACTCCTCTCAGCCTCTGTTGAGTTGGGCTCAGACACAATAAATAGCAATAACCAGTGATCGATAATAAATAATCACTAGAATGCAATGCTTTATTTATGCCTTTAACAAAGGTTTTAACATTTCTTTAGCTTTGGAGTAAACACCACCTCCAGACTGTAAGCAGGTGACATAGTCCAGGTGGACACACCTGCAGAGGAACTACACTGTAAATCTTTGATGTTAATTTAAAGGGAAGAGTCCGTTTAATTAAAAACACCAACACTTCACGATGCTTAATCCCCTCGTTGTTTGTTTGACATGCAGCCAGGCAAACTATTAATAGCTTCATAGTTTGAGGACAGTTTTTGGAGTATGTGAAGATTCAGCCTGCCTGCAGTACATTACATAATACATCTAACAACAAACTACACAATATTGCTGTTGAATTGCCCAAAGATGTGAAATATCTCCATGAAGAATTGTTGAAATTTAAAATTAAAAAACAAATGGGATTATTAGTTAGAAAAAAATCTACAATGAGGCACATCAGCCTTTGCCTCAAAGGTAATTTTCCGTTTTCATCTGTGGTCTAATGCAGTTATTGGAAATGAATCAGTCAGCAATAAACGCCTATATGATGACCTCATCAAGAGACAAAGGGTTCATTCAAATATCGTCAGATAACCCAAGTATCGACGCGTACCTACCATGCACACGGCCCCATTACTGCAAATGAATAGATTGGTGTGGCATTATTCCTCTGGCACATATCGATCTGTAAACGTCTGCATCGTATTGCGTCAAGTAAGAGCAACGTTCACGCGCCGCTTCGGCTCAGCATATGACCTTGATTTGCGCGCATAAATTGAAAAAATTACCACTCGATAATTTCCATTTGTGCGACATCTTTATGTAAAGGAGAAAAGGGAGCGGGGCCAAAATCAGATAAAGTACATTTGCAGGAATGGGGGCAAACGGACGTGACCGGGGAGTGCGCTCAGTGTATTACATTAAAATGGAGAGCTGAATGGGTAATTTTAAGCCCTATCATAGGTTTTAGTGCCGGTTTGGAAACACACAAGTGGCCCGACCACCTTGCGTAACGGTAGCCTCTTCTCTGGAGCCACTGGCGTCTGATCACATGTGTGTTTAAAGTTTGTTATAGGGACTGCATGCAATGCTTAAAGCATTTACTTAAAGAACCAAAATAGGTTTTGTTATGGCAGAAGCCTAAAGAACTATTCCTGGTTAATTAAACGAGGTTCTCTGAGGTACCTGAAGAGTTGGCAGACTGTTCTCCCTACCAAAACACAACCCATGTGAATCAATGATATTTCAATTGAAGCACTAAGACAAAGATCCAGAATATATAAGCTTTATCATCACTTATAAAGTTTTCAATCTATTTCACAAATCCTTTCAAACAATGGAGTGAACTGGAGTGTAATGGTGTATGGAAAATCAGCTCAAAAGACACCTTTCACGTCGGTCCCGTGCGTCAACAAACACGTCCTGGTATAGACACAAACTGCTGGTGAATTTCCGTAAACAGAAGTGAAGCGCCTCACGTCTTCCCTGTGTGACGCGCCAGAGCTCGTGTGTTTGGACAACTCTTTTGACACTTCTCGAAGAGGAAATCTTGTTTTAAACCCATCCCATTTGCTTTGCTGATTGAATGCGAGCATCAGATTTTCATCAAAGTTCTATTAAGTGAAACATAGGTTGCGGGGCACCGTCTGATTGGAACAGTTTAAATTTTAATTGTGTTTTTAATTTGACATATAGTTGCTGTGAAGAATGACACTGAAACGCCGAGGGGCGGTCGATTTTCTTAATTTCTCCCCGAGGAATTGATGAGTCTATCAGGGCAGTAGATTGGAAAGCCATTAAAACTCAATGGTTAGGTTGTTAATTGGAACTTGATGGATAGGAGCCTGTGGATAGGCTGTACTGATCCAATCTTCCTGACTTTGTGTTTTCCAATAAATTACCCAGTTCATTTCCACACTCAGATTACATAAATTGTACACCTCCAGGGCTCGGGCGCTCTGCTTGCGTTTACAACTCTCTCTCTCTCTCTCTCTCTCTCTCTCTCTCTCTCTCTCTCTCTCTCTCTCTCTCTCTCTCTCGCTCCCTTTCTCTCCCTTACACACACACACACACACACACACACACACACACACACGCCTCCTGAAAAAAGAGCAGGCCCCGCTTTCTTGAATGAAAATCGAAACATAATCAACGTTTATACTTAGAAAATTTATTGATATCATTTTCTCTGGTAATTTCCTTATTCTAGAGTTGGACACGCCATACATCATAATACACACGTGTAAAGGGTCTTTGTTTAATATTTATCGAAGCTTGATTCCCAGATCAAAGCGCCTCATAACTTCATCTGTCTCTCTCAGACCTTTCTTCCCCTGCTAAAGATCTTGTTCTGTTATTGCGGTAGGGCGGCCATACACCACCTATCATTGTGATAGAGCACGAACTTAGGCCCGCTCCTTCGCTGTTTGGGCCTATACGCCGCATGAAGGTGAAACGCAGAAACATGGGTAAGGGATGGACATTTCCATACTAACTACACTGCTGGGCCTGTATGACTGGGCCTATAAACGCCAACTGTGACATAAAAACAGCGCGCGTAATTCACTCCACTGCGGCACAATGGCAGCCTGTTATGTCCACTATCTCTATGATGAACTAATCTCACTTTGCAAAAGTCGTCTGAAAGTGATGAAGGCGGCCGCACTGACAAAGGTCTTTGTTTGAAAAGAGCGGCATATAAAATAAACCCATTTAACTGTCATTGCAGATTTCACGCCTTATGTGTAACAACCATAAATCCAGCATCCGCCCTGACTGCCCTCATATATTTGCCCCCCCTTCAGTAAAGCCTCCCCTGCCTAAGCGTTTTGTTAAGATCGTTAAGCAGCTGCCGGCCCCGCTGCCAGTTGACGATATTTACGCGTGGATCCAGATGCTTCTGTCTGGCTGCTATGATGATGATGATGATGATGATGCTGCTGACAGCGGCTTCTGTCGTCGTCACCATCATCATCACCGTCATCAGTAGCAGCAGTACCAACACCAGAGTCCATGGCCGCCGTCTTCTCCCTTGTCCGGCTTGTCTTAACACCCAGTGCCGGTTGTGTGGCTACCGGGAAGGGCGCTGACATGATGATTAAAGCTGACTATTTGTAATGTGTCTGGGGCTCCCTTACAAAGCAGTAAAAGAGGGATAATGTGGCCGACCCGCCAGCTCAAGCCCCGCAGCTGTCCCGCAGCCAGACACAACCAGAGAGAGAGAGAGAGAGAGACACACACACACACACACACACACACACACACACACACACACACACACACACACACACACACACATAGATAGAGCATGGGTGGTGGTGGTGGGAAGCGTCCCCCCCACCTCCCTCCCTCCCTCCCTTCTCAACACCGCACACACACACACACACACACACACACACACACACACACACACACACGCACGCGCGCACGCACTCAGCCCCCACCACCTCCAATCAATTAGTCAATCAATTAGCCGGCCTCCACTCCACGCGCGGTCATCACGAGGCAGATTAGCTCAGTAATGATCAAATTAATTCTTAATCGCAGATAATGGACGCGGAATGAGTTTATTATTTTCAGGAAAAATGAGTTAGGCCTCTGTATTAGTTCCAAGGCTGCGTGCGTGTTACCGTCACCCCGGCCAATTTAGCATGCATAGGATAATAGAAAAAAGCAGTGGTGGCAGTTCGTGCGCGAGGTCATCCTCAGTTGACTGAGCCTTTTCCTGCTTTTACAGGTTGCATGTAGGATTATAAACAATATGCCTGTACTTCTGTGTTTATAAATGAGACATAAGCCACAAAAAACACACTCCGAGGGAATTATATTGCAAAAATAGTTGATTTTTAAAATTAAATTTTTCACACATTTTGAAAATATATGACATATGGCAATTTAGTGCCTTTTGAAATTCATAACGACGTTGTAATTTACTCAAAATGAGCGATATGGGAACACATATTTGTTTTAATAGGAAAATAAAAAGGAAATGCTGTAGATTTCCGGGTTATAAAGACTCAAGTGCAACTGAATGTAGAAATGAGCATCTTCGGCTCTCTCGCTCTCCTCATCTCATCTCAAAACCTTGACAGGAGTTTGAAATTTCCGGGCTTCAGTTGGAGGCAGCGATTGGCCCAGGAGGAGCTTACCTACATGCAAATGAAGCAACGCAACCTTGCTGCCTCTGATCCAGAGCGTGAGGAGGAGGACCAGGAATACACTCATGTTCCCCGAGCTCTAGAAAAAACACCTTCAACTCCTTCAATGTTAAAACTCCACAATTAAGCAGGCGAGGGGGAAAAAAAGAAGAAGACAAAAGCCGCTTTCGCAATTTTTACGCACCAATCGTGTAGAAACCAATAACGGAATACAAAGGGAACAGACAGATTCAGTCAATACTTCAATACTGTTATGAAGCGAGAATGAGTAGCGCAGAAGACAGCGGGAGCAAGTGCTCGTCGGGCCCGATTTCCAGCTTTACCATCCAGTCTATTTTAGGCACGCCGTCCGATGCGCCGCGCTCCGGGACCAAAGAGCTCTCCAAGGGGCCGCCGCCGCCGCCGCGGAGGCGCTCACTCTCGGTGTCCTCCGAGGAGGAGTGCAGCGGCGGGGAGGACTCAGCAGACTGCTTCTGCTCCGACACGGGTCACAGCGAGCCATGTACCCAGCACCGAGCCCATAACTTCTCATGTTTAGGTGAGCAATATTTATTATTATTATTATTAGAAATATTATCATTATTGTTACTGTTATTACAGATTGAAGTGGTACAAAAGAAGAATTTATTAAGAACATTTATTGCATGTATTTACACTTTTTTGAAATATTTTCCTTTCACTCACTATACAATGGCATGAAAGTAGTCCTAATTAGTTCCTTTAAAAAGAAAAGAGCAGGCCTCCTGTTTTATGTTTATGTTTGCAGTTCAGCTCACATTTCATTAGCCTGTGTTTGTGACTGTAACACTCACATGCAGCTCATCCACATCCACTTGTTTGTTATGTGCAGACTATCATCGCAGCAGCAGCGGAAGAGGGGAAGGTCGAATAATTAGCCCTCTGTCTTTCCTCTCATTTCAAATTTAATTGAGCCTGCTAATTGATGAAACATGTTTCTAAAATGGCTGCACTACACGTCGTCAATTGAGCGTTAAATAGAGCGGGATTTAATTAATAGCTTACTGTACACCAAGCATACTCATGCTGAACTGTTTATTTAAAAAGTCCCCGGCTTTCAGCAGTCGATTTAGGGTGTCAGAGTTCACACTCGACGAACTCTCAAACTGAGTATGTCGAAAAAATGTAAAATGATTTATTTATTTTTTAATCAGTCGTTTTTAAAAAGCATGCTTAAAACATAGATGTGTTTGTCGGTTCTGATGTCCATCGCCTCCTTTCTCCCGCTCGCGTGCAGGTCCCGCTAAAGGACTCCTGTCTGGAAACGACGGGCTCGCGCGGCGGCCGCACCTGCCACAACCTCTGCTGCAGGATTATAAGGAGGAGCGCGAGAGACCGTGCCATCAAATGTCACCCAGTCTGTCGGAGGAGAGACAGACGGACGGTGCGGACAAGCAGGGCAACTCGGCCAAGAAGAAGACGCGCACGGTTTTCTCCCGGAGTCAGGTGTACCAGCTGGAGTCCACCTTCGACATGAAGCGGTACCTGAGCAGCTCGGAGCGGGCCTGCTTAGCCTCCAGCCTGCAGCTGACGGAGACTCAGGTCAAGACGTGGTTTCAGAACAGGAGGAACAAATGGAAACGGCAGCTATCAGCTGAACTGGAGGCGGCCAACATGGCCCACGCCTCCGCACAGACACTAGTGGGAATGCCGCTGGTTTTCAGAGATAACTCCTTACTGCGCGTTCCAGTTCCCCGGTCTATCGCCTTTCCGACTCCCCTCTATTACCCGGGGAGCAACCTGCCAGCGTTACCTTTATACAACCTGTATAACAAGATTGAGTACTGATTGACTCTACTGTATGTTCACCACTGCAGTCCACGTAAAAAAAACGCATTACAAAACAATACAACATTGTCATAAGTGTCTCCATAACCGCTGTATATTAATTGTATCACTTTATTTGTTGAGGAAATTCTTATTATGCAGCAACTGTACGTCTCACACGAAAGCAATCAAGCTTCCCTAAATGTATAAAATACACCATGTGTATAATTAATTCTAATAATTTTTGTACTTTTATTTTATTTTCCCTCTCCTCCCTTAACTGATAAAAATAGTGGAGTTTAGCATTCAGATCATTCAAGAAAAATGGATCCACAGGAAATGCTTTTACACTGTTTCTATTGATAATTGGTTTGTCAGATATATTGCAAAGCATCAGTCATTTTAGTTCACCTGACAGGATCAAAACAATTATTCCATTTCAGGAAAAATATCATTGTTTCTATTGTAATTTAGACCTTCAATAATAACCTTCTCATTCAATAAATTTTCTATTTCAGTGAAAATTGGGCTTGCTTGGTTTTATTTTATGTACAGTTTTTGTATACTTGCATTTGTAAACTATTGACAATGTTAACATTTTAATAGACAAAGCAAACACTTAGGCTAATGTTAAATTCGAATAGTTGACAGTTCTTGTCTCCTGAAGAGCATACAAACACTACACAAAACAATTTTAAGGCATTTTTTCGTAATGATCCAATGTTATAATCTCTTTATGTTAAATGCGTATTATATAGTTAGAAATGAATAGTGGATTTTTGTGTTAGGGCCGCAGTAAATCTCATCTGAATGGTTTTTTTTAGAGGTGCTTTAAACTAATAACACCTGTGCTTTAACCACCTAAAGTAAGGGAAGACCTGGAAGAGTTTCTAAAACTACAGATGTCTTCATTATGCAAAGACTTTAATGTCATACTCTCAGATTTATTTTGAATTCATAAACAGTGAGTGTTAGCACAGCACTCTTGCCTTCCTGTAAATCAAGAGGTAGTTGAACTGAGATATCTGCCTTATAAAGGTAATACATACAGAGGTAACTAAGGAGTAGATAAAGCACATTGCAGGCTGGGAAAAAGATGCACACTATCACAAGCTAATCATGCCTCTGGGCCGGATCTTCTCTCATCTGAACTGCCTCCTAGCATCAGGCCTTGTAAGGGGAAACATAATAAAGAGGCATATTGTCAAAGTTCAAGACTCTCATTAATCGAAGCTGTTCTCTTTTCTCCATCTGCTTAATGAATTACTGTATCAGTTACACTTTGAATTCAGGACACCATACACAGTATGTCTTGTTAATTCAGAAGCTAGTTTAGATTTTCAAGAGGTCCAGCGCACCAAGTTGGCTCGCATTGTCGAAGTTGAATTTACTATTTCATAGCAATTCAATACATGCAAATACTAAACACAAGCCTGAACAGAATCACACACACTTACTCACTCCAAGGCATGCACACACACACACACACACACACACACACACGTCCCGTTGTTGATGGGGAGCGATAAAACTGTGTCATTTGCCAGCTTTTCTTGGGTGTCACATCATGTACAAGGGACCCCCACCACCACCCACCCAACCCCTTCTACCCATCCCACCAATCTCTCACTGTGTGCTAATGGCTACATTACCTAGCAGAATCATGACTAGCCAGGCTCTGCTGCCCTGCAGATTATGCCTGACCCAATTTCTGCAACAGCCGCCCTGTGTTTCTGGGAAAATGGATAGCGTTAGACAACAGCAGTGATTTATGGGTAACTCCAGCACCAGCGAAGAGGTGAGGTGCAGGAGGATGAATTTGTGACAGATAGGAGAGGGAGAGAAAAGAGAGATAGAGAGAGGGATGGGGGACCGTAACGCTTATGAAAAGGAGCAATAGCTTTGGTTGAATGAAGCTGTTTATTAGTTTCCAAGTGGTCATTATGTCATCAGGTGTGACGGCAATGCGCTGCTCTTTTGGATGGATGTTTGCACCCCAGTGACTTGTGGGAAATCTGCATGACCTGTCACCTGAGGTTGTTTGATTTACAAGACAGGGAGAGAGAGAGAGAGAGAAAGAGAGAGAGAAATGTGTGGAGATGCAGTGATGAGCAAAGGAGAGAATAAGAACCAGAGAGAGAAAGTGAAAGAGAGGAATAGGTGGGGGTGGGGAGGAGGGGGTTCGATGTAACTATGTATCACTGCAATGGCAGGTGTGAATTACAAATTTTAATAGCAGGGCAATGAAAATGATTTGAAGTGGTTTAAACTGCAAAGAGACAGCGACTGGCATGGTGATGAAGATTTGTTGAGATGATGTGTTGTGCCTTAGGATTCATCAAACCTGCCTGGTAAGGTGAAAAGCAAGTGTAATTCACTCTGTGGTATAATTTATGATGGGAGTAATGGAAACTGTGGGCTACACACAGAGCGGAGAGGGAGAGGCAAAGACAGAGAGCACCGGGCAAATTGATTCTCAGGATAGTTTTTAGAGCATATTTACAGGATCATAATGAATTATACTAAAACCTCCAGATATCACCTCTTTTATGTCTTGAGATAAAATGATGTAATCAAAAATAACTTAATAGAGAACCTATTAAATTTAAACAGGCTGCAACAACATTACTTTACTTATTTATTTATAATGTACGCTTCCAATATTTGAAGAACCACCCCCCCCTTTTTTTTTTCTTTTTACATATTCCTATCCCTCATGATGTATTTGGATGAGGGCTTTTCAGCTACCTCCCAACATATTTACAGCCATTTGATTTAAAGAGGGTATGGCTTCATATTAGAGTGGAAGGTTATGAAGTATAACACCACGAGCAGATGCAGAGCCTCGGGTCTGCCTCAAGACAAGAGTTTTAAAAGCGATCGCAATGCATTAAGCCAGACAACTCTCAAGACCTGTTTGCTCCCTAAATGAATTTGAGGGGAGCGTAACAAGGTTTTTGAGGCAGGCCCTGTCATCCGCTGGCTTTAACCAGCTTCTGTATTTATGGGTTAATGGTTAAAAAGGAGAGCTCGGACCAGAAGTGATTTTTCATGATTCTGTTTTATATCAACTGGAAATGAAGGAGCTGAAGGGAAATTGTGTTTGTCCCCCCTCTTCCTCCCCAGACCCTTACCCCTTCTCCTTAACAGGAGAGGAATATGCAACTCTACAAGGCAAAGGAAAATGTGAAATGCAACAAATGGATAAAGTATATTAAGTCAAATATGGTAGAGTCATAGCTTTCGGAATTATTTGGGTTACTTTAAAGATACAGCCAAAATCCTGATGCGAATGGTTCCTGAAAAAGGCATAAAAACACAAGATATACCAAGCTTTGAATACAAACAATTTACTTTTTTTTTAATTTGCTTAATATAAACCAAACAATGAGTTTTAGTCTTTTAAAGTCATAATACTGTGACTGACAGAATCAACATTACCTATTTTGAGATGTTTAAAACTCAAGGTCAAATACAAGCATTTCTGTTATTTGAACCACAATGAAAGCCTTTCCATCTCCAAGTTAAACTCCCAAGAACAATATTTAACCAAAAATCTGGATTAGGGCTTTAATGGCAAAGTGCATTATGCTTCATTGTTAAATTACCAACCATTTCTTGAACTGCCTGTTTTGAAGTGCCATTTGCTGTCCAGTATGCATCAAACTATTATAGGCTACAGTACGTGTAGAGAACTGGGCTATTACTCTAGAGATAAGTCCATTAGCATTACCTTTGACACAATAATGGATGTGAGATACAATTCTCTGCTCTCCATTTTGTATTTGTAAGGATAATAGGGGGATTATCTTGAAGGCCTTATGCTACACACTCAAGAGTGAGACCACACTGAGGACAGAGAGCTCTGCAACAGTTGTTTTCACATCCTCCCCTCTCTCCCTCAGCCCTTCCCTCTGCTCCAAGACCCTCTCAGAGAGAGGCAGGGAAGATAAAGCATGTCATTATTCTATTAAAGACCTACAATTTTTGTAATGGGACTTGCAGCGGTCGGCAGAAGTGCAGGCAGCTTCTTCAATATCCTGGACATTATTTGCTCATTTAGTTAAATGATGTTTCTAATTCTCTCATAATTACTTGTAATGAGGCTGCCTCCCTCGTTTTGATGCGGCTACATCTTAATACAGCATGGCATTCTTTTTTAGGGATAATTACCTCTCATGAGGCTGGGGAGCAAGGCTGGGGTTTGTTGTGCACTGCACACGTGGCAAATTGGCTTGTTTCCTGCCATCTTGTCTTCCTGCAAATTGGTAAATTAAGTTTCTCGGCTGGAGCATTAGAACTGTTAAGTTTGCTTTCTCGGCTCCTTCAAATGATTGGCTTCACTGACAGAGAGATGGCTGTATGCTCTGTGTTTTGTCTTATTTACTTGTTAGACTGTTTATTTAAAGAGAATACAGTGAATGTTAGGAGAGCTGAAAGTTGGAACACTAAGATTCATTCAACACTTAAAAACCAGGGAACTAAAACTAGGGACAAACCTCAAAATTGAAATTGAATTGCAAAGAATTGAACACTGGAATCATGCATACAAATTAGGTTCATTTATTGTAGTGCCAACAGAAAACAATAGTGCCATAAAATACACATGGACTGCCACTTTGTCAACACAGTCAGTGAAGCAGTTTTATCATTTTCATCTTGATAATATCATCAAGGGAGACTTGCAAGTCTTTTTTTTTAATCCCATGGATGAAATAAATAAATTTTTCTAAAAATTTAAAAATACAGAAATAAGATGTATGAACTCCATCTTAGAATGGATTTTCCCTTTCCTGTTTCCTTTCTACCAGCAGACCTGTCTGTGTTGTCCCTCTGAAATGATCCAGCTGCCATACTCCAACCGCAGCCGTCGCAGGGTTGGCTGAGGGGTTTTTATTTCTAAGTGCTGATGTGTCGCAGACAGTTTGGCTCTACAAGGGCCTGTTATATGCCGATTAAAGAGAGGGAAGGAGTGCTCCCGCAGGGCGGCCTTGTACATTTACCCTGACCACAAAAAGGTCTAACGTTTACGCCCCGGTGCTGACATGACCTTCAAACAAGGTCCCTCTGCTGCCTGGGTGGATACTGGAACTGTCTGGAGGAGACCTGCAGTGAAACTAACAGACAGGAAGAAATCATATCATTTATATCAGGAATTACCTCTCTGCCATATCCTGTGAAGTTAGAAGATATGGCTTTTATTAGGAAATACAGGAAAAGATAGTTATTTTTTGCACTTATATGGCAAAATGTGATTTCCCAAAGCTTTTGTCAGATTTACTAAATGTTGGAACATGATATAAGAAGTATCTTTTCTCCATTAAAATCACCTACATTGAACAAACTGACGAACACAAAGGGCTACTAAATAATTCAGATCCAAATCCAGTCATCAGTCATCTATTGGTGAGAGACAAACATATCACTGGCTATTGTTTTTATTTGTGAGAGCACAGACAGATTCTTAAGTGATCCTCTTGTCTTTACTGGGCCAGTGATCTGTTTGTTATGAGATTTGATATTGACTTCTTCTTAATATGGAGAGTTGGGATCTCTTTGTAAGGACCAAGTGGTCTCTTTCAGCTGCAGGGGTCTGGTGTATAGAGAGATGATCTGTCACTTTAGTCTGAGACTGACTGCTGACCACATAGCCTACAGCACAGCAGCAGGGAGCACAATGAAAGCAGCACACTATCACCTGACAGCTAATTAGGGATCACTCCCCTGGAAGGGAATACATTCTCTTTGAGGGAATAAGAGAAAGAAAGCAAGAGGTCACTGAAATGCGTGTGATATGTCAATCAAAGCCACAAGCCACCTGCAATTTCTAAAGGCAATTCCCTGACATCTTGCTGATATGCCTGGTTATCACTGCAGTAAATTGTTAATATCCTATCATCAAGTGTTAGATTTTTATGTCTTGTCTTTCACAGGCGTGAACTAAAATAAGAACCCCCTATCTCAACATTTCAACATCCTATCCCAACTCCTTTTTAATCTCCCAGTTCAGAATCACCAATTGTCCCCAAATGTGTCCATGCAATGAGTGTGTGTGTGTGTACATATATGCTCATCCAGCAGTGTGAGTCTATGGTTTATACGGGAGACCTGGGATTTCTTTGAAAACACATTTGTAACCATTAGTTGAGTGTAAGGTTTCATGTGCAGAGTGCATCCTCTGGACTGGTGTCAGAGTTTCTGCGAGGCTCTGCGGCAGCCTCTCTTGGAGGGACAGTGCTGAGAGGAGGAGGATGGAGGTGGTAGTGGTTGAGGAGGAGGAGGGGGAGCACTGGAGCCTAGGCGTCCCACCAACAATGCATCACGGCAGGCAGGGTGTAACCTGAGCCCCCCCTCTGGCCCTGGTGTGGCCTGCCACAGCGCACTCCCGCTCGTCCCCCTTTGCACCCCCAAGATGCTTTTAAAGGGATTTGGTCAGCGAGAAAACAGTTCTTCAAAAGAATCGTCGTCACATTAGAAAGTAATTAGCCCGGCCTGAGGCCAAGGATTCCCTGACCTGACTAATTTTGCACCCCTAAACAATCCGTCTTGGTGCTAGGCGGCTGGTGAGGCACGTTCTCGGTGTATTTGGGAGAAGGTATTTTAGCAGGGGAGATTCCCATGGTCCTGCAGGTGAACAAACCCTACAGAGGTCATCGGGAAAGGTTACTGGGTAATCCATCTGAGTAACGGTCTGCAGGTAGATTTGGAAGATGTCTCATAATACAGGTACAGATCAGTGTTTAACTGTAGTTGTGATGTAAGGAAGCAGGACAAATTATTTATCCTGTTGCAGAATAAGGGGTTACCAAGCACATTACACAACTTAAATTAATTAAGAATTTTAGTTATTGGTGAAAGAAAACTGATTTTCTCCAAAGTTGCGGATACTCTGATCTTATATAGCTGCATTAATTTTAGGATGTTTGTGATCTAGGAGTCTAACATGGATCCAGACCGCCACATTGCTTTTGCACATCAATGCAGAGAAACCATTTCAGCACTTGGCCACCTGTTCTTCCAAGCCTGCAGGGCTCACTGGCAACAACCTTTCCTCTCACTATTAGACAAACTAATCTGATTGGGAAAGAGATGGAGGTGGGGAGGGGCAGAAACTCACAAACCACATGCTGCGGGGTGGGACTCGACACCGCCAGTACTCTCTTCCAATGTCTCTGATGGTTTAAGAGCTACTATAGCCTTCAGCATTATCAGACTAACACACAGTGGGAGGTAGAGTGAAAGAGACAAAAGAGGAAAGAGAAAAAAAGTGAGAATCCCAATGGAATACACGAATAACACTGATTTAAACAGATTTTAAAGTCCTAATGGAGGGTTAAGATTACACATTTAAGGGAATTTCTTTCTATTTTTATCTAAGATTGTACTTAGAACTTGTACGGGCTCTCTATATGAAGCATTTCTACACATAATGACCCGTAGACTTCTTTAGCAAAGCCTATGAATCTGTGGAGAAAAAGACTCACTTCCAACCAGTACTGGTGTGGTAAAAAACTGGAGAGAGGGAAGGAAAACATACACTTGTTAAACCAGCAGGACACAGAAATGGCACTGAGCAATTGGCCAATTAGGAAGTGGTCCATCATGTCAAACTCATTTGCAAAGGGAAGGCTTAACCCTTAGGGTTCGAAGGTTGGGATCAAAGGGTGTCCCCCATGGGACTGCACAGAGACCCTTGAAGAAATGCTGATCCCAAGCTTTTGTAAAGGAATCTTCTAATTACAATAAATCTCCACTGCAAGGTAAAGACAGGAGTGCCTGGTACAGTGGCTATATGATCGCTGTTGCCTGAGGGCCTGCAGGTAGCCTATAGATGTCTGGATAGAAGACTAATAGGAGATAGTGGTTGCCACTAGGGTAGTGGCCTCTCATTTGCCCAGGTCAGAACCTCAGAGAGTGATCACAGCTTTGGCGGCTCAGGCTGACCAGCACCTCTGAGCCTTTATAGCCCCTGGTGTGTAACCGGGTCTTTGACCTTGTCCACAGATTAGTATCAGTATCAGTATTAGTCCTGGATTTAACTCTTCTATTCTTTGCCCTCTTTCTTTCATTGTCTTGTTTTCTCACAAAGGCGTGTCACAGTTGGTTTTCTCTGAATGGAGCACACTCTTTTAATTGAGATTTTAGCCCTCTTCTATGAAATTATGTAGACTGGTATTATGTTGCACTCTGATCTCTCTTTGGTCGTACTGTAATACTTTGCTTACTTCAAAGAGATGTTTGCAATAGAGTTGGTCACACAGTACTAGTGCTGGGTGCTGGTTTTGACATTTCAGCTAACAAAACTTTTAAATTTGTGTTGCTGACAATCTCATCTGCACAATAATAATTGCTGATTGTCAAATACTTAGCACATATATGGTCTAATTACACCTGAAATCCTAAACATTTAAATATGCTGTTCCTTAACACTAGCACCTGGAGGGGGAAATGGATTGCAAAAGCTTCTTCTTAAAAAGAGATCAATAAACATACAGTATTTAACCTGACTTGGTAAAGTTAAAAATGATGTAATGGCTTAAAAAATAAAAGATTTCCACTGACTTGGGTGAAAGTTAGTGTGCAGTTAGATTGCACCCTGCACATGTTTCATAGTGTCCATGAGAGGAAAACATGATGGCTATGGGGAAATCATAGGCCGTATTTTCAACTGTGTTTTCCCTCTACATATTGAATCTCGCTTGCAGAACAACCTTCTTTGTTCCCGCTCCAAGGAAAGCTGTATGACACACTCTGTGCTTCTCAGCAGGCTCTACTGTCGGCCAAGGGGGAGGAGAGAGGAAAAGGAGGGGAGAGTAGTAGTTTGTTCTTCCTGCAATTAGCATTCACGGTTAGCTAAGCAGAACTAATGCAGCGAATCTTTGAGTCTCACGTTACCTGTCCTCCACTGCCGGAGTACCTGCAGGCCAGATTAAACTGTAGCGAGATGACAAACCCCCTATGTATCCATTACAAGACTTTTATTATTAGCAGTGTTATTGGTAATTCCCTTTGAATGGCCATGACAAAAACTATGCATTGGCTTAGGTGGACTTCAAAAAAACAGGATACCGCATGGGTGTGGGTAATGTGCTAGTGATACTCTAATTTTGCAAACAAACTGAGAGTGAGAATTACGCCTCCATCGGTGGAGGCATTGTTTGGTAGCACTGACGGAAGCCATAACTCCCAGCGGCACATTTTGATCTGACCTGTTTTAAGTGACTTCCCATGACAACAGTTGGCGCTGTCACATGTCAACACAAAAGACATTTGCCCTCAAATGTCACTTCCCTCATTGACTTTAGTCATACTTTCACAAAAATATTTTTTTTATTCCAACCAATTAAAGGTTTTTATTACAAGTTCTGTGCCCCCATTTAAACATAACTTTTGTGTCTGGCAGGGTCATCTCCGCTATGTTCTTTAGCATCTAGGTCAAGACTGAATGATATCATGAGTCCCTTTTCATCTGGGGCAGGATCCGGATATAGGCTCACCGTGTCACCATTATAGGATGTGGATGAAACTGCAATGATCTCATGAGTCTTAAGTGACACAACAACATGGCCACTTAGTAGACCTTGTCACGCAGATACAAGAAAACGTCGCAATGCAATTTCCAGCTCCAGGGTTTAGGTTCTTGTTAGTGATTGTGATTCTTTCTCAACAGGTAAATATACCAATGTCTAATTATTAGACTAATAATTGTGAATATGTGAGAGAAACAAAATAGTGCTGCGTTGTGTTTTTATTTTGTGTTGTAAAAACAATGGACAATAAATGTTCCAGGCTAATTCTCTTCCGTATTTTTCCCCAGTATGTTGATTAGCTGTGTTTATCCTCAGCTAATCATTATCAGTTCTCTGAAGTGTTGTCTTATCAGTTACAAACAGGTACAAGTGCTCCCAATTGATCCACTAAAGACTCCCACCGTGATGAGGCCACTGTCTAGTCACACAGAGCCCAAGGAAGACACTGTTCAAAATCAATAAGTCTCCCTGTGACATTGGCTCTGCTAAAATCTACACTTCTAGTAGCTCATCAATGTGAATGTGAGAGGCAGTGTAAGGAATCATTGAAACAAAAGCGATACTCTGTGCCACAATACAGCTGCATTGATGATTTTAATTGTATAAAGTTGTTTTCAAGAGATTTGTAACCTAACTGCTGCAAATATTATTTGAATTCCGGTTAAAAAAACAGGCTTTATTCTGACCTAATGGAAATGATCAGGATATATACTTGATATTTCACTCCTTTGTGTGAAACATTTATTTTTTTTCTGATCAAAAAAAGGTTACACTTTTTTACAAATATGTCAGCTGCTTGGCTTATCTACACTGCATCGCAATTCTCCCATCTATTATCGTAAGGGACTAAAATTCGCTGTTTGGGTAAAACAAAGTAATAGTGGCTGCAATCAATGCACAGTCATTTCTGGAAAAGGTTGAGGCACATTCTACCAAATGGTTAGAGGCACTTTCATTTAATTAATGTTGTATGTCTGTGTTTAACGTACACGGTTTTAGCAGAAAATTGATAATGTTGCTGGACAGAAAACTGAAGCTATTTGCAGAGGAATTACAGGGGAATCTCATTGCAGTGTATGGATAAAAAAAAAAACAATTAAAAAAATCACATTTCACTGCAGGGCTTTTATTGCCTGGACAGTTTGAATTTGACTTGGTGCTTTAGTTTAAATCAAAGCCAAACTGAGTTGTCTTAACTAAACAGAGACATTTTTGACAGGTATTAGAAGTATTTCATGAATATTTTCTCAGCTTAAATCAAGACTGAGGTACAACTCCAAGTGCTTCTGTCTCTCACGCTAATATTTCTGTTTGTATCACCCTGTCTCCTTGTTGAACCACAGCTACTTGCCTCTACTTGATGTCCAATCTAAATAAAAAAGATTGTAATATAATAAAGGACCCATAGTCCCTACTTATACAGTACTTATTGAGTGGAACATTGAGATTTATATAACTCCTCTCAATGAGAGAGAAAGAGAGAAAAGGAGAGAAAGAGGGAAAGAGAGTTTCTCTATGATTGCGAGTGGGGTTTAAGGTTACCGACTAATTTCCCAGTCGTTACCTGCCGACAGCGCCACATCCGGTCTCCTCAGTGTTTTTCAACAGGGAACAGTACAATCTGTTATACTGTAGTGATCATCAGCTCTTCCTCGACCAATGATTACCAGTAATTACCTGTTTTTCACTCCATCCATCCATCCCTCCTCCTCTCTCTCTCTTCCCCTTTCTCCCTTGAGCTATTACCCTAACTGGCTGTTGTGGAGCAAAGAGGAGGTGTGTAGAGAACAAGGCAGGCTTTTATGGACTCCCCACCAGCGCCACTCCACACCGCTCCATTTTGAAATTATCGGGTCCCCTTGCTTTTGAAGTCTCTGTAAGCGCACCCTCCTATTTACGAGATGGCTATGTACTTAAAGGTCACAGATTGATCAAGAGGTCCTAAAGATGGCCTTTTCCCTGAAAGCACCGCAATACTGTGGCTTCCACAGGCCACATCTGTGGGAGAAAGAGGGAAAATAAAATGTATCACTCCCCCAAAGTCAGGCATATTCAGACTTTAATGTACAATTCCATTTACCCTGGAAAATGCCACAATTGAGTATGGAATTCACAATGAGCACAGCAATTTATCAGTGCTTTTTTGTCCATTTCTGTTGGCTCAAGCTTAAGCATATTTTACTTACTGATTACCCACAGGTCATTTTATAAATGTGTCAGACTAACTTTGTTTGAACATGAGACCTTCGCTACATTGTTTTGTCCATTTTAGAAATACATTTGACACACACACAGAAAATAGCAGCATCAATATTTTTACAGCCTCTATGCTGGAAATAACAGCTGGCAGTATACTGAAGCCCATCAGCTCTCAGTTGAATATTAAAGAAATTAATGTTATTGTAAGGGCCCTAGTTAAAGTATGTTTATGCACTTCTGTGTGCATGTTTTTTGCATTTTCTTAAATCTTCTAATTTATTTAATTCCATTTTTTAATTTATATAAAGAATTACTTACTTGCTATACTTGAATTTACAGCAGGTTATTGCAACTACTAACCAAAACAATTTGCTCAGATTCTTTTGATATTCTCTGTTTTAATGCTATATTTTTCTTTAAATAAGATGTTGTACATTATTTCATTAATACAAGGTTTAAATATGAAGAACAAACTGAATTACACAAATGGACAAAGAGAGAGAGAGAGAGACAGAGAGAGAGAGAGAGAGAGAGAGAGCACCATGGCTTTGATTCAGATGGATATTTGTTTAACTAATGTAATCCCCTGAATCAAAGTGTTTGTCTGAGACTCACTTGCTCAGAACACAAATGTGTCAGCACCAAACAAAGCTGTACAAAAGCACACAGGCTTCATTTATCATAGGGTCCCAAACTAAACTCACTCTGTTATTATTATTGATAGTCAGTGCCTTCAGCCTGTCTTATTTATTAGCCAACTGGGGATGAATGGGAGACGGCTAGCCGGCATATACGATGCCAATTTGACCCCGTGTTTTAAAATATGCACGCTGTGAACACCAGACCGGGTAACTTGGCAGAAGCACGGACTTAAAAACTTTATTGATTGCATCACTCGCCGAAAATATGATGCATGTCACATTTGACAACACTATAAGAAGAGGGGTCAGAGCGCTAGGACTAATGAAACTGTTTTGAGAGGGGGGAGCGGAGAGATGGATGTTGTTTTCTACAACATTAACCTTGCAAATGGCTGCCAAAGAGCAGCGATGCCTCACACCACACACACATCCTTGCTGTCAACTCTGGCAACTTCCTGATGGTTGACATTAACACCAAGCCAAAAATCTAAAACCATTAAAAATACCTGTACTCATGCAGGGAGCTAAAATGAAGTAATATATTTCCAAATAAATGAAAATCTTATTAGCATCACAACAGTGCTCGTGGCAAAACACCGGGTGATTTGAAAAGTGTCCCCTGCTGTCTGCTTGTGGGGATGACAGATGAGGTGAGGACGATGTAAAGGGATTGGTGTGGAGCAGGGGTGGGGTAGGGGTGTTGGGAGCGGCTGCAAAGGAACAGACCCAGAGTTAAATCTCTTGAAAATGAGTAATCTTACATAATAATATCCTCATGTGTCTTGATAAGAGTAAACCCAGAACAAGCCAACAGCATCCGTCAGCATGGTCTATGAAAACTCACTAACAACATTATGGATCCTGAAGGCAGCTATTGCCCCAGCAAATATGCTCTGTGAACCTCTAATTTGGCAGCTATATCTTCTTTAACGACACCATTACCAGTGGCTATCACCATAACCGCATCCACAGCAACAATCCTCACAAAACCCATAATGTGAAACCACATTAAGATGGCTCCCGTGGACTCATATCGGAGTGCTGCTGTGCTGTTACACACATGAACAGGCTACAAACCCACACAACCACAGGCATTAAATTGTCCCTACTGACTACATTAGCTATCTGGTATTGTTTTAACAGGGAAGTAATTAACTGACTTGGTCAATAGGTGGGATGGAGAGCCAGTCTGAAAGGTGTTTATAGGTCCCAAGAGTCATGGCTGGGGTAAGAGGGCACGACAGAGACCATCTATCCAAACGCAATGACCTGACCGATCCTCCACTAAAGGGTCACACTTAATTATTGATAAGAAAAAAGAGACTTTATTTAAATAAAATAAAAATACTACAACAGATATAACTGCTACACAATTTAAATAATACAGATTTCTGTTTTGTGTCTATTTGAGTGCTAGACTGTGCCCATGTGTGCTACATGTTTGTTTGAGAGTAGGGGTTTGAATGTGCACGACTGTGTAGGTGTGTGTTAATCAGACAAGCTGAATGTACTCCCTTTTTATTTTTTAACACACTGTACGAAAAGGCGCTGCGGATCAGTAAATGGCTCCCTTCGCTAATCATCTCTGCTGTAGCAAGGGAAAAAGGGAGAGATAAATGTTTGAGTGGAGAGGTTGAGGGCGTCTCTTTCAGACCTGCCCCTACTGTCTGTGAATAAAAGCCTGAAAAGGAGCTACAACGACAGGCTAGAAGTGAGTCCAACTGGGCTTTGAAAACCCTGCCTCTTCTCCGGGCCTTGGTGCTAATGCATCTGACTCAAAGGCTGTAAGCCAGCAAGAGAGAGAGAGAGAGAGAGAGAGAGAGAGAGAGAGAGAGAGAGAGAGAGAGGCAGGAAGAAAGAAAAAAAGAAAGAAAAAGGGAGAGAAAGGGGTAGAGAGACAGGGAACTGGTGCTACAGAGGACAAAGAGCTCCAAGGTGTGCACTCGGTATTCAGTAATTGGTAAAAGAAGCTTCATTTCTTACAGTGATTTCCTGTCTTTTTACCGTCTCTGACAATCCTGATGCTTTTAATAGGGGTATGAGTAGGGGCTATTCTGTGCACCTATACCCCCCACCCCCACCCCCCCAAGTCCCCTCGAACACCAACCTGCCTGGCTGCTCAGCCTGACCACCCCTCCCGTCTCCTTCTCGCCTCACAAAATGGAAAAAAGAAAAAAAGCATTAACCATATTCTTTCTGTCGTTCTCTCTCTTTGAATACCTCAAACCCCTTTAGCTTTAATCATTTCTGGATCAGACTCAGTCCAAATAAGCCAAGCCATTTTCTGCACTCAATTACTCCCTTAACAGCATCAAAAAGAGAAAGGATTCAGGTATAGTGAGGAGAGAAAGAGGGTGAGAGGGAGAAAATTGTGAAGCATCTTCATCCGCCGAAATGCTTTGAATGCTTCGAAAGGCTTTCTTTTTTAATGAAAAACCAGTAATAAGAGATGGTTCTGACTATAACAAAATGTTTACTGTCTGTTCGCTAGCTGTGAGCTCTTCACTCTCCCCCAGATAAATCGTTGAAGAGGGAGAGGGGGAATAAAGGCTTGAAGAAATGGGCATCCAAATTACTACATTTCCACCGAATCCTGCTTTCATTACCAAGGAAAATATATCTGAAGGTACTTCACTCCAAAAGGTATTTTAATAATACATTACTTTTCTCATAACTACTCTTAACCTTTAAATACAATGCATTTTGGATGAATGCAGCTGTCACGGCTTGGTGCTCAGATAATGAGGCATCCAACTCTTATTTACTGTTGTCCTTCTGTGCTACATGAGATTTCAGATTTCACTATACTGTGAGTCCTATGCAGCCATATATATATATATATATATATACTGCAAGTCAGTCCAAACTACAAATATTCTCTGATGGGCCTGAATCAGGGCACAGCTCCATCCAACGCTTGTGGGTATTTCATAAAATGTATGCAGGAGGTGCATCTAAATAGGTTGCTCTTTTTCGTAAAGTAGCACTCAATCCATAAGCATGGGCTTCGGGCTTGAAAATGCTGCCCTGTTTTTCCTCATTGCCCAAATTGCCCACATTGTTCTAAACGCCCGCCAGTAGATACAAATCAAGTATGAAATGTGTGAACACCAACAGAGGTCAATAAAGCATGTCCACAGTAATATAATGTGATTGATTTTCCTCTGCAGCTCTTTCCATACGGGATTCTGCTGTGTGCACATTGCCGATGATTACACAAAAACTGCTGATGGTTAATCATAATGGCTCGGGGTGAGCACTTTACTTTGGTGCTCCCTCCTTCTCATACCCTGCGCTCATTTCCCCTCTTAGCCAGCCGATGGTCAGTAAGGTCAACGTGACACGCATGCATCCCAAAACGGCACCCACAGGGGCGAGAGTGGAAGCCGCTGTTTGGTTGCCTCACCAAGAGCCTCTACTGGCTATGGTAGTTTCTCTCCACCGTCTCTCATTATATCAGTAGTGCTACAGCGGGTTCTGAGGTCGAACACTGAGCGCAGGGTGGCCGCTTTTCTAGGGTCCTCAACAGAGAAATAATATCTTTGCCTGCCAGAGGAATGCAAACAGTAAACAGAGAAAGTAAACAGGTAGATGTGAACCTCTTGTGTTGCAATCAATACTGTGGACCACCGAAGGAACAATTCCATGAAGTGTCAACATATTCAGTTTGAAGCTAGTTTTTCATGTTCTGCATAGCTGGATCTCTGAACACCTTAATCTTGCCAAAACGTTTCAGTGTCATCAGCAAACTTTGCTATCTCCTATTCTATTTGTTGTTGTGTATTTTTATGAAATGAATATCTTCAACTTGAGTCATTGTTGCCAACAACCCCTGATGACCAGACATATTCTTCACCAACTGAAGGCAAATTACAAAAAAGAAGAGGATGAGTAAAGATGTGTTGTGTTGCGTTGGTCTCTAATAGGTTACTTTTGGCATCAGAGTGGGTAAAGAGAAGTTATGCATTTGGGCTGTGAAAAGAAAAAGGCCTCTGCAATGTCTCTGCAAAGCACCTTTTAAAAACATACTCAAAATTATAGCTCTGTTCTTTGCTAAGATGATCATTTACAGCACATGAACAAAGCTACCAGCTATCCAGGGTGTTAATTAAATCTAGATGCCTTTTAATGCATTTAAACACCCACTTTATATTTTCCACTTTTCATCTATCCACAACATATTTTTACCATTCCCTTATTATGCTCTTTAAAGAAGAAAATCCGGGCCAAATGAATGTTCATAGAAAAGAACAGAAGCTTTGACTCTTAATGGGCACGTTAGCTCAGCAAAGTCGCTAATGGACGATGCTAATTATCACAAGCTTGGAAGGCCTCACAAAGGGAGTGGATCAATATGTGACGTGGCGTGCTCCACTCATTCATAGATGTTGGATGATGACATTCGCTTGAAACATGGCACTAGACAAGAGTGCATTGTAGGGGTGGGATGATGGTGGGGGACGGGGAGTGCGAGGACCAAGAGTGTTCTGCTCTTTCATTTCCAATGTGTGTTGGCTCAAAGAGGATACCTAATGCTTTCATAAAGGCAGACAACAGGCAAGGGGAAGAGCAGTGTGTGCTGGTGAATAAAGGAAAACAAGAGAGTCTCGGTCTTATTGAAACTGGTTGTACTGGAAGGTTAACAGGTAGTCTCTGGAGAGGAAAGCGGTGGAAAAACTTTGTTGGTTGGGCTTTGGAGCAGAATAAACATTTTCCATAGGTTACAGCATTTTCCTAAATGCTATATGAAAATAGAACTTGTTGAGAGTGATCAGTGATGGACCCCAGAAGATGCCTTAGACAAAGAACTACTAGTAGTGTGCTGCCACATGATGATACATTTTATTGCAGCAAAAGTTAAGCAAGGTTGAGCTGGGACTGCAACTTTTCATGCAGTCACTAACGTCGGCCTAAACACATCCTTGGTATTTTTCTATAAATGCTTAAACTGTTCAAAATGTTACTGTCTTTGCTGCATAGGCCATGGGTTTGAGTCCGACCTGTGGCCCACTGCTGCATGTCATCCCCTCTCTCTCTCTCACCGTTTCCTGTCTATCTTGAGCTGTCCTGTCAAATAATGGCAAAAAGACCCCAAAATTTGAAATGTCGCCAGTCACATGGAGGCCTTAACACAAACAAAGTTTTACGTTTAGTGTTTCTGTTGATGAACCTATAGAATTTGGTATTGTTCACAAAAAAAATGTAATTCTGAAGCACAATTAGGGACCTTTGTTTGTGCAAACCAAAATGTTTTACCATGAATAGCTTCCATTCAGGCCCAACGTAAAGATGCTCAGTTCAGCTAGTTAATCACTTAATCACAATGCTGCTTGTTTTCCAAATTTATGGCTGACATGTAAATGACTGTATTTGTGCTTTGGTGTTTTCGTTAAGGAAATTTTACCTTTAATTTGAACCAAACCACAGGAAACTAATCTGTAGCTCTTAACATTACCATTATTTATTTTGTTAAGTCCAGAGAGGCTTTTTTCACATCAGCTTAACTTGCCCTTTAGGTTATGTGGTAGACCTCAACAGAACAAAGCTTGTTGGACAATTCTGTGTCATTGTAATCTGTAATACTAGTTACAAAGCCAGATCCTTGGTAGGTGTGGCATGGGCATACAGCCAAAACAGGCAAGTGAACATTCAAACTAAAACATCTGAACAGGTAACAGGATCCCCCACAACTTTGGGGGTAATTTGGACACAGTGTGGCACACTTTCTTTGGTGCAATATCCTGCTCTGGACCCCTCCTCCTTCCTTCTCCTCCCCAGAGAGACCCATTGATCTGCTGTCTGGTGAGCACTGTGTCTCCAGTATCAGGATAATTCCAGGAGGGATTGGTTTTCCCTTGTTACCTTGTAGTTGGGAGCCCTGTTCCTGCCCCTTCCTAATTCTCCCCGCCTTAACTTCCCAATGGCACTGGGCACGAACAGCAGACAAGGGTCTCTTTGTCCTCTGTTTGAGGCAGGAAATGGAAGAGATGTTAGCTGAAAGGTCTGAAGATGCTTCTCTTCCTCTATCAACAGCATGCACCTGCAGAATTAAAATTAACATACGGTATATAATATGTTGCATATAAAGGGTTGCCATTGTATATGTCCATCTTAAAAGTCCATGTGAAGTGTTTCTCTCCCAAAGCCTTAATGGTGTGACTCATCTGTGTTTGATTAAAGTGCTAGAAAACTTCATGAACAATCCACTGTGTCCATCACAAGCTGCTAGTAATTCCCAAGGCACCTTCATTCAAATGAGACAGACATTAAACAGAAATTATCTTTCTAGATACCGTGTTTTCTTAGTCATGCCTCTGATGTTCACTTGTTTGCTTATTCATTGCCTTCTTTTTAATAACTATATCTTAATAGTGTCCATCCAGTCTGCTTGTTTATCTAAACTCCTGACCAAAAATGTAAGAAATATTTAGTCCCCCCTTTTTCAACATTTTCTGCCTTTACAGGTTATTACTTGCTGTCATTTTCATTTTGACCTACATTTTGACCTAGTACATGTTGGGACATAACAACATTAAAACAAATCCCATTTGAAAAAGTTCTAACTTTGTAGAAATACATGATTTGGTCAGTTTATTTTCCCCCGAAAAGAATTTATACAAGCAAAATCAATATTTTAACAAGGAGGTGGGGTAAGGTAGCATGTACATAAGAGCACAAATAGTGCAATCATCACCAAAATGGGAATTTAGGCTGGCTGTGACACTGGACATCTCTTTCATCCAGCCCTCCTTTCCTCTTGCCCTGAAATAATGCCATGAGAGCTGCCTCTACAAAAGTTCCCAGCACACAGGCAATTCTTATTTTCCTTTCATTGTCCCTCCTGGACAAGACAAACAAGCAAACAAGGCTTGAGAGCGCATCCTTTCATTTCCATATAGATGAAAAGTGTGCAATGAAATAAACAAGTGTCCATTTGTACACAAGGCACAATGGTTTTCATCTTGATGATTCAGTATTGTTCGAAGTGCTCTATAAATTACCTGAACAAAACATTGGATAGGATGATATTCACTGCATTGTAATTCTAAAAGCGTACTAATAGATTTTGCCAGTGTCCGAGCACTTGAGACATGAAAGAGGTTAAAGCAACATGGGAGATGATAGTATCCCTCTTCAGTCTTATTCACACCAGATGTCATTATACTCACTTATCCACACTTGTGACCACATCCAGTTCCTTTCGGGTCTTGTAATGTTACATGTGCAAGCTAGAATGGATTCTGTATGGAACATATAGAAAAATTGCATGGACTGTTTATACTCACATTCATAATATCTGTACGACTAAAAGTAAGCCTTTATAGTGGTGGAAACATCAAGAAATTATAGCTTGTATTGTACACCTATAATCTTCAGTTTAAAGGTCCAGTGTGTAACTTTTAAGAGAATCTATTGTCAGAAATGTGTTTTCATTAGTGTATAATCACTGGAAAGTAAGAATTGTTGTGTTTTTGTTACCTTAGGACAAGCTTTTTTATCTACAGACACTGCTAGCCTTTCATGGAGTTGCCATGTTGAACCACCACGTTTCTACCGTAGCTCAGAACAGACAAACCAAACACTGGCTTTAGATAGTGCCTTACTTATGACTTAGATACTGGTTAGCTGTTGCATATGCTAACTGTACTAGCTGCTGCCACTAGCTAGTTAGCAGTCCTATTAAATGACTGTACCCGGACTGGGTACTCAAAGGACAGGGGGAATTTAAACACTACTAGCATAGGAGCGAGGGGTATCTAGCGCGGAATTCTGCCAAGGAGCGGGGCTTGAATGTGCGACAGAACCGGAGTGGGGTGGACTAACGGAGGCCAGCTGATTTACAGACATGAAGTGTATGAAGTGCACTTTGTTGAAATAAATTAACTAAATGTCCAGTGTCCTTTCTGGTTGTTCCAACACATTCAGCTGATAAAATATTTATAACTAAATTATAATCATAAATGTGTGACGACTGGTCGACGATTGGCTTTATCTAATGATTACTAGTCGACTAGGAAAATGTGGCAGCCCTAATTACATTACTTACCTATGCCGTTGTTTGCATATCATGGTATTTGTCATGGTATTGGATCCCTTACCCCACCTTTAACCATAGCTAATAAATAATAATATAATTAAACAGATTTATTTTTCCAATAGTGATTTGTAATGATTTTGACAGATGATGTTGTCCTGTGGTGCCAGATCCTATGCTTGTGTTGTTCTAAAGTGCAATGACGAAGAAGGTATTTTGGCGTTTAATTTGGCCGAGACATGTTTCCCCGAAATCCTTATGTAGTAGTATTAAAAGTGTAGTTTAGAAGCCTGAGTAAGGGATACTGTTGTGCAAGGAGGCAAGCACTGCAACCAAATAAGCACTTAACTAAAAATCTTGGTGTGAATTTTGATGATGATTATACTCAATCCCAAGGAAAAGACAGACTGAATTAGCACTGAAAGGCCTCTTTAATCTGAAAAAAAGTTCAGACTACAGAACAGAGCTCTGATAGATGCAATGATCAAGGTTTATATTCCTTTGATCTGGACAACCCCAGTTCTTTACCAAACCTCTCAAGACCAGTTTCCGTGCTTACACACACCAGCATCTCTCATCTTTTGATGAAAAAGCTTGTGCGGTACACACAGCTAAACAATATTTCGCTCCCAGGTTCCAGGTCCCATTTGAAGAGATCACATCGGGACATGAAAGCATTCTTTTTTCCTTATATCCAACCCCACTCATGTTTGCCTGAAGCGTCGATCCTCTGATGGTGGTAAATGAGTTAGAGACAATCCAAGTCTTGGGTTAATGGAGTAGTGAGCTGTTAATGCTGCTCGAGTGGTTGTAACAAAGCACTGAAGAGACATAAAATGCAGAAATCTAAAAAAAAAAACCCCACCATACTGTCTTAGACATGTTGGATGATTGGAGATAAGCACAGACAACACATTTGCAAGATGCTCAGAACTGAAGAAAGCCAACATGTGCAACATCCATTACGGCTGAACCCTGGACTTCAGTTTTAGTATCCAACTGTTGACAACAGTTGTTAGTCAGTTGTCATGATTATTGTGGCAATGTCTAATTATGTATCCTGGGATAAATTATGCTAATGTAACCGTTGAATAACTTTTCTCCTCTCATAAGAGGTTAGTTGTTTTTAATCTCGCCCAATTAGCACATTAAACACAAAGTGCTACAGAACCGAGCAATACTGGAGCAAATGAGCCCACCAATCTAATTGGGAATTAATGAATGCTTTAAAGTGCTAGCAGCCAGTGCAATTGTAATTCAAAACAAGAGAAAATTAATCACAATAATTTCTGGGAGAGAAAGTTAGCATTAACATAATTGAAGCAGAGAGGATAAAAAGGCCATGGCAGCGTTGGGGAGCACAACTAATCAGTAATCCTCCATGGAGGAAATTGTTTGTTATTCCAATTAATTATCCACTGTACTTAATCACCTAAATTGCAACAGAAAACAATTTTTCTGCCTTTTTCTCTAGCTTTCATATCACAGAAGATGAACTGTCCAAGGGTGTTCGTTGGTGGGTGGGAGAGGGGTCACTAAAATAGCCACAATGGGACCAAATTTTTCTGTGACAAAACACTAAATGGACACTGTTTAAGCAAAGCACTAGTTTAAATGTTGGCATACTTACTTTTCTCATTCTTTTCCCTAAGCTTCACCTCTTTACTGCCTGTCACCTTTGTATGAGGCAAGAGACATATTTTTACACCCCTGGTTCATGAATAAATGGCTTGAAAAATTGGGCTTCATTGGCAGTGATACAGTCTGCTGTATATCCTTTGTGATTTTACAGTCCCATTGCAGGTATGATAGTCCTGAACAAGCAGCAACATTTATCCTGGACATGGGCATGATTGTAATGATGTTGGGAGAGAATGTATCTGTTGCTTTCAGAGCATCTGTTGCCAATGCAGGCGCAATGGCATTAGCAGCAAAAAGCCATGGAACATTAACCGCTCCCAACAGAACTTCCAGATGGATTTTGTTCTAATGGCATCATTATACGCTAAATTAAAAGGCGGGTAAATGGAAGTGCAAAAATTAAAATGACTGAAAAAAAATCTCTCAAGCTTGAGCTGTCTTTAGTGGAGGCCTCCGACAGAGAGAGAGCCACGCAATGAGTGTTAATCATACGCATATATAAAATAGTCATGAAGGAATGAATAGTACAGTAGGGTGGCAGTACACATTACGCTCTGTTATGTTTAACGCACCAGCTGAGACTGAAATGGCTGCTTTGCAGATGATGTGTTCAGCTTACATTTCACTTGTTAACCTGTTAGATACTCTTTAAGTGATTTCAAAAGCTAATGTGTTGATTTTATAAAATTATAAGATCCTATGTTTTGGACATTGGCTTTACATAATCATTGTTTTCTCAGTATGTAATAATAATAATAATAATTGACAAAGTATGATCACAGAGCTTTGTTATTACACAAAAAAGAAAATATTTGAAGTTATATTTTTTTCCTTAAAAAGTCCTTCACTGACAGACAGATAAAAGAAGAGGAGATGTACAGTATGTTATCCTACATTCTGACATGTTTGGAGTCAGTAAGCACTGAGCAGAGTATAACTCACTACTCATAAATTTAGCCCTCTCCTTCACCAAAGTACGGAGGCCACAGTGACATTAGTGCATAGTCCACAGAAACATGAATGCAACACGCAACTGTGGGCGCAGACTTGGGGTCACCTGGGGTCTTGACCCTGACTGAGACCTTCTGACCTCTGTCTGGGCCTCGACAGACACTCGTGGCCTTAACCTTTACCCCTTGACAAGCTGTTGTGTCCAAAACCACCTATGAGCTCCCTGTGTAAGGTCTGGTCCTTTCCTGGATCGATCAAACACAAGGAATTAACTTTTGCAAGGAAAGAACAAGGTCATCGGCATATAGAGGTCATCAGAAGACACGTTGTGTCCTGGTTCTCATTTTCTTATTTGGAAATTTTATCCCACTTCAAATAAATACCTGTTTTTTGAGTTCCAAAAAAGGCAAGTTGTCGTTTGGGAAACAAACAATCACAGCTAGTAACACCTGATTTATATTCTTTTCATGCTATCACCACGTTTCTTTGTTCAAATTACTCTCAGAAAAGAGCTTTAACGAAAGTAATTGAGGCTATGTTTTACACTGGAGGTACAGAGCATTCTGTATTGCTGTGGGAAGGGTCGGCAGCACTCACTGTTGTGAAGAGGGATGAAAGAGAGGGAGTTTGAGCTGCTACCCTCTGACCCGATAATTAAAAAGGAGAGATTTAACAAAACGCCATTATCAAAACAACTCTCCTAAACCCATTCAACATGACTTATTTCCTGAACACATAACAGCTAATGTAACTGAGCAACCCTCTTGGTAATGATTGCTACTAATGTTCATATTGTCTACATTTAGCATGTTTTTTTTTTAATTGTGTGGGTCATTTTTTAGTCACCGCTCTTATGTGGGTATGACTGCTATCATTCGCTCTTTATCTCTCCAAATAGGCAAATTTCAGTTTCAGTGTTTTCTCTGGACCCTGCATCACAACTCCACTAACATTTATGTGAATTTAACTTTCATGTAAAAGATAATTTTTGAATGATTTTATCTATCTCCTGCTCCTCACCCCCTTTTGAGTGTCCCTCCACTATGTTTGTCTGCCTTGACAAAAGCTTCATCAGAGACTCCCAGCCATCTCGATAATTGGGCCCATTTATTTCAAAGGTACATTTAATGGTGTCTCTTATTTTTCAGCAGCCTGCTGAGGATTAAAGTAGATCACAATGCCCCTTTTCTCATGGTTCTATTTTCTTAATTTTAGAGGTGGTCAATTATTAAATTATTTTCACTTTTTCTTTCATCTGCGACATACAATAAATTGTCCAGACCTCTTTAGTTAATGGTGGCGGTGACAGTGGGTGTCTGTGTGTGCACTCCATGCATGTGTGTTAGTGTGCATAATCATGTGCATTTAGGCATGTGATTTTGTGTGTCTTCATGTACTGTGTACTGTAAATATGTGGTGTTTTCTTATGCAAGTGTGTACTACATGTTCGTGTGAGACCAAACATTTACGTGTCTGTCTGTGTGTGTGTGTGTGTGTGTGTGTGTGTGTGTGTGTTTTAAAGGGCATTTCCATATCTACTGTTCACACTGCAGCAGAGGGGGGTAATGCCAGACACCCCTCAATCCTTTTATTACACACCACAAAACATCAAAAGCCACGTAAGCAACCAAGGTGGAGAGAAATTACTTGTGTGTGATTTCTCTGCCTCTGACTCTCATGTCAGCTCTCCCCTTTATGTCAGTAATTGTGGGTGATTATTTTAACTGTGAAAAGGGTAGCAGGTAATAGAGGCTGATTAAATCCAATGGACAGCAGCCCAGACAACCCTTAAGACACAGCCATGTAATAATAGTGAGAGCCAGCATCACCTACACAGCCTGTCCACTCACCTTATTTTCCGTGACATGAGGCCAGTTGCAATTTAATGCATTTATTGTGGTGTTGGTCCCTATATTGACAGCTGTAAACAGTTGTGGTTAAATTGAATCTTGCAGCCCTGCCATGGTTCTCTATGGTAAAGCTTATGTTACAGTGACAAAATGTGCTGGCTTACTCCAAAATGAGAAGAATGCTCTCACACACAGACACACACGCACGCACGCACGCACACACACACACACAAACACACACACACACACACAGACACACACACACACACACAAGGAGATGATATACTATCATTTGGCAACCACAGGCTGACACAACAGGGATTAGTGTCAGTGCCGAGATTTCTCTTTCAAAAAACCTAATATGAAAACTGTTACTGCCAAGAAGTATGAACTCCTCATTTTTCATTCCTAAACAAGACACCTTGTAATCTCAACTCAAGATATCCAGTTAAAAGGCTTGTTGGAACAAGTGCAACACAGTCATAATAGATAACCAAATAACACCTTTATGCGAGCTGCTTATGATGTGCTAATTTGTTTATCTTATTCAGGGTTAACGTTTACATGACAGATTACACAGTGAAAAATGTATCATTGTTCATACGTGTACTTAATATTACACACTGACATAATGATGTGGATGTCTAAATTAATAAATCCTTTATGTGGATTTTGATGGAAATGTATTTTAGGCTTGTCATTTGTGTTCATAGTCGGGTTGGAATTGAAAGAGTGAAGCTTTAAAACATCTTTGTAAAGGTAAACCAAACAGGCAATACATGGAGTACTTCAGCTGAACGTCATTATAAGAAAGTCCACATGAAAATGACCTTTTGTGAGAACAGCAGTTGAAATGCTTTCCTGTATTGTTGGACAAGGGCTTAAAACAAATGGCAACTCCCTCTTAAAGTACCAAACATGTAATTCCTCAAAATGTTCTGTTTCTTTTAATGCATGCATTTCCAAAATATAAAGCCTAAAGGATTGGACAGAAATTAGTTTTATCTTAGCTCTAACATATTGATATTTTACACCACTGTCTTGCATCCTCTCTTGTAAAAGTTTTACACCAGGAACAGTGACAATTCAGTCATATTGCCTGAAGTTATTTCTGAAACGCGGGTGACCATTTATTTAGAAAAACTCTCCAGAAATTAAATCACCATCTACTGGGTTTGGAGTGAATTCTTAATGTGATCTTTATTGATGAACAGGGCTGGTTGAGCAAGCCATGAGCACAAAGAAGTCAGTCTGTTGGTGGTGGTGCCAAGGCTGATATAAATCACATCTCCTCCATGCTATTAACTTTTGGAGCTATAGGAAGGTTAGGAGTGAGGCTGCTACAGGAACATCCCCTACAGAGACCCTTGGTGGATGGGGGACTTTACACCCAAGTAAACAACTCTCCCTGCCCAGAGGGCAGCACCAACAATACCCCATCCATTACAAAGAGCAGAGAAAGAAAGAGGGTGGGAAACAAGGAAGGGAAAGAAACAACAAACATTTATTTACTGTCGCTGTTGTCACTTTTCTAGCCATTTTTTTCATGATTTACGATTGGCTCTGAGAAGCTTGAGGTGAATTGATTGGGTCAGGTGAATTTAAGAAAGAGGCATTGGTCCTGGTATGGAAGCAGCTCAGAAGTTGCTTTCAGAAGGAGCTGGAATATACATAAGAATAAGAGATGACATTGTTTCATCATATTACATGACAAAATGTGAAAAGTCACTTTGTCAAAAGCTCTCAGCACTAGGATACAATAAACAAAAGGGGGAAAAAATGCATGCTAATATCCAAGGTATTGCCTAGAAAGTAAAGACTGCATCACAAACACCAACTTAACATGAATATGAATGCTTTTACAAGAACATCTAACCACAGCTGTCATTACAAAGAGGAAAAAAACATCTCAGAAATAAAGTTCTTGTTATTTGGCAAACAAAACCCCAAAGAATTTCTCAATCAAACACAAGTCTTCCCATTCATGAAGGAGAGGAACCTGTCATCGCCCTGGCTCGTGTCAGCTATGAATTATGTCTCGGCTCCTGTGGGTTGTGCGATAATGGGAGTCTGATTATTTTAACAACCACCTCACCTGAGGAGGATAAACTCGCATTCCAGAAATATCTGTACAGTAGATGTGCCACAACTTCTCTGAAGAGCTTGAAAACCACTGTGACATTACATGCCATAGAATTTTCATTGGCCTTTACACCCATTTATCCCATGACCAGAATGAGTAAGGTGAATTGTATAAAACAACCAAACACATACATTCATAATTCATAAATGAACATTCTCCTGTAGTTTCTACTGTATTTATTCAGGGACTTTGATCTTCTGGTCTTGTCCTTGGCAAGTGTGAATGAACAGATTTAGTTATGTTGTGTCTGGGGGTACAGAGCATGTCTGGGATGGAAAGTACAGTATAAGGTAACCAAGTCTTCCAGCTATGAACTCACCTGGATAAAGTGACCTGATACAGGATGTATCATCTTTGCCTTCAAAGGCCAATGTAACATTTTTTGTTATTGATTTAAAAGTATGTCTAGATAAGAACTCAGACTTTAAATTTTTACTTTCATCTCTTTGATTTGTATCTGTAGTATCATTCCCTGTAAAATACATCATGCTGGCATATTTTAGGTTATTTCACAATGTACTTTTTTACAGCGAGAAGAGCTTTAACTGTTACCACTTTATAACAGCAAATCTACAGTAAATGTGACTTATCTTAATACTTAGCATTGCTGGCTTCACCTCTGAGTTCAAGTGATAGCTTTTTTTAATGTTAACATTCCTTATGTTTTCTGTTCTTTCATGGGTTGAATTACAGATTGTGATTTTAAAACTCATTTTGCCATTGAAGCTCTAATCAATGGCTATCATGAGCATGTGGGATGCTCGCACCCATTTCTCACTGTGATTCCACTAATACATTTTTACATCAATTTAATCTTTTGAGTTTATTAGGTATGAAATTGACTGCTGTCTGTTTTATATCTGACTGTGCACAAGCTTTGAGTGATGACGTTAAGTTTAGACTCTCATTTAATTCCTTCTGCTCACATGCTATATGTAAAGTGTTTTGCCAAATATTAATTTATTCATCTGACATACATGAAAATTTAAAATATAGGGAAAGGCAATTGGTCAGATTATTACTGTGTCTGTACGAGGGGTTCACCTCTTCTGCTTCAGGTTGCACCATAAGGAAAACATTCTATTTATTGACTTGAATTGATGTAAGAAGAATCTCCTCAACAACCTAAAATAATCTCTTTCAAACTGTTTCACAGTTTATTAACTGATTTTATGATGAAGATTCAGATAAAACATTTACAACAATAATGCATATTTAATCTCTCTCCCTGCATGTTCAACCTTGGGCTGTGGTAGCCTTTATGTACATTTCATGGCATTCAATTCAGATTCAAGCCTAACCAGAGTGCTTATTCAGACAAGAGAGCATGTTAAATTGTCATCAGAATAATGTAAAGGGGTACATGTTTGAAATGACAAATAGAGTTGCGGTGACTTTTTAGGCTTTACTTTAAATTCGTTTTCATTTTTGTGGACTGAAGACAATTGACCTATGAGCCAAAGTTGCAGAGAGAATTGGAAAAGTAAAGGCAGAATGGCAGTGGGGAGAGAGGGAATGGAAAGAAGAGGTACAGCAAGTGATTATTGAGAAGACAAAGACCCTGCTGTCTTGGGCCTGACAGCACCCTCTACATCAGGTGCCCCCCATCCCTCCCTCTAAGCTCGCCATCCAATTCCATCCAGACAAGGGAATTTCCTCCTCCCCACCACCCACCCGTCATCCATTTATCCCTCCATTCATCTCTCTTTTCCCCAACAAATGGAAATAATAACACACAACAACACAACAACCAACAGTTCGCTGTCCCTCCTTTCTCCAACCTCACATCCAAATCCCAGCTCTTCAGGATGACGGGTCTTTTGATCAGCACCTCTCAAGTCGGTCCCAATGGTGGAAAGAGATACGTCTGAATCATGCAAAGAATGTAACTGGCAGGTTTTGGTGTGGTCTCGCCATCCTGTCTGCCAGCGAATTCCGTACAGTGCAGTCCAACAGTCGAGACGCCTGCGTTAACGCAAGTATTCAGTGTCGCAGACAAAGCTGGTTTTGCATTACATTAGATTAATCAGACACTTTGAGACAACCGGCCAACTCACAATAGAATTACAGATGAAGCGCTTGCTTATAGAGGTTTACATTCTTAAGATAAGCAAGGACAGGAGTTGTTGACTGTGTGCCTAAACATTGTCTGGGTTGGTTCCAAGGGACATGAACTAGATGGCTGACTACTCTTACCTGTGGATTTCCCCATGCCTTCAATCACTGCTCGGGCTGTTGTTATTGAATAAGGTGTTTGTGAAGCATGAGTCACCTGACAGAGATTTTTGACTCATAAACACCAAGCATAACAAAGTGTAAAAGGTGAAAGCATCAAGCCATTCAGTAGCGCTGGTCAACTAATGGCACAGGCATTATTTAGAAAGTAACATCTGCTTCTTCATCACCAAGCATGAGTCTAGATGTAGACAGATGTATGCATACTATGAGGTCAAGTTTTAGATTTTGGAATATAGTCTTCAGGAAAAAATGCTTTTGCTGCAATGTATTTCCACAGATCAGTTTACAAATAAACAGTACAGTAATATATTTATATTAGAGTTTTTCTTTGTTTGTTAGACTGTGCAACTCTCCTAATAAATGCTATAACTAGCTGCTGTTGATTTTTAAAACAGCAAATGCAAAAGCTTTAATAACTACTGTTAGACCTATATCTTCAAAAATTGGTCGAGACTATATTTTTCCATTTAACTACATTTTCCAAATTGTAGTTTTTAGAAAACGTCACTCAAGCAGGAGTGAATCTGTATTTATTGGGGAGTATTTTCAGCTGCAGATCTGGTGTATTATGAGTACTGTAAGGCAACAGGGTGAGATGTAAAGTGTCAATTCAAAACGAACATGTCCATTGTAATGATCGTGAATGAAAGCGATATGTCACTCAGTGCAATTGTGCAGTTCACTGATGTGTTTTAATTGTTTTTGGACAACAATGAAAGTGTTTGGTACAGATGAATAATCTTTACCAGGTTACACAGGTAATATTTTTTAGTGGGATCCATTCATTGTTGGTTTTAGTGTTTTTATTCTATGTTGTTAACAATAAGAAAAACATACAATATGACCAGAATTATCCTTTAAGTATAAAGGATTACAAAGATCACTCCAGTGTATTGCACCAAGGCCACAGGCAACGTGGAGGTAGAATAAAGTGTAAAAAAAAAAGAAAAAAAAAAAGAGCACATTCAGATATCTTTCCCTGCCAGGAGATCGGGGCCCTCGGGGCGCAGACATTGGACAAAAGAGTTCTAGCTCACACTTGTGACCCAGTGAGCTATGTGCCCTACAGCGTGGAACACAAAGGGAACAACACAGGTGATTCTACACATGCTCCTGTCCTGCTTTTTCAACACTTGTACTCTCTGTCTCTGTCACCCCGTGCTACTTAGTGACATCAACCTTTGGCGCACTGACAACCAAGTCCGGGTTTCAATTTACAGAGCGACAGTGAACATCCAAGAGGTCTTCTTAACTTTCTATAAAGAGTCCATCTTTCACAGGTTTTGATGAGTAAAATTCATCATGGTGTTTACTGTAAGAAACAGAAAGTGGCATGAACTACTCTGTTGCAATCAATGAAGAAGACCTTTAGTTGACAGAAAGATGCTTCCCAATTTAAGGGGATTTTTGGATGGCGGTGTCACTTTCTTCTTCTCTGAATTTAGTTTCAATTGTACCAATGGACAATACAATGCTCTCTGGAGATGGTGGCGATAAGAGGTCGGGACCTGAAACTGGACCCATGTGCATAGAGTTTCAGGCGTAGATAATCTTTCACATTATTTTCATCCTCCACACCTAAATAAATTCATCTTTGGATTGCTGACCTAATGTTTAAAGGCTTCATAACAGCTCTTTTCCTGATTTGATTGCCTGTTAAAAGCTATGCATGTAACGAGAGCAGCACAGTCAAAGTATGAATGAATGAGCCAGAAAGAAAGAAAGCTATGCACAGATTGGAGAGCAACATGACAGACAGTTGTTCGACTGACAATTTAACTGGCACTGAGTAATGATACATACTTTGTGTGTGCTGGGGGATGTGTCATCACCTGCATGTTTGACATTCAATCTGCACAGCCTTTTCCTTGTTAATTTACACAATAGCTGAACATGAGCATGCATGGGGCCGCAGTTTTACCTGGAGCCAACAGTGCAGAGTTACAAGTGAACCCAGGATAGAAAGGTAAAGGCACACCAGCAAGGTCTTAGAAGCAGAGAGTTTAAGGAAGGAAATGTGTATGTGTGTATGAAATATCTAAGGTATGTGGTGTCACATTAAAGTGCAAAATCAGTGCATCAGGATATAAATGTATAGATAATGTTACAGGAAAAAAATGACATACGTCACACAGCAGTGCCCAGAAATGTGCATCATTTACAGTACTTTGTCATCATCATATCATCATGTATGATATAAAACCACATTATGCTGCACAATATGGACACTGTGTTTTTTTCCCCCCAGCTTTTTGTCAGATTTTGGGAAAGACAGAGTCTTAATTTAATGCGAGTTTGGGAATTCCCAGAGTATTTACGGCTATCATTACCGTCTGGGCTGCATTGTGTGATGAGCTACCTGATTCAACCAGACAAACAGTATGCCTGCACTGACAGCATTAAGGAAACTGAATGAGGCACACACACGGGTGGGCTTTACGTGCACTTAACGTGCACACAAGTACGCACACAGAGATTTCAACATTTTGGCAGGCTATATCACTCACAGTCCACATTCTACTGCATTGTTTGGTCAAAAGCCATCCACTCCAACCCACACCTGCTCTACAACAAGACTTAGCATGTAAAGTACTAAAAAATCTCTCCATAAACATCTGTTTTCAGCAAAAGCCCCATTAGATGTGTTACGTGCTGTTTGGTGACATGCACCCTTTGGCTTAATCACCAGATTTGCAAAGTTATGACCTCAATCACCGTCTCCAACTTTAAAATAGCTCTGCCTTCAGCCTGACTTGGCTAACAGGAAACCATTAAAGCACCAGCAATTACCATTCCCATCCATCCACACGGTCCCTATTTTATTTTAATCTGTTTAAGTGCATTTTCTACGCAAGGTTAAAATATGAATCCCCGCCGCCCCCTCCTCTCCTCGACGAGGCAGGGTTTTTCTGGCTTACTTGAGAGCACAATTTACGACTGATTTAATTTAGCCTCCGCAAACATTTCTAATGACATTATGCCCAGTGCATATACTGACTGCCTCTCCCTCTTATTCCATTAACTCCTAAATCAGGTTTAAAGACCATACTGATGCTGGATGCTATTATGGGTGATTATCAAAACAACAGACAATGGGGCAAAGTGTTTACTAACTGGTTTAGCCATAATTTTGCGTAACCAGGACAGATGGGAACACTACAAATTACAAATCAATCTTTTCAATAATGAAGGACCTCATGTGCTCACCCGGTGCCGTCTATTGTCACATGAAGCAACATGACATGTACAGTTTGTACTAAACCATTTTTACCTGAATTTCTACTGATGGATGAAATATGTCACAAACACAGATCTTGCTGACTTTGTGCAGATAAGAACAAAAATAACACCCTCTATCCTGTGATCAACCTGATCTCAAAACAAGCTAAATGCTGGACCTTTCTCAGCTGTTATTCATTCATGACTAAAACCTGAAGTGCTCTCTTAGATCACGCCTATTCAGCTTGTTTGACAAGGACTAATGACGGCCGTCCATCTGCATACATGCTTACAGCTGTCTCCCATCCTCATCCAGGTAATGATTGTGTTATTAACCCTGAACCCTTTTTCAAATTGTTATTAACTGCTGAGGGAGAGAATGGGACTCAAACTGTCTCCGCTCACCTGTCACCAAAGCACCGCTGAGGATGGTTTGATCCCGGCTGGCTATCAGTCATTGTCAAAGATAGAGCTTGGATGGAGAGGGATCGCATCCACACACAGGCGAGACCCTGATGAATTATTTTTACTGGATGTTTTGGTGAAATAATGTTTTTAGTGTCTTATATTTTGCCACATCAACAAATAATACACATCATCAAAATGTTTCAGTTAGTGCAACTCCCATCGAGTAGTGCATTGAGTTTTTATTCAGTGGATAAAACACTTATTTTCTTACACTAGCAGCCATCTTAATGCTATACAGTGTAATACAGTATGAAAGAGATCCATTAATCTCTCTTATTTGTCCAAGTAGACTACAAAAATTGATGCTTGGTTTTTTAAAAACAGTGTAGGTGAACTAAATCACCACAAAAGGAAACACGGATCCTTGCTTGCCAATCTAGTTCACCAACAAAATAGAAGAGAAACGTAGCTGTGGGTTCAGAATTAAGTGATTTAAGTATAAAGTGAAAGCCAAAACCTTGTTTTCTGTCCTTCATTTTTGTTGGGCTGCAAAAGACTGCCACCCTCACTATCTCAGATAAGCTACATTTAATATATATTTATATGGTCCAAAAACAAAAACACAAATTAGTTTTTATGCCTTTTGACAGAGATTACAGGAAATAAGTAGAGAGAGACGGGGAATGACATGCTATTTTGATGTGAATTGGGAACGCTGTGTTCCATGGTCGGCACCTCAGGAATAGTTGGACATTTTGTGAAATGTGCTTATTTATTTACTTGCTAAGAATTATATGAGAAGAGTGATACCACTCTTACATCTGCACGATAAACAGCTGGAACAAATAGCTTAGCTTAGCACAAAGATTGGAAACAGTGGCAGTAAGCTAGCCTGGATCTATCTGAATGTAAAAAAAAAAAACACCTACCAGCACCTCTAAAGCTCACCAACGTTATATTATGGGGGTTATATGCCGGACTATTTCTTTGCCAGGACCAGTACCTTCTCGGAGTCTCTGCTGGTTTCCTGAACTTTTTTTTTTCTTACCGTCATGTTGTCATGTTAACATTAGCTATGATCCCTAAGGCTGCCCCACAGCTTGTCGAACAAGTTACATAACTGCTTTTTCATGAGTCACACATCCTAAGGATATAGAGTTATGCTGTATGTTGTGCTTGAATGTATGTGTCTATTTATTTTACATGCCTAGTGGACCTTAAGGTGACCATATTTTCAAACCCCCAAAGTGTACCGGAAGTTCATGCACCCATAAAAAGCGTCTTCATCAGGATGTGAAAGAATTATTTTAGTGCTAAGTACACCTACAGAGCACACCTTTCATAATCCTGGACGCCATGAACGCAGTATTTTTGTTGCCAGGTACTTTATAAAGGATGGCTAGCAACAGCCTTGACAACGGCACATCGACATAGATTGACATACATAGGCCTACAGATAAATAAGTGTTGAACTCAGACGCATGGTGCATTATGTTTTTATTCTGGGTTACGTAATAATGAGTGTGGGACAGAACATGGTAAACATCTATGTAAGTGCTGAAAACAAATATAATATTAAAATTATTATTTTAATTGTGATGAAAACTGGGATAATTTGGTAGTGAATGTTGAAAACCAGACATTTTAGTGTTTGGGACACTCCCTTGGGACACTCTGAAATCAGGACAAACCGGGATGTCTGGTCACTATATTTAAGGCCATTATACAACATGCAGGTTCTGAAAGCTGTAGCTAAGAAAATGTTATTGTTAAAAAACATAATCAAAACCAACAATTTCTTTAAAATATTGAACAAAATATCAGGTTTGTTGGCACCTTACCCCCAAAAATATCATGTGCTTTCATCCCTAAATATCTCCTTGCCACCTCTTTTAATGCCTACTAAATATGCCACTCTACAAATCAAGGCTGCATCAAAAAGTATGAAAAAAGAGCTTCTATGTTCATGATGTACAGTACCGGTTGACTGTAAATACCTTTGAAATACAGTGTTTTCGGTCTCTGTTTTCTGAAACACTACCTCATTCCAATAAGTTTGTGTACCAGACACCAGTAAAAAGTAAATGTGCCTGTGCATCTGAGTGTATTTACTGTAAGAAACCAGAGAAAGAGACAAAAAAAGACACAGACTGACAAAATATTGTGTGTGTTTCTGTGTGTGTGTGGATCTGAAGGGTTAGAGGTGAGGTGTACAGCCGCAGGTTGGACAGGACCTTGTGGCCTCTCCCGGTGATAGATATGCTAATATCCTCCATTCACTCCACTTCACTCCCTTTATTTCCCCCAATTAAAGCAAATGCCAGTGAAACTGTAATTAAGCCGTGTCCAGGCAAAAGACTGCCTGCTGCTTTTAATGAAGCCCCATTGATTCTGCCTTTATTTGCTATTGGTCTCCCTATAACATCCACAGGCCTGAAATAAATGGAAGCTAAAAGTGCAGCTCTTCCCATCCAGGTTGTACATTGTGCTGGACTGTTTAATTAAAAACCACGAGCCGATTGCTCTAAGCACATACAGCATAACATATCATGTGTAAGTTTGTGGCGCTTGTGTGTGTGTGTGTGTGTGTATACAGTATGCGGTTGTGTGTATGTGTGTGGCTGCAAATCACAGCCCAGCTGGTCTGTGGGCTAATGAGTAGCACTGCTGATTCCCTCTCTCAAGTCTGAATGGGTGAGAGCTGTACAAGTTTCCAAACAAAAGCAAGACAGACTCTTGTGAAACAGAGATGACCTTGTGTAATCAATACCTTGCAATTAAAAAAAATGCTGAAACCAATTAGCCGGATTGAGCTATTGCTAAAGGCAAAATCGGTCTGATTGGAAGTTCAATGTGAGCACAATTAAAGATAAAAGGTTTGGTCAGGCAGAAGGGCAGAGTCAAACTGTCAATTGATTAGAATCACAGTGTGAGATACCCGGATAGAGCCATTGTATAACTAAACTATATATTTAATTAAAATAATTTCAATCTAAATAAAAAATTAGGGGGTAGCAGAGCTATCATAGTGATTATTATTTTATTTTAATTGTTTTACTGCTACTGATTGTAATGCTGGTGCTATAGTACAGTATACATAGAAAAACTAGTAGTTTAAATGGAATTCACAAATATGACACCACATGCTAAATGCATATATAATTGCAGATATAATTTCCATTCATTTAATTTCCATTTCCATAGATGTTGAGCAGCTGAATAATTTTTCCATCAAAACTGCCTACAAAACCTGTCTTTTTCTGCCTTCTGCTTGCTTCCACAGACAGCCTTTTGTTGCAGCACTTACTTATGTCAACTTGACTTGAAAGACATGTAAGACAGGTGTCACAGTGAACTTTAAGCTTCATTTAATTTTTTGCGAAAATTTGATAAGCTTTGCATGGTAATATGATTGAATGTGTGGACTGATCTGAACAACTTTCTCAAGCCTAATGGGGCATTCAAGTGCTGGTTCGAGAGGGTATAATAAATAAATGGATTAAATAGGTTAAATAGCAATATTTTAATTTGCAATCAGCATTGTAATACAAAAGTTCCGATTCTTGTAGTGTTGGGAACTATGCAACTTTTCTTACTAGATTTGGGGACTTTTAAGATCCTTTTATTGACAGCAAATTCAGTTACATTACAGTCATTAACTACTTTTCCTTTAAGGCAGTCCCCAATCTTCCCCTATAAATTTGCAGTTCTTCCTGCTCGCTGAGGCTGCAGCTCTCTTGTGTTCACTGAGTGAGAGCACGTACGGCACGGCACAGCAGTGGAAACATGAATGCTCTGCGCATGTGCAAGCCAGTATTCGTAACTGCCATTCACATGCCAAAACTTCTTTGATTATATTCTAATCTACAGTATTTTATCTAACTTGAGACCATTTAACCTAAATTACTGTCTTATTAACAGCAGTTGGTTTAGGCTGTGGTCTGAGTAGATTTAGATGGGTAACAGCATGAAAAAAAGTCAGTTCAAAATAGCTTGACTTGATGCATGAACCATTTGCTTTTATTGTAAACATGTAAATACAGTAGTTTGTTTGAATGGTTTTCAACCAGTATACCACCTGGTTTTCATACTGTCCGAAATAAACGTACAATTCACTGTAAATGTGTAAATGTTTTGACTATACTAACTTTCATTGACATCTTATCACAAATTCTTCCTTCAGCACACATTTGGATATGCAAATCCCTCATACATATATGCAAATGAACAAAACATGTAGTGACTTTCTGTTTCTGTTGGATAGTTTGCCAGTGTTCATTATGTTTTACATGTCTTTATTTTGAGAAGTTGACTCAAAGCAAACAGGGAGGTGTATGATGTTGACTGTCTGTTTCCTGCCGACAGTCAATGTTGTTTTACTTAATCATGAGCATGAGTGTTCTGTCACCTTAATTAAGCAGTTATTATTTTCACCATAACAACAAAGGTCCCCTAACCATCTCTTTAACTTGGTTACTGTAATGTTTCCTTGTCCTTAACCAGAGGTGGATCTAGAGAAATATTCATGGGGTGGCCAGAGGGTCCCATAGATTTTAAAGGGTGGCAGGAATATATGGTGATTCCATTTCAAACAATCGCATATATAGATATTTGCTTGTGAAAGCCCCCAAATGAAGACATTTCAACTGTTTACATTAGTGTGGCACATTACTAAAGCACTTAATAGAAATATCTATGATGGCATTAGAAATTGTTTTATTTCCAAATCTTTTTCTGTTCTTTGAACTCAAGCCTATCACATAGTCTTAAATGTGGCCATAACATATCATTAATTATATATATATGTGTCTCCTTTTTAAGACGTTATTTTAAAAATGTATCTAAATTAATGTGTTCAATTTGACAGCATTTGACACAGAACTTGGGTGGCACCTGGGGTGGCAAGGGATTTAGCCACCCTCGTAGATTTGCCTCTGTCCGTAATCAAGTCTAGTAAGTCCCTGACTAATGATGTCATCCTACCGGGCATCAGATCAGAAAATTATTGTATGTGTCGTTCTGGAGCGCAGTTACAAACAACATATTTTGTCATTTAATTTGGAAGACTTGTCGGAGAACCTGTAATCCAAAATAGTGACCACATGATACACCGCGCTGCAGAAAGACTGCAAAGTACAAATCTAGTACAACTGCAAGCAAATTACTTTTCAAATCCAAAGACCACTCTCAATTTGGACTTATTTCTTTCTGCTTGCACAAAAGTAATGAAGTGTGAATGCGGAAGATACATGCAGAGAGTGCTTTCACCATTCTTTTTCTTTTTTTTTTTATTCAGTCAACTGGCATGTTAACGAGGCCAATATTAAAAACACATTTCTCAATATGCCAGCCTGTGTATAGCATTGTAATGGGTATCACATCAGAATTGAAGGCACATTAGTTTAAATGCAGTGCAGAAGCTTCTTGCTCATGCCGCCTGAAATGTGCACTGAAATTACCCCAAACGAATATCACCCTCTAATGGATTAATAGCAAGATTTGATAAAAAGCTATTATGAAAAGTAAACCAACAACAAAGAAAGATCAGGATGGTGGACAGACAGAGAGAAAAAAACAGATTGGTGCACCAAGCTTAATGGTTTTCCACCTGGGGGAAAGAGTAATTTAAACACGTATATTGTGCTCTTATTGAGTACATTTTGTCTCGCTCACCACAGAAAATGGCTCCAGCCTTCTTTTTTTACGTTTATGAACAAAAGAAACCACACAAAGGAAGAGAAACATTTTAAAGCCCGGCATCATATCTACAGAAGACACCATCAACAAGCTCAAAATGACGCCCCCCCTCCCCCCCTTTCCGCCATTTCCCCAGCCTTTTGTCTCCCCTTTCTCTCCACTAAGTAACCACCCTTGTTATATAATTAAAAGCACAAGTAGTTAATGCAACTGTTGTCCTGTAAGCCCGTCTTCCCTTACAACAGTGTAAACTGGTTTGGGTACTGGCCAATGTGAAGCATGTCACTGGTAAGTAAAATTAACAAGCTTAATCCAAATGCAAACCTCTGGAGACAGATATGAAATGCATTTTCAATAACAAGAGGCTGATAATGTACTTCTCGGTCTCTGCCAACCCCCCTTCCTCCTCCTCATCTGCTGTTTTTCTCCTCCTTCCCCCCTTTTCATCCTCCCTAACAGATCTTCCGATAAATTAACTGCTTTTTAGTTTGCAGCTCCGGTCCCCATTAATCCATATGGGGAGAAGTGTAGTCAAGTTACACTAGAGAGAAGAGAACTGGTACATTTTAGCGATGCAATTAGGGCCCATTAGTCTTGGCTTTAATTAGAAGGCTGGAGCGTTGATATTTCAAGTGCTGGTTTGTGCTGGTGTTGTGTTTCCCCGCAGCCTCGCTCGTCTCCGTCCTGGAGTAGGAGTCTGTCTGGCGCGTGTGCCGTTTTCTGCTTTTTTTGTTCTGTTTCTGCTCTGAATCTGTTACTATGTTTTATTGTTAAGTTCTGACTTTTCAGCCGACAGTCAGTTTTTTAAAAAAGCATTGAGATAACATGTCCTATAATAAAGGGCGAAGACAAGGAAAAAAACAAATGGGGAAAGATGGTTAAACATAGGGTACATTGGAGGAAATTAGGTGTTAATGTGCTAAAAGAGAGAATAAAAAAACTGCATGAGAGGGGAAGAGAGCCAGAGAGCAAGAGAGAAAAAAAGTGAGAAATGAATGAGGAGTTAAAACCTGAAGCCTCAAAGTCAAATTGATCTGCTTGAGGTGCCACATTTAATTGTTAGCCAACAGACAGACATGACATCTTAGCTCCGCTGCTCTCTCCCCAGCCACATTAGCCGACCGCACCGCTTCATGTTCACAGAGTGGAGGCAGACAGTCTGGAGGAGGAGCAACACTCACCATCCCTCCATCCTCCTTCCTGACTCATCACTGCTCCTCTGACTCTCAGCCCACAGCAGCAGGGACAACAGGAAAGGTCACAGCAGACCTAAACCATTGGGTGGGATTGACATTTCTCTCTTGGTTTATATGGCAGATTGTCAAATTCATATATAAAGATGTAAAATCTTCCTGTACAGCTGAAGATGCATAGCTTTTCCTTTACACAATGAAATATTATGCAGCGTTTAAATTAAAACATCAACAGGATTTTTCAACTCGGACTGCTCTGTCCTGCACCTCCCACCACTCCACTTGTTCACGTTGCCAGGAATAGTTTATTAAAAACAACTGAGCTCATTAGAGCCAATTAAGCCATGATTCATCTGTCTAGATAAACAAGCGGTGGCATGGCATTAATGTGATAAGCAGTCTGTTTAGACTGCACACACGTTAGCAGACAAAAACAGACACAAACATTAGGTAGAACAGACACATTTAACTCTTTAAATACAAACTTATAAAGGATCGTCATGATGGCACTTTTCAGTAAAGAGTCAAAATCATTAACTGCTTCACTCATTTGCATCTGCTCTGTTTGGTTATGTGTTTTACAGCCTCTGCTTTAACAGTAAGACATATATGTAACTCATTCTTATGAGATATCCTGTGCACCAGTGCATGTGCATGCATTACTTACAATGTACAGGAAAATGTGTTTTGAAATTAAGTAGCAAACGCAGCTATGTCTTTCATCTACATTTACAATATATTACAGTACATTTTTGAACAGTACTTGCTCTAAGTGTAGCTGCTATATTTTACTAAAGAGGTAGCCTAAAATATAGTTAATTCATTAATTAATATTAATTATGTTAATTAATATTAATTAACTGCAGCTAGCCTACTTCTTTGTTATTAATTAACTGCAATATTAATCTCTTTAAACTCTACTTACACATTGCTATTTATTAGCAGTGGGGTTACATTACATTCGTGGTCAGTTCAGTTAATTAATAAATATACAGTTCATGCACTTTCAGCCTTACACTTACAGTAATCAATACAAATGAAAATGGGATTTTTCAACGTATTTTCTTAAATTTTTGAAATCTTGTTAACACATGATAAAAGTAGTAAGCAATCCTTACAAAGCTGTATTGTATATTGAAAACTCATTCACACTGCAGAACCTGTTCGGGCTGCTCAAGGCACCAACTGTAAGCAAGTTATTAGATCCTCCACTCAAACAACAAACCTCTAACCTTTCTAGATTACAACATACCCTCGACACTTCCCTATCGCCCCATCTAAAGCAAACTATTTTCCCATAGTGGTTTTATCTTTCCTCTGAATATGTTGTACAATCTAATCAGACTTGCACTGGTGGCCGGGCAGCCTCCCAGCAATAGGCTGTCAGCCTGTTCGCAGACATGTCGTGGCCCTCATGTTGACAGGCCAAGAGGAGGCCCCAGGGGATGAGGGAACCCAAATACCAAGAATCTACAGTGTCTCATCGTCTATGTGTGTGTGTGTGTGTGTGTGTGTGTGTGTGTGTGTGTGTGTTTTCAAACCTATGAGGAAAACAGGCTTGTCATCATGACAGAGAAACTAATGAAGAACATCTGAACACTGTTGATAAGTTGTTAGTCATGATCCCAACTGTCGGTTATGAATATATTCCCTTCATAATAATAAGTGTACGTGCAACAACACTTGCAAAAACCTTATTTCATTATCCGTCTTGTGTAGTGTAAAACAAAAAATGTGTCAGAGTCAGGTGGGTGACTGTGTCCATTTTTCAGCCAGCATCATTGGCAGCTCGGAGCGAGGCTGAGACCAGAGCTCCTTCATGTCTCTGTCTGTTTACAGGCCAAGCAAATCAAAGATGCGTCTCGTTTCAGAGGCTGTAAAAGTGTGCCTGGGGATGGATCAGGTGTCTCTGATACATACAATCCTCCCTGAGCAGCCTCTACTTACAGGCTACCAATCCATGTATCCTCCAAATGAACACTGCAAACAAGCAGTATAATTAAGTGTCCTCAGGAATAAAGTGTGTTATCTTTTCAAGTTATCTTAAAAATGGCTTCCCGGTCATCATTACTGGATAGTCTGCTTGTTGGAGAGAATGTAGCATCTCACTAAAAGCTTAACTGAATCGGGCTCAACACCAATTTTCGATTTCTCAACCAACAATCCTGAATATTGCAAAATAATAATCGACTGAACCTGGAACATTTCCGGGTTTACCAGCTATGACATTTTAAACTTTCCACTGAAACAGTAACACAAACAGGGGATATCAGTTTATCATATGCAGCTCTGTTAGTCCTTTTAGTGCAGCATAGCTATGGGCTTTTTCCCCTCATTCTATGAAAAAAAAAGAAAATCAATGGAGGTTTTCTATTGAGTTTTCCCTTTCAATATTTTGTTTCTTGTGGTGTATTTATTTCCTGAGTGGTCACGAATAAAGCCCATCTAATCGAAACATCAATTTATTATCTGAAAGTGCTTGTAAAAAAAAAAAAAAAAAAAAAAAGGTTACACTTTTTACGGGAAATTTCACAGCCTCACATCCGCTGCGGCGTTGCTCCAACAAGCTGCCTGAAATGAAATATGACTTAATGTTTGCGATGCACTTTCAGGCATCAAAGTTCTCGAGGATTTCATTTCTGTGGCGGTAAGCGAAGGAGCTGTTAGCTTGTCTCTAGTTGAGTGATTTAAAGTCGTGGAGCGGACATGTTGGCTGACTGGATGAGACAGTAGCAGTCCTGGCCAGGCGTCTGGGGCATACATCTCCTGATATTTATCCCTCCTGGTTTGCATTTCCAGCCCTCCTTCCAAAGATGGCAAGGTGGGAAGCAGCAGCATGGACGGGCCCATTACGGACAGCCAAACAGCCTCCATTTACAAATATTTTTTTGTAAATACCATATCATGTTCTTAACACAGCAGGTCCCCTGGGCTGTGCAAAGAGCCCTGTGAGAGTATGGGTGGATGTCAGTCTTTGGGCCTGTATCGAACTGCAAGCATCTGGAGGCAGGAGGTGTCTGTCCCATGTTTGTGAGCGCAAGGGAGCCTCCATGGACAACATCCTGGGGGATCCTGCCTTCTGCTGCTTTGAGATATTAAGAGATGCAAGCAAGGCCTCTTCTCCCCCAACACACACACACCTGCCACCACATGGACTCAAGCATATACGCACACATTATACACACACAACACGTGGCGGATCTCTTTCTTTCCAACGTTTCCTCCCACTTCTCAATACATGGTCTCACACACACACACACACACACACACACACACAGCCACACACTCCCCCTCCTGATTAGCTCATAATGGACGACTGATGTCCCATAGACCCTCAGGACTTCCCCAGGGAGCCCTCCAACTCTGACCCCTATCTCCACCCTGCACTCCACCTTCTTAAAACACACTAAATAATCTTTCATTTGACAGGGGCTTGAATGAAATTCAGCTTAGAGCCGCATCATTTGTCCTGGACCATAGAATATTGATAAATGAATCATTGTCGTGCTAGACCCCCCCCCCCCATACTCCCCAATCTTTTTTACAGCTAAAAGCAAGGAGATGCAGGTTGTTTTGGGCTGATCATGTGATTATCTAACAGTTATTATCCCATTTTGGTCCATGATTATGTTGCTGCTGCATTGTGTGACTTGAATATCAGTTAAAATTGTGGTTCATGCCATGTTGTAAACGTGACATTTCAATGCTCAAGTCCACAAAGTCAAATAAACATGTATTCATAAAACCTTGTGTGATTGGGCCTATGCCACCATGGAGACAATATCCAGCAGATTCATCAGAGCAGGCAATTAATCACCTCACTCTAAAATAAACAAAACAGGGATCCTAAACATGCGCTTATTAAATCAGCAAGCGGGGCTGGATGGCTGCTTTTAGATGCAACGTTTACATGTAATTATCTTCTTATATAATTAAGTGCATTCAGTTAACAAGCATCTTGCTAACGGGCCACATTGCTTACCCAAACGAGCGGCGGGCAGCCCAGAACGCTGAGTGAGTGAGTAATTAGAGCTCAGCATGCCGGTGTTAATGGAAATGATCTAAAAAATCATCACCAGGGAGGGAGGGAGGGAGTGAAGGAGGGAAAGAAGGAAAAGAGAACGAATCAGGCAAGGTGAGGCAGAAAGGAAGCTTCAAAATTTAGGATATTGATGGAAAGGGGAAGTATGAACTAGCTAAGTGGGTGTAGTCATTGAATTTTTGGTTTGATAATGACAAATTTTAACAACACTGAAATGAATATCACTCCACATGAAGCTACATTTCTGCAATTAAGTTGTATTACGCCGCACTAACTACTTCAGAACGAGAAAACACACTGAACCTGAACACTTCATATCTCATATTGCAACACAAACTGACTTTGAGTGCTGATGTCTTTAGCTACATTCACTGTTTTAGTACAAAGTGCTGATCATAAAATAAAAAAATAAAACAATGATCCAAGACAAAGGCGCAAACAACAATGTAAGAGGACATAATTGACTACCTGCCTCAGTCTGCCCCTTAAAGAAATAGCGAAAGAGAAATATCCTTATCCACTTTTTTGCCGCAACTTTGTCTCCTAAAAATGATGTTTAGCTGATATTGTTTTCCCAATTACGTTGTAGTGACAATACATTTATTATCAGTTCCTGGATTATTGCTCAGAGGCAACTGCTTTCAGACTCAAGACACTTTAAGGTTAAGACCTAACCTGTCTTTGGTTAAATGTTGTTTCTCATGTCACCATGGACATCCGTATTAAACCAGACTTAACCTTAGCTAAGTTATACATTCAGTATCAACATTTTTGTGACTTGCCAGATATGTAACAACATCATTACATTGATAGAAAATATTAATCTGGTCGGCAAAACATATTTGCTGTTATCATTTTTATATAAAAGTAATTTCTAGAAACAGCATAGTCCTGACTGCAACTTGTCATTTTTACATTATTATTTCGTATGGATTAGGGGAAAAAAGATATAATGTGTTAATTAGTAGGCATACAGATTTGGACATAGTTAGTCTTTATGCAAAGCTAAGCTAACCGTCCCCTCAATCCAGCGTCATATTTAATGGCAAAGAGATCGGTGTCCATGTTCTCATCTAACTCCCAGCAAGAAAATGAATATTTCCCAAAAGGTTAGACTATTCCTCTAAGAATTTAAGAGATATTTTAAATAAAAAAAACAATGCCATACTAGTTACTACAGAGTGATGATGGCTTGTGAGTGAGTTATACATGACCTCTTATAGCGGTACACCCATTCAAAAAACAATGGTGACTAGTGTGTTTTACTGATGTGATCATTTCAAGCAAACACTTTTCTTTGATTCCATACCGCACAGCCATGAGCTCATCCCGCCTGGGGCAACACGGGGACAAGAGAGTGAACTTTGTCACACTCTACTCTGCAATATCACTTACTCATCTGTCTGGGAGAGAAATGTATGAATATGTTTGATTCCAGCTGTATTCCTGATCAAGACTGTAACCATACTTATCTGTATGGTATTGTAGGAGAGTATAAATTAAGCTGATTCTGCAGCTGTGGGTGCCCAATAAAGTTATATTGTATACTATTACCATGTCTAGAACAAAGATCAGAAACCTTTAGTGTCAATGGAGCCATTTTTTTTTTTTAGTATTTTTTTTAGGCTTTTATTGCCTTTATTTGATAGGACAGCTGAAGGCAGACAGGAAGGGGCGCAGAGAGAGAGAGGGGATGACACGCAGCAAAGGGCTGCAGGTTGGATTCGAACCCTGGGCCGCTGCAGCAAGGACTCAGCCAGCACTACCCACTGAGCTAACCGGGCATCCCAACAGAGCCATTTTTGCCTGTCTGGAGCAAAAAAAAAAAATATTTAAACCTTATAATTTTACTTTCTCACCACAGATCAAGCACATGTAAGCCAGCAGCATTGGAGGTGAAGGCAACCAATTCTGTCCATGTACTATTAAATTTGTCACAAAAAATGTTTTGGGATTTGGAATCCATAGCTAGGGGGACTCTAGAGTAGGATGCTAGTAGTGCTGATACCCCCACCTCCCCATTTAAGATTCAGCAAAATGCACACATTTTAGTTTGTTAAAAACATTTTATTCAGTGTGTAATGGCTACACATTTTTACAATTGGACAATGTAAGAATCTCTTTAGGCCTACACCAATGATAAATGAAAATATTAAAAAATTAAATATAAAATATTCATTTCTGTGTAATTTTTTATCAAAGGCACAGGAGAGGGCCTAAAGAGCTACATGCAGCTTAACATCTGCCGGTTGCCTACCTCTGGTCTGGAATGAAATGCTAGTTAAGCTAACAATGCAATTGCATTATTCCAACAGAAGAAAAGCATAAAGGTCATCAATATATTAGGTATATAATCTATATTCTGATTCTATTCTGTTTTTCTCCAAAAAATCTAAAGAAATCCAAGCACTCTCTCTGCAGTTCATAGCCTGTAGCTCCACATCACAACAATGGACATCAGCCTTCGCATGTCATGTCAAACCACAATCCGTTCGGTGCTCACCTCACACTGTCAACCTCGTCACAACCCACCACATAGCCATCTAATTCCACAATACCCTTAAAGTCAACAACATTGTTTGGATTATTATTGTCTTCAAGAGTACCCAGCTGGAACCTAAAATACAACCGGACCAGCTAGAGTTCAAAAAGCCACATTGAATTGCTGCCAAAATTCCTCACACAGCGCAGATTGCAACAATTTATGGTGAAATTATGATACAAACTATGCAGCAAGTGAGTAAGGAATATCATGTCCCTTTGTCCCGGCGCTTTCTATTGAGTTCAATAAACACTTATGCACTCTAAAGGACTCAAGCTCAAGAAGGGACAATGGCTCCCTTCAGAACTCGACACCAGACCTTTAACAATACAAAAATACTCTATCCTCCAAAGACTAATTGATGTTATTCGCCTTTTGATAAGTCAGAGGTAGGCAGACGTAATAGTAAAGAATATACGCACTGCTTTTGATGGGCCGTAACCTGAGTAACTGGAGTACAAAGAGGGAGAGACAACAAAAATGCTCAGTTTTTGGTTGCTTATCACCAAAGCCATGATCATTTGTGTTTTCAGGGCAACAAGAGTGTAATTTGAATAGGGACAGACATTAAAAGGGGAATCGCCGCTGTGTGCTAAGAGGACTTGGAGCTGTCGGCCACTGGCCTGTGAGCATATTGGTTATTGATATTCTCTCTCTGTGTCACACACACTGCATCTGGCCTCTGAACACAACGGCTGAAAAAGCCCTCAGAGCCAGGGTGAAACAAATACATTTGCACTTTTTTCTTTGGCAGCTGGAGCTGGCAGGTGAAATTGGTGGCTGTATAGCCTGACAACTTGGCTGCAGTGCCATCTACTGGTGACAGACGCCAGGGCTGAGACAACCACACTCGGGAAGCAGGAGGTGATGGAAACAACAGCAGAAGGGTTCATGTTTAAGCTGAGCAGATTTTAGATATTACATTGTCATAACTGTCATTTTTGTCTCATGGTCAACCTGCATAAAGGGTACCACTCGTTCAAAAGCAAAAAGCATGTATTTTACTAAAACTGTGATTTTAGAGTTGTGTGAGCAAGACCATATCTCACTCACACAGTATGGTTCATACAGATATGCCATCAGGGACTAAAAGGGAGGGGTTGCGGCAGAGGGCAGGAGAATCACAAAAGGATATAAACTTTGACTAAACTGCTAGCTAGCCCTCCAGGGAACCAGAGTTTAAACTTCACCAAACCACAAGATGTGGGGGAACTTCAACACAAAAGCACCATTTAAAAAGGCCTTTCACTGCAGATGACAAGTCTAATTGAGGCTGGTGATGCACCTGGCAGTAAAAAGTAGCCCTTCAGTCATGTGACAGCCCCACAGACACAATTCATGCTCTGTGCATGTGTAATACAACATGTATCACCCAATATCAGATGAATGTAAAAAAGACACACACACACACACACACACACACACACACACACACACACACACACACACACACACACACACACACACACACACACACACATTTGGCTTCATGGGAAGACATTCTTTGTAGTAAACAAATTGAAATTTTCATGAAAAAGACTCAATGGCTCTATTTATATGCAATTCTTCTTCTTTTTTTGTTAACCTCAGTGTTACTTCAGTATCCCTATTATCCTTCAGTCAAAAAGACTCAACAAAGATCTGCAATACATCAGTGACCACCACAATGAAATGGGACATTAAGGCTGCGATGACATCATGCAGCAAGCCCTGAGGACAAATATAGATCATGTTTATCTTGAACAGATTCATTTGTGACATGGTAAAGAGATCTCCACTGACTGCTAAGGAAATGTCCATGTTCAACTGATGTACTTATCCAGCAACTGTCGGATGGTCACTTCCATCGCTGCTACGGTAAGTTTCAAAAAGTAACAAATTCAGCATACAATGTAGCTCTTTTTTCCTAAAGATGGAATATTTTAAATAGATGTTTGTGCATGTTCTGTCCCTGGTTGTTGGCGAGCCAAAATTGCTCATTGATTAACAATTAAACAACCGAGCTGAGAAAAGAGATTATTATGAAACTTAAACTACGAAAATAGATGAGGGACAAAAACAAAAGGCATAATGCAATCTTTCTTATAGTTCAGTTTTTTTTTTCACATCTTGCCTCCCTCCTCATCCCCAAAACCCTTGGGAAGCAGCACTCCAAGGTCTTTCATTTGAGCTTGTATTATGCCCCCGTATCTCTGCTCATTTTTCATCCGCATTGCATTAAGTATTGATATTGATTTCTTGTAAATGGTGGCGAAATGGATGGCTCGCACTTTTTTGTGTTATTGTTCTGCAGCACTTGTAGGTAATTTATTATGGCTGAGGGTCCGGTGAGGCCTCCCGGTTCTGTGTCCCTCCTCCTGATGGAGCGTGCCAACCTGACTAACAAAACACACCATGCACTGAAAGGCCACTCATGAGGAGAATGAAGCATCAAGAAAGTGTGTACACACACTAGTACCAGCGCGCACATGCATGCACATCGTGTCCCTCTCACTCTCACCATCAACATTGCTCACATTCATGGTCCACCATAAACCAGCACACATTAGAGGGTCCCTCGGAAAACACACAGCAATAAACTGAAAAGCGCTAACTTTACAGGCATTTCTCAATCTTAACATGAGAGTTGTGCAGTGGGCAACTATTTTATTTCTCCTTTCCTCCTATTTTTGAATATTATTCTTTTTAGTGCTGTAGCAGCACTTGTACCGAAATCCATTCCCAGTTTTGTGACAAAGCGTGGCCTTCTTGACAAACTGGAGTGGTTTACTTGCATTGTCATCCTGGCCAATTTCTTTTCCCTGCTGCCGCGGCCCCAGCAGTCTATTTGCATTTCAATAGCCTCTCTGTCTGCCTCTATATTGCCTGATATTATGTCTGCCTTGTATGAATTCGAATTCAATGTCTGCATCTGCTGTTCTACTCACAAGCAGTCATCGTAAAAGGTGCAACATGAAATAAGGCTTGCAAGCAAAAGACACTGATGGTGTGTGATGATGTAAAACAAGACAAACGCATTATGGGGCTTGTATATGGCTTTCCTTGAATAAAAAATATGTTTACATGCATGTTCTGCTTTTACATGAAATTGCAACAGAACAACGTTAAAGCAAAGTGATTGTGTGATTTCCATGATCTTTAATAGAACTATTATTACCTACAGGCCTCCCAGTAAGTTTTCACTTTTCCATGCTCGTTCTTAGCTATAATTGCAGAGGAATGTACGTAGAGCAAAATCTGTCCTGAGGTAAAGAAAGGCACTGCGGTAAAACCGATACGTCCTGTTTACCGTCTCTATCACCACAACACTAGCACTTGGCCACAAACCCTGGCTGGTGCCACAGTGTCGGACACCATGGGTCACATGACCCACACCAGAGTCCCACAGAGGTCCCTCAGGTATCCCAGAATGCCCTCCTCTCTGGCTGACTCTCTCTCTCTCTCTCTTATACAGGATGGGATATATGGGATGTCAGAAGGCCACAGGCAGCTACTGTTAAAGCCAGGAGGATTTACTGGAATTTCTGCTTTAAAAAGATATAAAGCACCAATGGCTGATTAATCTCTGTTCATGGGATATTGGAGAGAAGATGTAAAGAGGAATATCAGTTGAACTGCACATCCTGTGCTCCCTCTAGCAAATTGTGTTTTGGATTTCACCTTGGGACCACAGTGCTGCAACTAATCCCTTTTCCAAAACTATAAGTTTTTTTTTTTTGTTGCATCCTGATAATATTCTAATTTTACCCTGATATTTAAATAAAACCATAAAAAAGTAAAAAACTATATGCATGCCTTATTTTTAGTTACAGACATAAAGGCATGTTTCTGCCCCTCCTCTTAATGTTAACCTCTGCCAAATGTAGCTTCTGTTCAGAAACAATTAATGCCAACCAGTGTTGGGGTGCGCAGGCAGGCTAACAGCTGTGTTTGGGCCACTTGTTGTGCCTCCAGCACAGATAATTACAGCAATCCAAAAGCAGAGCAGCCGCTCGGGGAGTTTAATAATGTACAAGTAGTCGCTATCTCTTTATAGATCATGTTACTGCAGCACTCACTGACGTGTAATTTAGATCAATCAAAAAATATGGCAGGGCTATGAAACCAGTGCCTTTGATAATAGTTGGCAGGTAGTAGTCACCCCCTGTTGTCGAAGCATCTGATATAAAAGGCTTCATTCTGCCCTCCATCAAGGGGCCTGGTGTGCTAGGATGTGTAACCCAGGCAACAGATACATAAAGCATTATGGGACTTGATTTAATTTGTCTAAATGGGAGCTGGAGTATCTTGGTTCTCAGTTCGAATGTCCCTGTTAACCACCACTACAATGTAATGGGCTCCTCAACTTGGAGCTGCTGATTGTGTCCTGCTGGTATAGGAGGTTTTCCACTATATGCTGTTTTTGACTGTGTGTGTGTGTGTGTGTGTGTGTGTGTGTGTGTATACATGTGGAAGCATGCTGCGTGCATGCATCTGTGTTTGTGGCTGTGTGCACACAGACATTTCTGGTGATAAAAAAATAATACTTTAACAAACTTCTCGGTCAAGTGTATCACTGGGCAACACATCTATAGCCATAAGAATAGAGTGGCATAATGAATATGCCGTATATGATCCTGGCAGGGCTTTGTTTGCTTGAAGTTCCCACCATCAGCCTTTAAAATATTTTGGGGTCAGTGATTTAACTGGAGGCCAAAAGCTTTATTTGGCATTATTTAACTTTCTATGTATATAAAAGGCATAAAAGTCATCACAGGTCAGGCGTTGTTGTGAGGTATGAATTCCTTCGCTCAATCTGGTCTATTGTGTACTTTCAAACCTATGAGCTCCCTGTTTCAGCCCATTTGAAGAACTATTTGAACCAAGCCGGTAATACTTGAGTATCATTTTCTGCCTTTGCATGGGACTCTCCTTGCCTCCGGCTTGTTTTAAACTATCGGTACAATTCAAGTAGCTTCCTCTCCTTGTCCTACTTCTGACTTCCCCTCTTCTCCCTCCTCCCTTGCTTTCAACCCATGGGTCTTTGTTTTAAATGGCAATTCATCCCATTCGTCCGCTCAGCCACATTAAACATCAATTTCCTCACCGAGCACACATTACGACCCAATAGAAGAAATAAAATCTCAGCCATTTATTGTGCAACTCCCTCCTCCCTTTTTTGGCACCGCTATCCACCACTGGCACCCTCATCAAAGCAGCCCACATCCAACAACAAGAGAGCAGCTACACAACAATGCCGGTGCCATTCGACTTCCTCTTAAGTCGTTTTATACTTACTGCAAAACAGTAACGATTTCAAGGGCCTTTGAATTCCTCCAAGAGCCACCGGGTTTATAAAACATGCATGAGGTGTTCAGTAAACAATGCCCAATGGTCTTATTCCTTTTAAATAAAACTATTTCCATGAGATGTAAGAGAGACTTTAATATTGCCTTAAATATTAAAAGAGAGAACTGAGCCTCATCAATTTTTCATTTATTGGGCCCGGGTGTAAGGAGTCATCAATCTCAAAAGAAATTACTGACATTTTCATTTCAAATAAAAAAGGGTACACTTTATCCAGCGGTAATAGGGATTGCCACTCTTACACAGGGAGCATTAAATGGCTTCTGGAGTGCTGAAAATGAGAAAATTTTCTTTTTTTGTTGCAGAACAGATTGTGGTTTTTAACCTTGTGAAGCAAACATGCATGAAATTGCTAAATAAAATGCAACATATTACCTTGCTAACAGCTTTTAAGGGGAATGAAGTTCATTACAAATCAATAGTAGTCCACCTTAACAAGTGCATATTCCCATTTCCAACAAGCCCTGACACACTGTGAAGTAATAACCACCTGGTTGTTTTGCTGCTCGTTGATATTGATATCCTGTGACATAAATTCATTGTTTGATTCCATTGCTGTTATGATATATTGTTATAAATGTCTCCATCATTACGGCGCCTCTCTGCACTGTGTGCCTTTAGGCTTGTAGGTTTGTAATTACTGCACAATAAACAAATGGTTTGGGTAATGGGGGAAAAGGTTTGAGGCCTACAGGCACTGGGAGAGGATTACAGGGAATGGAATCCACTTTTCACCCCCAAAAACCCCTCAACCCTCTCTACAAGGCCTGTCCCACGTCTAGCCACAACTCCCCCTGTGGAATCACCCTCGCTGAATTATTAATCACTGAGCGGTGTTGATATATCATCAACCGTGTACATACATCGTACAGGGGGGAAAAAAAGGGTTACAGTAGGCCAGGATTTATAACAAAAGCTTGACATATGCTGCTAATTCACCTTGACAACACTGTCACTTCCTGCTCAGTGAATAATTGCCCAACAGAAGAAGAGTTTGTATGCAGCCTCACTGCTAGGCACTTCCCGACGCACACTACTCCACCCATAATGGATGAATATTTGTCTATAATTTCTGTACACAAGTCTGGTTGTCAGTCCCCTGCTCACCCCGTGTGCTGCTGTCTCATTTGCATAGGTAGATTGAGACGCCGCAAGCGTAACGAGGTCGGCCTGCGTGTTGGTGATGGAGGACGCTGATGAATAGAGCTCTCTCCCCATCATGGCACCTTTGTAAATGTTTGATTAGTTTTGAATGGATTACTGTTAGATTATCGGGTTTGGGGCCCAAACCTAGACACGGCTCTGCTACTCTGAGACAGTCCCTTACGGGTGTCCCGTGACAGAACGGAGGCTGTGTGTTGACAAAGAGCGAAAAGGGAGAAGGGCGGAGGCCATGCTTGTTTATGGAGAGTTGTCAAAATGTTTGATAATGCTGTTGCACACCCTTGTTAGAACTTCAATTTCTGGAATACCTTGGATTTGGGAATAAAAGGCTGAAGTGTTATGAGGTTAGAGATGGCACATATTGAGGTTAGAGTTGACACAGAGAGACAGAAAAAAAGAAATGCTCTAAATGTTCAATCTGCAAACTTATTGAGTCTTACTCCATATTTCTGGAACCACGCTTGTTCCATTGCTTCCATATCGGCTCAGCATTCCAGGGATCTTTAACGGGTTGGAGGGAATCTCATAGTCAGACAGCCATAAATTTCCTGGGGCTGCTGTAAGACGCTCTTATATTGCTTGTGTGGCAATCAGACTGGTGATTATATGGGTAATGAAACATGTGCCTCCTCCTGGTGTCTGCCCCTTCCATTGCCTGTCTCTTTCCATCTCTTTCTCTAACTTTTCTTTCTCTCTCTCTCTCTGGTTAAAGCCTGTGATGGATGGGGCGTAACTATTAGAGGGAGCAGTAACCCATCAGTTCCGAGGCCTATTATGCACAGTTGGATGCTGGGTAAAGGGGGTGCAAGCCGTGGAACAGCGACACCGTAGTGGGCTGCCTCGCGGGTTAACACTAACCCCGCCGCCCACCCCTGACGCCCCCTACTCCAATCTGTTTCCTCGAAAACCTGTCTTGCATCTTGACAGTGCCGCCGCCATTGTGCTCCCTCTCTTTCAATCTGTTTAGTTTCCTGTTGTGACCTTTCATACAGTCAAATATATTAGCGAGTGGTGCACTCTCATTAAAACAGTGCATTAACCAAAAGACTCTTTGGAGTCTAAATGACAGCCAAAGGAACTGAAAGCTAATAGCCGTGGGCAGTTGGGGAAACTTAACTCATGAATCAGCGCGCTAATGCCAGAGCAGCAAGCCTGGAGCGCTGTAAGCCAATGTATTGGCACCCCCCCGTCTCTCTCTCTCCCTCCCTCTTGCTTCCTTGATCTCCTTCATTTTCATCCCTTTTTTCTCTCACTCTCTCCTTTTCCTCCTCTAACTGCTACTTATCTCTCATATTCACTATCACCGCTATGTTCACATTCCACTTCTCTTTGACACATTTATTCTTTTCTCTCACTCTTTTACTCGATCATCCTTCCCCTGTCCTGCTATCTTATTTGTTCATTTCATTCTTTGTTCATTTCATTCTGTGATCCCCTATTGTATTGCACTCGTTGGTGCCATCATTTCTATTTTCTGCCTCCCTGCTCCTACAGTTCTTTCCCTGAGCTCTCCCTAACTCTTTATCCTCTCTTATTGTTTTCAAAGAGGGGAACAGAAAAAAAAAAGTGTGCAGAAAAAAGAAAGAGCTAAAGAGAGATGAAGATAGAGGAAAGAAAAAAGAGCTAGTATACGAGAGAGGAGAGGGAGACGAGTAAAAGAGGAGAGACTAAAAGCTCATTACTTTCCCCCTGATGGGAGAAAATGAGTGAGGGGGCAATAATAAAGCTTGAATTTTTCAATACTGTTAAAAATGGGGCTCTGACAGCTCACCGCCAGTGCAAGGGACAGGCGCCGACAACGCATGGTGAGCCACCGAATTAGCAATACCATACATCATAAAATCTAATTAAATCAAGGAGCAGAATCAAATTAGTTTTCTGTGACTCAAACCGCCCGCCAAAAGGGCTCTATTAAATGAACTGTAGAGAGGGAATTAAATAATTCACAGTGAGGGATTTTGCATTTATACAAAAATTGTGCACTTAATTGTCCGTGCTATATTACAGATTTGGCCTTATGTTAACAATGAGCCTAAAGCACACTTACTCGTGCGCACTGGGCACACATTAGGGCCTACATGGTCGACAAGGCTTCAAACTAAGGGGATATTAGAGTAACCATTGGCTCGATGCCACTAGTATAGTAGAGCATAGGGGTCTAGAGCAGGCAAAGGGTACACTGATTATGCTCCAGTGAGCTATATTATGTAGAATGAAAGACAGCAGAGTTGGGTTAAACAGTGATTGAGATGTGAATATTAGGTGAGGTATTACATTTTATTCGTCAAAAGTTATGTTTGGATCTACAGTATGATGTAGGCTTGGACTTATTGAGAAACCCACAGGAAGACCATCAAACTAAACATGTCAGATGAAGTTCTATCATGAAAATGGAGCACTTTTGTTACAGCGCTGTGTGAGCGTTCAACCATCCCCGCTATTCTCTTCGTCTCTCACCCCCATACACCCTTTCTTTCAATCTCTCCATCTCCCGCGCTTCCCTCCCTGGCATCAAAACAGCACAACTTTATTATAGTCGCTGTCAATACCGTAATAATAAAAGAGCGTGGAGGGGAGAGACTACCATATTACACTTTTAACGAGAATATAGCAGATGCACATTGAGTGAATATTGAGTTTTAAAACTTGTCGGCATGTGATTTGTGGCCTTGTCAGTACAAATATTTTTCAATGTCATAGCAGCAAGCCGGGCCTGTCACTTCGGCGGTCAGCTGGGACGGGGGGAGGCAAAACACAATGATCTGGCCCTTAATGGAGAACCGCTGGGACTGGCATGGAGGTGATGAAGCACTGTTTAGTTTGCGGCTGCCATATTTCTGCTTGGGGACGCTATTATAAAACACAGTGTTATTTTGTCAGATTTCAATCATGAGCCAGGTTATTTGTCACCTGCTGTCACATTGTTGGGGCAAGTCAGGCTGACGGTGAAATATGACCTGTCCCAGCCCAACCCCCCGCTCTGGAGAAGACCAGAGTTTTCTTTAGTCTAGAGGTAAAACTAAAAAACAAATGTGTAGATCTGTTGTTCCACTTCTTTGTCTCATTATATCAGTATGGAGGCAAGATAATGCTTTGAAAGTTAAATCTTACTTATCCGCACAACGGGGACATTTTATCTTCTTTTTAGGCTTTCTTCTTTATCTTCATCATTGTTCCCTCACTCCTTCCTTATTCTCTTTCAGTTACACTTTCATGGGGAGCCATCTTCTAGAGTAATCACAGGTCTCAGTGCATCTTTGTTTAGCAGGAGTGACAGTGTCAAGTATCCTCATGGAGGAAGCCCCAGGGAGCCATGGTTTAATTTCGTTCAATAAAAAGTGCTATTTAGGTGGGCTTTGCTCAAATATGACCTTACCGTGCTTCCGTATAGGCTAGGTATTAAGATAATGACAGTGTTCATCCTTTCTTAGTACCCCATGTTGATCTTAAGAAGTCACAAATGGCCAGCTGGATACAAGAACATCCAGGTGGGGGTCAAATTCAAAGACTCCTCTGCTCTTGAAGATGCACTTTAATTTCTATTTCTTGTCTTGAGAGCTTCGCTTTTTTGATAATCCCTTTTGTAACATTATGTGATTTAACAATGCCTTACTAAATATTTCAGGCAATATATTCATTTTCGTTTGAGTATGGATTACAAAGGGATTTAATAAAGTTCAAGCATGCAGTTCAGTGACATATGATGAACATTATGCCCCTGCACACTTATCCCTGACAGATATCATGTAGAATGCTATTTCATTTGCTATTTAATTTTCCTTCTCAGCGGCTACATCTCCTGTGTCTGAAATGTAGAGGAAAACAAGAACCTGGCACCTCAATTTGCTTATTGACATTGAAATCTGCTTTTCAGATCACTGTACATGTCAGCTACTCAGACACCCATCAGTGAATTATTTTCCAAATTATATCAGTTTTATTTCCTTGCTGTCCTTGTGTTTGAACGTCATGGCCTCTACCCAAACACAGGAAAGGTATAATCCCCACTCTTTAAAATCAGACATTTCCTTGAATTTATGCCAAATGAACTGTCCGTATGCACCATTACTTTAGACTGTTTGTAGATGCTGTTGATACCAAACCATCAGCCAATATAAAAATATGCAAATAGAATTTGATTACTAACACTGCCTTCTCTTGGTTGAGAGACAGGAGTGACATTGTGTACCTTCATCGCCCTTCCTAGTGCCTGAATAAAGCTGTGTTATTGCCTGTGAAGGCTGGCCCACTCTCATCTACGTTATTGGAGCGTTTAACAAACCGCTTTTGTGAATTAACCGAAATATGTAAAGCGGGAAAAACTTTTTCCTTGTAGCCTGCTTTCCAGTCCTTTCTGCATTTGAATTCCTCCATACATTCATAGGTAAGGTGGTTCTGACTAAATAAATATTTCTATCAGATGCATAGGTATGTGTAAGAATATATAAATACATACACATGCAGTACAGCGCACACCTAAGCAAACACACACAACAACCATTAGCTTTGGCTGACACGATAGCCATTAGCACACTGTCTCTAGTTGTGTGCGTTCCAATCCAAAAGAAGAATCATTTACATAATGTGTGTTTTCCCCAAACGGTGTGAACAACCGGCACTCTGTGTAGGTTTCCTGCTGGCAAATGTTTCAAACTGACCTTGGGAAACGGTCCATCTGCAAACGCTACGCAGTTACATCCATAATGGGCCTTTTACTTGTTTTTGTGTATATGTGTGTGTCCGCAAGCATGCAGATGTGCGTTTGAGAGAGTGTGTGTATCTGCATGTGCACACTTAGGCATTCCTGTGTGTGTCTACAGCTGATGACTCTGTGCCAGCCGGACGGCTTTTATATGTATTAATATTAATATGTGCCTGAGCTGCAGCCCATCACATCTCTGCCCCTTGGTGCAGAGTGTCCAAGGGCGGCCATTATCATCCTGTTCTGACTGTCAGTGAACCTGGAGAAAAGTAAGACAGGCACGTTGACTACTGTGCCGGGGTCAAACAGTCAGGCTAATACAGCTCAAACCACCGGCAGTGTGGAGGATACTGTAAAATGTGCTAGGATGACGTGCATCTATTTGTACTGCAATTTCATATGGAATGTATCCCCTTATGGATATACACTGTCTTACACACACATTCACACACATTCACATGCTCAGAAGTACACTTGCACTCATATACGCACACACTAAAAAAAGTATACCATATGTGTACTGTAATAAAAAAACTTAATACTGATGTTTATCAGGCACCTTATCATGTATAATCTATGACAACTATCCTTTCCCGACTAAGTTGGTGTCTTGGTCCAGAGGGCAGTATTGATGATAATGTTAACCATGTCCCATAAAATCAATCAATCAATGGAATATTAAATGTATATGTCTGGGAGGTTGTCAGTGGAGTGCTCAGGGGTGAATCTCCAATAGCCTGTCAAGGTTTATTGCCTTTTATGGGGGATCCACCAATGCAGTGTTTCCATGAAAATACACCTGTACAGTATATCAAAGAGGCTGTGACATCAGAGCTACAGACAGAAAGTGACGACAACCAAACACTCTCCATCTCTTTCTCTTTTTCCCCTCTCTTTTATGCACACAGACAGAAACTCACCCCACCACTACGCACCAAAATAGATGAATTTTGCTTCAACAAAGGCAGTATGGTAATTAAATGCAAGATAAGGCCATTCAGAATGCCCAAGACTGTGCCAGGCAAATATCCTGATCAGCTTAAAATCAACCAAGTGGGACAGAATAACAAAAATCCAAATTGGTTGGTCTAGATCAGCTTGATAGGGCTTTCAATATAATACACAACAATGGCCAAAATGAATAGGAATCAAATTACGAGAGCTGTGATATGGCATGAAACTGCATGGGGGAATTCAAGCACAATCACTTTTCAATGTGGCTTCCAATATTGCAGCCAATCCTCGCACGATTCATATCCGATCACAAATAATGTTTATCACCCTCATATCTCTCTCCCTAATGGAAAAGGCCTAGTGTTGGGGTTTAAAGAGTGCATTCATTTTTAATGAGGTCTGGGCATTGGCCAGAATGAAATGAACAGGCAGAGTTTTGGGCCACAGTATAGCAACGACCGGCAGTAAAAGGTCGATCCATTTTTTCTAATTTGACCAGGTTATGTGCGACTATAAGTTGCTAAGTTGTTTATTACAGCCAAGCAGCATTTTCACTATAATGTTACAGAACTGTTTAGAAAAGGTGTAAAGCTCCATTGCTTCTGCAGAAGAATTTTTTTCTCCCGGTACAAACTTTCAAAGGGTTGCACCATGTTAAAAAGATGGAATACTACAACAAAAAGCACAATGGTGTTTTTGAGTGGTTTCAAATCCGTAATATTGAGGTCAACACTTTTGAGTAACCTAAATGGTTGCTGCGTTTCTATTTGTAAAACTCTTCAACTGTCATACAATCTACTCTTGTATGAATTACATCTTTCTATATGTTCAGCGGATTTTCAACCAACAAAATGATGCACTTGCGGTGCTGCTAGAGAAAACTACATCACTTGAACGGAGCAATTCTCTATTGTGTTTATGAGTTCAGGAGGGCCATCAAATTTCATGTAAAATAAGCTCTCATGCAGGATAAGACACTCATATTTTATGTCTAATTCTGGAGGAGAAGATGTATTTCCTGCTTCCCCAGGAAGCATGATTGGTGTGTGACTGCGTGTCGTGACGAGATCACTTGGCGGGGCTGAGGATAAAATGTCGCTTAGGATAATGTGATTGCCCTTAAGGTACAAGGGGGTGAATTATATTCCCTGATTTATAATCTGAAAATTAAAGACTCACTCATTTTCTAATTTAATTCCACCTTCAATGGAACAATGTTCACTCTGAGCCAAATTGGCGAATAATGTTACTAATTCAGATGCAGATGTAATTTCTATTCGGGGGGCTGCAGTGTGTGGTGATGAACGAGTCCCGGATGGATCGTTGCCACTCCTATCTCCCCGTCTCGACAATTCCCCAGCAGTTGTGATAATAACCTGAGCAATAAAGGAGGGAGAGGCAGTGCTACCCTGTTCCACTCCTCATACCCCAAGTCATCTGATACTTCATCTAATAGTATTTCTGTCCTTTCCTGTGTCACTCTGTCTTAAGGCAGCTGACACTGCGCTCTTCCATACAGGAAAACAGAGTATGCTGAATATTATCGATGTAAAACTGAATTAACATGAAGCCTCTTAATAACCTGCATAATTACTGCTGCCTTCTGCAATACAAAAAAGTCATTGCAATAAATCTGCTGTTAAAAACTTGATTGAATACAGGGTAAATGTCAAGGTAATTATGAGGCGGTGAGGGTTAAAAGCAACGTTAAATCCTCCCACAGAGTGGTGACATTCAAGCGAAGGAGGAAGAGATAGCGAGGGAGGAAAGGAGGAGAGCGACACTGGGCAGAGTTTGTAAATGTATCGGCAAATACGAATCCAACAGTTCCTCACTTGTCACTGCCCTTTTATTTATGACTGCGAACCATTTGAGATATGACCTCTGTATGACTGGTTTCTTCCTACACGCTAATGGGTCCATTAAGGACAGAATTCATCATGTAAAATATCATGATGACACAAACACGTTCAGGCTGCACATGTGAGTGTTGAATTACAGATTCCTAATTTAGCTATTTCCTTGTTCGCTCACTTGACCTGGCTAGGGAATACTGACCCTCAACACACAACTCTCTCTCCAACCTCAAAGTGTGCAAGGTCACCAAGTGCAGATGAAGGGGACAAAAGGAAATGTGTGCACCCACTTCTTCGCCCATTTTGCACCCTATCTGCACTACGCTGAGGATTAGAAAGGAAGTCTGCTGCATCCGTTCATCCATCTCAGCCTCAAGCAGCCATACAGATGCCGTAATACAAGTATTTATCAAAGGGGCTGGCAGAGGTCAGGTCATTTTACTCACCGTTCAGCCTTAGTGAGGAGTAGAGGGGTTGGATTGGGGGGGGTGTTGTGGGTGCTGTGTCGTGTGCCTCCTCTTCAGAGCCTAATGATCTGCTGAGCATAATGACCCCAAGACGACAGGGCCTCTACAAGCCTTGACAAGGCCTGCTCTAGCCCCTGCTCACACTCACTTCTCTTCAGGAATAATGTGAAAGAAAGGTTTTTTTTTCTTGCCGTTTTTGTTCTCCCCCGATCTCTCCCCCTCTGCTATCCACCCCCAGCCACTGTACAAGCCAAGGCTCCGTGACAAAAAGCCAATAGAGTTAGCTGCCAAGGCTTGGAGCTCTGAGAGGGATAACTGGCGCAGAAGGTTAAAGCAACAATGTGCTCAGCCCCATTGAGCTGCTCCTTCTGTGTTGATGGTGAATGTGCGTGTGTGTGTGTGTGTGTGTGTGTGTGTGTATCTCAAAATCAGTGTGTATATAAGGTGTCAAGGGTTGTTAAAATGTATATGCTCTGATATATCCAAAAGAACACCTGTTCACTTGTGTATTCTACAGCTACCCAAATAATGAGGGCCGCATTTGATTTCAATCAAACCTTAGTTATGAGTTTAAGAGTTTAGGAGAAACTCAGTGTGTTCATTGTGTAAAATGAAAGAACGAGAAGAGTAAAGCACACACAGGCTGCGTAATTGCCTGAGTAGAAATGCTAATTATTTGCTTCTTTCATTTTGAAATGTCGACTGAAATGCAGTCATTTGACAAACTCTGAAGTGAAAAGCAAATGTCTGGATTTTCATATTACAAATGGCTTTCTTTCGTAGGTAACAATTTCAAGGCTGCCGCTTTTCCACAGAAGGGACACAGCTACAGTGAAAGGTGTGATATCGCCTCTCTGCAAACCATAATGGTGGCTTGTTTGAAAATGACAGGTGTACGAATGAGGCCCTCTCTTTTCCTAAGTACAGCAAACTGTGGTCATTCACTCTGCTTTGTTTTTAGCGTAATAGCCCCATTTACAAAATGTCGGTGAAATTAATGTGGGACAAACGCGGCGGTAACCGAGCCAACTAATTTTTGCTCATTCAACTTGAATTATTAATAGGTGAGAAATATACCATATGCTTTCAGAGGAACGGCATACATTCATTTTATACAGAATTGCTGCTGTTTTGTGAAAAGTATAAGTAGCTTAACTGCTCTTTTCAAAAGGGGTGACTTATATGGAGGCCTTAATGATGTATAAATCAGCCCATGTAATTATGCTTCCAGCTGCTGCCCTGGGTCGGGCTGAAACTATAGGCCCTCAGCACCAAGACTGGAGCCTTCATCACCTGAATCCCTTTTAATCAACCAGCACTAGTTTTCTCTCTTTAGATCACATTATTATGAGTTACTGAGAGTGAGAGGGAGGGTGGGCTGGCAGAGAGAGTGTTCAGAGCTGTTTGTACTTATATACGTGTGTGTGCATTAATGTGTGTGTGTGTGTGTGTCTGTGTGTGTAAGTATAAAAGTGTGTGTGTGGACACATGCTCATGCACCAGCACATACCACATATTTTTTTCTTAAGTAAACCATTGTACATATTTACTTTGTCTGAAAATAAAATAATGCAAATAGATTGAGAGACATCATCTATCAGTGTTTGTAACTTGATATTCTGTCACTCACGGCTAAAGCTTCATCACTCTGCTCACATGCACAGTAAGAACATTACAGCTTTAGTGTAGGGTTTAGCAGAAAAGTACCACCATGTAGTTCTGTCTTGGTGAAGAGATGGGGCACCACCTAGTGCACAGTCACTGCCACAGCTTCCAGACATCTCTCCTTCCATTGAAACCTTGGTTGTTGAGTAAATTTTTACACCCAATACATTCAACATACATGTAAGATACCTGCAATAACTTTGTCTCTCACTTGTTACATCTGCAATAAAATGTAGTTTTTGAAGGCCCTTGCTTTTTCGTGAGCCTTTGCAACCCCTCCAAACAGAGCTACTTCCCAATCTCCCCCTCACATCCAAAAGAGGTGAAAATGCTTTAATGAATCCTATCTTGGTAAAAACAAAGCTTTCAGCTGTCTGTCAGACTCTGTTCAAGAATCAGATTAGAAAATATTGTAGTAGTATTGGTGTTGAGGAACATGACTGATGTCTTTGTTGGATGAAGTTCTATCTTTGAAAAGCCACTTGCTTTGCATATACAAACTCCATTTGTTTAAAAGCTAGAGCTAAGAAAGATGCAAAGCACTACGGCCCCACTGACTGGAACAAGGGCACTGTAAAAAAACAAAGGCCAACCAATGACTTACTGTAAATGTACAACAATGTGTTTTGAAATGATTCCCTTCCTGAGAAAAGGTTAGGTAAATAGTAATGAAATTTAAATGTGGAGACTGGATGTCTATCAGTGTCCTTTTGTTGTGTCACACACTGCATCAGTTATCATTTACATGTGCTCCTCATTCTGAGGTCACAAATATCTTTTTCATGCAAATGAGTTCTGTATAACCCTGACACCTATCTACAGGCATTGTTCGAGCAATTGAAAACAATGCTTATGATTCTGAGAGTAAATATCATGAACTTATGACCACCATGAGTTTGAGCGTCCATCTATCTATTTACATGTTTAAGCAGGGCCAATATTCAGTAAAATGACTTATTTTCTAATATCGATGCAGTAAAAAAATCAAAATAGTCATAAACACAAATTCTACCTCAAGGCAAACTAATGGTAAACTGTGTCCGCTCATTTGTCTCTTCCCTTAAACATACTCTGAGCTGGATGTTTGTAACAAAGACGAACATCTTAACAGTGAGCAGAGTGAAACCATATTGGGATTAATGACCAAGCGCCTCCTCGTTAATTGTCACATCAAACAAACAGGTCCTAATTGGCAAAGGTTCCAGCTTGGTGCTAAGTGGACACAGAGTGGGCGCTGCCTCTAGATCGCTCTCTTTGTCTGCTTTCATTAGTTGGTCAAGCCCCTACATTAAGAAGCCCACACTGGAGTCTTATTTTCTTTGGTGGGTAATGAAACACACACCTGCTACTCTCAGGCAATGAATAGAAACTTGAATCTAATATCACCGTCATGTGGCTTCTATTAGTGTTTACAATGCCAATGTTTTGTGTTGATTTTGCGTCTGTCTGTGTGGCAGTGTGCAAGCCTGCGCTTCTGTTTGCACTGCAGTTTTAAGAGAAAGGAGACAGAAGCAGAAAGGAGAGATATATAGTGAGAGAGAAGAATAAAGGCACAAAAAGAAAGAAGGGAGATGAAGGGAGCAAACTTACATTCAAGCAAAGAGGTCATTCCTGAGTTCAACTTCTCTGACAGTCTGTGGGGCATCTTCTCTGGCCTGCAGCTGCCTGAGGGAAGATAACACATATTTACCAAGACTCGAAACAAAGTATGCAAGTTTAATTTAGAGTTGTATATCTTAGATTTTATGAGCTAAAGCCTTCCGTGATAACATTGATTGCAGTATTTAACTGCAAGAATGTGGCCCAATCAAAAAAAAATCTGGAAAAAAAAGGCTAGTATGAATATTTGTCTTCTCATACTCTGAAATTGAGAGAACTGGTGATGAAAATTAAAATTAGATTGCTTAAATTTTCTTTGTCAAATTTATGTACATGTACACACTCATATGCCACACACACACACACACACACACACACACACACACACACAAACATGCTGCTCCATCTTGAAATGCTAATTTATGATTAGCATCATTATGCAGTAGTGTAATTTCACAAAAGCCTTCCCACAGTGGTGCACAAAAGACTCATTCACCGCCAGAGCTGCTCTGTGTGGGGAAGAATTATGGCACGCAGATGAATTCATTCATGTGGGAAAGGATTTATTCGATAATTATAGACCTTCACAGTTTTAATGCCACTTAATGAGGAGCTTGCATAGTGTGATTCCTACTTGGGCTGACGAATGGATGTTGGTTTTTATTCTGGTGTTTTTTGTTTTGCTCCATACAACATCTGTTAGCTTTTCTATGGTAAGAACTAGCTTGTGGGGCCTGATTTTTCTCTTTGTGTATTTTACAATAAGTCACAATAAGTATGCAATTAATTAATAGGCTGGTGGCCAGGTTTGAATAAATATTGTAATAATAGTGCTAATACAAATACCACTACTCCCATTCTACTACTGTAATATATAATTACTATTATAATAATAATAATTTCTGAAAGATTTATTTTAACTAATTAAATCAATAAAACATTTTTTTTTAAATAGCATTACTGTTACTTCTCACCTGGCATATTTTGCTTTGTTTACCATAGCAGCTGCTGATAAACCCAGACTCATGCATCCAGTTCAAGGCCATTGCTCTCTGACAACAATGTTTACCATAATGCCAGTCTTAATGCCTCATAGCCATGTTGTTGTGGAGAGGTAATTAAGTTGCCAAAGTTTAATTGCTCAATCATCAGCAGTTAACAAAGAGGCGTCAGTGGCCCCCCTATACTTTCAACGTACTATATTTATAATGGCTAACAATTATGGCAAGGGCCCTTTAGCTAGGATAGCACTAGTAAAAGCTGCTGGCACTAATGAAAAGCTATAATCACTCCACCCACAGCAGTTATTAGTAGCAAATTATGGGTCAGTTGAATGGCTAGCAGTTATATGCATTAAGATAAATAACACTGCTGCTTGTGGCAAGTACAGCAAATGAATGAGTAGCATATGTACCTCTACTTCTACCCGTAATGTGTATAATGACACTAATTCCTGGCTTTAAAAACAGTGTCACTTTTTAATGATATTACTTTTTCTAATGCTCTGATATATGAAAATATATGTTTATAGCTGAAGTTGCATATAGCCTAAAAAAATAAAAAAAACCTTGACATACTCGTTGCAGATTTTGATTGAAGCAAATGTACACATACACAAAAAAGAAAAGTGGTTAACATGCATTCTGTATGAAGTCTTGCCCAATTTTTACCCAATAAAACCAGTTTATTGACCATCATACATAAATCATTTTGTCTGGCACTTTCCAAATCTTGATGGCCAGACTTCCAGATCAATGCATTTTCGTTTGCCAGCAGAAGTATGCTTTGCAAACTCTCTAATTGCAGCATTACTATGCAGAATGGAGTATAAGCCCTTTCTCCTCATCTTCCCTCCTTCTATTCCTTTCTCTCCTTGCCTTTCTTTCAGTCCTCCCTCATCCTGTTTGGTTGCTCAGCCAGGCCCAGTGGAATGCTACGTCTCTTTGATTGAGTCTTCATTATCTGTGACTCTGTGACGCTTTGCTGTCTGAGGGTAAGGGGGCTAGCTGAGGGAGAAGCGTGGCCTCCATGTACAAGAGGCCCCTCCACACAAGATTGAACAGTCGCCAGGCATCCCGTCTCCATTAATGAGAAGCATCTCCATCCACCACAGTCCCCAGGCAGCCTCCACCAGGTGGAATGCTCGACCCGTCACTCATAGCATTGCTGAGGGCTATTAGCAGTTCATTAAGTGACTGACTGACCGCCTAGCTGTATCAATTAGGGGATAGTTGATATGTCTGTTATTGTCAGACTCTGTTTGAGATTGCACTGCTCTTCATTCAATATCTGCTTTGGGTTTTGTGCTCAGGCAGAGCTGTTACATTTGTAGTTTGTGAGTGTGTGTGTGTGTGTGTGTGGTCTTGGCAGGCAAAAATCCTAAAATGATAAAGAGTTGACCAATGAGAGGATGCATATTGATTAGCAGATTACAACAAATTAAGCTTTTTGCATCATAGATAGCATATTTTAAAAAAAAAAACCTTATTTGTTTTGGTCAATGACAACCTCCTCTCAAAAACAGGAAAAAGGGAAATTGTTGCCATCTGGAGGTAAAATGAAGTATTGTCAGAATCTCAGTTGATAAAAGTCTTCGGCTAAATGTCAAGCCTTGGGCCTCGGTTGATGCAGATGAGCTATGGTTGGACTTGTTTTTTAAAGTCAAACTGCCTTTGTTTTATTAAAATACAATGCGTTCCCTGTAAGAGACAGTTTCAACTGTCATTTGCGGCAAACAAACTTTGGCTTTCCATTGTACAGCACCAACTGACACTCGTCTACCAGTAAATCGGTTATATGATGTATTCATGACTTAACAGGAACAAGAAATAAACAAAGTATGCCAAAAACTAAAGCAATTACTGTTAATATTTTGACAAGGTGTAATACAGTATCTAAAATTTGTTTAACAGCCAACATCCTTGTGGCCTTGCCTGGCTAATATATAAAAAATATCCCAGAAGAGCGACCGTTGTTTAGAGCCAGCTAGGCAAATCTCAGGCAAATTCCCCTTGTTGTTCACAAACATGAGTCCACATTTCACTCTATGCATTTAGATAAGAGCATACTTTTTTGCATGCATATCTGATCATTCCATATGTAGATTCAAACTGCGATGACCTCCATCGCTGTTGTTAAACAAGTACAGAGGCACTCGATGAAAAACGAATATAAAAGTGTTGTTTGAAAGTAGCTGTGCACATGTCTATTTACTCACCTAGGCCTTATTTGCATTGAAAACTGCAGAGAGATAGAGTGTCATTTGTGCTTGGTAGCCTGAGCTGACATCCCCACTCTTTCATTCTCCTACAGTATTTGTCACTGTCAGCTCTGACTGCTGCTTTCAGTTTCACACCCAACCTGCTGGTGACTTTGCATGTTTCGAACTCAGGCAGTAAGGCCTTGTGTAACATTTGCTAAATGACTAAAAGTAATTTAAAAAGTACACAAAATAATAGTTTTAAACTTAGATTATTGAATTCTTAGTTATGCATATTCTGTATCGAGTGCTTTCTCTGCTGGTAGTTGTTACTCATATTGTGATGATGATACTACTACAATTAAATGAATAATTTAGACTATAAGGGTGCAATACACACCTATTACTATAAAAGTGACATTTGCTGGAGTTACTGGAGTGACAATGTGAGGTATATATTTTGGTTTTTAATACATGCAAGGCAGTCAATGTAAATCTGCTCCTAAAAGATGATCGTCAGTCATACGTTGAAATAACTAGAGCAGATGTTTGAAGATTATAGATAGTTATGCAATCCTTGGCATGCCAGCAAAGTATGCAGACAAAGCATGTCACACTCCTTTGGGATCAGACTGGAGTGTTAAAACACTTAGGTATGTGACAGCGAAACACTGTCAAAAACTGTCAGATGTCGGCTCAAACTGATCAGAACGATACATGAAAAAGCAACAAAAGACACTCTGATGATAATAATGCCAATTATCACATTTTGCTCAGGGGTCAGAGGCAACAGCATTAAACCAAGTCACCATTACCTGATAAATGGCTGAACAAAACTCTTTTCTCTCCTGTGAAATTGTTTGGCAGCCATTAGCAATGCAGTGTAATGCCAATGATTGACGTTGCTGTCCACTTAGCAGTGACAAGGGATGTGTGTGTGTATGGGGAGGGGTCAGTAGGCTGGTGGGGGGCAGTGCAGGGGATTGATCGGGGTCTGCGTTGTTGCCAAACGGGGGGTGAGGGTGTATTGGCGCGTAGACAATGAGCCTCGGCCAGCGCTGAAAGGCCCATTCTGCGGATCCCTGTTAGCTGTCTATTATCCGCGGTCTCCAGGGGGCTGCTAAATAGAGGGCATGTGTTAGGCAGACATTTATCATGTAATTACAGCACTAGGATCCGTTTCTGATGGTGTGTGATGATTACTAATAATTACTGTGCATTTCACGCCTCCAAAGGGCCCAGATGGGGTCCCATGGCGTCAATACAAAGGAAGGGAGGGGGACAGGGAAAAAAACAGGGGATGAGGGAGGAAAATGTGAAGAAATGGAAAGACAGATGAAGTGAAACTGAGGAGGGATAGTGTCTCGCCTTAACCATTTAGAGGTGCTCATTAGCTAAATGAATTGAACCATATGTGTCCGATTCCTAATTAACTGGATGAAAGGAAAGGAAAGGAAAGGAAAGGAAAGGAAAGGAAAGGAAAAGGAAAAGGAAAAACAAATTAAACACACTGTGATTGTTATTGCAATGGCAATATGACAACATTTCTTAACTGCAATTGTTGGTAATAAATATCTTTCAAAATACTAGTTATATTATATTTAATTTTTAGAGTAATTATTGTGCAAACTACAAATATACAAGAAATCCAATGAAATCCCTCAATACTGGAGGGAACAATACTGTTTGACATGATTTCCTGTAGGCATCCACCTATAACCATGTTGCTTTGTTTCAGAAGCAGTATACACATTTACACTGCACAAAAATAATAGCAAGGTTTCCTGTGGCTTGATTTGTGGTATCATGACTGATCTACAATCATACTCAAAAGGTTTCATATCTGTAGCAGGGACTAAACGAATGGGCTGAGACTGGGGTTTAAATAAAAAAGAGAAACACCCTCTTATGAAAGCAGCCATCTTGCCTCTGTCAGAGTGCAGGAATGGGTCTGTGTGGTACTGGAACCGATGCAGGTGAAATACAGTGGCTCACAGTTGTATTTCTGCCCTCTACAGGAATCTGGATAAATCAAAGAGGTCAAGCTGCCACTGATATGATGTAGTAAGGAAGCACAGGGATGGGTTATGCTGTGGAGTGTATGTGTGTGTGCTTTGTGTGTGTGCAAAAGGGTTGAATTGCTGTGTGTTACTGAGACCTGCAGCCATAAACTGGAAAGATCAACAGCAGTACAAATTTCCCTGAATGCTGCAGTCAAGTTTTCGTTCTCCTCCAACTTTTAAGGTTCATTGTACCTGAAGCCCTAAGTGCCCCCCCATAAATACTTACATTAACCTGCACAGCAAAATGAGGGGTTCTTCTTTTGCTCTTTCAGGGGGCCCCTAGTAAAAACTACAAAGTCTCCACCTGGTCAAGGTGAGCTCAAATGAAACCCACTGACTGGCAGGGTTTTACCTGCAGCACAAAAGCCATCTGAATCAATATGGGTGGAGAGGGAGGGGGGTCAGTTGGGGAAGATGAGGACTGTCCTGTTTAATAGAAACAAATTGCTCTCCACTTCCCGGTGACACAGATAGCAGACCATTTGTGCCTGCTGGCCTTTGTTGGGAACAACAGAAAGGAAATGTACTCATCCTGGCCAGGGATAAAGTTCGGGGCTCTTTGTTACACGCCAGTTACCTTAGCCTCTGTGCCCACCCCCTTGAACAAGCACAGCGGTTAAGTAGTTCAGGTGCCTGCTACATTCTGTTAGATTAAAGGTCCCTGCTTCTGGTCTGAGTTGAATTGCCTCAGCTGGAGTTGAAGGGAGAAGAGGGAAGGGGGGGGGGGAGAGAAGTTGTAGGACCATGGGGCATGAATGGACATCTTGTGCGTGCTCACAGAGGCGAAACGCTTTGGGACAGCCGGCCGGCCTCTCTCTACACCAAGAACCTGAAAGAAAGTCTGTAGGGTGGGTTGGTGAGTAGGGGTGTGCGGGGAGAGGGGAGGGTAGCCCAACCCCTACTCACCCTCCTTTGCTCACTCTATATTTTCACCCACATTTTCCCCAGGTTTGTGGAAAGCTGAACATTTGTTTTCAACAAGGACTCAGGCAGGTGGGTAGTGGGTAGGATCTCGGAGGCCTTTTTGAAAGCTGGAAACACACATACTGTTACCCCTATGTAACATGGACCTAAAGAAAATGGACACAATGCACACAGGACATGAGGGAGGGGTCTATGTAACTGTGCGCCAATCTGCACCTGTGCTACCCATTCACTTACACTGAGCGGCAGTGGATGCAGGGTCCGGGGAAGAGTGGGTTGAACCCCTGAGGACATAGAACAAAAGGTGATTGACATCTGACACATAGCAGGTTCAACTTACACACCGATTATTGATTGGCAGATGTGTGTTTGATTCCTTTAAATCCCACAGCTGTGTTTAGAGACAGTTTCACTTTCAAGAGCAGGATCAAATGCATTGTTGAAATGTCATGTTTACTGTGAAGGTGTGTCATCAGTCAGTTATTAAAATGTCTCCATCACACACACACACACACACACACACACACACACACACACACACACACACACACACACACACACACACACACACACACACACACACACACACACACACACAAACACACACAAACACACCCACACCTCTATTACTTTCTCTCTCCAGTTTGGTCAAGCGGAGATGCATAACAGAGTCTGAGCATGTCTGACTTCCACTAACTCATTCTCAAGGTACGGGGTCAAGTACAAGAGTCAAAGGTGAAGTCTGCCCCACAGGATTAGATTCCAGTCTATGGGGAAATACAAAAAAAAAAAATAATTAAGTGAGTGTGCATGGACAGTAGTAGTCTTTTAATGATCCCAGAAGTGACTTCCCAAGCTATATGCGAGCTTCTAATGAACTAAAATACAATGTTTTAATCCAGTAAATATATATTTATGGATAAATATATAGTGTTTTCTCAATTATTTGATTATGATATGTTTAGTCAGTCATAATCAAGCTGCACCATCCAAATTCTACACCTGCTACCAATCTCCAAACCCAGTAACAGTCAAAAGCACAGAATTTAAGAGTACATCTCTTTGGATAATTATATCACGTGACAGGATTGCAAGAAGGTCAGGGTGCCGTATCACTTTATAGAACAAACCACATGCCTCCGTCTGTGTGACATGAAGTAAATGTTCAGTAATCCACATCTTAATCTTGTGCCGCGCTCAGCGCAGCTTAAAGAAACTGATACTCCTGTGACTACTTTAGCGGCTGATTGTGTTACCTTTACAATTCGGCTTTCCCTTCTTCCTGTTTTGTACCCTTGGAATGCCCGATAAAAGTATCCCCACTGTGGCTTTCCACCTGCACAGGAGAGGATATGGCAGTGGTCTGGGGTCAGAATTAATATGCAGCTCCATGGGGAATACACAATATTACCCTTTAACCAAGGCTAGGAGGTTAGATAAATAAAACTAAAAAATCAGTAAAACTTCAAACTATGAAAAATATGCAAAGGCAAATATAACAGATGAAATATCAATATCACATTGCTGATAGCGACAAACCCTCTAGAAAAAAAGGAAAAATGTGGAGCTGATAGAGGGCGCAATAAGGAGAAAAGCAATGGAGGAAAGTGCAGCTCAATATTGCAAAATTACAGATAATTTCACAAGTAAATGACATGACATAGGATGCTATGTAGAAAAGCGGGACGTATGAAGATCATATTTAAATTACGGACCTGTGTAGCCCTTTCTGTTGTTCCAATCAGCTTCATGATCAACACAATTGAAAAAAATAAAAATAAAAATACATCAAAGAATTGCTGTTTCAATTGCCCATTCTTGCAGTAATTAAATCTTAATAGGCTCAGTGTGATCAGGTAGTGTTGACATTTTACAATCGATGGCCAATTGATGAACACTGACGAGAAAATCTAAACGTTGACCCACAAATGTTCATCTATTATTGTCATATGGTCACAGATGATCTTAATAGACAATGAAATTTTAATAAAATATCTTCTCTAATGTATGCTAATGAACTAAGATAGTATATACTTTTTTAATTAATCATATATCATTGTAAAAAAAAAAAAACCACAAGTATGTTTACATCAGTTTTCTACGCAAAGCTAGAAACAAAAAACAAATCACTATGTACGTTGCCATGTCTAGTACGTGTTTTGTGTTACTTTCTATACAATAACAGGTATTCATATGCAAAGACTGTGGTTGTGGTTGTCAGCAGACAGTAACATATTTCTTTTCTTCCTCTAAATTCTGTTTCATTCTGTGCAGGGGGGAGGCAATTTATCTGTCATGGCTTCCAAAAGAGGCAGCTCACTTTGCCCCCCTCTGTCCCATTATACTGACAGCAGCCTTATTAGCCACAAGGGAAACCGGCCGCCACATGAATTTGGCCACTGTTCACCTCTGGGGCCAGGGCAAGCCTCTTTTTACAATAGCGCCAATGATGCTGAGATTTTCTTTTCAGTTATTAATTTGATAAATATATTAATTATGACCTGGGGATGACAGTCCAATCAGATTGTCAGGCGCCCAGTCGTGGGCACCCAACCCCCCACTTTGGTGATAAGTTCTCTCAGGTTTCTAGAGCTGTCATCCAGTGGTCTTGAACTTCTTATCAGCACTGGGCCCATTCTAGGGATAATTTCCTGTGTGTCGTAATTAAATGGTGGCTCTCTCATAGTGGGCGACTCCTCTTTTAAAGCAGGAACCTCTTAACTTTTTTTCTGTGGGGATGAGTCAGGGTGGGGCAAACCTTTGATGGGGTCAATGTGATGAAAGTTTTATACGTGTGACCACAAACCTAAAACACAGTTCAGAGAGAGTCCTTGGTGATTTATGTGACTTATGATTAGGTGGTTGGTATCAGTACAATATTGACAGTCATTTTATTTCCAAAAATCATTGTCATGTGATTGCCTCATTTCTGGCAATTTTAAGATAACAAAAACACAACAATTCCCATTTCATGTGATTATACACCAATAAATATTTTTAAGGAGTACGGTCTAGACCTCCTCTATTTGAAAAGTGTCCTGAGATAACTTGGTGCTATACAAATAAAACTGAATTGAATTGAATGAAAACATATCTATGAATATTATATTCCATTAGATCCAATAGATCCTCCTAAATGTTACACACTGAACCTTTAAGGGGTGGAAATGCAACAGCAACATTTGCTCATGTTCAGTGGCAGTTTCACAGTTCACCAGGATTGCCCCCCCCACGCACACGCACATGCACACACACACACACACACACACACACACACACACACACACCTATTAATTATTATTATTATTGCTGCTGTGTTGCAACATGCAGAGACACAGTTGCTGGTATTAGCAATGGTGCAGAGCCACACAAACAGATGTGCCAGTCTGTGGCTGAACCTGAAGAAGCCAAGTGCTGAGGATTAGGGCTAGGTACCGAACTGTTGACTATCAAAAAATGTCTTTTGATACCAACAGTGTAAAAACATCAAATCAATTACACAGACATATTGCTGCCATACTATTTGTTATTAATATTCCTTTGACAGTTATCCAGGTTGTACAGCTTCCTCCTTTAAAGTGAGCAACTGCACCATAATATATCATATATTTACTTTTTACTAAAATAAATGTAATAAAATTGGTATCGCAAAAAGTATCATTCAGGAACCGGTATTGAAATTTTTTTTACCCTGTGGAGGACAACCAAACCTATTGTCTATTGAGGTAAGATGAGGCTGGGGTGCGGTGATTGTGGTCAGGAGGAAGTCATATATATTAAAGAAGCAGGATGGATTGCTTCGAGGAGCTGTCAAGGGACTGCAGAACTAGAGGAAACCACTTGAGAAGGAGGAGGTGAAGGAGATTGGTGGAACAGGTCAGAAGAGCGGAGACAGGCAGAAGCACTCACAGAGTGATTGAGAAAGACTAGTGCACTGGGAAGCAGAAAGAAAAGAAAATATGAGGGGTCAGAAAACTTGTCAGTCCTGGTCCCATTAATGTGACATCCTTGGACCTGGGGGTTCAGGGTCAATATGAACCCAGAAGATAATAGACATGGATGGGGTGGCTAAGCACTGGTAACCTGAAATATTGGGGTGTTTAGACAGTAGGAAACAAGACTTAAGAAACTGAGCTGAATAGGGATACGAGGACACTGGCAATGGGCCAGGAGATGGACCAAGGAACGAAGGAAGGAAGCTCTAGTAGCAACCTGGCAGCAAGAAATGGGGGATCGGATGGTAGCACTTACAGGACCTACAATGAGGTCTGACAAGTCTACCTTGGTTCAACTCAGTTACCATCTAAATGCAAATTACAAGCTCTGTTAAGTCTATTTTCGGACTGATTATAGTGTAACAACACCAGTAACTGGCAACAAGAAGCAGGACTCAAATGCAGACCTGCAGGCTGATGAGTAAATCAGGTGATCATTAAAGGAGGGCGACAAGAGGACAGATGAGGCAAGGAAAAGGACAAGGAAGAGGGTAGATGCTAAGGGCAGACACATCAGTTACAAATATTTGTTACATGAAATGTAATTTAAAACAATAAACAGTATATACAGTGTTATCAACTCATGCAGCAACTTAATATTCTTGTGGTCCAAAAATTGAAACACAAGGTTTATTCAAAACATCAGTCAACTATATAACATTCCTGATACACATGTAGGAAGCAGGTATCAGATGCTATGCTGTACTAGTGGCAAATGAGATGTGAGACAGAGCTTTCCATGTTAAGTAGCCCGCTGCTGGAACCATTAAATCTTCCCCCGTTCCATTGGGCCTTGTCTGACAGCCGTCTGGACTTTAAAAAGGGGTGATAACTTAATTTCTACTCATGTCAACACTACTGCAGGAGCCAAGAGGAAACTGTGGGCCTATTGTGTGTCTATCATATCACCCTGCATTTTGTGGCCCCAAGAATGAAAAATATTTAAGTGGCTTTGATGTCCTGGATCTTGTTGAACTGCTCTGATGGTCAGAAAGCATTTGAGTCCTGCTTTCCTTGATGCTCATCTCCCTTGTGTCTTTATCCTTTGCATGTAAATGATCCAAAATGTTTGTGTGTGACATGCACTCCTTGGTGGTTGTGTGTAAGTTTAGATCTGTGAGGGGCTATTTGCACACAGCTAGCAATAGTGCCACGTCCCCTAGCTGAAGCAAACACAAGTGCAGGGCTTATACTGGAACAACTCTGAGCTTCAGGGCGTTGACAGCAGCTTCTATCTGCCAATCTCCCTGTGGATATTGTTGCAGTACTGGCAGACAGACAGCCAGGGCTTGTGGGCTGACAGATCCCCTCTGTCAGCAGGTTATCATTTCCAATTAAACCCTTTCATCTAAACGTACAGTCAACTCCTTGGCAAGGCAAAAAATGACCTGAATAAGACGTTATTAGTCTGTTTCAACAGGTCCCCATCTTTTCAACCTCCGCCCTGTAACTGGAGGGGTTGGTCAATCTTTTAAAGCATTAAGGTTCTAGATTCTTCAGCTATCTTGATCCAAATAGTTCAGAACTTCAGCCGTCTGTGGTGGTCACATTCTATTTAAAGATAAACTTTCAAAATTGCATTGGATTGACACACTGGCATGTCCTCTCTAACATGTGTACCAGCACAAGGGCCTTTTTGTCTAGCTTTGTTGTGTCGGGACTCACTGTGGACAGCGCAGTTCCTATCCACTATGCAGGAGACACGAAGGAATGCATGCAGAGCTCAGTAACTGTCTGTTGAAAAAGGCCTCACAACGTCTCATTTCCTTTAATAAGATGGCCTCTAAGGCATCCGGATGGACCAACTAAATACAGATTAACCCTCAGCATCATCAGCAGCCACTCTATCAACATGACTGACTCACTTGTGCGTGTGTGTGTGCAAGCATACTTAAACACACAACTTACACTTCATAAGACTATACAGTCTTATGAAGTGTGATAAATACATATATTATACTTTATTTGGTTTACTAAAATAAATCATGTGCTCTTCATTTTTACAAATGCCCACATGGCGCTTTTGTTTAACAACTCAACATCCTACTGGAAGTTATCTAAAGCACAGTTTATAATAAACATAATAATTGGAGGCCACATTACTCTTCATTTGTAGAGTCAACTTTTAAGTTAAATGTATATTTAACGTACAATAAAGGCCATAGGGTCATATAATATGTGAAACGCCAAAGAACTCCAACATTCCTATAAAGCAACCCAACAACAGACCAAAACATCAATATTGCACCATTCTGTGATGTTTTTTAACATTCAATACCAATGTTTTCAAAATTCTTGCTTCTGCATCTGTGTACAGCAATTACAGTACGCTTAAGGTTAGGGAAAGATAATGGTTAGTTAATAAAAACACTAAAGTTAATTGCAGGACTGTGACAGCAAACTCTGACTTCTTGCATGAAACTGGGACGTGCTACAGACACCTTTCACCCCAATCTCCACACTGCCTTGTCATTTAAAGAACACAATACTTCCTGCACTGAACACAGTTATTTGACATGATTTGTAAGGAGCACATTTGTCCAATATGGATGTAAATCCTAGGGCAATAAAATGTCCTACAAAGTCGCACACAGTACCTTTTCCCTTGATATCTCATTTGTGCTAAATAATTTCCATAATTACTATTTTAAGCAGAATTTGTTATTTTTGACCTCCAAAGATCTGACCCCGGTTGGTTGTCTGCTGGTTGAAGCGAGTAAAAGCACGCTCCCACAGCTTCAGGGCAGAACAAGCTGCAGTGCTTGGCTATAACCTATACACCAGCCTGTAGATCCTGGCCAACTGTTCTGGCATGTGAGTTTGCTTTGTGCTTCGTCTAGTTTTACAAAGAGGGGTTTTAAGTGCAATTCAATTCACAATTTCCTCTTTTAGCTCTACAGTTAGATACACTCTCCGAAATGTAGCCCCACGAACCCACACCAACTTCCTGCTCAAAGACACAAAAGTGTACACTATGAAAGCAGGCAAGAATTCAGATAAGTGCAGAATTAAACCCAATTTCAGATTGACTCCCTTTCCATCTGCTTAATCTGCTTTAATCGGGCAATAATACTTTATTTATTCAGAGCTCAGGGTAGAGTTGTCCATTGGTGAGATGGAGAGGTTGCACTTTTAAGAATTTAGATAATGCAGAAAGTAATCCTTGGAGAGAAAAGAAAGTTGAGAAAGTGAAAATAGGAAACAGTGATAAAGAGGGAAAGACTGGAGAGAGGAAAGGAGGAAGAAGGAGCGGGAGCAAAAGAGGGAGAGTGTTATGGAGGCACCTGTTCCTGAGGTAAAGAAACACCGTCAGAAATACTAGGATAATCCTCTTGGTTTTAATGGTTTTGAAATGCTATGAAAGATTAGGTAAACAGTGCATTTGATTAATGGGAAAAGAAGTCAATTGGCCATGGAGCGTGAAGCAGCACACAATGCTCCTTTCATATCCTCGGTGCTGCTGAGAGCAGAGATGGTCAAAGGGATGTCTTGGCACGGACACGATTTTGTACATGCCTCCCCTGGAGAGAGTACAGTCTCACACTTTAAGATTTGGAAACTTGAGTGAGCATGAGGAAGTATTGACGTGTGACACACACACACACACACACACACACACAGAGAAGTGGATAAGGAAGTGGGCAGGGGGGATCAGGGATGATACCATTCCGGTTTTGATGACAGGATTTCATGCAACGCTAAATGCTTCACTTATTCATCCCTGAAATTTTGAAACTGCCTCTGAATCTCTGCAACCCCCCTCCCCCTCCTCTATTTTCTCTCCTCAGGTAAAGGTCAGCAAGCCCAGGTGCTTGCCCTCCACTTGACTCCTTTCCAGCAGACTGTGGCTAAAGTAGATTCTGCAGTGACCCATTCCAACTCAATGTCATCTATGCATGATCAAATCCCCCCAAAACAGCTTAGCTGGCCTGAGCCAAGGCCTCAGGTCTAGGGCATTAGTCATATGGAAGTAAGAACGGCGTTGGAAGGGAAGAGCATTTTACACTGAGAAGCTCATTCAAAAGTGTTTTTTGTCTGTAAGGTCTTGAGAAGGAACCAGAAATGGTTGCTTGAAATCACTTTATCTAAATACAAACTTTGGTTTGGTAAAACTTCATCAGCCAGGATGTGTATGGCTATATTATCATCTGGTTAAAGTCAAACCGATCTCCAAGAACATCAATATTGGTCGTTGTTTATTTCCAATGCCAACATTTTTTTTTTTCCACTTAAACTAAGCTAAGTTGAAGGAGAGATTGTGGTGAGGGCAAATAAAATATGGTTGAGGTATAGTTACGATTAGGCAACAGAAACACTTGGATACTGGGACAGGAAGTCTGGTCTCCTGCATGAAAGTTAGACATGCTACATGCCCAACCATCACCCCAATCTCCACATTCTTGCTTTCCACCCTGCTACATTAAGGGCTACTTCTTGCATTGGCATGTGAAGCATTGGACATATTAAGGTGTAAAATTGTCCAACATGAAGGTAATTTCTAGTGATACTAGGCTGGAAAAGTCCACTAGTCAGACACCAGAAAATCAGTATTCATACAAATGTTATTTTAAAAAAAAAAAAAAACATCATAAATACAATAGACAAATTAACGTCACCAATAGTCCAATACCCCTAAGGCCTTGCAAGAGAGTATGTTATGCTGTGTAGGGGCTGAGTGCCTCTCTGTAAGTCTACTTTTATTACTCAATCATTTGTCATTTCTCTTTTTTCTTTTTTTTCTGTCTTGCTTCATCTCTTGTCATCCTACTTCATAACTTCTATATAATATGCACACTTCCTTAAAGGTCACCCTTAAAGGTCAGAATGCCTGTTTAAGAATGTATTTGAGTAGAAATCAGGTTAACTGCTGAAAACAGTAAACAAGATGATCTGTTTGGTGTGTTGGGACTCTTGACCTCGACCCACGGCACATTCTTGACTGTCTGACTACATGGGATCAGAAGGAAAAAGACCAATGTTGCATAAGCCACTTATTGACCATGACAACTGATTTCCCTAATAGTGTTTAAAAGAAAGGATAGCTCAATATTACGGGACAAACAACTGCTTCTTTGCTCATATATAGAAGGCAGGTTTAGTTTTTTGACATATACTTTGATATGCAAACAACTGAACAGCTATGACTCAACGTGCTTCAGGATACCAGAGAATCCACAATGGCTGCTAATCCCCCGTCCATTGCCAGAGGCAGCACAAGGCAGCATAAGCTCTCCTGTCCTCCCTGCTATCACCTGCCTATTTACTGCCATGGCATCCCTACGGCGCTTTCAGCCACTCTCCTTCTCTTTCTCCTTTCCTCTCTCTCTCCATCCGCTAATCCTCTTTAAGGACATTACCTGCTAATATATCCAGTCAGAAGGTATAAAAGCCCGGCTATCTTTTTACTGCCATCGGCAGTACGCTAAATAGGCCATTAATGGAGGAAGGCAAATGGGGGATATCGTGGTTTTGACCCCAAATACCATTCAGATCCTGGTCTATCCGAGTCTGTCTGAGGTGTAGCATGTTTTGGGTCACAAGGAGCTGAGGGAAAGGAAGGGGGTGGTGGTAAAAGTAAAGTGAGCTTGGCCTTCAGAGTTGGAGACATTTAGAAAGATCAGATGTTTTCTGTGTCAATTGCAAGAGGTCTGTTAAAGTACATATGCCAGGTTTCAAATTCAGCAAATCAGGAACTAGTACCATATCAACATCCTTTTTAAAACCACTTTACATTACATTTTTACTTACCTTAACATCCTTGATGTATAAATCAAATGGGGCAACTTCACACGCTGATGCCCCCACATGGCAGAGAGCGGTAACTGTTTCAACTTCAATATCCAGAATTCATGTTAACTAATGAGAGGAGGAGGCATGTGGTACCCATGGTTCATCTGTGATTTATTCATAGAAATAAAAAAGGAACAAAGGTAAAATATTTGTTAAATTATATCTTTAGTTTAAAGTTTATGTTGCTGCTAACTTATCGCACTTTCTCACAAAATATCAACTTATAAAATATAGGGTTTATTTTGTATTACTCTTATTACATTTCAAATGTTTATCAAACCTACAGCATCATAATGACAGATATTGGATAATCTTCTCTGTTACAGCATTACGCTGTGATTTAGGCTGATAATATGTGTTTACTTTACAGGGAAATTCTGTCATGTGTCCCTCTGTATATTATGTCATTCTGCTTGAAAAACTGCTGCGCTAAATAGATGAAAAGTTAAACTGTTCTTGAGTTAGTCAAGATTAGCCTACGATATATCCCATCAAATTCATGGACCATTCTCACTAATCTGATTTGATTTGAGAAAAATAAAACAAATAAGAGTTTGTTCTCTGTTCGTACTCGTAGCAGGTTAACCTGCAGACCTCCCTGAACCACAAAGTTCAGTCGCTGACTTGGCCTCAAGGCAGGGCAGCTGTTCATTTCACTGCTAATGGAGTGCCACTGACATCACTTTAATGAGACAGCACTAATGAGTGCTGACAGCTCAGACAGCACACCACCGCATCAGCTCACCTCCACCAGGTTCAGCAGGCAGAGTGTACAGAGAGCAGAGAGTGCCCTCCTTTGGTCAAAACAGGAAATGACCACCACAAGGTCCAGAGGTGCCCCGGAAAATAGATCCCTCTGTCATTTCCTGTCTTTGTCATCTGTTAAAACAAAGAGTTAAATAGAGTAATATTGCATGTGAATGATCACACATGTAAATCAATCAGTTTAATCATTGTAACAACAACAAATAACAAGCATGGTTATAGAGAAAAAAAGAATACAATCATAAAGATAATTAACCTCATCAATTTGAAAGTGAAATCATTTTAATAATAATATATTATGTCATACAATTGCTATTTAAAAGCAGTCAGTCTTTGCTTTCATATAATTTCTTATCCACTAGAGGGAAGCACTGTATTAAAAGTGTTATGCTATACAACTGAATGCTATAGAATATTTCATAAAGGTGAAAAATACATGACATGTGCATTTCTTGCAGCAAATGTCTAATTTAATAATAAAATAAATGACCTATGTTAGTGTTGTCTGTATTTTCTTCAGATTCAGGAACTCTGTGAACCAGTGCTGGAAGAAATTTTGGAAAGATGTCAAAATCATTTAAAGCTTGTTGCCCCCTACCATCAGTGTGTGCTCAAACAGCGGTATGTGAGTGTAATGAATTGTAGCAGCAACATTCCCGACTGTCAGGGAGGAGCAGGGGACAGACAGATCAGCACATCCATCCACCCACAGCCCAGACAGGGTGGGTGTAATGATTGGTGCCAGTGCCGCGTGACAACAGTGGCTTCTTATCTCAGCGGGTAGACAAAGAAACAGGACAGATCCTACTTTCCTCATTCCCCGCGAAGGGGCGCAGTAACTTCCTCCACACATCACGCTGAGGCCTTTAACAGAGCTTTTCACTAAGCTGAGATGAGTCAGTGAACCAGCAAGATTCACCCATTCAATCACGTTTAGTCTCACGCTGCCCTCACTTAAACTGAAGCTTTCATGGTCAGAGGTAGAGAAGACACAGAATTATAATGCATTGCATTGGCTGTCTGAGCAGCCTGCAGTGAAACATTACCACAGGTTCAAGTTTTCAATTCTTTTTTCTTGTGTTTTTTTTTCTGTCAAAGTACCAGCTGTACCTCTTTAAATGGACAGGATACAGGAAGAATGACTCTTTCCCACTTAAACCCATTACTTCTAATGCAGCCTACACTTGAAATCCCACATCCTAAGGGGAGAGTGTAAACAATACTTTCTCTAAAAGTGTACAACTAACTCAAAACATAGCTGTAACACAGGATATTTGCCTCTTTGTTCCTTAGCTGAGATGAGGGGAAAATCCTTTTATTTTGTGGCTGGAGAAGTACGGCTACATCTGTTTTTTTGGGGGAAATGAAAAAGGTGTTGACAGGTAGTTGCTACAAGTCAAGACTTCATTTTACAGCCCAAGGATTTTTCTGATAACTTAAAGTGAGTGCAGCATATCAACGACGACACCTTGTAATCAGAGATCTCACCTCTTTTAGGAAGGCCGGCCCAGCCAGGAGAAGAAAGGTTGTTTTGGTAATTTAAGGCTCAGAAGACTGTCAATCCTGCACTCCAGAGATGTTTTATTGTATGTAACAAGTGTGAAATGAACAATGAACCCTAACATTATAATGGCTAAGGAGCATAAAAGAGCAAATAGATGAAATACTCACATTAGACTTGGACAAGCTATATTATACATTAGAAAAAATACAATAAAATGCATTTTAAGACCCAATGTGTAACATTTAGGGGGCTCTATTGGCAGAAATGCAATATAAAATGTACAGGTATGTTTTCATTTTTGTATTATTACCTGACTATAGGAATCATTATGCTTTTGTTACCTTAGAATAGGCTGTTTTTACGCCACAGGTCATCTTATATGGTTAAACATGTTCAACCTTAGCTCTTAGAAAGGGAGGGTGAAGTGAGTGAGTTGCGAACTGCAACTACACTGCTAGATGCCACTACATCTTACACACTGGACCTGCTTATCACAAATACTTTGTGTCCTACCAGTAGTATTTGACCTTCATGGATTGCACATTTACAACAAAATAACCCCTCAAGAGATTAAAATGCAGAAACATACTTGCATGCTTAGGATTTAGCTGTTGCTCCTCTGAGTCACCAAATCAACGTATGAAAGTATGAATCATGACACAGACAAGCAGACTGGCGGTGTATGTGGATGTGAATCTTACTCCACAGAAGTGAGACGGCTGCCCAAGCACAAACAAACAAAGAATAATATGAAAAGACAGCCTCTGAAATTGTGCATGAGCCAGTTGGGGCTGCAGCCAGGCGTGTGTTTATTCAGCCACGGGCACTAGTCATCTATTGCTAGCACTTCTCTCATCATGCTGTACTGTATACTATTTTCTTTACAATGCTCATGAGGATGTTTTAAATAACCACCTTGTTCCTTTTTTTAAATTGAAGAGCTGACGGATATTTTCTATGGAGGAAATCGCTGAGATATCTGTCCTTATAGACACTTCTAATTCCCACAAGAACTGAAGGTTAGCAACACACACATAAACATACAGATTTGTGGCTTCCAGCATAACAATGGAATAAAGCCAGTCAGCTTGGGGAACATGCATCACATACAAACACAAAAGACAAACCCTGTGTGCCCAGTGTATGAAGGTCATGATATGTACCGTCACGATCTCTCATTAAAGTCTCATACCCCCTCTCTTCATTTAAAAAACTACTGGGAGCTGCTTACTGTCATGCTCGTGTACAGCGATGTCACACTCATTACCGGAGAAAGGACATCAAAGCAGATGGGCGAGCACGATTAACTGAGCCTAGAATGGCTGCAAGAATTTATGTACAGCCAAGATACAACCAGCTATTTGAGGTTCAGCCAACACAAAAACCACAGCCTTTGGATCTACAGTAAATTCAAGATGAAAGTGGTGGTGGCGTACATCTAAAAAGAGGAGCGCACTCTAGTTAGACGTATACAGTAAGCTCGGTTTTACAGGTGTTGAAGAGTGATACTGGCAGAGGAAGGGAGATACATAACTATAAGACTTTGACGTTCAGTTGTCATGTCCAAATTGAGTGTAACTTATGACTGAATAATAACATAGACATTCCAAGTTTGGGAATAACTATGAGTCTAGCTTTAGTGTTAAACTGCATGGCATCAACTTTTCCTCAAACTGTATAGCATGGCAGAGAAAGTGAATCTGCTACTGAAGGTTGATGAAGCAGCGACTCTGCAAGTAGACACAGGAGATGTCCAGCTGAGCAGACGATTCAATATCAGAGACACTACACAAAACAGACAATGCTGATTGATGATATTGTTTTATTTGCAGAACATGTGACTGACTACAACTTGATCTTGAGAACAGACTTGAATCGTGGGGTCTGTAAATGCTGGCTTGCATTATGTTTGCTCGCCGGCCCATGGAAAGCTTAAACCTCCAAAAATGTCACTGCTTAAAGAATTTCAGCTCGACCAGCAGGCATTTTAAATTTATTCAAAGCGTTTTGAACAGGCTTTATAATCAGGGTAGTGATTTTCAACACAGGGAAGATTTATGTGAAAGCTGAATATTATCAGTGGGTATGCTCCTCAGTACTTGTGTTCTCAGTTAACAATGGTCCATACTCAGTATCACTATTATAGGGCCAGGGTGAATTCATGTAAAGTGCCTTGAGTGAAGAATGTAGCCAGAAGCTCCTCTTTTATACACTGATGCCATGTTGTGGAATGGCCTTCCCTTACATATCAAGTCTTTAAATATAAGAGGGCCTTATAGAAGTCAGGTTAGGACTTTTTTTATGGAACAGGGTAACAGATTAATAGATTACATTTGCAGCAACATTATTTTAGCTGTTCTTGTTAGTTTTGATGGAGGTATTTTACATTTTGTGATTTGTGCTTGTGGATTTCAGGACTATGTTGTTTTTTAGTTTTTTTTATCTTGAATGTCTTGTGTTTCCATGCTGGAAATAACCCAATACATAGTACATAGTTATCCTTTGGATTTTTGTTGTTGTTTTTTGTCCTATGTCAAATAATCCATAAATCAAATCAATCAATTAATATGAAGAACCTAATGTTTGAGTAAATCTCATCCAGTCCTAGTCTAGTTCTCAGCTAAATTGCATGAAAGAGCAAATAGCAAACAACCACAAAACAACTCAAAACCGCCAGAGGAAAATATGCCCAAAATCAGGCCATATTTATCAATTTGGACAATAGCAATTTAATTACCATTAACCTTCTTTTCTTTTTTTAATATATCAATGCAAATGAATACAGATACAATGCACCTGAATACACAGAGATTGAGCAGCACAACAAAAACTGAACAGCCAGCAGTATATCATTTGCAAACATGCAATGCCAATACTGCAAATAAAATATATCTGAAGAGCAACAGCATTGAGGCTGAACTGAGAAATAGCCAACAACAATGCAACCTGAGCTAAAACAAGCTATGTCATTCTCACCAGTGAAAGAAAGCACAGGTAGCAGAAACTTAGCTTAGACCTGAGTCTGAACAGAGGCAACAACAAACGAGGGAAAACTCACCATCTGTCCTGGCTGTGTGACAACCAGCTGATAACTCTTTAATGAATTCCTCCACAACAAGAAGACGGTGTCAGCTGAGCTGCGACGGTCAACGATGTTGGTAAACACTGACAGTTGTAATGTCCGCGCTATGCACATTCATGAATGTGATTGGATGATACCAGCCACACAGCTGTGAATGAGCCAATTACTATGAAGCGTTTTGCAAACAGGTGACGCCCATCAGCCAATAGGCTACAAGCGTGACTTCCGTGCTCTGTAGGCGATTGTATGTTCAAATTACATTATAATTGTTTATCAAATTTAACCAATTCAACCAGGCATGTCCCATTGAAATTATAAAATCTCTTTTTCAAGGGAGGCCTGGCCAAGACAGCAGCAATGTAAAGTTTAAAAACATCAACATTATTCTGAACAGCGTACACACAAACATTAAAATATGTAAAACAAAACACACAGTATTGGCTCAGAAAATCATATGCCAAGACAGACAGGAGGAAGCAGGTCTAGCTGAGGAAGCAGAACTCTAATTGAGTTACCCTCCAAGCCTTTAACTAAATTTATAAAAGCTATAATTGGGATTAAGCAAATCTTTCTGTCTGCAAGTCGTTCCAGGTTGAAGAGGCAGACAACATGTAAGCCTGTTTATCCATTTATAGGCTACAAATATTTGTTCTGTTCCCCATTCACTTCTATTGCAGCCCAGATAATGAAACATGCATTTCCTGTTTCACATCCCCAGCCAGTGGATTCACTCACACACTCCAAATTACTACAATATAAATGGCTAAGCAGACACTACATCACTCCAGGTTCAGCCTTAATCCTAATATTCCCGACACATGTATGCATGTCATAACCAGAAGGGGTCTCTGTTTTATTGCATGTGCCCACAGATATTCTGCTTTTGGGAAAAGGGTTCTGGATCTGAACAGTCAGATTATTGGTAAAGATGTGCCTCTTAATCCTGCTCTTGGAAGAAAACAATCTGTGTAAAATGTAAGCTATTTCACGAAAAACAAACATTGTTTTTTATTATTTCCTGGAGCATAATGACATACAAAACGATGGATGAATGAACTGATCTAACTACTAATAGGGCTGGTTTCCTTTGTTGTGTTATCTGTTCTTTTGTTTTGTTTTTGTATATCTTTTATATGTATAATTGATATATAATATATATAGATTTTGTTTTATACATATTTTCTGTTTTGATTGATTGTTTTTGTTTGTTTTCTCTTTTCTGTTTTAGTTGTATAATTGTTCAGATTGTGTTTAATTCAGATTATTATCATTATTCATCTTATTATCTCCCTTTTTCTAAAAGAGGATGGTACCAAAGACATATTTAGCTTTCTATCTTACTCTGTAGCTGCAAATGATCTTTAGATATATTTTTGATCGGCCATGTCTGACTGTAATGAAAGATTATTTACCAAAGTGTATAAAAGGAGACTGGGATTGGAATGCGTTTGCAATAACTTACCTGTGTCTGCAGAGACTTTCTGAGGATTATATGTGTGGCCGTGTGGAGCTGTAACCTTTCATTAACTCAAAGTCTGTAAGCAAATGAAGTTGAACTTTATCCTATTAAGGGGAGCCCTACAGAGACTTGAAGCTGTGTAAAAAAAAAATCCAATGTAGTTTCACCATCTGTTCGTTCACTATGTTGAAAGGGCAGAAGTTAAAAACTTCTCCCTCTCTGGAATTAATTAAAAAATCTGTGTAATATTGTCAATTTGTCATTACTGATAATTTATAGGATGGCTAGACAGCTGCTCATGTGACCACTGTTATAACAAATAGACTGGTTTCTATTATCCTTGTAGCTAGACAGTGGAGAAATCTTTTTCAATTAAACACTATAGATCACATCCATGCTTTTTAATTTTGCTCCTGGAACTAATGTGAGGAAAATCTTTTTTTTTTTGCAAATGAGTAATTTTAACTTTCATCTTTAGTGGGGGGTCTCATTGAGCATGTTAATTTAAATTTTCAAGGAGCTCAGATGTATGGTTGTCTGTGACAGTGGTAAATGAGTCTATTCTGTATTCAAAGAATAGGTGAAAGTAGAAACTGTTAAATGACTAATATAATATAATGGTCATAAAGTCTTCACATGAAAAGGCTCATTCTGTAAGTTCATTCTGTTCTGTTTTGTTTACACACTAGATCCCACCAACCACAACAAATTACAGGATGACTACAGGATGACAGAAAATAAGTTATGTCTTCTCCCATCAGCTCGACGAACAGCAGACTTGTCATCTTACCTCTCTGCCTCGGACATGAAACCTGACCTGTATCAAATTTGTTCTATACTGGAGCACTATATCAGTGGAGTTTACAGCATGGAGAGGAGTTAGATTAGGGCAAATCACAAAAAAATACTACACTATCCATTGCCTGCTTGTGCAGTGTTTTTGGCAAAAATTGTAAATTGCACAATGCTCTCGATCATTTGTGAAAAGTATGCATACTGTCTTCCATTAAAAAAACATAAAGGTTATGCAAAATTCACCTGTCACTAGATGTTGCAGTAGAGCACCAGCATCTCAGACCAAAACAATGGGTTCTACGGTAGACCAGAGTCCATTGACAAAATCAATAATTTTACCTAGCAGGTAAACACAATTCAGACTGGGCAGAAACAAAAATAATACCATAAAAAATACAACCAAAACAGATTTTGTTATATTAGTCTTACCGCTGTCTTTGTAACTATCACCAGCCGTGGTTTGGTCAAAAAATACTCTTATTTCACTGAGTTAGATGAGTAAATAGCCACTAGACAGGCTGCTATGGCTACTGTGTTCACTAATCCTTGAGGACTGTTGGGGACAAATGCACCTGTGAAAGTATGGCCATGGTTGTTTTTGCTTAGAGGTTCATATGTGTCTGTCAGCCTTATGGAAAGGATCCCTACTGACATAGGCAAGAAACAGCCATGACATTGCTATCGCTCGGTATTTTTACCTTGCATAATATCATACCACCATAACTTAATTCGAAGTAGAAAGAATCAAAATAAAAGTCACCTTTGTTAGTCATTCCACTGATCCAACAACCACTAACTGGTTTGGTCAAAATAAATCCTTAATTCACCATTTTATTTGTACACCGAGAGACTTAGATGCACACGTGGTCAGATTTGTAAACAAAGCACAGACAGTCTAGGATAGAAACACAAAGGCAAAGGGATTGACATTCTAGTTTGCTGCTATAATAGCATTTAAAAATCTCATATAACCTTTGAAGTACAGCACAATTATCAATACTACTGCCTTCTGACACTAGACATGGAAATTTGAAATTTAACATCTGAGACTGCTGCAGCCTAAATTGTTTTCCATCTGAAATGTTATTTCACTTGTTTGGTAACTGAACTGAAAAGAGGACATGATTTGAATATGTAATTCTTCTGAGCATCACTGAAGCTCTACTTGCTATGGAAAACAGCATGTAATTCAAAAGTGGGATTTGTGTTATCTTTATAAAACAGAGTTACATGAAGTATGCTTGAAGCATCACACTTTAGAACCAGTGCAAGTTACTTAGTTATCAGCAAGGTTACTGTGAAGGGTGTATGTGTAGTGAACTGCAATCACAGCCATATGATCTGTTATTATCAGTGGTAGACTGTAATTAATATAGTACTGTACCAAAGTACAATTTTGAGGTACTTAGACTGTACTTGCATATTTCCATTTACAGAGGTGAAAACTGTATACCTTTTCTCTACTTCATTTATTTGACAGCTTTAATTACTAGTTACTTTGCAGCCCAAGATTTTGCATTAACTGTCAGGTTATATAATATGATATATTGCTAGATTTAACCATCCAACAGTATATAAAGTAGTTCAAATTAGTTTTACCTCCATCAGCTACAACATTAAAATTCTGCTCAGATGTTTTTCAACCATAATAATGAGAAATAACATATTAGTTTTATTTTGTTTCTCATGAAACTTATGTATGTTTACTTAAGATTTTGAATACATGGCTGAATACTTTTTACCACCACTGGTTATTATTTATCACTTTTTGACCCTACTGACCTTTACCCTGATTGCCTTGAGTTTAAGTACTAAGTAACTGAAATAAGTTCAAAATGAAGTAACTGATGTAGAAGCTAATTTGTTTCAGGGAAATCAGTGTTAACAGATTGAAAGTAACAACTTAAGTTCAATTCAGTAAAATGTATTATTTATTCTAAAAGTGTGTAGATCAACGTTTTTCACAATTAATCAACTCCGCCATTTTAAGTTACCATTCAGTTTAATTTAGTGTTCTTTATCATTAATTTAAGTCAAATATTTAAATCTTTAAATAAATAAATATTAAAAATGTGTCTTGTTCACTAATAAACACAGTACAATGAATGTAATAAAATAGGATTCAAAATTGCACAACACAAATCAAACACACATTGTTTGTTGATCTTATATACATTAGAACAAACATTAAATGTATCATTGCATCCTAAAAAATATATTTTTATATATTGTGTACCAATGTGTAGGCCAGCCCTACACTGTTTTTCTTTTATTTTGAATTTTGTGTGTCAGCTCACCTCTACCCAGGTTCAGCATCAACTGTTATAATGTGTTGGAGGCACTTTGGATACTCCATGCAATACAATAGGCTATGCCCTCCCTCACAAGGCTGCAGCATGTACACACACAGTAAATGTGTGTGCCAGAGGTGGAGGTGCTGCTGTAGTAATAATCTGGATGCAGTAGACCTCTGCCTCCATTAAAGCTCCATATAAGGCTCTGAACACGGCACTGATGAGGCTCTGGGTCTCCCTCTATCGCAATGATGCCTGAGCTGTGGATTAAACTCTAAGTGTTTAATTCCAATAAAGTGATGGGGATGTGATCCATTCTATCGTCAATAAATACACACATGAATAAAAAAGAAATGATGTATCATTTTAATATTCACGAACCTGATCTACGTATTACTTACACAAAACATCTCATTACCAAAACTGCTGTGTTCAACGTGATGCTCGTGACATCAGCCTTACCACCAGCCACGCAATCGTGCGTCGTGCTTCTATTTTTACACTAAAAAGCTATTTTTGAACAGGGGTACACCAGCGCGCTTTAGACTCTGGCAGAGAAGACAATATAAGTGGCTCGAGAGACCGACAGCTTGAAGTACTTTTGTGTCCTTTTCAAAGCTGCCATCATGTCAATGCGCAATTGCGCAGCCAGGAAACCCTCAGTTGTGAGACCAGCGGCATGACAAGGGTGCTTGAAAACTACCGCAGCGCCTCACTAGAGCAAGCCTTCTGCTGTGACCCAATTCCCATGAAACGGACTTCCTAAATTCCTTCATAATAACCAGGTGAGCTTTCCGTCTGTGAATTGCCTGTGACCTAACCGTGGACGCTGTTGGAGGGACCGTCTCGTTTACTGAAGACATGTGGTGCTAGGGGAGGGTAAGCATGACAGTGTGTTGGATATGTTGTGACTGCAACTCATGACAGTTTGCATCAAGACTGTGGATGCACTCATCAAAAGTCTTTATATTTGAGAGGAAGCACCATGGACGCGGCGGACGTAGTTGCTTCCGTGTTGGTTTTGGGGATTATTATCGTGTCGCTGCTGTCCAACGTCGTGGTGCTGATCTGCTTTTTGTACAACCCGGAGATCCGCAAACAGGTACCCGGTCTTTTTATTCTCAACTTGACGTTTTGCAACCTGTTGCTAAGCGTGTCCAACATGCCACTAACTCTGGTCGGGCTCATCACCACGGGCCACCCCGGAGGCAGCGGCTTCTGTCAAATTGTTGGTTTCCTCGACACTTTTCTCACCACAAACTCAATGCTCAGCATGGCAGCTCTCAGCATCGATAGATGGGTGGCGGTGGTGTTCCCGCTGAGCTACCACTCAAGAATACGGCACCGGGATGCAGTCATAGCGCTAGGATACACGTGGATACACTCACTTTGCTTCTCCACAGTGGCCACCTGCCGCTCCTGGGTCGGGTACCACCACCTTTACGCATCGTGTACTCTCTGCAATGTCAGGGCGAAGGGAACTGGGACGCAGTTTATCATTTTTACCGTGGCTTTGCACTCCCTCACTTTCCTCCTCACGCTGATCGTGTTGTGTGTAACGTATCTGAAAGTGCTGAAAGTTGCACGGTTTCACTGTAAACGCATTGACGTGATCACTATGCAGACGCTGGTTCTGCTTGTGGATATTCACCCCAGGTAAACAACCATATGAGATGCATTCAGTCTAATCCATTTGTCCTTTTGATGCATTTGTCGTTCACTGAACTGTCTGTGCCATGTCATTTTGTCTACTATGTGAAATATTTCAGAAGGCATGTTGATCCTGTGGCAAAATGCGCCAGTGAAGGTTAAGACACTCTGTGCTCAAGACGCAAATAGATAATGCCAGAAAAGCTGCACTTAGTGTTTTCATATAGAACATTAACAGGGGGTGATGGTGGTGGATTGTCTTTTTTTCTGCACTGCAAACAGTGCTGAATGGATTAGTTGATGGACAGAAAAATGCAGTTTTGATGCTCAAAAATTCAAAACATTCTGTGGCTCAGATTAAGGATTTGTTGCTTTTCTCAGTTTTCTATAGTTTTAAGTTAAATAATATTTTAGGATTGTAAACAGTTGGTGAGACAAAATAAGCTTTTTTAAAAAAAAAAAACGTCCCTTGGGATTGTGGAACTTGTGATGTACATTCTTCACTATGTATGCATAGTTGCATCCTGCCAAAAGCAGACGTTGAACTAAAAAATACACTATTCACAAAACTTTTTCCTCTATGTGATGAATTTAAAGTGCTCCGCTGATGATGATTGAAGCTTGCTGGCAGTCAGTGTTTACATTATCACATCTCATGAAGGTCAGCAAGGCCTTCCTCATGTTCTGCGCTTCAATCATTTGCTCTCCATCCTGATTTAGTCAAATAATTAAACTTTGAATCGCTCCTCATTTACATAATTGATATCTGTGCAGTGTGAAATTTACCCATTGTAATCCTCAGAGATAGCAGCACACAGTTCACTGCTTTCTTCACATCCATCCCACATGTTTTCTCCATGGACTGCTTCATTATGTCTGCATGTCTCTGATCATGCCTCCTGGGTAGATAATGGTACCTATGTGCTTTGGCAGTGTGCGCCAGAAATGCTTGGATGAGCAGAAGCGGAGGAGGCTGAGGGCCACCAAGAAGATCAGTACATTCATCGGCACATTTGTGGTGTGCTTCACCCCGTATGTCATTACAAGGTGAGCAGTGATTTTTAATGATGTATGTGGGGTTTTGTGTGTGTGAAGGATAATGCATGTGTGTGTGAGGTATTTAACACCATGTACAGTAACATCAAAACGTGTAGAGGTGGCCTTTTCCTGTCTTGAAAAAGAAATGCTTAACATCCATAAGACATGAGTGAACTACAGTTAAATTCTGGACATTTTGTCTTATCTCAGCAATAAAAAAAATGCTTTAAATTATCTTCCTCATTCAGCTTAATAAGTAGAACAACTCTCCCAAGACTTTGACAGAGGGATTCTGGATTTTCACTTACCTTGCTGTGGCTGCTAATGTGGTTATACTAGGCTTATCGCCTGAATACAGGTGGCGATAATTATTTTCAATGCTGTCTTACTATCTGGTAACATTTTAAACATTTTTATCTGCTTCCTTTTCATAATGTCATAGCTTATTGGTTCTCCACACATTTCTAATCCTTGTCCCTGAGCCTCCATTACTGAGGAGATGAGAGGGAAAGCGACAGAGAGAGAGAGAGAGATTACAAATGAGTCTGTGATCATATCACTGGCTCTCATTAGTATTAGCCCCAGTATTAGTGGTGGCAACCTGTCAAAAGCTGTTAGAATTGTGGTATGGAAATAGAAAGGAAGCACATTAGGATCTCTGTGGTGTTGAGACACGTTAGACTTAAGGAGATCAAACTAATAATAACAAAACAATGCTCCTGTTGATTTTTTTGTTTGATTTAATTTATTAGGACAAAATAACTGTCAGGCATTGGATACGTTTTCAAATGTTTTTAACCAGAAGCAGGAAAAGTGACACCCATCAGTTCACATTCCCCAACACAGTGATGACATTTCAGTGAAGTGAAATGATGACATTTTCACAATATTACAGCACTGGGGGAGGATAGTTTCCTTTACATGTCTTCCACTCCAATTACACCTAATTAAGAACTGGCTCAACTGCTGCAATTTGCTCATGGATGGTGTTTGACTTTTTTTCTCCTCTTTTTGCTTTATTTGAGGTAGAATTGTAGAGCTCTTCTACCCAGGACCTATAAGCCCTCACTGGGGTGTGTTGTCCAAATGTTTGGCATACAGCAAGGCAGCAAGCGATCCATTTGTCTACTCACTGCTGCGTCACCAGTACAGGAAGACTTGCAGCCTTCTGGCTAACAAAGTCCTAAAGAGAAGTCCACTCAACTCCTCTTCTCTCAGGATGGAGAACAACGCAGGGAGGAGCAACACCAACTCCAATACAACCAACAACATCCAACCACCTACCAACAAGCCACTTGGCCAGTGAAGGTCATCACTTTCAGAGACAATTAGGGTACTTTGCCGTGGTAAAGTTGTCTTGGATTTGACATCTTACTTTGAAGTTAACACTCATGAGAACAGGGGTATGACAGTAGATTGACCTCTGTGGGATGGTGTAACGTCAGAGTGAACAAGCTTGTCACCTGATTATTGTTGAAGGACAAGGCTGAAGATATTCTATATTTTTCTTATTATCAGCAAATCTCATGAAAAGACCAAAAAGTGATGCAAAAGTCCGTCCAGCTGGGCACGGCAGTATTTTGCACGTTCCTTAAACAGGAGGAAAGCATGCCTTTGTAGGGGACTAAATTTGGTACACTAGTGAATATTTAGACCATTAGGACATGGGATTAACTAAAAATAAACCAAATTTGACCATGACATGTCACCCAATGCAATGGTGTGGCTCTTACATGTGTTTTTAACGATGACAGCAAAGGTGCATGGCACAGGGGAATCAGCTATACCAGGCTTTGGTTACACGTTTTTTACACAATTATTGTCAGTTGGATCAATTCATTGATAAGAATATCATCAGCCTTATTCTTTAAAGAAGAATAGTCGACCACTTTTGTAGGTTGTGTGTGTAGACTGTAATGGCATTACGTATTTCCGTGTAATAGTCAGTCTTTTTCTGCAAAGAGTGACAGTTTCTTATGAGTTGATTTTGTAGCATACTGGTAAATGTGTGTCAAATAGGCTCTGTAATATGGAAATCACCATTATGGTGATTTATTTGTTAATTGTGTCATTAAAGGCACAAACTGAATTAGTGTAGCCCTATCTCCAAAGTTCAGGACACAGGAGCCTGCTATCACTCCCAAATTGATTAGCAGTTCTTGTATGTGGACAAGCAGTAGACAACTACAGTAAATCTTAAGTTTTAACATTTCCTGATGCTGTTAAAGGTCAAATTAGTAATGCACTAATGCAAGAGTATTTTCATTACCTCATGTCAGTAAAGTTGTAAATTATATGGTCTAAAAATATCTCTGTTTGGGCCTTTAGTTTTGAATGGCTGGATGTCTTGATAAGTATTCAAGCATAACTTCTGACCTCAATGATGATACTCTGGCTAGATGAAGTAGTGTGTGTGTTCAAGGGATAATATGAAACAGATGAGGACTTTTGACAATACAGTCATGTCACATGCACAGCAGTGCATCGCACAGATGGAATTACTGTATGTTGTAGCTGTGAGGCCTGAGTTCTAAAGTGCCTTTTAGACTATGAGCTCTCTGATTTAATCAAAACACAACAGAGGAAACCTTTCACATTCTGTCATTTGCTTGGTATTCTGTGCTGTGGTTAAGCGTGATGATAGAGCCTGTTATGCAGTTTGGTCACATTGTAATAAAATTTAAAGTAATGTTTATTTTGTAATACCACCATGTTGTATTGTTACATCGGGCAAAAGAGGGTAAAATATTATTTGAATGTGGTAGCAACTATTCAGTGATGTGAATTAACATTCCAGCTCATGCCATATGAGCGGCTGTGAAAATCAGGATGTTGTGCTTTTACTTTACTGTGACAGTATGAAGCCTTTAAAGGTATAAGATCTATTTATTTTTGTCAAAACTGTGTCTGATCTTTGCTAAATACGTTTGTGATTACATTGCAATAAATGCTGTGCATTTTGACATTTTAAGACCTCCCCAAGTTTCTTCTCACACATTTATTATTGTCTGTGTTTATTGCTATATCACTTGAAATAATGTATAGATAGTTCAGCAGTTTTTTTTACTTGAACAATGCTTTACCAAAAGACAAGTCTGCCAAATCTTAACACCTTCATTCTCCCACGCTGATTAAGTCAAGGAGAAGGAATAATTAATTTGAAAAATCATTTAAGATGTGTTCCACCCACCACTGCTGCAGTTGATTTGGCAGCAGAACAAAGACTTTTAACAAAAGCATCAGGGCTGAGAGTTTAAAGCTTTCTTAATTGCAGAGCTTCTAGAAGGAGTGGGAAAAGAAGAAAAGGAATCAAGAAAAAGAGAGGAAAGTAGGCACTACCTCACCAATTTAGGCAGCTGTGACAGTACTAAGAGATTCTGGGAATCATCATCATCCATCCTCCTCTCCCCCATCAGAAACCAAATTTCTATCATCTGTCATCAACTCTCTGGTTAACGTCCTTCTTTCCCTTTACGCACTTGTGCCTGAAACAAGTGCCTGAAACAATATCTAGTCTGTTTCTGTCAAATACATGAAACAATTATGTCACCCATCAAAGCTGCCTCCATTGGTTTTTATTATTCACCAAGGGGGGGAAAGCTGCATTTACCATCACTGTATTCACAGAGCACGCCAGCCAAGGACAATTAGTGGAAAGTATTTAGAAAGTTTGGAAGGATCCCCAGTCTGGAGGTGTGTGTATACCTTATCTCCCTGGGAGACTCAGTGAGTGGGTGAGAGGCAGACACAAACCTACCGTACACGAAATGCTGTGTACGGACCTTGTGATTAAGCCACAGCGCGTAGGAAGTACAAGAAAGCAGAGGAGGAAGGCTGGCAAGACGAGTGGCTGATTTCACACAGCCCTGATGTCAGGCCAAGAGTGGTTCTCCCAGCCTCATAAAGTCAAAGTTGTCCCCATAAAAAAAATAAATCCTGCATAAAGTAAAATTCCTCATTAGAGATTTTGGATGCTAAGCGTTTGTTGTGTTTTGTGAGCTATGAAAGCAAAATTTGTGAAAATGGATCTCGTATACTGAAGGGATTCCATCTCTTTAATAAAGGGAGCAGCTACCTGAAGCTCAGATGTGCCTAATAATGTACTTTAATTTAAGGAGAGAAGAAGCAAAGAAGTACTGGAAAGCTAGATGTCTTTGATATATGTATTTTTAACTGACCGTGTAGTAAAAGGGGGCGGCTGTCAAATTGTGCACAACATCCAGAGTAACTGGAGTCACCCATGCACAGTAACTTCTTTTAATCAGCAGCAACAACACTGAACTGCATAAGTAATGAATCATCCAACACACACGGAGAAAACTCAGCTGATTGATCTTTTTAATTTCTTCATGCCAACAAAGAGCAAACAATGTGTTTCACTCTACGCTCCCTCAGGTTTGCTCATTAATTGTACTAATACAAAGCAGGTGTTACACATCAGTTGGAGTACAAACATCACAAATCTCTTGATCACAGAAACCAAATGAGTTCCATAACTCTACCAGTGGAACTATAGGACTGTAATGTAATGACAACAAAGTAAAAATAAAAAAAACATAAAATATTAATATAGAATAAGAGGAAATGTGAAGGTGGTGCAATAATGGAAAAGGAAAACATTATACCTTTAAGGCTGTTCCAAAACTGTGGTAATCAAAAAACACACGGTCACCCTTGTTTTTCAGTCTGGTCAGTGAACAGCTAAAAGGTTTCTTGATTAGCTGATTTCAGGGCTAGAGTGGGCTGTGAGAGGTTAAACGCTCTGTAATATAATCTGGAACTAGAACACGGATAGCCTTGTAAGTAATTAAATACATTTTAGAATATATTCTAAAAATAACTGGCAATGTTCTAGATTTAGTTAAAATTCTGGCTGCTGAGTTCTGGATAAATTGTAATTTAAGTTTAAAGTTAAACAGGTAAAAAGAGAGTTACAGTAGTATAAGCTTGAGCATATAAAAGCATATATGACTTTTTCTGTGTCATTAAAATTGAGCATGTGTCTTATCTTGGAGATTTTTCGTAAATGATAAAAAACAAGCTTGGATGAGGTTCCTGGTATGCTGCTATAATGGGAATCATGGGAATGTTGGATCCAGATGTCATGGTATTCCCCATGCCCTCGAGCAAACAGTCTGCACTGCTCACAGAACAAACAAAAAAATACCATCTATTTCTGTCCAGGAATGGTGTATTTGTTTTTGCTGTGGGCTGTAAAGTGTTTTTCTTTGGTCTCAAATGCATTTGCAGCAGTGTTTAAAGAGTAACATTGCCTTGAAGTGAAAATCTCCTTCCACAAATTTACAGTTTTGAGGACCCTCAAGCACTTGAGAAAAACAGCTTTCATTTTAATCTTTAGATTTTCTCCAGCACCTTTGGAAGGTTTCATAGGCAAAACTTTGTCAGTTCAAAGAGGATATAATGCAGTTCAACTCTAACTCAGAAGGTTTCCATAGGAGAATATTAATTAGCAGCAATAGTGGAAGTTGTTTGTTTTGATATCATGTGTAATCCACCATAAGGACAAGCAAAATGTCAAGCTAATATTATGGTAGGCTCATTACATAAGTATATAATGTTGCAGCCACCTGTTTAGCTGGTATAAGCTCTGCATGTGATTGTGATTGTGTTTGTGTATCTGTGTATTGTGTAACTATTATTATTATAAATAGTGATACCTGTTTTGTCCAAACCATAATGGCCTGCATCAGATTGCACTGTAATCCATCCAACAGTTGCTGTGATATTTCACTCCGGACCACAAATTACAATGTGCTGATGACACTAGAGGAGGGATCAGTAGATTACAAACATAACTAGTTGTCCTTTGGTGAACATGATCTGATCTCATGTTTATATATAATTTAATTCAAACAATACATCAAATAATAATAATCAAAATCATTAAATGTTTTCTTCTTTATATTCTCAGTTTTTTTGGTTATAAGATGAATAGCATCAAGAAACTATGCCATATTTGACTTTTGTTTATACAACTGTATTAATGGTAAGTCTCTTTGGACCAAAGCATCCGCCAAATGAATGTAATGTAATGTCATTTATACACCAGTAATATTACAGCCAGAACTTATTTAAATGAACTTTGATTGTGACCATTTCTTGATTCAACACATTTGTCATTCAGTGACAGAAATGTTGAAATAAGCACAGACGCTCATGGTACTCTCATTCATTTAATAGAGCAGTGATCTGACTTTTCCCATGCTCCACACAAGCACCAATCAAGATGTGCTAGGTTTATCTTCTGCAATAATAGATACCTCACCTGGCAGCACTCTGCATAACCAAAGCACCACACTGGTCCAGATTCAAAGCAATAAAGGCACTTAAGAACTTAACCCAATCACGCCTTTGTGTGAACAGATTAGACTAATGTCCAGCTATAAGATCTGTAAGATCCACCTTTCCAGCAATTGCTTCAGATTAATCAGGTGGGTTAGACTATATGTGCTAATATAAATGTGTGCTCATCCTAATAACACCATTTACACATCTCAGGTATGTACATGTGCTAGAGATGTATGTCTTCTTCAAATGTAGTCACCTTTTAGTCTGTCCATTTCTGAATGTTGATGCAACAGAGAGGGAAAGAGGGAGAGAGTAAAATGAGAGACACACAGATGCATAGTACAGAAAAGATGAGGCTGTACGGACACATTTTACTCACAAAAAAATACACACAGAGTTTTTCTGCTCCTCCTGCATCATATCTTTCAGCTGAAGCACAAAAACTGGCTGCTACTAGAAGTGTAGCTTCATGTCTGAGTCATATCCACAGCTGAGTAATGCTGCCCTGAATCAAACAACAGCAAAACTCCAGGGGAGGGAATTCTGCTACACTTTGTGCTTAAAAATAGATCATAGGGTTAAAAAAAAAGCTTAATTTTTCTCATACCTCATAAAAATTCAAGACAAGAGAGCTGCCACATTAAGGTGTAACCACAAGGCTTTTATTTGCACGTGAATACCAAGTGAATCGATTTGCATTCAAATGCTTGCCACGGGTATCACAAGTGCTTTTAAAGAATGGTCAAGAGTACTCAACGATATCCTGCATGGCCGCATTTACTACTGTAGGCCCAGTGTGGCTGTGGTAATGTTTTGGTGACTTCAACTGTGCCTGCTGCTCTGAGAGCTGTGCTGCTGACAGTTAATGAGAGTGTGATGTATGTGACTTCAGTTTTCCGAGTGAATCATTTCCAACCATCTGTTTAATGATCAGAAGATACAATAACTAGAGAAAGTTTTGGTGAATATGTGATTTGGATGTACAACAGATGGTTCGGAGTGAAAGTTTTGATTGGTATCAAATACTTAACGCACCATGATTCATAGTCGGGACATTTTGAAGGAATATTTAATTTATTTGATTTGATTTCTCTTTTGAAAATGCTTAGAAGGAATAGCAAATATAATACAAACAGATGATAAATAACTAAATAATAGACTATGTGACTTGTATTATTCACAAGACTTTCCCTGGTGAAATATACGTCTCATGTGGGGGAAAAAAAGCTTTACTGTTTCATTTATCAAAGTCAGTGTTTGCAGGGCTTGTGTGGGTGGCAGAAAGATAAATATTCTGCTGTAGCATGCCATACAGAGGAATGAATAAATGTACTAAAGATTAGAATTTGCTATGCTAAGATGACTCTAGTCTGGGAAGCAAAATCAGTTTGTCATTATTTATTTAAAAAAATCTTTCCCTAAAAAGGGATCTTAGCTTGTACATGTCATATGGAGTGGGCTGAGGAAGTATAGTACATACTAAGCTAAGTATGTCCAAGCTAAGTGTGACAAATGCTGTCTGGTCTTTTCTGAGTCTCCAGTTAGCATGCTGCCCATGTTTACCAGTGCTGCCCAGTATACAAGGCACATATTCACACAGCCGCCTCCTACTTCATTGATGGAGAGCTGCATGCAGACTCCCAACTTGCTAAAATCCATTAACTTGACTGGACAGTGAAATGAAATCAATTTCTTTCACGTTTTAAAGTCAGTGGCTTCATTTGTCACAGGTAGTAGTTGCCATAATCAGTGCTACATTGTCACTACAATAATCCAATTATTCTATGAAAATTGTTGTTTTTAATCTCATATCCATTAACAGCCACTTTACTTATTTCCCCAATATCAAATAAACAAACTGTTGCACCTTTGCCTTCTGTCATTTTGCTATATAACCCTCAGATAAACCTAAAGCTATGAGCTGATGCTATGAAATGCATCTGACAGGTGAGTCCACCTTTTTCATTACCCTGCTGTCAGGTGCAGTGAAGGCTGTGTGCGATAAAAATGTGCGAAAAAGACCCACTCTGACATGAGGTACCAATAGAAATCCCATCAGACAATAATTGAGACCAAAGAGGGGCACATCTAAACTGACACCGGGAGGACATATCCTTTTTTTAAGGTGCATTAGAGCTTGGAAAAGGTTAAAGGTAAAGCAGAAGTGGGGACACCACTCAGGGTTGTGTTATATTTTAACAGATAGCATTCACAGTTTTCATGCCCTGGGAGAAAAAACAGAATATCTGCTAATGCTGAGTGGCACAATGTGGTGAGGGGAGTGTGACGTCCAGATACAACAGAATGTGATTATAGCTCAGTGGCCATATATGTTTTTTCCATCCCTGTTCCACTCAGTCAATACCCTCAACCACAGAGAAAATCTAGTAGAGAAATGTAAGGAGATTGCCATTACGAGGGACTGAGAAAAGCCAATTGGAGGGATTGGGAATCTATCAAAAGGACAGAAAACAAAACTGATCCACACCATCATTGTTTCAGCCAGCTAAAAGCCCATGACTTAGGGAAAATCCATCAGGTCATTTCATTAGGAGAGACCTCAGCGGTGAATAGATCTGGAGACAATGGAGCCACTTTCTGAAGAATGGTGGTTACACACGAATAAGCCGCTCTCACAGAGGTCAAATGAACAAGCAAGCTCATGTCCTGTGAAAAGGAGAATTACTGTCAAGTGAAAACACTTGATAACAATAACCAGGGGAGACCTTGAATTGCAGATGCCTTTCCTGTAATTTTCCTGACGTAAAAGTACACACAAGAAATATGTTTGAACTATAAAACAAAAATGGTAGGTGATCTGATGAGAAATGGAAAGGAAAATGATACTATTTTTATTTTGAAAGTACTTAAATGTGTTTTTTTTTGTCTTTGCATACTGCTGTCAAGAAATGATGCAAGGCAGGTATTGATTTAAAGCAGCTGTGGTGCGACTTTAAGTTAAAAGTTTTCAGCACTCGAGGAACCAAGTGGTGCAGAGGTTAGCGGTGTCGCTTCACAGCAAGAAGAATCATCCACTGACCCCACGTCCTCATTTTCCCCAGTGTCTGTCTGTTTTTACCTCTGGGTGCTCCAGTTTCCTCCCACAGTCCAAACACATGCTGGCAGAATGAACTAGAAACTGTAGATGTGTTTGCTTTGTCTATGTGTCAGCCTTGTTACACAGCCAACCTGTCCAAAGTTTACGTTGCCTCTCACCTAGTGTGAGCTTGGATAGGCTCCAACTCCCAAAGACCAGGGTAAGTGGGCACAGATAATGGATAGATGGAACTAATTTCAAGTTTGAAAATATCTCCAAGTGCCAAAAAAACAACTCTGGTTTAGTTCTACTATTATTTTTAAGCTGTAGTTGGTGTATCACATCTTCTTACATATTTTTTGTCATGTTAGCATAGGGTTACTATATTTTCAAATGTGTACTGCACAATTATGAGGTTGGTGTACAATTATTTGAGCACTTAGCACATTGAACAAGTACACCTTTCAACACAAACACACCATGGATGCATATTTGTCTCCAGATACTTTACAAAGGAAGAAGTAAGCCTCCAAGAGCTCTTTAAAAAAGACCAACTTTTTCTTTGCAGGACAGTTTGGCTGTTATCATTATCATTATCATCATCATCATCATCATTATTAGTCATTTCTATTAGTATAGTTGTTTCTATTGTTATTTCTGTGCATCTCTGTCTCTCTGTCTCTCTGTCTCTGTCTTTCTCTCTTTATCCCCCAGCCCGCTCCTCCTCTACCCCCTTCTCTCTAACCCAAACTGGTCAAGGCAGACTGCTGCCCACCTAAAGGCGGGGTTTGCTTGAGGTTTCTGCCTGTAAAAATTTCATTTTTCCTTGCCGCTGTTGTCAAGTGCTTGCTCATGGTGGGCACTGTTGGGTCTCTGTAAATAATTTTATAAAGAGCACGCTCGTGTACACAAGGGTGTATAGACACACAGCAACTCCATGCAATTTCAAACCTGCAACCTTTGATCAGCACCACAGGCAGCAGACAAAGTGCCAAATCTATCAATCCTATCTAACAGCCGGCCCTGGACTCAAACCACCACAGCCTGCTGTCTCCGACTAGCAAACAACTGAAATAGCTTTAGCCAGCCTACAGTAACAAATCAACATAAAGTAGCTTACACAGTATGTCAATAACCACAGAACAAATAGCGATCAAGAAAAGCACAGCAACTCATCACAGGCCTACACAGTATGAATGAATAGATGATGGTATTTGATCACACAATTACTTGCATAAACAACTCATTAATCATCATTCATCAATGGCACAGCGGCCAAATGCTATCACAGACACAGATTACAGTAAGTACACATTTTCTAACATTTGAGAGGTAATTTAAATCTCTGCTCCCACTCAGTGGCAAAGAACATGATAAACATCTTTGTAAGTATAATAATTATTTTAATTGTGGTGAAAACTACAATTTGGTAGTGAATGTTTAAAACCATGAAATGTTGGTGTTAATAAGATATTTGTTGGGATTCAGGATGCCCAGCTTTAAACTCACTATATGCTACCAGCATGGCTCTATGGTCCACCAGTTTGGTCCAGACTGGAATATCCAAACAGTTCCTGGATGGATTTCTCTAAAAAACTGTACAGATATTTATGGTCCATTTTTGTTTTTAGTAAAATATGTGGACAGGTATTTAATGGATTGGCCAGATATTTTTGTGCACCGAATTCTAATGACATTTGTGATCCTCAGAATTTTTCTCTATTGTCAACAGCTGATGAAATCTTTCACTTTTCTTGCAAAACATGTACTAGATGGACTAGCACAAAGATTTGTCCAGATATTCATGGTTTCCAAATGATGCATTTAGTGATCCCTTGACCTTTTATCTAGCGCTACCATGAGGTTGACATTTGTAGTTTTGATGTTTTGACAACATTTGGATGGACTGCAATACGATTTGATACAGACATTCATGGATCCCTGATGAATTCTAATCAACTTATCAATCCCCGTATTTTTTATCTATACGTCCATCATGAGGACGGAATTTCAATTTGTCCAATACTTATGACCAAATAAAAATGTGGTGTTTAGCACTCATTAGAAAATGTCAGCAGGCTAATGGTGTAAGAAAAATGGTGATTGTGAAACGTGCTATGTAAATAAAACAAAGTGCAAGTCTATGCTGAAGAGTACTGACTATAGCAAAGGCCAAGGCTATGGAGTTTATGGTGTGTGTGTGTGTGTGTGTGTGTGTGTGTGTGTGTGTGTGTGTGTGTGTGTGTGTTGTGCTAACTACTTTGGCCTTTTTTGGAAACTCTCTGAATCGTGTGCACAACAGCAAGCATGCACATGAAACACACACACACACAGACAAACCAGTGAACCTTCACTCAATTAATACAAGCAACACCATCGCTGACAGCCGCGGACATCCATTAGCAGGCATGTGTGAGAGAACCAAAAGGGAAGGGGAATAACAGGACTGGCGTGACATAAAACCTGACAGAAGGGAAACATCATCACCTGCTGTGAACTACCAAGGCTCCTCAACCATTTCCACTGATCCAGTGGCCACATCTCTCACTAATAAGGAGAGAGAGGAATGAAGATATGTATGCTCGTATGTGGGAACGATCAAACCTGATCTGATGAACTCGTTAACCATGAGGCAAGAAATAGACGACATACTGAATGCCTGTGTAGGTTAGATTTTTTAATAAGGCACAGGGTCTTCAAAGTCATTTACACGGCGCAGGACTTTTATAAAAATCTTCTCCAGGGAGACTTTAATATTCTTCAGTTATAATCCTGAATAAAAAATGTGATTCAGATTTAATAACTGCTATTATGAAATGTCAAATTTGAAATGCAAAAGTGACACGTAAAAACAACAAAAATATTAATTAATATTTCATACAAATCTGAGTCACAATTTGTCACATTATCACATTACAAAAGTGACTATCGTTGCATTTTCAGTTTGACAAAATAACTATTTGGAACGAGTCAGATTAATGAGTCAAACCAACACAGCAGCACAGATGACAGATGCAGATTGAAACTGACAGATACTTCTTGGCTTGGCACAAATACTACATAAAAACCTGTTACCAAAGGCAGCCAGGCATGATTTACATGGTTTGTAACATTTATATCAATGCAAGGATTCAGGGCTTGAAATTCATTTTATGCAGAAATTACCATGAGGCTAAGATATTGTTTTCCTCACTCGGTTCCCTGGTTACCTTTCATTACATCCAGCACGTTCTTTTAGAACAGTGGATAAACAGATGACTGGAACTACACTGAACAAAATTATAAATGCAACACTTTTGTTTTTGCCCCCATTCGTCATGAGTTGAACTCAAAGATCTAAGACTTTCTCTATGTACACAAAAGGCCTGTTTTTCTCAAATGTTGTTCAAAAATCTGTCAAAATCTGTGTCAGTGAGCACTTCCCCTTTGCCGAGATAATCCATCCACCTCACAGGTGTGGCATATCAAGATGCCTATCAGACAGCATGGGTATTGCACAGGTGTGCCTTAGGCTGGCCACAATAAAAGGCCACTTGAAAATGTGCAGTTTCACTGTATTGGAGGGGTCCGGAAACCAGTCAGAATCTGGTGTGACCACCATTTGCCTCACACAGTGCAACACATCTCCTTCGCATAGAGTTGATCAGGTTGTTGACTGTGGCCTGTGGAATGTGAAACACTGGCTCTATAGGGCATTTTGTATGTTTTGCAGCCACCATAGTTTCTCTTTCGCGTTTGGTTGAGTCAAGAGGGTTTCAGTTGATTGCAATCTGCAATCTCACCACTACGTACCACTAAATACTCACTGGTCATTGAAATGAAAAAGAAGACTTCATGGAATAGATAAAAAAGTCTATTATAGAAATAGAATAATAGAAAGTCTATTAAGCGCAAAACTCAAATGTTAGAGATGATCTTCTAAATTCTCATCTCAGTTCCAAGATACCAGTGTTAAAGGTCCAGTGTGTAACATTTAATGCTCTATTGGCAGAAATGGAATTCAATATTGATAGGGAATAATTTATTAGTGTACCTGAATATAGAATTGTTGTGTTTTAGTTACCTTAGAATGAGCCGTATTTATCTAGAGATGCCGCTGGTTGCCTTCCACGGAGTCTGCCATGTTGAACCGCCATGTTTCTACAGTTTTTCGTGAGTTTCGCAATCACCATACTTTCTCATACACACTTCACAGCCTGTTCTCATTCCCAGGTTGTTTAATACAGACATTAACTGTTCAGTGAGTTGTAAGTTGAATTTGAGGGAAACTGAGAATTTCAAGAACATATTTTCATTTGGTGCAGTAAAAATTTCACTTAGTTTAAACGTAATGTAGTTTCGGTGTAATATTGTAGACAGAATATAAATGTGACGTATTCATACGATGAGGAACGAAGCTTCTGCCTAACTTAAAAACTATATTAAGGGAAAATTTAAGAGGGAAATCTGAGTTCAAGAAGTTAAAGGTTAGTTGAATTAAACTTTTGTACTCTTGTAGCCTTCACATCTGACCAAATGTTAATGCAAACTGAAACATGTTAAAAAAGATAGAAAACATGAACTCTTGTTGGCTCTTTGTTCCTGTTTCTGTATTAATTGTATTTATTTGTGGTATTGTGAAATCATTTTTCTCTTTATTGCAATATAAAAGGTAAGGAATAAAGTATAGCGTGTGTATTTCACACACACACAAAAAAAAACATTCACAAAAATGTTACATTTCTCCATTTTACCAGTATGAAATAAACAGAGTCCCAGCAATGGGCCCCTCTATTGTGCAATCAAATGAGATAGGAGGATGGGTTTCCTCTCACTGAAATTGAAGTCATAGCACAGTTCAACCATGACTGATTGCCTCTGCTCAGGCCCAGTAGTACACAGAGATTTATCTCTATCATTCTTTTACTCTGTGTCTCTGCAAGCGTAAAACGAGACAAGCCGCCTTTTGATGTTGCTGACTGTTGTTGCTGCTGATGGGTGGCCATGAGGAAATAGAGCCAATACACAGGACATATACCTCTGAAACACATGACTGGTTCAGCAGAGGGATAGATGTTTGTATTTTGTTCTGTGTAAATCAAAGAAGAAAATCCCCTTGAAAATATAATTCACATGATATTTATCAAGTTGAGTTTAAATTTGTAAATGCCTCTTTATATGAACAACAAAGAAATCCTTTCGGACTCTGGGACAACACTCATAAGTCCTGTGTTCGGTTTAAATTCCTTTGGTTGAAATATTTATATTGGGTGTATTATTTCAACCTCTCAACATGCAGTTTTTCCCACTTGTGGAATAAAATGTTAAAATGATCTCAACTATATTCTGTATCAGCTTGTTCCAGCTTTTCATTGATTAATTTTTTAATCCGAGACTTTCTGCTTTTTATGGCTGCACTATTTGATCAAAGGCAGATATTCTCAGTGTGTTGTGCATCGTTTTATACACATTTCTCCAAAATTCAGGGATCTCCACAAAACATTCTTTCATAATGACTTACCAATGGGAAATGGTAATGATTGAATTGAGCCTCTAGAAAACATCAATCAGATTATCAGTTCATGTCTTGATGATATGATTTCTACCACTGCAACTAATATGTTTGTAGATACTGACTTAATTGTCCGAACCTCAATAGAATAGCACAACATAAAATCTGTTGTTCCTTTAAAGGACCAGTGTGAAAGATCTGGTGGCCTCTAGCTGTTAAGTTGCACTAACTCTTCAGCCTCCCCTTCTAAGCACAAAAAAGAAACTAAAGTTGCTGCAAAATCCACAAAAAAAACATGACCCAGTGTTTGGTTAGTCCATTCTGGGCTACTGTAAAAGCATGGCAGTTTAACATGGCATCTGTAGATAAAAACAGTTCATCCTAACGTAACAAAAACACAACGATTCTTATTTTCAGGTGATAATGCAGTAATGAAAACATCCCTATGAATATTGTATTCCATTTTTGCCAATAGAGCCTCCTAAATGTTACACACTGGACCTTTAAGGCTTTGTCCAGCCTGCTGAGGGTTCTGGGGTTAGTTGGTGTTGAGTGTTGGATCTCTCCTGAGCTGCCATTTCTAGCTGTCTTTGGTTTTTATGTAAAGAAAACTTGGCGTTTTGTAAATAAACTGATAAAGATTTTATAAAACTTTCTGTGTGTGCGTATGTGTGTGAAAGTCCGTTACTGTCAGCATTTTAGGTAGCATTAGCAGGTTCTTGTAGTTGTAAGCACCCTGTTGTCACACACACACACACACACACACACACACACACACACACACACACACACACACACACACACACACACAAACACTGGTACACACTCTGCTCACAGCCCTCAGTGAAACTCTGTGTCAATGAACTGCAACAAAATCTCCCTGTAGGCCTTGCACGTTCTTTGCTTTCGTCATACAGTGATGTATCTTAACATCAATAGTACTAGTACATAGGGATATTCAGTCCATATTCCACATGCCACATCTATCTATGACACCTCTATGACTAATATGAACATGAAAATTGGCTGAAAAGTGTTCTTTTAAATGTAGCCTGGACACATCACAATTAATTAATTCTAAGAATAAATGTAATGACAGAGGACGTATAATAAGTCATAATCATGACATATTCAAAAAAATGACCAAATTAATTGAATTGAATGAAGTCAAGTGTTTGTAGCGTTACAATTACGAGAATGATTCAGAATCAGGTCTGATCTTCTGTCTGATCAGAGTAGAGATGAACTGTCATGTAATTGGATTAATTGGGCTGAGCACTATCTGAATCATCAGCCAGATGTTTGCAATTTGCTGTTCTCAGTACAGCTGATGTCACAACAAAATCATGGATGCTTGATGTTGGACATTAATGTGCATCCCTCAAACTACCTCTTTTGCCCAATGTGAATATGGTTGTATATTTCTTTTACTCCTATTTTTATAACATCATCAGCAACAACGTCATTGTTCTCCTGCTGAGTAAAGACGGGTTTTAAAGTGTTTTTTTCTGGGTAAAGTTTGAATTAAGTTACAAAAGTTAAATGGACAACATCGTGATTTGTTCCTACTATGTACATGTCAGGCACAAAACTTATTTTCCAGTGAAGTAAATACTTTTGTGGTTGAAGATGACAAGTTTACTGATAAGTGGGTTGTTTTCCATTTAGCACTGATGCAGCTCCAGGGTTATCAGTGTCTACAAGTTGCATACAAAAATTAACTGTTAACAATTATAAAGCTTTTCACTAAGATTTTCACCTTGTTATTTATATTACAGCTTGATCTGTTTTGATAAAACCTTGCTCTGCCCATATATTAAGGAGAATCCTTTGAAATCAGTGGAACAATGTGTCCTAGTAATCATATCTATATCCAATTTACAACTGCAAAAAAAAAAAATGTAATACCGATTGGATTATGTTATTATTATAAATGTAATTAGGACTTTTTGTTTATCCTAGGTTCAGTCACAAATGTTGATACTTAAGTGAATGAGTAAAATATTCACTGACAACAGATTTAATTTGTTTTCCGCCAAAATATCCAATCTTTAAATACAGTGCCTGCTCATAGTGACTAAAGCATTATTACGCATTTAATGGTCATGTTAGGCAACAAAAGCACTTTGGTTAAGTTTAGGGAATAATCATGGTCTTGGTTTAATACAAAAAAGAAACTGTAGCTAACCACAGAACAGGACATAACATGATTATCAACATTTAACCACAATTGATTATTTCCCTTACTTAAGCCAAAGGGCCTTTGTTGCATAAACCATAACCACAGATAGGACTCAGAATCTCCAATGTAATATTCCTGCACTTTGTATGCCATCAACACTGAACACCTATGGTAATGTAAACTGATCAGCCATAACATTATGACCACCTGCCTAGTATTGTGTAGGTCACCATTTTGCCTCCAGTACAGCCCTGACTAGGGGTGGGTAAAAATATCGATTCATCAGTGCATTGCAATATATTTTTTCCCAATTCATTATCAATTCATTAAATCCTCTGAATCGATTCAAGCCCATGAGCAACACCTTTGTGTGATTTGCGTTGTACGGACGGAGGCCACACTCGACCACACAACAACAACCACAACATGGCAACCGAAGCAGGTAGCAGCAGTGTTAAACCAGTGCCTTCAACTTTAAAAGCAGACGTTTGGAGTCATTTTGGAAACCTGGAACACAGGAAACAGACAAAAGTAAGGTAGTGTGTAAGCTGTGCCAGGCAGTACTAAAATACTGCAATAACACAACAAATTTGCGCAACCACTTAAGCCGACACCATGCAGATGCTCTGCAGCAAACCGCGGCTAAACCTGTGGATTAGTGTCGTGGAAAACGGGGTTTTAAGAAGATGGTATACACACTCGACCCGACATTACGCCATACCAACACACAAACACATGGTGGAAGTTGCCGTCCTGAAGCTGTACACAGAGGTAAAGACAGCGGTTTTAGAGTCGCTGAAGTCGGCAATTATTTTAAAATTATCAACAGGTACTCTAATGAATTATTTGTGTAATTCTACTTATTACTGAATCGATATCGAAGCATTTAAATCAATATTGAATCGAATCAATATCGAATCGAATTGTGACCTAAAGAATCAAAATCAAATCGAATCGTGAGGTTCTTAACAATACCCAGCCCTAGCCCTGACCTGTCGAGGAATGGACTCCACTAGCTGTCTGAAGGTGTGCTGTGGTATCTGGCACCAACATGTAAGCAGCAGATCCTTTAAGTCCTGTAAGTTGTGAGGCGGGGCTTCCATGGATCAGACTTGTTTGTCCAGCACATCCCACAGATGCTTGATTGGACTGAGATCTGGGGAATTTTGGAGGCCAAGTCAATGCCTTGAACTTGTTGTTGTGATCCTCAAACCATTCCTGAACCATTTTTGCTTTGTGGCACGGCACATTATTTGCCCAAAGCATCACACTGCCTCCGCCGGCTTGCCTTGCTGTATTACATCCTGGTGCGATGTGTTCCCCAGGTAAGCGATGTACACGCACCCGGCCATCCACAAGATATAAAAGAAAACGTAATTCATCAGATCAGGCCACCTTCTTCAATTGCTCCGTGGTCCAGTTTTGATGCTCTTGTGCCCATTGTAGATGCTTTCGGCAGTGCACAGGGGTCAGCATGGGCACCCTGTCTGGTCTGCGGCAACACAGCTCCATACACAACAAACTGTGATGCACTGTGTGCTCTGACACCTTTCTATCAGAACCACCATTATCTTTTTTGCAATTTCAGCTAGAGTAGTTAGTCTGCTGGATTGGACCACATGGCCTTCGCTCAAATCTAAACGATAAAATCATCATCAAAATCAAAACTATCAACATGACGGAAACAGTTTAGCATTTTGGGATAATAAGTGGACTGATACCAATTTCACCTCAGTGAGCTAACCTGGCTCTATCCTAAGGTAATAAATTCCACCTACCAGCACCTCTGAAGCTCACTAATTAACATGTTGTTTAATCCTTAAAAACAGTGTAAAAACCACAAGTTTTATGAGGTTATGGAACTTGGCCATGAGTACTGACTTCCTGGAGTTACCTAGCAACCTCACAGTGATGACAAGTGTGCTAGCTGTTTCCTCCCTGCTCTCAGTCTTTATGTTGAGCTAAGCTAACTAGCTCCTGGCCGTAGCCTTGTACTTAACAGACAAACATGAGTGTGGTTTGAGTCTTTTCGTGTAACATAACATAGCAAAAAGTGATTAAGTATGTTTCACAAAATGTCCATTTTAGCTGCTAATTTTTATCAAAATATAATAAAAATCAGAGTGGTTAAAACTAAAATGAGCAGTTGAAGTGAAACCTTTATGAAGATATAGATTCTAGTGTCTGGTGTTCATAAAAACACTAAACATTTTAACAGCATTACTTCAGTGGTGAACAGGTAACATGACCCGTTACTATTCTAATAATATCCTTTAGGATGTTCATTCTCTTTCCCAGTCTTCTTCAATTACGCCTGTGTCTCCTTCAGTAGCTTTTAGCTTCTGGTGCTTTAGGTCTAGGCTAATGATTTTTAGTCATTGTTTTCGCCATTGATTCACTAATCAATGAGTTGAGGATCCTCCAAAGCTTCAAATGCCATTTCCATCCCCAACATGAGTCATTTATCTCAGGTCATCACAGATGAGCCGTGCAGAAGTGCCGAACAAAAGGAGCAGGGGGAGATTCCAGCAAAGAACATGAACATGACGTCACTCCAACGCCGCTATTTTTGCTAAATCTGTTGCCATTTTTGTATGTTTTTAACTCATCATCCGGTTTTTTATTTTCTTTCTTTCTTTTATTTCATTTTAAGTAGCTTTAATGTTGTTAAAAAAAATTTAAGATTTGTATTCTGCACTGTCTGTCTGACATATACTGTTTATTCTGGATCCTTTTGTTCCAGCTATTCATTAAAGATACACTGAGTGAAATATTCAAGCCAAGGACTCCTTTGTTTTTTATGACTACACCATTCAATCACATGGACATATAATAAATAATTGTGCTTAATTTCAGACACATTTTCCCAGAATTCATGACATGTTTGGTACACTTTGAAATTTGGACCAGTAGTACTTCAGTAAAAATTATTGCCAATTTATTGGTTAATTAATTGCCTAGCCTCTCAAATGTGAGGAAATTGTGAAAAATTCACAGAATCCAAGGTGACGTCCACAAACTACATGTTTAGTATGAGCAACAACCCAAATTGATTCACTAATCAATGAGTTGAGGATGCTCCAAAGTCTCAAATGCCTCTTCCCTCCCCAACATGAGTCATTTATCTCAGGTCATCACAGATGAGCCGTGCAGAAGTGCCAAACAAAAGGAGCGGGGAGATTTCAGCAAAGGATCAGATGTGTGACTAAACACAGAAATGTAAACATGTAAAAAATACAAATTATTCATAACATGAACTTTCCAAACCATTATCAATAGTTTGCAGGTTTGGGTTTGAGTAGCCTGTGTCAGTTACAGGTGTAATACATGGACTGACTGGGAAACAGATAGATAGATAGATAGATAGATAGATAGATAGATAGATAGATAGATAGATAGATAGATAGATAGATAGATAGATAGATAGATAGATAGATAGATAGATAGATAGATAGATAGATAGATAGATAGATAGATAGATAGATTATTCATCTCCAAAGGGAAATTCACACTGTTGAGAGAAGATAAGTAAATAAATAAATAAAAAAGAACTGAAATACACATCATATCAGTGAATACCACTGTATTAATGGATTGTCAACTGAAAATAAAATCACGATACTCAAACCTAAAACAGCCAGTCAGTTCAGTTCAGTTAAGTTGGGAAATTTGGCTTGCAGCAAGGCAAAAACAGACACATCAAAAGAGTCTCATCTATTTGTCTCATACAAAGAAATATCAGTTAGATATTAGAAATAAACACGTAATACTACTATTAGTATTACGTTCTAGTACTAGTACTAATGATAACATGAGAACCAGCAATATACTTGTGTGTAATCGTGATATCATCAAGCGATCATGACTGACTGTAGAAGGGAGCATCAGGAAGTTCTAGAGTTGATGGAGACATTTTTCTGGGACATCAGCTTTTTCAGCTCTATTGTGCAAATGAATACTTTGTTTTGGACACTACATTTGTTGAATCTCAGCTATCAGTGCATAATAACAATGTTTCATTTGGAAGTGAATGAGAAATGCATATCTCACTGACTGACCAACGTCACAATGTGCCCTGGAGCAAGGCACTGGACATCAGACTGCTGTAGTGAAGCTTCTCAGTGGACACTAGATGATGATGATGTTGGTTTTTCTCATCAGTTTCCAGGTGTGAATGAGCTGAAACTGTGAAACAGGGTGTGAAGAGGAATGATGCAAGAAAAAGGGATGGGTGCTCAGTTGACTCTCACAACATTCTAGCTGCTAAAATATCCACACACACACACACACACACACACACACACACACACACACACACATTCACAGACACTACTATGTGCACAATTCAATGCCTTCCGTCCTTGACAAAATGAAGGAATGTCAAAATACACCTTATCGGTTTTCCCCGCCTTTGAAAATCCTGGAGAGGATTACCATCAATATCACATGAAGAAGGTAATCAGCCGAGTCTGACTACCTTTCTCTCTTCAGTCCTGCGTCTCCTGCAGCTCTGGCGTCATCTATGAGACCAATCACATTGTAAATGCACATAATCAAAGAGCTAAACAAGGTGATTCTCTATCACAGGGCCCTCCTCAATCTCTAATCTTTGATTTTCTTTCCTCACTAAGTGCATGTTGACAATGACAGAGGGAAAATGTCACTTGCTATCTGAATGGCGTTAAATGTAATAGGAAAACCCATCAACTCATCAAGTCAGGCACAGTTAAGGGTTGTAATCTTCTCCAATGACAGTGAATAATGACACAACTGTAGAAAAGTGTTTACATGAACTACTCATCCGTGTAAAGTATCAGTTTAAGCAAGCAAAGCTTTGATTGTATTTCATATGCTTAGTGCAACATAATGAGACAGTAATTCTATTTACATAAAAGCAAATTAGTCCTTAAAACAAGAAATGTGGAAGCAGTTCATTATGTAACACTTAGTGTTGTTTTTCCATGACAGAAAAATAGAGTGCTGGGGATCACAGGCAAAAGGATGACGTTAAAATAGTTTTATTTCCTCTGCCTTTGTCACAGTACAGCTCTCTTGACTCTTCTGCTGAAATAAAATAAGCCATTGGGATGCCCCCTGTCCAGTCTGCTGAAATGTGAATTTATCTATGTTTTGTTTAAGGTGCACTAAGGGCCTGATTACAGGGGCCAACCAGATTTGGAGCACCTGGGCCCAGAACTCCAACATTCGTAAGCCCCAGTGTTTAGAATGACTACTTCTCCTCCCCACCTCTATCTGCAACCTCCTTTTGTTTTTGCTCTTCACAATTCCTGACACTACATCCCATCCAAACCTACTTCTTAGTTTATTGCAATAAATCATTTCAGTTTGCTAGCTGTTTCCCATTTTCGCCATGGCCCTCAGGCTGGGTTATGACACTTATTTATATTTAATGTCTGTGTGGTTTTTTGTGTATTTGGAACTGATTATAAATATATATAATTATCATGATCACCTGGAGAAATTTGATTGAGGGGTTCAGCCTGGTGCCTGGAAGGTGGAATCGTGGTCATCAGGGAAATTATTCTCATCTTATCCTGTCTGCTATACTATTAAACTCCCTTTCTAATTCCATCCTTTTGGTTTTATGATACTGTAATTGGTTTGTTAAATGTAACATACATAACCTTTATGTTTATAATTGCAATGATTGAGCAGCCTAGAGATATAGCTGATGACGTGACCCCAGCCCTTAATCAGAGCCAATGAAATCCTCATGGGAAAAGAAAATATAATTTATAATTCTATATGGGGAGGCTTAAACAACCATTTGTGTATTCACCTGTATTGTATCCTAAATATAACACTGTGACATATCACAGGAGCAGTGTTTGGATGTGAGGTTACTGTAGTCATGAGCTGTGTTTTAGTGCCCTCTTGTGATTAATCCCAGAACATGAATGACGTCACTCCACCACTATGTTTGAAAAATCTATAGCCATTTTTGTATGTTTCTAACTCCTTATCATCCAGTTTTTAATTTTATTTCCCTATTTTGTATTATTTTGTTCCATCTATTCATTGAAGATACACTGAGTGAAATACTTAAACCAGAGATTCCATGTTTTTTTTTTATGACTGCACCATTCAATCACATAGGAATATACTACATACAGTATACGTGCATCAATTTCCCCAGAATTCATGAACAGTTTGGTACATTTAGAAATCTGGGACAATAGTACAATTAAAATGATTGCCAATTTATCAGTTAATTAATTGTCTAGCTTTTCAAATGCCAGAAAATAGTGGAAAATGCCCAAATTACAATCTCACAGAATCCAAGGTGATGTCTTCAAACTACATGTTTAGTATGAGCAAGAAAACCCAAAGCAATTCAATTTACAATGATATATTTGAGGAAGTAGAACCAGTTGAATGTTTACTTGATAAATTACTTACTTTGAGATCTCCACTAAAGAATTTAAACACAAGTTTTGTGGGATTAAACAGTTATAATTCTGAGTTTGCAGGGACTGACCCTGGGTCAGTGAGGTTAAAAGGTAAAAACGCTGCTGGTATTTAAACATCTCTCGAAATATTCCCTCATGACCTTTTCCAAACTCACTTTGTGCACTCACCAGTGCTGTAATTATAATAATATGTACATAACCCTTTCATGTGAGGACTGACTTGCTCTTGGGCTTTTTTGTGTATCTGTCTAATATTTGGGGGGAAATGGACAATAAAAATGGGACATGGGATGTTCATATAATAGCCAAATCACACCCCCATCACTGATATCCATCACATCCTTTTGAGCAATAATTAAAATGAAAACTTTACCCATAGGTAATTAATGAATGTATGGTGACTGTAACAGTACATCTTGTGGGGCTTTAACAGAAATAAAATGGCTTTTCAACACTGTAAATCTGTTTATTTCATTATTATTATCATCTTGATTTGATCGAGTCACTCACATTCTTTCAAAAGCAAATAAATACCACAAACAAAACCCATACACTTATTCAGAGCTTCATATAATACCATATACAACTATACACACGTGGATAAGTCCTCACACTGTAAATTATTTTCCATCAATAGGCTTTCTTGCTTTAGTTTCTTGTTCAGTTTGTCCATTCACATCCATCCACTTTTCATCCATGCTTCAGGTGTTACTCCAAAGGAAGGCCTTCTTGTCCAACACACTGGCCAGTTTGCGGTTGAGGGGTTGGTGAAATTTCCTGAGGAGGTTTCTGGTGGCTGGAAACATGGGACCCAGGTTCCTGTCTGCCGCTCGCCGGGTGTTAGACATGGGCCGCTTGGTCAGTGCTGATTCCACATGCTCTGACAAAGGACCTGCAGGGAGGTTGGGGAGCTTGATGTCAGAGTACTTATCAATACAGAATTAAAGGCTCAAGGCAGAAACAACCAGATAAATAAACGATATAAGTTATTTCCCCCTGATATTAAAAATACTTTGATATTTGAAGAGCATGTTACTGTGGCTTTTTGGATACGTACCTACACCCAAAAAGTCGAAAACTTTCTTGATTGTCACTTTAAGGTTGGCTGCGTAGTCCTCTAGTCGAAGAACTAGAATCTGCTCCCTATGGAAAACTGTCAGCCAGTCCAGTAAGAAGACGATGTACATCCCCAAATTTAGCCTCACCTGTGGGGAAAATCAAATAAAGTCAACATCACAAGACCTTTGTGCTGAGACTGTAAAAGTGAACTTAAAATCTCAACTGTTAATTAAACATGAACTTCTTTAAAGTATCCTATGGTGAGAATAACTTTAAATGATGAAGCTGGTGAAATTCTGTTTTTGTTTTTGACAACACATCCACTGAAAAGGCAAAAAAACAACAACAATGAACTGATTGTGCTAACAAGTATTTTCTGTGTATGCAGAGCCTGATATAGCTTGCACCCCTCTAACTCATCACTGTTGCACTGGGTGACATGTTCCTTCATTATGATGAACATGAGTCAACAGATACACCTGCTACCATAAATCCTCACAAACAGTTTCCAACAAATGTTTACTCCCGTTGAGTACCTGCTAAAAGCTACAGTGTTCAGCTTATTTATTAAATCATTCTAATGAAAGTAAATGTTTCTGAGCCATATTTAAAGATTTACATGTTCAACAAAAACAATGCTGTGAGCCTTTTCAGTGTAGTGCACAGGTGATGATACATAAATAAAGAGTGAGACAGGTTTTTTTTTCTTTGTTCAGATGCACAGACACAATGAGTCCTCAGGGGGGCACCACCATACAACAGCACCCACTAAAACTAAGCTAATATGCTGTGATTTCCAAGCAGAGCTAAAGCTGTAACAGACTTCGAAAGCACTCATCTTCCTCTCATCCATAAAAGAAGAGTCATATAAACAGAAAGAATACAGTGATGTTTTTCTGAATGTTTTTTGTTAGATGGATTCTGTTTCTGTTCCAGTGGTTTCAGGTCGAGCTGATTGCTGCTTTTTATTGTAGTAAATCTCCCAGGATAACAGTGCTGTCACCCATGTGTTGTGATTAGAGGTGACAACCGACAGAGCTCATAACTCAGCATGCTCCTGTGGGAGCGCTGGCTAATAGGATATATGCTGAAGGGTCTGAAGTGACTCTGGGCAACTAGTTGGTCATATTTTTCCCTGCACAGAACGAGACACACTTCAGTGTATTAATATCCATTTACAACCACCTGAAGGACAGGTAGTAATTCCCAAAGGAATTAGGTTTAGTCATTAAGTAGCATTAAATATAGTTGTAAAAGCTGTGATTGTTCTTAAGTCATCTAACATTCAGACAGTTAAAAGTGTGTACATCATTTCAGCTAACCGGCATGGTGTTGGAGAGGCTGGTGTTGTAGGCACAGGAACGAAGTGACCTTTCAGACAGGCAGGACTGAAACAATTGTACAGACTCTACAACCTTCTGATGAAAATCCTCTGCTGACTTGTTGGCCATCTTAAAGTACAGGTAATCAGAATAAAGCCTGGGAACAGATAGAAACAGTCAGGTGTAAGCCAGTTGGAACTATGAAGGGACATTTTTCTGGATTTACAAAAGAAGTTATGATTTAAAACAATGTTCTGCAACAATGACAAATTACAGGAAAAGCCCTCAGAAGTGATCCAAAGCAAACTGTTCCTCCACAGAAAATCACATCTGTATCTACGTACACGGGCAGATGGATTTCTCTACAATACCTCTCTACTGGATCTCTAAGCATGATGATGATTTTGGCACCGGGCTGGACTGTGTGGATGAAGTCCTGGGCCAGGAACGGGGGCTCTGTCTCCTCCATGTCTCCGTGAAGATAGCTCCAGGCTTGGTTGTCCCACATTGTGGATGCACTGGCTTCACCTGTCAAGACATTGACAGTCTTAGCATCACCTTGGGTAACAATAGTTCATTTTAAATGCAGTGAGGCTCAGGCATAATAATGTAGCTGAATTTTAGGCCAAAATATGCATCATTATCTTGGAACATTATGCCTTCATAACCTTCCCTGAACAGATCTGTGACAATGCAGTTGCAGCTTTTTAGATTTTAAAAATGATTTGTGTCTTTTATTATCAGTAACCATGCAAATTCCAAATAAAGCAGAATCTTACTGGCACATTTCATAGAAAAAAACCTACAAAACCAAGTTAATATTAAGGATTCCCTTCAAAAGATCAACACTACTTCACTCCAAAAAAGTAATTACTTTGATTTCTTGTTTACTGGGGGATGTTCTCCACTGTCTTTCAGGTCCAGGAGAGCAAAGTTTGAGTCACAATAATTTCTGTTCATAGCATGGAGAGTGAATAAAGGTGGTTGTGACAGCACCCAGGGGCGTTCGAGGTTTTGTTTACACCATGCTGCTCTCCTAGACCACAGAATATCTAGAATGATTCGAGTGCCACTGTAGGGCTCCTGAGGTCAGAGCCACTTGTGGAAAACCCACTAAAAATGAGCAAATTCCATGAATAAAGGAAAGAGAAGCAAAAGTAATGCTGAGTAACCTGTAATTTCAATCACGGTCCAGATCCAGTTGTTTCGCAGTTCAAGCTCCTCCGAAAACACTAAATGAAAACTATAAACGCAGGAGATTCTTCCATCTGATGCATAATGGACGCTAAGAATACCAAATCATACCCACCCACGCACACAAACACTTTCACATGTGTTCACCTGTTATAAGCTGGAGTGCGCTGTGGACTCCAGATGAATTTCCACTGATTTCTTCTTGGATGTTGTGGGCTGCTAAGTCAAACAGATCCAGGTAATCTTCCACAGGGAAACTTTCCTGGAAGCCATCTTTGAAACGGATATAACCTGCAACCCAAGGTACGCCAAAATAAGGCTTTTATACACTTCTCAGTATTTTGGTCAAGTCTGCACATACAAAGAATTTGAGACAAACAGGCAGACAACAGACACATAGTTCTTCTCTTTTTGCACTTTATGCTGTTAAAATAAAATACAGCACTTCCTGCAAGCAACTCACAGTAAAAACTCTTCAGTGAAGAGAATAAATGGAGCATTTTATTATGAAGCAGCAGCAGAAGGTCTTCAGTTATAATCAGTTAGTTTTGTAGCTTGCAGACTAGCAGTTTTTCTCAACATTTATACATTGCTAAATTGAAATTTAGAAGCATCCTAACAGGACAAAATCTGAACCAAATATGGACGTACAAATAAAATCAGTGACATGAAGTTTAAATGATGAACTGAATTAGGTGATTTCACATTTGCAAAGCCTAGAAGACAAGTTTAAATGGCAGACAGGAAGAAATGCTTAATCTGAGGACCTTGCACTGACTGTAGTCATACAATGATACTTGTTTTTTTGTTTACTATATACAATACTACTAATTAATTCATATTTATTTAACCTTTGAGGAGCCCTAGTCAAGGGTTAGGGTTAGGGTGATCAGTTTATGACTCACCAAAGCGTTTCCTGGTCCACCAGTGTGGCTCCTTCATCGTGTTGAACTTGATCTCTGGATGCAGCAGCAGCCTGTGGAACAAGTCAGTTGTGCCACACTTTGGTTGGCCGATGATGTAGAAGAACGGCAAGCAGCGTAGACGAAACAGTTTGCCGTCCTTGTGGTGTAAGTGCTGTTGAAAGTTGGTCCTCAGGCGGTCGCACACAGTCTTGAAGCTCTTTGAGCGCAGAGTAAAGAGGTTCCTCCTGTACAGATCAGTGCTGAGTTCAGGGTAGGACTCCTCATACCAGCAAGGGCTCTTAATGCCGGGCAGGAAATGGTGAGGAATTACAGAGAACAACTGCACAGAGGAACAAAATGACATTAGGAAATGAATAGGGTGGACAAAATAACAGAAATACTGTAAAATACAGTGTAGCCCCTTTGGAAAATCATGTGTAGAAGATATTATGTTCCACAGTGTACTCCTGTAGTATCTGAAAGGTCTTTCACAGAGAACAGCAACTATTTTCACCTTGAATCTATGTAATTTACCTTGTATGCCAGTGGTTATAAAAAGAACATCCATAATTTAGGGCCATATGACATGGTTTTGCAGCTTTGCAACTGACGCAGCGTCACCGTCAGTATTTGGTCATTTTGTACTGTTAGTTGAATTATAGAGTTAGATATTCATATGTCTGACACATGCCAATAATTGCTATTCAACTCACTACCGCTGTAAAATGTGATTTTAGCTGTTAAGAGTTGATGATGCTTTAGCCACAAACACCGCAAAATGATGTAGGGTAAGGTGGAAAAGTAAGATGAGAACATACACCAAACACAGTAGAATGACAGTACATTAGCAAATAGCAGTCAGTAGGCCCTTGGAAACACTTAGTGAGACATGTAACCTGATATTTACTTAACAGCCCTAGAAACTTTGGTTTTGAAAACACTATGTTGAATCAACACCTCTATCAGTCTCAACAAACACTGGTCATTATGAGCTTCACCAAACAGGCATTTACTGCAGTGATGATTATAAGGTGTATGTTAAATGTCAGTCTCCTACAATTCACTTTTGTCAACAATAAATGAAGCAATCATAGTGGTCACTTATTAAGATTTTCGTGTGTGGACTGAATTGTCATTTGCTAGCATATTTTTTTGTCATTGTTTGTCAACAGACTTACATGGGTGTCCGTCTCAATGACATCCTTTTTATCAGGCAGCTTCCTCGGTTTGTATTCCAGCTTGGAGCTGATGATCTTCACCAGCAGTTTCATGTCTATTAAATTCTTTTCAGAGGGAGCTTCAGCTGCTGTTGTGTTGGTCAGGATGACCACAGGTCTGAACTGATCAGGTGAAGGGGTGAACAAAAGTCCTTTCTTGTCCCACGTCAGGATGTAGGAGGCCATGATGAGGAACATCAGTGTCAAGCCCATCAGGAAGCTAACCACTTTGACTTTTGAGATGCTCCGCAGGTTTGTCAGTGTCAACAAGGGAACCCACTTGACATCCAGCTTGTCAGGCAAGTTTGTGTGCTTGAAATCAAAAAACGTCCTGACAGGCGTTTTCCCATAGTTCTCAGCCATGGGAAAGCTGGGGAGGATGTAACTGTGGTCCGTTTGGGTGTTTCTCCCATATTTGCAGTCTGATAGTGGCATGCTGACATAAAAGCAGAGTAGGCATGTAGAAAAAGGAGCCCAGAAATTATTCTTGCAAAGATTCACCTACAGGAGGTTGTGTGTACTGATGTGTCCATTCATCATTGTTTTTAATCTTCAGGTTATCGTTTGTCTTCATTTCTTACATGCTCCCCGGTCTTCAGCAGGGCCTTCTGTAAATCAGAAACAGTTGTTAAAACACAGCACGTAGCTTTTATATATGACTTCAGTTTTCTTTTCACCAAAAGTGCAGCAGCGTAGTTTCCTTTGAAGTATTTCAGTCATCTTCCATAATTCCAAAAAAAAGTTAGTGTGAGCATTTCTAATATTAGGGTATTTGAGGGAGCCTCTCTGGGGCATCAGTATGTTAATGTCAAATACTCCCTTCTATAGCACAAGTAACCTCTAAAATGTTCGAGGTCAGCTGCAGAGTGTGTGTGGTCTGCTGAGATGAAGAGCCTTGCTTTAGGATGAGGGCTGTATAGCACATGCAAAGACAAGCTCCACTAAGATACTTTCAAGGTCAGAATAATAGTTACTCTGTAATTCAAAACTAAAAACACACGATTATTCTCTGTGAGCTAGAAGCCCGCTGAGAGCTCTATTTTTTTAACCTGGAAATATAATTTTCAAGATCATGGTTTTTCAAAGAGAGAACCCAGTTAGGTATTGATACAGGTGGATACACTGTGTGGCAAGTGCAGACATTTTGTTTTTCTTTCCCTCCACATGAATAATAAGAAAGTAGGCATTATTATTTCAAGAGTCCAGTGCTAATAAATTCCAGACACCTTAGTGTAAAACACCTCTCTGACACTTCCTCAGCCTCTTTCTTTTTCTTTTGTTGCAGTTTGTTAAATTTAACAATCCCACTGGACCAGGGAATGAAATCCTGCCCCAGTTCTAGCGAAGTACAGCATTCTCTAACACAACATGGGCCTGTTAAAGCTCTGCCACAAAAACATGATGTGAATCTACATGTTCACGCCACTGAGGGTGCAAATTCAGAGTAAAATGAAGGGCGTCTCCACCTCAGTCCATGGAAGTAATTCAACCAGTTCCAGCAATAATATTTGATCACTGTCAGTAAATTATAAACTCCAACTAGCTCACAACCATTTACGCTTTGCACGGATAGTGCAGCCATCCACAGATGTGATTGGCAGGTTGCCATCATAACTGTGGGGCAAGTCTATCTTTTAGCCTACTGTAGCTGTTACTGATAGCAAAATCATAAATTATTTGACAATGCTGCAAACTATATACAAGCCTGAGGAGGTTTTCAGAAGTGATTGGTTGTGTTGAGAGAGAGTGGCTCTGGGATAGAAGAGAGAAAACTCAAATGTTCACCCCCTAAGTCAGGCTTTTTTGACATCATCAAAGTGTAATTGCATGAGTGCAATAGTACAATGAGGAGGGGACAACATTTTTATTTTGTTGCTAAATTAGATTTCCTCTACTCTTCAGTTTATTCATCATGAGGATTTCTACTCAGCCTGTACAAGCAGTTGAATTGTGTCTTCTGCATCTCTGGAGTAGGATACTCAACTACCACACAGCTTGCTTGTGACCTATGCACATGTAAATTTGTTCTCCCCAGCTTCTTCCATTTGTCGTTTTTTATGCTTACAGCCTTTCCTTCATCGTTTTAATGTTGCAACAATACTTTTAATTGTGTCTGCATCAGTGCAGACTTGCTGAATGTGTGCACAGAGGGCCTGAAAAGTCCACAAGTAAGCCCCCACACACTTGCAGATTTCATAATGGGAGAGCTCTGAGCAATTGCAGACTTTGAGGAATGCATGGCAATATCTGCAGGCCTGTGCGGGTTGACGCAGGGGTTACGCAAATAACTTATTTTTAATCCTTCTAGGGGTGATATGGGCCTTAATGAAATATCCATAGATGGAGGTGGGCTAAATACAAACTCTCACATCCACAGTAGTTAATAGTTTAAACCATACTAATCCAGATTCCTGCCTTACCTTTATATGTCCTACATTTCCATATTTTAATGCTGTTTTTATGCTTGTTAATGATGTGTAAAGCCCTTTCTAGCTGTGTTTTGAAAAGTATGATATCCATAAATGATATGGTTCTCTGAATCTCATTTTCTTCATGCCTCTGTCTATCTTTAATTCTACAAATCCAGGTAATTGTTATCCTCTTTGTTCTCTGTAACTATTAATCTATTATTCTCATTAAAGATTAATGTCTAGTTCAAGCAAAAATTCAAAGTGTGAGAGAAGAGAGAGATTTGGAAATGTGACAGAGCATAAAGAGGTCAGTGAGAGTCAAGGGTAAAGCATGGAGTGGGGAAATGAAGCCGCAGAGATGAGAAAAACTGTGTGAGAAAGAACAGGAAAGACAGCCTTTAGACCTCTCTGGTCTGTAAATCGATCTGGGGCGGAAAGCAAACAGCAGGTAGGATTGACTGAGGTGAAACCCCATCATCAAAATCTTGCTGACTCAAAATAAAAACCTGCATTCATCATTGCATTTGATGCCTTTGTTGTCCAAAGCACAAAATGTCAAGACGGATTTGGTATCAAAGCCAGAACGGGATATTACTCATGATGGTGCAATGTGTTGGGTTGTAGGTTGTGAATCTGTCAGATTCTCTGAAATCTTGCAGACTCAAGGCTATACAACGACAACACAGTACCACCTACAAGATTTTTTTTTATTGTGTTTTTTTGAAGTGAAGTCTCGAATTTGCAGAAATAAGTGGAATTTTGGAAGTGCAGTTCAAACATCAATCAAGTGGTTTTGTGAAATGATAAAGATAAGAGATGGTATTCCCTGTATTTCTGTTAACGTAATAACTATTCTCATAAGAAACCAGTGTCTAATCTGTTTAACCTTTATTTGGGTTTGTGCAGATTGTGTACTAGTTCATTGTGCAAATAAGAGTGAGCAATGAAAAGTGGTGCTTCGAGCTAATACTAACATCATGATCCTAATATGCTAACACATGGCAATGCTAACATGCTAATGCTAAGCAATTATAATGTTTACCATGTTCACATCAAAGTTTAGTAGGTTAGCATGCTAACATATACTAATTAGCACTAAACACAAAGTCTAGCTGATGCTGATGGGAATGTCTTTAGTTTTCTGGCACTGAAACTAAATAAACTAAAGTACATGTATTGGAGAAATAATTTTTTTTAACTTGAATTAGTAGCCAGAATATCACCAACATCATTACCAATTATTCAGAGGAAGACATGAATGTGTGTACCAAATTACACGGTAATCCATGCAATCGTTGTTGAGATATTTCACAAAGTTCAAGTTAAGTTCAAAAGCTTCATCCTCTAGACACCATGACTGTCTCCACAAAACTGCTTGACAATCCATTATAAAGTTGATGAGATATATCAGTTTGGAACGACAGTGGAACGACCGAGAGACAGTGACATCCATAGAGCTTCACCGCAAGCATGGCTAAAAACCCACACAAATATTCTCATATACACACACACTTCTTGTCACCTCTACGATGATTTCAAATCCCACATCACACCCCATATCTAAACAACTGCTAGCTGGATGTTTTGATAGCTCGGATACTGACGCTCCCCAGACAATTAATCCTAATCGGTTTGCTGAGCCACTGACCTTTCCATTAGGGCGACTCTGACCAAAATTTCCCACTTGTAGAAAATAAATTTCAAACTTAAATGGGCAGATTGCCATGGAATTTAGAGAGCACAGCGATGCTCCCACAGGATGAACTTTTTTTCCATTTTGGACAGTGAGTATTCCTCTTTCCCCATCCTCAGGTCAGAATATCAACTTGGCACAAAATATCCTATGAAATAATGTGCTGACGGCCATGAAATTTGTTGAATCTATTCAGGCTGGGTGGCTGAAATCATTTGAATTTATTAACCCAAAGCGTTTTATTTCTAACACTTGAGGTCAAGAAGAGCTGCTATTTCTTATATTTCAATTATACACACAGGTCTCTTTTCTAGATAATTAATAAGCTTATAAACTCCTCTCCTGTTGGCACATACTGTCAGATCATGACTGTTATTTGTTTTTTCCAACACAACCAACTAAATCCAATTGGAAATTATACCCTGTGTTGTAATCAGTGTTTTGAAAACCCAGCCTCTTCAGTCATCTTCAAATTAACGCTAACTTCTTAATCTTTGTCCTGTCTTTATCCAATCTTTTTAACATTATTTATCATACAGATGTCATCAAACCTACTGGATAAAGTACAAGCTTTGGTCACAGGTTAATGGGTTTATCAAGTGCAGCTAAAATATTTTGTTTATGTAAAACCTCTTCTTTACATTTGTGGAAGTTACTAATGATTATTCATTCACTCAAATTCATGTAAGACATGATGAATGAAAGATTGGATGAATAAATAAATTTTCCATACCATTATAAAGGTCAACCCAACACAACACACAATAATACACTTTTGGCTTGTTTCATATTATTCGGATGCAATTATTCTGAAGAGGCTGTACTTAGGCACAGAGCTAAATGCTAACGCCGGCATGTTTACATGCTCACAATAACAATGCTTGAATTTTTTAATTATGTAAATTTTGCCATGTTAATCAGAATCAGAATCAGACATACTTTAATAATCCCGTGGGGAAATTACTTGTAGGGGGGGAGGAAATGTGTTTGTCTGCATGCTAACATTTGCTAATTAGTGCTAAACACGAACTGCAGCTGAAGTGGGAGTTATCATTTGTTTTATTTTGGTAGGCTATTTTAAAAATGGAAATGTTGACCAGAAGGTAACAGGTGAAAGGTCAGGCAATCATATTTATGACAATTCATCCTCTGGGGATCAGGCATGTCTGTAGCAAATTTCCCAGTAAACCCATTCAGTAGTTGTTGAGATATTTCTCTCTGAACCACGGATGTCAACCACACTGGTTGAGGCTATGTCTGGTGTTTTGCCACTGTCGTTTTTTTTTTGTTTTGTTTTGTTTTGTTTTTTAAACGCATTTTATTGTTTTTAAGCACAGATAATACAAAACACAGAAACAAGACCCCCCACCCTGACCCATTAGACGCACATGCTATACAGAGTTAGAAAAAAAAAGGTGAAAATAGTCATAATGACCAAGACAATAATAATAATAATGACATATGATGAAAAAGTACAGTTCTAGTTTGTTTCCAGTCCGCAGTATGTAATCATTAGTTGAGGCTAACCAGTCATCGGCAGCCTATCTGTGTCCCTTGCAAGGGGAGGTCTTATTCCATTCAGAAAACTGTCTGCCCCTCAATAGCAGATTTTTTAGATCTGCAGGTATATGATCTAGGAACGGCGTCCAAATGTTTAAAAAAACTCATCCTTACCCTTTACAACAGCTTGTAACCTTTCATGAGGGAGGATATTAAAGACCTCCCCGTACCAAAGGGTGACACTAGGTGGAAAAGTTTTGATCCATTTTTTCAGTATACAATTTCGAGCAACTAGAAGGAGTTTTCAAAGAGCTTATAATGTGATACAGTGAGATGCAAGTCCCTTGAGGGAAGACCTAGGAGGAAAACCCCAGGGTCTTTCTTAATTTTTATTTTAAATACCCCACTGACTTCTTTTGAAATAAGTTTCCAAAATCTGGAAATCAGTTTACATTCCCAAAAGTAATGGAAATACGTCCCCCTTTCTAAGTTGCACTTGTTACACAGAGGAGAAATGGAGTGGTCAATTTTGTTTAAAATAACAGGAGTAATATGCAGCCTGTGAAGTATCTTGTATTGAGTTTCTCTCTGTGGATCTGATAAGGCTGCCAATCATCCTCAATATATTCATTGTTCAAGTCTTTTTCCCATCTATGAGAAATATCTGGTAAATGTATGAGACGGAAGAACCAAGAAGTGAGTAAAATTATGTAAATTATGTGTTTTTGCGCTCTAGAAGAAATCTCTCAGCATCACTGTAAGAGATGATAGTAGAGAAAGAGGTGGTCTGTGAAGACACAAACCTAATCTGTAAATACCCCCAAAAATGGTGCTTGGGAATATTGAAAGTCTCCTGTAACTGCTGAAAAGACAGTAAGGTATTATCTCTCAATAAATCACCAATTACATGAATTCCCTTGTCCCTCCAAGAGAGGAACGTGGGTGAGTTGACACCTGCAGGAAAATCAGGATTTTGAGTTATGGGAGACAGTAAAGACTTCACAGTTTTCCTTCCCAGGTATTTAGATATATCATGCCATATCCTGATACTGTTGTAAATGATAAGATTGCCTTTTACTTCTGGATTTATCTTCTTTGCTTCACATGTGATTAAGCTCCATAGGGAGTAAGGGTGGCAAGCCCAGGAATCAATACAGGTCCCTCTCCTAACATAAGAATGTAACCAAAGCCAGAAGTGTTGTGCATGACAGGCCCAGTTATAATACAATATATTAGGCATAGAAAGACCACCCATGTCTGTAGGTAATTGTAGTATCTTAAGCCTCTGCCTAGGTTTTTTGCCTTGCCAAATAAATTTGGAAAATGCCTTCTCTAAGTCTAGTTTGATTTTGTTTGATAGATATAAGGGGAGCATTTGCAAAGGATATAAGAGTCGAGGGAGCACATTCATCTTAATGAGACTGATTTGACCAAACAAGGAAAGGGGTAGGTTCTGCCATCGCTCCAGGTCTCTCTTGACTGAAGTACAGATTGGGGCCAAATTAAATTTTTGCAGATCCCTCAAGTCTGAGGACACTTTTATCCCCAAATAAGTAAAGCCAGATCTCGACCATCTGAAAGGGAAGTTCTCCGGAGCCTCTGTAGTATTCAGGGCTCCCAGTGGCATAGCTTCAGATTTACAAAAAATTATTTTGTAGCCAGATATGTTACTGAACTTATTGAAAATATCCATAATTGCAGAAATTGATAGCTGAGGGGCGGACAAAAACACAAGGATATCATCCGCGTACAAGGCAATTTTGTGTTCCTTATGTCCTATTGTTATTCCCTTTATGTCGGTATGTAGTCGAATAGTTTCGGCTAATGGTTCTAATGCTAAGGCAAAGAGGAGCGGACTGAGAGGGCACCCCTGGCGGATACCTCTTGCTATTGGGAAGGGTTCAGAACGTCGCTCGTTAGTTATGACAACAGCTGTAGGCGAGTGATATATGGTTTGGATCCATTTAAGGAAGTCCCCCCCTAAACCAAATCTCCCCAGAACATCAAACAGATAGCCCCACTCAACCCTATCGAAGGCCTTTTCTGCATGCAGAGAGACGACTAGCGCCTTCTGCTTGCATTGTGAGGTAAATTGTATAATATTCAAGAGTCTTCTCACATTGCTGGTTGAATAGCGTCCATGAACAAAGCCCGTCTGATATGGATTCATAAGTGTGGGGAGTAATGACTCCAGGCATCTGGCCAGGGGTTTTGACAGCAGTTAGCTGTCTACAGAAATTAAACTGATCAGTCTATAGGAACCACATGTCAGAAGGCTTATCCCTTCAGAATAACCAAGACATTAGCGATGCCCAATGTAGGGGGGAGGCAACCCCTATTAAAGGAGTCTAAATACATGTCTGTAAGGGGACCAATTATTTCCTGACTGAATGTTTTGTAAAATTCAGGGCCAAAACCGTCCAGTCCTGGAGCTTTACCTCCCTTAAGAGTGTGCATGGCTTGTAAGACGACTTCTTTACTGATTGGCTTGCATAAATCTGCTTTCTGTGCGTCTGAGAGAGACGGTAATTTTATCTTATTAAGAAATGTTGTTCTAGTCTTAGAAGAAGATGTGCATTCAGAGCTATAGAGGTATTTTTAAAACAGTTTCATTACTTCATTTATATCAGATTATTTGAGGCGCCTCACTCCATTTCTGTCAATGAGAGAAGGGATCACATTGGGCTCAGTTTTACCACGGGCAAGGCATTCAGCTGTTTCGCCAGAGAGCTGCTGTAAGATTTCTTAAACTGAGCTTCCAGGTTATCTATTGCCTTCTCTAAATCCAACTGTCTTTTAAGGGCATCTTTCCTCCGTGCCGTCCTATAAGACATAATAGCCCCACGTATATATGCTTTGCCAGCCTCCCACAATGTAGAAGGACTAATATGTGGGGTTTTATTTATAGAGATGAACTGCTGCCACTCAGATGTAGTATACGTATAAAAGAATGGTCACTTAGTAGAGTAGGGTCAAGCCTCCAGTGCCCGCAGGCTGGATCCCGATAAGGAGGAGAGATAGCGCTGATAGGGGAGTGGTCAGAAAGAAACTTGGTATCAATTGTACGGTTCAGTATTCTGCGCAAAACTGTTCTCGAAGACAAGAAGTAGTCTATTCTGGAAAAGACCTGGTGGGGAATTGAGAAGAATGTGTAGTCTTTATCAATGGGGTGTAGCACCCTCCAAGCAAGTGAGGGGACAAGATTTTCTGGAGTTTCATGACATGGTTAATACTCTTCACATTAAGTGAAACAACCTTAAGGTCACTCAAGGAAGATTAAGCCCTTACCATAGTTGGAAGTATTCTATACATGAAACATTAAGAAAAAAGGCAGTATCTGACCTGGTAATCAGTAAAGGACTGGAGCTAAACCTACATTGTAAGAATCAAAATAACACAATAAGTACGGCTGTCTGTAGAAACCCCTCCCCACCCCACCCCCAAACAAGAGAACATCCTTACAAAGGTGTTAAGAGTCTTAAGGCAGGTGAGGCAGAGAGGTATCCTCCCACCTGTGAGAGAAAAAACCACACCAGCCGCAGGAATGTCCACTTGTATCCCACTGCCGATGATTGTTCTCCGCAACCCTCCTGCTCCCCAGCCGAACAACTAATGTGATTAAACCATAGCCTCTAGATAATCACTGAGAAACAACATGGGCATATTACCTGAGCATATGTGTCCATAACAGAAAAAATAGGCAAGTAAATAAATTAAAAAAGAGAGCAAGAATCGCAATAGCTGTAGCAGGTCTCGATCAGAGCCAAAATATCAATATACTGTGTAAATCCAGGATTTCTAAATAAAAACAATATAAGGGTTAAATCGAAAAATGTAAGCGTTTACAATTAACAACAGATACCTGTACCAGTTGTCACTTGTAGCTCTGAAAGTAAAACTGTGAGGGATGAGGTCCATACACCGAGCGGTCCATACAAGTGGTCGAGGTATCAGACCAGTTACATTATAAAAAATAATCGTCTGGTACCCATCTCCTAGGGTGCTGTCCCCATGTCACACACTGACTGCAGTTATCTATTCCTCATCTTCCATATGGCAAAAGTTCAGTTTCTGTGTCTGCTGTGTAATTTGTGTAAAAACACTTCACGTAATCCTTATTCCGGGCTCGGAATTAACCGTTCTTGCTCAGAAAATTCTCCGCTTCCCGTGGGCTTTTGAAGGAGCATTGCTCCCCGTTGAAGACGAAGTATAAGCTGGCCGGGTAGTGCTTCTGGAACCGTAGTCCTCTCTGGATGAGGCGTTCACATACCCTGTTGAACTGACGCCGGGCTTCCCTTACCTGGGCTGATAGGTCCTGGCGGATGTAAATCTTGTCGCCCTGATAGGTGATCTCGCCTTTCTCTCGGACAGCAGCGAGGATCTGTTGTTTGTCGCTAAAATTGTGCAACTTGATGATAACAGGTCGATTATAATTTTTCTTCGGCGGGCCTAAGCGCTCTGTGAGCCCGGTCAATTTTAATCGAGCCTCGCTTGGTCTCCAGTCCCAGGGTGTCTGGAAGCCAGGTCCCAAAAAACCTGATGGCCTGGTTCCCCTCTGCACCTTTCTTAAGGCCAATAATTCGTATGTTATCTCTGCGGCTCCTGTTGTCGCTGTCCTCGGCCCAGTGGGTTAAGATCTTCACTCGTTGTTCATGTTCGGCTAGCTTGTTTTCCAGAGTGGTTGTGCGGTCCTCGCCATCAGATATGCGGTTCTCAGTCTCAGTTATTCGCTTATTGTTGTCCTCGATGTGGCTGCTTAGCTTGTCCAGAATAGAGTGTATTTGGTAAACTTCTGCTCCATGAGAGCACCAATCTTTTCAGTAACAGTTTTGGAAACTGTGTTAGCCATGTTTTCCTCAAACGACATGCTGTCGCCATCATCCATGCTAGCCTCTGTGTTAGCCGCAAGCGGCTTTTTTGCTTCGGGACGAGTTCTACGCGGTGCCTCTCGTGGATTAGTATTCCCTTTAGTGCCGGGTATGTTTCCCAGCAAATGTAACCAAAATAATTGAGGTTTAGTCAGTCAAAAATTACATTTATCAGCTGAGGAAGCGGGAGGTCGGCGAAAGCGATCCTCTCAGTCCAAATGCATCACGTGACCCCCCACAGTGTCGTTTTTGATACTGGCACTAGGGGGCGCCAATGATGGACGTTTTCAAATTCTACACATAGTGGCTTTAATTATCATGTCTTTAGCACACGTAAATGTAATTTGTAGAATAGGCCACCTTCAAGAACTGCAAATAAGAAAAATTAGTTCACTTTTGAGATGATACGTCCTTATTAAACCTCACAGGCTATAGTGAAATACATTGGGAACTGATTTGTAATAACAATATGTTCAGCTGTGATAAAGGTCCATCATATCAGTAGCTTCAGGCTGTTACATAGACAAACCATGAAGCTCATTATTTTTAATTAGCCCCAGCTGTACAGATTCCTGTGTCTAATTTGGAGTTCAACCTTTAGTGCTGCTGATAAATATTAACAGTTACTACTGTCAAACTACAGGCCTGTGCCTTGTCCCTTCTAGTCTAACCTCCCTCAGATAAAAGACAAGGTGACAGTATATTAAAACTTGATAGCATTTTCTATGACATTTCAGATTTCAGATGGGCTCCTATGCATCTCTTTGAGGTGTTAAAGGCCCCTAACACACTGCCTCCCTGTCTTGCACCCTCTAATTTAAAAGTGATGCCAATCAGCCTCAACCCATTCTGTGCTGCAGATACCAAGATACCAACTAAATAGCAAATGAAAATGAGCATCTCTGCAGAGGTCTTCCAGAGACAAAATGCTGAATGCTGTATGTATATGTACAGCTCTGTTAAGCATCAACATTATAAAAGAAAGATTATCCACTGTGACCACAAAATCAGCTAAAGAGCGGGAAACCGTCAGTTCCGAGAGGCAGAACTTGGTACACACACATACTCTCGCCTCTCCTGAAACATGTTTTAATCATGTCTTCATGTTTATAACTGTGTAAACACATTCTGACCCTGTACAGTACACTCTGTGACTGGGACTTGGCCGAATCCCAGCACTGGGAAATGGGAGGCACAAGAATAACCAATGCCACAAAAGGAAATAAAACAGCCTCCCTGTTGATAGGGAAGTCAAACAAAGACGGATGGGATACCAAACTGCTGTAAAATCAAACTTTCTCTATGTGGATGAAAAAGAAATCAAAAGTAAAAGTAATTTGAAGGACAGAAAACAGCCAATCACTCCCTGCTGGGAGGTATCAGGTTTTTTTTTCTTTCTCTGGCCCTTTTCACAATCAGATTATGGATGAAATCTTGGCAGGAAATCTAACAACTTCCTAAGAGCACAAATATCTCAGGAAAGGAGCTTCATCTGTCTCATGATGCTGGACTAGTCCTCCCATCCCCTTTCTACTTCCCACAGAAATGATAAGCGGGTTGATTTTCTGTCACTGGAGAATGATGTTTGCCCTCACAGGAATCTGACTCCTTAATCTGTTAAACAAGCAGGCTATAGGAGCAACAGTACAGTCTAAACAAACAGACATGTGCTATGAGAGGCACTAGAAATATTAAGCATCTGTTTAACAGTGGTGTCTGTCTTGATCAGACAGGTCACCACAGTCCACCTTGACATCTGGGGCACAGATGTGGTCCTCAGCTAAACTCTGCTTGCGTGTAAGCATGCATATGTTTTTCTAATAGCAACAGGTTGTTAGTTTTAGCAGCACTTTAAAACCAAGGTGACATTAATAACAAGCAGAGAACATCTGAAACGCGCGTCCTACTGTTTAATGAGTGTGAGGGAGAAGGAATGGGCTGTTCTTAAGGCAAGAGGTGGATCTGAGGTCTGCCTGGGTGGGCAGCGTAGAGTTGTGATCATCGCTTCTATCGATTAATGTGCTCATCAAAGTGATTGCTGAGATCTGTAACACGACATCAAAGTGTTTTCCTGTGCACTGAGGGAATATTGCCAGCATTTTGGGTGCCCTCACTGTCAGTTTCAACTCAACAGCAAAAGTGCCATTTAGGTAAGATGGAAAAGCCTAAGATGGCAAGAAAAAAGATGGTTTTGAAAGGGAGAGTGCTGGTAATAACCCCTCAGTCAAGAACCAGAGTTAATTTGGTGGAAAAGGGGCACTCCTGAGCCGTATGTCTCTTCCCAACAGTTCCAATTTGGAGCCATGATTGTGGTGTTTCGGAACCAATCATTTTACCTTCACTCACTATCCTGCCATCACATTTTAGCTCTTAACTAATCATGGATGTATGCATGCCTGAACGAGACTATGTAGCAGGCTCATATTAAAACAAAAACATTATTCAGCTATATGATACTTAGTTAATACGAGTGTCTTCATGATAAATTTATTTATTTTATTTGTGCAGTCGTTCTTGGCCAGTGGGTGTCATGTGACCTGAAATTTAATCTGTAGCCACTAAGCCGAAACCACCTCACAGCCCAGCACTGCTTTTGGGGACTGTGATGGATGTTCACAACAGACAGTTTAGGTCATAATGTAATGTTTTTTCCTCGCTCATGTTTCTCGCTTCATCTGTTTTCCCAGATCTCAGCATTTAATTTGGTGAGTATGTTGTTTACCAAAAGACTCAGATTACATCACTCTAAATATTACAAAAATATATCATCTAATTTTGTTATTTTCTTATGATTACAAAATTAGATGATGAGACTAATCAATATGACCACAGTGGACTTGAATCTGCCAGGACCAAATGCTCTTAATATACGATAAAAGAAAACTGTTTTGAATATAATTGAAAGCCTGATTGAGCTTGTAGATTTCAGTCTAAAACGGTAACAAAACAGCATGTTCTTATTAAGTGTCGCTCAAAGAGGATGAACCACATTAAAACCCTCTTCCTGATCACGTCATTCACAAAAGTGGCAGAAGCTTGGCTGGGCCTTTGGTTAGCAACCACAGCTTGATGTTCTCCACAAACCTGACACATGTGTCTTCTTGAATAGCAACGAGGAGTGAATTTGGCTGGAGATTATGCTGATGAAAAACCTGTCAGCGCTGTTCAACTGCTGCTGTTTTTGACTGCCTGTGAGGACCTACTATTGTTAATCCTGTTTGCACACACAAAACACTGCCACATGTAGCAGCTTGATCGCACTTACGGGATTTCTTTATTGACTAATGTGAGCCAAAAGCTGTTCACACGCTCAATATGACATTTGACAAGGAGTCAAAAAACAAAAAAGTTCATACAAATAATTCTAATTTCTAAACCTTTATAATTGGACTGTAATTATTATGTGTCATGAACATAAAAATGATATCGTATGAATCACTCATGACTTCTGTTTCACTTTGAGCCCACACTGTAATACTTTTATACTTATGGGGAAAATATTTGTCTTGGTTGGTGGCTAATTAAAGACAGTTTAGCTTTATTTGAAGACATTTCTTAAACCTTTACTATTTTGATTTAAGGTAAAATCTTATCTGAGCAAAGTTTGTGTTTAGTGTTTAACTAGTAATGTTAAAATGTTGGGTTTTAAGTGTGTTAAATTTGTGGTCATTTCAGAATAAACTCGGTTTCTAAAGCCATATGACTCACACTCACTGAGTACTCACACTACAGTGTAAATTAACATATTATGTAATATATACATATGTTCATTAAGTGCATCCGAATGGATACATTTAATTAAGCAATTTTTACACACCTCATACATAAAGTTTATTAAAACTCAGCCAAACAGCTCAATCTTAAATGACAAAAATTACATTTTAAAATCAACTGCAGCGAAGGAAACTGTAGAAAATGTGATAATGTGAAAAAACACGTTATCAGATGAAAAAGAAAAAATAAAGAAAATCCCCATTCAACAGTAGGACAGCTCGAGCAGAACAACAAGGGAGTGACAGATGCAGATAAAAGTCTGACTACATTGAATCCTCTCTAAAACAGTTTTCATCTTAGAAATAATGCAGAGCCAATCGTGCATTGCTGAGGATTGTTCATCACAAGTTAAAAACTACCAACTCTTGAAATAGAAACACTGAGCTGTTGCCAAAACACTTAAGTATCATGCAATCCACCCACATTCCTAATGTGCTCTGTTACAGAATCCTTTTCTTCCATTTGTGGTGGACCCCCAGAGTCCAGTCTAAACAATCTGATATGGTACAACTCTCTCACTCGCCCTCTCCCCTCTCATACTTTTAGCATTACCTAAGCCTTCTAACATCAGCCCTTGCCAAAAGAAGCATGGCTTTGACATCTCAGCAGCTCCAGACATTTGTTCCACAAACTCGGGGGGCAACCTAAAACCTTCCTGCCCAGTCAACCAGACAGACTGCAGGACTGGGTGCAGCAGCCGGAGTAAGGTTTGGCTTGGGTGTGTGCAGAGTTATGGGGTGTGGAGAGGTGCTACAAACTGACACTCCACATATATATATATATATATATATGTCCTCCTCCTTTCACGCCCCGACTCCCACTCTTTCACCCTCCAATTAACAATAAAATACAACTTTAGTGATTTTGAGTCCACAGAGGCGGGTTTGTCCAAAGGTCATCTGCCTACCTGTCAGGACCTCCACACCCAGGAGCTGCAGCCCCCTTTATAGACTAGAAGGGGGAAAGCAGGAGAGGAAATTGAACTAAATGTCAAACAGAAACAGTGAGTGCACAAACATCTCACACATCAACAGTTCTGGCCCCAGACTTCAAACCAAACCACTGGCAATGAGCTGGAAAAATAATACACAAGTCACTCCTTGGCTTGTTTACTGGGACTCATGAGAGAAAACGTTTAGGCATAATGGAAGGAATTAGTTATTATTAATCTGTCAAATACTCAGATGTAGGCAGAGAACGTTCCAGTTTCTTACGTTACAACAAACAGAATAATAATTACAAGATAAGCACAAGATGTTGGGAGCATGTGTACAAATGTTTACAGCAGTTTATCTTTGCCCCATAACACAGTCCTGTTTGTGGTTGAATGTCTGAGTCTACCCCCAGAGACATGACACTGAGATATTCTGCAGCTGTTCACTGAGGGAGAAAATCCAACCAGGAGGATGTTAGTTTTAAGAATTACAAAGTCTCAAACACATAGTATCGCTTTGGGGGACTTTATACATCATCGTTTTGACAATTTACGTGCGGTGTTGCAGTTAAGTTTAGGCTACCATTGGCTGTTGCTGCATATACAGGATGTTTACTCATAAATAGATATACCGCTCTGCTGTCAAATCACCACAACGTTTCCTTTGACGTTAATGAACTAATAAGAGAGCGAATTTATGACAAAACACGCAACATTTTTCATATCAGGAAAATGAACTTTTAAATAATTGTGCAAATTCATCGTTCATATAAGAAATAATCTATACGTAGACCAGAAATGTAACAAAAACCTCCATCTTTTTATGTAATTGATAAACAAAGCTACTCACACTGGAGTTGGGTCGGTTTAATCCACGCGCCTCTTGTGCGGTCGCTCACGAGCCATGATGACCACCAATCCAGGCGGTTGAAACGACCCGACAGGTGTCTGTAAGAAACGTTAAGTGGAAGAAATGGTGATGTATCCTCAGCATGGACCGTGTTCATGTTGGTGGGATTCTGTCGCGGAAATGCGAGACTTTCCGGAGTCTCCATCTGAGTGAGCTCCCCCCCCGCGCTCAACCCCGGAGTGCAGAGGAGAGAGGGGAGGTGCGCGTGCGGAGCGGCGCACGAGTCACCGGCGGAGACCAATCTTATCTACATTTCAACCTCCGAATGCTTTTATTGACTCGGTTTAACGAGCCGTTATGATGAATGGGCACAGCGCTTAAAACGCAAATCTGCAGTCGCTGTGTGGAGAAAGTAGTGCACCTACCTCACCTCATGAAAACTTAACCTAATTTGGAAAATGTTCCAAAAAAAAAAAACTGGATGGAGTTCAAGAGCAACAAAAGCAACAATCGGGTTAAAAATCTGTGACATGTACAAATGCACTTTTATGTTATTTTCTGTATTGATTTACTGTTATAAACCCCATTACTGAAGCTACTGTATCATATAGGCTACTTTAGTGTTCAGGACCAAACGTTGATGCACAATGAATCACTGAAGTTCTTAAGAAATCACTTACACACCATTGCCTGTAAATGGTCCATTTTATTTTATTTGGCCGTTTCGTTTTTATGAACAAATCAGACTCATACACACATCAGCGCTCCAGCCTTTAAGTAATTCAAAGGTATTAGAGCAAACAACTGTATGTCCTTGAGCGATTTGGAGAATTCACCAGCTTTTAATTTGTAATTAATATTGTGCAAGCAGGGACATTTTTTGGTTACGTAATATCGACAGGATATCGTATTTTTACCGGAACAGCTGTCACGTGCAGGTGGTGGAATTAGTTCATAAAGTTATTCTGAAGTAAAGGAGAACATTTTTTCTTCATTAGCTGCCGTGACTCATTCTGTACGAGTGGGAGTCAGTGTGGATGTTTCACAATAGCACGATAGGCCCTAATGATAAAACCACAAGCTCTGTTGAAACGAAACTGAACTGCAGATGACACCATGGTATTTGTCACGTTGTTTATAAAAGACCATCAGTTTATCCGTTTCAAATATCTTGTGGGTTAATTTCGTTGCTGATGGTGATCTTATGAGAAATGTTCAGAAAAAAAGATGGGAGTTACAGTATTTGCAGTAAATTATTTTGGTGCTGTCATTATTCCACAACCTGCCTTTAACTTTAAATGAGTTCATCTTCTTGAAGACAGTTATCAAAGTGGAACACATGCAATGGAGAGGTGCTGTAGCAAGCTATTCAACCACATTTTGAACACAGGCTGCTGTTGAAGACATAAATATCACTGACACTGATATCAAGTTATTTCTGTGTTTCACCACTGATGCACAATAACTGCTAATGACACATTATCCCATCTATTATACATACATACCCGAAAAAAACTCCATTGCAACAGCACTGTGTATTTTAAGTGTGAGATCACATTGTCAACATTGTCATTGTATGTAAACAAAAAAGACGTCCACAAATGTAAAGTGCATTGCTAGTTACAGTTTTTATCAGCATGGATGGGTTTAATGCTGTGAAAAGACCTATCATGATTAAATTAAATCCTTTCACTTCATTCTACATGTTCCCTGTAAGCCCTGTCATTGACACGTTTCCTCCTCTTTACAGGAAGAAAATTAATTCTGTTGTCGAGAGCCAACTCCCTCGCCATTCATCATGACATCTGTTTTTTCGGCGGGAATAAACAGAAAAAAATAAGCGAAACGAAATGAAATGTTGAGGGCTGCCGTGATGTTCATCTTTGGAGCTCCCACCGGTTGCAACTTTAAAGAGGTAAGATGGTTCATTTCTGACAAGTGAAAGAGCCTGCCCTGGGAAACTGACGCTGCTCTATGAAGATAAAGTCTCATTTGAATAAACTGCCTCCCCTTTAGAGCATATCCATATGCATGAGACTCCGAGTCTAATTGCTGTTAATTCCTGTTAAAATGATTGTGATTTATTCACATCTCACAGAGATGCTCAAGCTGTGTGAATGAAGGGAGTCTAACAGATAGATTTCCCCACAGAGTCACCTGAATCAGTTTTGATCAGTTTGAATGTATCAGATGTGGTTTGTGTTAATAAATGTACTCATATTCAAACACACCATTAAATTACGATATCATTCTGTAGATAGTAATGTCAGTCGGGTCGTTCTTCTCCACAGGATGAATCATTTTAACTTTGGTGATGCCTTTTTACTTTTGCACCACCATGAGGCTGATATTTGTGGATGAATTTCCGTAAAAATTTGGTTCCCACATTGATGTAACAACTTTGGTGGACGCTTAACATTTTATCAAGCGTCCTCAGGTAAAAATTTCAATGTGTGTAATATTTTGGTTTATGACCAAATACCTGCATAACTAAAGGAATTCCCATCAGCCTCAGTTGTACTTTCTCGTTAGTACTGGCAATCAGTGTTTAAAGGTGGACGCTGTGGGACCACCTCCTGCGACTGCTCCTGCTACAAAAATGAAGCCAAAATATCCCGGATGCGAACGCTGCCATCTTGCACTGGTGACGTCATTCAGAGCCAGAGTTTGCACAGTAGAGAATGTTGTTGGAGACGCAGTATCAAAGTCCTACCTATAAACCCGGCCAATTCAAGTCGGCTTTTTATAGCATCACTGAATAAAACCAAATTTATCAGAAATATTAATTATCTACTTTTTTAGTTTGCTCATGTCCCATCTGCTAACATAGAAGCAATGGGCTTTATGACCTATACTGCAGTCAGCCACCAGGGGGGCGAACAAGATGCTTTGGTGTCAGTTTTGGGGTCAAAGGTGCTGACTAGCAAACATTAGCATGCTATAACTCAAAATTAAGATGATGAACATGGTAAACATTATACCTGCTACACATCAGTATATTAGCATTACTCATTGTGACCATGTTAGCATGCTGACATTTGCATTTTTCTCAAAAAACTGCTGAACCTAAGTGCAGCCTTACAGAGCTGCTAACCTGGCTGTAGTCTTGTAAAACACACACACATACACTCACACACAGACACTTGTGTTAGTGCAACTAAGAAAATATTCCTTAAAGCAGCTATAATAACAAAGAGTCAAATTTTTCCCTCAGAACTATCGGACTCGGTAGAGAGCCGGTAGAGACCAAAACAGAGCTAATAGAGAGTGAATATTGGACTTACATCCACCAGGTGGACACAAAAATGACTCCAAATGAATGATAATGTTGCTCCCATTGCTGGGAGTGTAAATAGCAACTATTTGCTAGTCAGCCATAATAACTCAAAAGATGATTATATGTCAATGCTGTGTTTATAACTTCTTTCCACTTCCCTCAGGGGGTAAACCAATCAATTATTGCAGGTTTAATACTCACCTTTTTAACTAGGAATCACGACTTTGGCTATTTGAACTGTTATGGTGGGCTTTTTTGAAATGAATACTGAATAATAATTGGGTTAATACTGCAGTTTTAAACTTTAATAAGAATGCATTTTTAGCATAATTTTATAACATTGTTGCTCTATATTAGCACTGTTGTGTGAAGAACCTTATGACAAAGGCTATATAATTAATTTTACTTACTTTTAATCCTCATCTTCTGTGTCATTTAAGACAGGCATTCTCATACAATATGGAATCCACCAAATTACACCAAAACCACATAACACAGGTCTGCAAGCTTCCTCTATCATCTCTGGAAAGTTGACACTTTCTTCAAAGTCCTGCAGAAGTATTCTACGAGTTAAAAGTGTGTGTTTTTACACTGTTATTGGAGATCCTTGAAGGAAACCCAGGCTCATTAAAAAGCTGAAATTTTCCTCTCTGCGTGCTGCATCCATCTCTGTCTTTCTGAGTCAAATATCTGGATGTCAGCTCACCTTGGAGCGTTTATGATCCAGCACAGAGACATCAGGATTTCAACAGTAAATGTAGTAGGTCTCTAAGCATCTGACTGAGAAATTTTACTTACTGCAGAATCTGTGCATGAGAGGTGAGAGTCAGATTGTTGCATCCCGTTCCCTATCTAACGGCAGCATAGAGTTCATTAGACTTCCATTAGTTCACGCAGCAGCCGTTGCGAGATAATGTCCTCTAATGAGCGTGTTGGAGCTACGTGTGTGTATAAATGTGTGTGTGCAAGGGAGGACAAGCACTCTTGCGACACTGCGGTCTTTGACTTTGAGACAGACTGTAATTAACAGCGCTCTGTCCTTTTCTGTGTTATTAGCACAGCTGACCTTTGAATGCATCAGATCAGTGAAACAACACATCTGGTAAAGCTGCAGTGTTTGGGGAGAGGAGAGGTGAAGAGAATATTAAACAGAAATTGTCAATGAGAGGAAGTTTCATAACTATTGTTGCATTGTTTTGACCAAAGGGCAATATCAATACCAAGATTCTGCCTGATCATCCGTTTATTTATAGGATTTTCAATATTTATTCTCACTCATTATATAAGACTTCATACAAAATGGATGAATTTCAACTGCTTTTTGGGTTGTTGTTTTTATACAGAGCATTTAACTAACAATCTCTCTGTCACTGGCCCAAGCTGATTAGATGATTATATACTCAAGGGCCTTTAGCAGAACAGGCTCCTCTCAGCGTGACAATGGGAAACACACTACTGTTGCTCTGCTTGAGTTCAGCCCACAGTTAAAGGTGATTTAGGGATCTGGAATCCCCCCTCATTTTACTCAAGATTAAATCACATTGCACTCATTTCCCAAGCCATAAAGCCTCTTCCCTGGAAAAATATTTTTTCATCTAGGACTTGACTCCTGTGCCAGTTAGTGGTCTTGTAATCACATCAGTGTGTCCACGTTGGCCTGTGTGCAAAGATTAAAATACGTAGTCAAAAGATTTGTGAGGGAAGGGAAGAGATGGACCAGACGAGCTTAATCGCTGTTGCCTGCCAGAGATTTATCCAAGACATCGCTCATACATTGGCATGCCATTTCCGGACTTTCTTGAGCAAAAACCCTAACTGGGAAGTTATCCAAATATTTCCCCAGAAGTCAGATTAGGCCGGAAGTCTCACTCTAAATCATAATTGCTCTTGCTGTAGCTCAATTTGGCCGCTTTAATTGTTTTGCCACTTTTCTGCCTCTCACAGGCAACTTTTTTTGCTTCTGCAAGGCACTTCTGCATAGAAATAGCTTTATCAAAACCACATTGTTCATCATAGAAGGAACAAATCAATGAGGGAGGGCAAAGTCAGACTGAATGAGACAGAATATTGACTTTCTCTGAAAATCTGAACACACTGTACACTCTCAAGCCAATCCAAAGAAAAAACCCATTCAAAATAGAATCAGTTACACCAAGGAAAATGATTCAATCATTAAACAGATTTGATTATGAATATGGAAATTATTATATTTACTTACTTTTAACACTTGGAGAGTTCATTTCATTACACCATTTCCTAATGGTGGGTAACAGCTGGAGAAGACAGCTGAAATAATGACTGACTGCAGGCAAACAGAGGGGAGCGTTTGGATTGTCAAACATTTGGTATTTTATTCCTTTTCGAGCACAGTAGCTTTCTGACGTCTGGTAATATTGATTTTTAGCTTCAGGGATTTAGACAGAATTTAAGCAAAGGAAACAACTGGTGTAATAATCATAATGTAAATATTCTGCATGTAGTATAAAACAATTGTGCAAAGATATTCAACAAGTCGTGCTATGGTAATGGTGCTGTTTAAATTTTTATGACTTTCGAGGTTTGTCATTGAACTGACCCAAAGATGAGGTGGTACAGCTCACGTCTGAATTCCCAAACAGGCAAACCTCCAAGGACATCCCCATCCCCCATTTTAAACCTCAACCTGACTTTCACTCTCTACAGCTGATTAAAAGACCATTACAAGCTGGCTCCTTCTGCCAGCTGACTGCCGCTTGGTACAGAAGAAATCAGTTTTATCTCCTCCTGCCTTGGCCAGGGTCCCTGCTGCGCTGCAGCACGCTGGAGGATGCAGTTGAAATACAAAGCATCTACTAGAGATGTCAAGCTAAACTCTAACAACTCAAGCAAATGCAGAATGTCTGCAAAGTCTCCCAGACCAGCTTCTGCGTTCTTGTCATTCTCTTTTTCTTGGCCTGCATATTATACGCAGCAAGGCAGTAACATTGTCCACAGATTGACAGATATGCATACTATATATGCCTAAAAAAGTATTTGATTCCAGTGTATTACACCCCTTGAATCATAAAGTTGGTGAAGTTATAATAAAATTTACCAGAGCCAAAGCTCACAGGTAATTGGCTGCAATTTAAAGTGAATAATAAAAACCTGGGGCTGTGTTCAGGAGTGCAGTTTCACAATGATTTGGGGAAGTTTGTTCTCACACACTCTTTCAGATATTACAGATAATGAGCTCAGAGTGATGTCTGTTGAATTGACTTGTCCACTGTATTCTGCAGCATATAGAAGAATGAAATCATTGCTTTCTGAAAATCTGACTGTACAGTACTTATTCAGAACACCTCATTGTAATGAAGAGAAAAAAGCTTTGAGTATGCAGCAGTAGCATTGTGTGTGTGTGTGTGTGTGTGTGTGTGTGTGTGTGTGTGTGTGTGTGTAGGTGCAAATATCTGAACTGCTGCCATTGTGGCTTATAAATAAACCAACTTGGATCCTCACTGCCACCACTAGCACAAAGATGCTCTGGATATAAGACCGATACATGGTTAAAATGTTGCACTTGCAATTGGATCACTTGTTATGTGCTGTTTTTAGATTGTAAGAGTTTTTATGTTTTGATTTGTTTTGATTGAACAATAAAATCCTTACTTTGGATTTTATAAATTAAAGTGAGAGGGATATAAATGTGTTTTGACAAAAATTCTATTCTTAAGTCAAGATCCACCTAAAAGCTTTTTACTGTGCTTTTAATAACATCTTGCAGTCTTCCTCAGTCGATGGAGTTTGCTCAGTTGTTATTGTCAAGGTCATGATGACAAAATAACTGTTTCCATGACAACTCAGTCCACCTGCAGAGGAAGATTTGGAAGGTTTGACAGACCCGGATAAAGCTAATGGAGTTATTTATTATTTGTTGTGGGGTTTTGTTCATTTTGGACCCAGTTCTTAAGGTCAACAATAAAATTTCACTGTTATTTTAATTGTAGTTCTACCTGCTGTTCTCTGATTGTTCCCTCAGCTCCATGAAGCATTTTAGCATTTTTCAGCTCATTGTTTTTGTTTTACAGACCACACCCTCATCTCAGTCTCAGCACTCTCCTCTGCGTCATTTTCAGAAAGCAATTGTTTTCAATGAAAAGTCTTGCTTCCTGCCCAGGAACAAACGACAGACGAGGTTATCAACTAGTTGGTGAATGTACTGGAACATTAAGGCTGCTAAACAGGAGTCTCAGGAGTGGGTGGAGACCAAAAATAAAGCTAAAAGAAGAGTATATCGGAATATGACTCAAAATAAGCACCAATGTTGCTCCATATTTGCTGAATGTATAAATAGGTCACCATACCACCTTCACAAGGCAATTATGTGTCAGTGTTAATGCAGGTTTAGGATGGTTTAGATATAAAATTTAAATGAGCAACCAATCAGGCACTTGACCTTTCTAGGATTAAATCAGCATGAAAGCCTATTTTCATCAAGCTGAGTCAAGGACTAAGTGCTAATTGATGTCTAATATAAGTGAGTAATCATAAATAACATATCAAGATAGATAAAACGTTTTCATAAATTATTAGAAGGAATAAGAAACTGGCTGTTGTCAGTGAGTACACATGGTTGTATCTTTATAAAACACTCACACAATGATCTACCTGGAAACCTCTCTTCTTCTTTCTTTTTTCACCTCCCAACCCACCACCCGCTCTTCCCATCTGACCTGTGAACCTCAGTGGAAACGACGTCAGTCCCTGTGGATCACCACAGCTGAAGATAGCACAGACACACACACACACACACACACACACACACACACACACACACATACCAGGAAATCCTCAGCTCCATTTATTTATTCAAGCCTCCTACTCGTTTCTCTGCAGCAGTTAAGTACAGCGAACATAGGCTGTAGATGGAATTTTCTCCCCATACCGCACACACACATGCACACACACACACACACACACACACACACACACACACACACACACACACACACACACACACACGTAGACATGAAAGCACTGTTACTATTAACATCTGACCTTGTCCCAGAGCATTCTCCAGCATGAATTTTAAACAAGCGCCCTCTTCGCCCAGACCTAAATGACCCCCCCTCAGATGCCTTGCAAAATTATTCATCACATTGTCGTATAACAGTTGCCGCAAGCCAAAATATGGAATAGGTTCCTTATGCCGAATTTTCAAGAGTATTGATCAAAACTGTCAAATTCTTCGGCTGCATGCCAGGCCTTGTTGGAATGAAAAGTATCACAGGGGGGCATTCATATGCATCACTCAGAACAAACAAAACTAGATGGAATACCAAAATTTTATTAATGTGTGTTGTGCATATCTGTAAGAAATGCAAAGGAATGCATATGTGAAAGAGGGGGAAAGAAAGACATAGAAAAACTAAAATTGTAGCTACACAAACACCAGAATTTCAGCGACAAGTTGACATTGGCCAGGTTTTGACAGCAGTGAGAAAATTCCATCTAATTGAAGGATGCTTGTCAGCCCTCTAACCGTCAAACTGATGTCAGGAGAAAATTACCTACCAGAAATTCTCTGTCTGCTCTCCTCCTGTCTCTTCCCCCTGCAGCACTCTCACTGTCTGCAGATATAGACAGAAGCCGCTTATTCAACCAGTGTATTGTAGATCAAAGTAGTGAAAGCACAACACACTCTTGAAAGATCTCAACTAATGACACTGGCTTGACACTGGGTTTGAAGCTCTCCCATCCCAATCCTCTGCACTGATCATCCTGGCTACCTATAGCTGTTATACCAAATCTTTCTTCTGTCTGCCCTGTTCTGCTGGCTGGCTTCTCTGAGCTCAGTGGGTGATACATTACATCAGTCATACACATCTACTAAACATCGAGGCAGAAACAGATGTAAATTAAGTGTAACAGAAGAGTGTACTTCCTAGAATCATACACCGATTACGCCAGTAGTGCCAGAATTAGCAGGGGGTATGCAATTAACTGTGGTTGCATAGCTCAATTTTTCTAATTTCCCTCTCTGTAAATATGTGCATACATTCCCCCCTGAAAATGCTCCTCGACAAATTTGCAACTTATCCTTCATTTACTGTGTTTTATTCACACATTATTACCAGAGCAGGAATGAGTGAATGCCTCATATATAAGTTTATTTCACTAGAAAAGAGCCTCAGTGAATTACAGTCAATGTGAATATGAAAATCAATTAAGGTTCATAAAACTCACAAGACCAATATGACAGATTGCTATATAACAGAATGTATATATATGTACCAAAAAAAGTCTGGTCTTTGGTTAATGTGCAATATTCTGCTTTATTCTGTCACCAACAAGATTTAGCTTATTATTCATTATTCATTACACTTCTGTCATATTCTGTAGCATACGTATACATATCTTCTATGTATTGTATTATAATGTACATACTTCAGACTCCGATTTGTGGTCCTTGTCAACCTCTCTTTGTCCAATGTTGTCTGCCAGCTGTCACTTAATTTAAAGGCAATAAAAGCCCCCAAAAATATATTTTAAAAAGTTATTTAAAACCAGATACGCAGTATGTTTAAATTCTTTGAAAATGACTAGTAGTAGTGACTAAATAAACTGTTGACACTGATGATGATTTTTTTTTTCTTCCACTACTGTCTGTCTGCATATAAACTGAGATTATGTAGAAAGAAAGACAAAAAGAAAGGGAATGGTGACACTGTGTGGTTGTATAATGTAAGTGAAGGTAATAGACTCACTATAAGCAGCAGTTAGTCCTTCATTTAAAAGTGACTTACTTAAGTAAAACTACATGAGTATTAGTATTACTATATTAGTATAAATGTACTTCAGTATTAAAATGTAGCTCCTTACTCAACAGCCCATTTATATTATTCATATATTGGTACCACTTTCTAATAAGGAACTTAAGGGTTTGTAAAATGTAACTAATGGCTTTATTATTACTATTGCTTTATAGATCAGTTATATGCCATTAATGAGTTGTTAAGTTGTTTTATGGAGATTGTGGAGGATCTATTGGCAGACATTTAATATAATAATCATAGGTATGTTTTCATTAGTGTATCTGATAATAAGAATTGTGGTGTTTGGTTACCTTAAAATGAGCCGTTTTAATATAATCTCTAATCAACCTATTAATAATGTTTATTAGTTGTTATTAAATCTATAGATTTTGGTCCAGATGCTGCAGTAAGTAGTCAGCTAGAACCGATATTTTTACAATAACAATGTATCGAATGACAATAATAAAATATGTGACCGTGTTAAAGCTTGTAGTGATGAACCTACAGAGAATCATCACTCAGATCTCAAACCTCAAAGATACGGATAGTTATCTAGCTGATGAACACAGTCAAGCATTTAGCAGCTAAATCAACACATATGTACCTCAGAGATTGGTAAACAGAGCTAAAAAAAGAGTGAATATTTGACTTACCTTTCTCAGGTGGCCATAAACATGACTCCAAGTGAAAGTTAATGTTGCTCCGTAACTGGATGTGCCACTGTTTGCCAACAAGTTCACCATAACAGCTTAAAAGGTGATAATAAGGTCATTGTTGTGTTCACAACTTGTTTCCACTGCCCCCAAGTGGCCCTAAAAAATCAGTTGTTGTAGGTTTAAGAGCTAGCTAAAAGACACAGTAAATTTCCAGCTGGAAGAGGATTTTCTACAATCTGGCAAGCCAAAAGTATTTGCTGGGATCTATAAAACAGTTGTAATTGACTTATTATCCTTTAATAAAGCTGTTGGTTGCTGCTTATAAACCTATTGAAATAGTTTCTTGTAAGAAATTGGTGTCATTCTCTCTAAAATATATACATTTGAAAATAAAACAAATTGGTGCCTGTATATTACAGGATTATTATACTGAATACATTAACTTGGATTTATATAATGTTGGGTAGTTAAGACAATAATGATGCAGAATATTATCAAATCATCATCAACTTTTATATATTGTGTATCTGCAAAGTAACTTCAGCTGTCATATAAATATAGTGTATAAAAATGTACAATACATATACCAAGTAGTACTTGAGGAATTGTACTTTGCCAGTGTGTAGAACAAATATGGTACTGTTCTAAAATGAAATAATGTTTAGTTGAAGGTCTCGTTTTTATGTTAGGCTTAGATATTAGACTTCCTCTCATATAGGCTTCCGTCTCTGGTCATTAAGATCCCTCTTGCACTAATTCTTGGTAGAATCTCAGCCTTGTTGCGCAGGAGATGCAAGTTCAATGGGCCCTTTGACAAGAAAATGATCTACCACGATTACAAACCTATTACTGATGCAACATTTAAATGTCCCGCAATTCATTCTCATTTGAAATGTTTTTACTTTGTAATACATGAGCCACGCACAGATGTTTTATGTTTTTTTTAATTAAGTTACACTGATAATGCTGTATAAATGGCAGCAGACGTAAGCTGTGCAAGCCCGGGAGAGGTAGAAACACAGCTGGGTATTGGATGGTTGCAATATGCCACAGTTTGAGACAAAGACAATGCAGAGATGCAGAAAATGATACTGTATGAGCTGTCAAATACACAGTGTGAGCAGGTGTTTCAGCAAACAGACAAAGGACAGACAATGAGTGCATAGTGGTGCAGTCTTTTAACAGAGCTATAAAGGAGCACTAATGTTTGGCTCAGTCACAGATCACTTATTTGGCCTTTTGTTATGATGTTCAAGTTTTGGAAAAAGTCCATGACAAAAGATTAAAGACAGTCAACAGCTTATTTGGAGGTTTATAAGGAAGCTTTCAACTTCTTTAAAGGTACCCCAGTAGGGAAAAATGGTAATGGTACCTGACAGGTGCCTCCTTTTCCCGTCAGTTTGTAGAACATGATATGGCATCAATGCAACAGTTACAATGATTCTGGGCAGTAGGCTTAATGTTCAGTTGCTTTTTTGTTCCCGTAAAGATTTGTCATATCAGTCTTGGGTTCTTTTATAGATGTGGATTAAAATAAGTCGGCTGGACGAAACCACTGGACATGAAGGGATGCAAGAGCCCTCCAGTGGATGAAAGCGGAACAGCACCGGCCGTGTGAAAGATCACATTCCCAGAGGTGAAGTTGGGGAAAGTTTGGTGGAAGCTGGCAGGGCTTGACCCACACGTGGGTGGGTTTGGACTGACATTGACCAGGGAGTTGGAGCCGGGCTGCAAGGTGCTGTCCGCCCCGGGGTTCTGCTTTTTCCATTTGGTCCTCCTGTTCTGGAACCAAATTTTCACCTGGGTTTCGGTCAGACTCAAGGACAGGGCCAGGTTTAGTCTCTCGCACACGGACAGATACCGAGTTGTGCGGAACTTGTTTTCCAGAGCTACCAGTTGCTCGTAAGTGAATGCTGTTCTGGCGCGCCGTGGTTTGGCACAGGCCTGCTCTGGGCGCCGCCGCTTGTGCGGTGATGGGTCCTGCAGGGAATCTGACTCTCCATCGTCCTGCTCTCCTGTGAGACAGGGCTCTGTTTCAGCCGGAGGGGAGAGCAGAAGAGGGTCTGTATCAACTGCATGATGCCTGGAGGCTGCGGAGGGTTCATATCCTGTCTCCTCCCCTGTGAATGAAGAAGAAGAGTGAGCTCACATCCTGTAAACCTCTGCAGCATTTAACGGATAATATAAGGAATTGTCATATTAGAGTCATATTAATTATTTTTCAGTAAAACATTGAAACTGTAGGCCTCATCCACCCATATCTAAAGCAGCTGAACATCAAGGTTTGGCTTCCCTGATGGTTTTTAAAAATGTAACTGATTAGTTGACTGAATTTTCACAGCAATTTCCAAAACTACATTTTTGAAGAGATATCTAATATTTGATTGGACCTTTTGATGTCTGTGTTTTGAGTAATAGGCCAAAAAGCCTAACAGCTTGATAAATGGACTAAATTGGTCGTGGTGCTGAAAGGACAGCTCCTGACAAGACAGAAGTCATGTGTCAAATATCAAAAGGTAAGAGAGTTTTTCCTTCATTGTGCAGTGATGTTCCTTTTTGAACTGCAGTTTAAATACCAAACACAGAAGGCCTAAAGTTGACATCTGTAAAGTGTTTGATTAGGATCCGTAGGTCGCTGGAGCATAGAGTCAGAGGAGGGGGAGACTTGGTCACTAATCCTTAAATAATTTATAAACCACACAGCGCCTCAAATGTCATGTTGCGGAAAGAAATCCCGTCTAAATCCAGCTCCGCCACCTCAGCCATGACGTGCTAATGGAGTTTCATATTTGCGGGTGGGTCGATAAATGTCATCTATTTAAAGGGAAGTTTTAATCGAACGATATTTAGGATCAGACATGGATGGGGTGTGAAGTTTGTACCTGCAAGGTGCTAGAGGGAGATATGCAGGATGCAGTAATGGGATATCGATCAAAGCGCGCAGAGGCATCCTCAATGGGACGATTTAAACAATTATCTAGCCTGCCTGTCCCAGTGCCAATCACACGCTGGGGCTCTGGGAGCAAGCCTTTGTGGCTTCCTTGAAAGGAAACGCAGCCTTGGAAATTAAGGGAAGGTCATACAGAGATGACAATAAATCTGATAGAAAATAGCGTCTCACTTGCTGGTGTGTAGCCTGGAGCTACAAAGGTTTTGTGGTGAGATTTCACAATTTAGATTGTTTATTTTATTCATGCGCTCTTAGTTTATAATGTTAAGATATGAAAATGTATGCATACGCATTTATTTAAGTCTGGATGTTTCGAAATAATTGGTATATGCAATAAAAAATAATGATAATCATCATAATAATGATGCTAAATAGTGACACGTAAACGTTTAATCCACAGGCTGAATCATATTCTAAAATTGTCTGTTTTCTCTACCTGATTCCGTGCGCTCAACTCTGAAGTCTCCGCCTGCGGTGCTGTCCGAGTCCAGACTTGTTCCCTCTGCATTTGGCACAGGAAACTTCTCCGCGATGATCGAAAGTTCATTTACCCTTTTGCTGTTGAATTTCTTCGGATCCAATATATCAATTATAGAAAAGGAAATCTTATGGCTGGACGTCATTGTCACTCCACAGTCCTTGGGGTCCAGCATCCTTTATCGAGAAACACCTTTAAATAAGGGGAAAGGGCTGACGTGCGTAATTACGCGTGTGGAGAGGAACTTCTCATAGTTTAGCCTACTTCTTGTCTTCGAGCTTCATCAGACCGGATCAGTGGTGATGATCCCTCGGAGTTTGGACTCCTCTGCTTCTGTCTATCAGTCTTGCAGCGTGAATGAGATGACCGGAGCGCGGTCTTTAAAGCGTCTGTCCCCCCAGTAGTCTCTCAGCCAGACACGTGACACAAACACTATTAGTGTTTCACACGACCACCTAATGCGCTCAAAGCATTTGTCGATAATCACCCATATCATTCAATTCAATAATCCACGACCCGAGAGTAAATTGGGCACAGATGGCACTTGATCCATATCAGAGATCGCCCCGTCTCCCCAAATTGGACTCTTTTAGAAGCGTTACTATCAAGAAGGGAATATTCGTGTCCCTTGAGCTGAAGAAAAACTTTCTCTTAATCAAAACCAAACGGTTTCTGCCTATTGACTGCTGGCTGTTCATGGGAATGTTGCATCATAACGATTCCTATTAGTACAAATAAAAACTTTTTATATTAAGATGTAAAAATATAAACGCATTGGAATTACACTCTCCATTTTTACGGCGTCAATATTGAATGCAGCAGTAAATGTTAAACACAGATGTTAGTAGATGTGCAATAACTGAAATAAAAAAGCATTGTATGATTATTTAGGAAGATATGGTGTTTTCATTAACACTTTAGATGCGGTGAGCTACATTTATAAGATAATTCAGTAAATACAGCTATGAAGACAACTAGTGCTTATGGCCCCTCTATCCATTAGATGTTTTACTTACTCATAATTGCACGTCCTCTGTTGTTCATTTTATATATTTATTGTTGTTGTTGTTGTTGTTTTCATGAAACCATGATAATAATATCAGTATAGCATTTCTAATATTATTTGCACTGCATTGCACTACGCAGCAGCAACTTTCATACAGTTAAATAACAGAAAATAATCCTTGGAATGGCAAGGTTTGCTGCATTTTGATATGGAGAAAAGAGTCAATACCCCATCTGTTTGCACTAGCATTGAAACAATCGATACCAAATGACTTCGACTTGCTTATTAGAGAGAACTAAATAAGGAGGACTAAAAGTATCCGGGATAAATCACTACTCTAGATGCTTCTTTAAAGCATTCACAGCTAAATTGCAGGTGTACAATGAATACAACTGATTGTTTTCTCACCTAAGGTGATAGATTTATATTCACAATCAGTCGGCTTCCAAGTCTATGCTATTAGTATTCAATATGAAGTGACATAGGGTTGTTTAAAGCTTGATGCCTGGTGATGGCTAAAATGGTGAAACCAGCACAGGATCAATATTCTCAGCAGGTGTCCAATACAGATAAAACCTGATGGCTACAGACAGTCGTTTTGGATACTGGAAGGCCAAACCAGTAACTGCAACAGAACATGAGGGCTTGTTTGATGCTTCCTTTACCTCCTCGGTCCTTGAACCTGCTAAACTATTTGCATTGTCAGTTATTGCTTTTTATCAGATTAATAATTTACATTTTTATAAAACTAGAATCAGTTCAAATAGGAGGTAAAAAATTTCTTTTTTCTAAGGATAGCTGTGGTGTGGTGCTTTTTTTACATTAACATATTTTACCCTCTAAGTCTGTGAGGTCTACATTGTGTGTGGATAAGACAGACAGAAGGCATGAGGGCCTTTTCTCTGTTTGTAGTTGTGTCTCGTGTAAGTGACATGGGGGATCCGATCATGTTTACACACTGTTAAAGGCCTCCCTACACAATTTCCTGTGTTACTTATACAGGTCAGGGTGATTACTCTGCTACATGGAGGTTTCATTGCTACCTAGTCATAGTCTGTTGGACTGGCATGGTCTGCAGTAGTTACATAGTCAAACATTTGTTAAAGCCGCCCCTACAGGGTGTCTGCATGTCTGCATTTGCATGTGTATGGCACTTGCACGGCCATTATTGTAGTCCCTCCATATGAATAGAGCCCACTGCACGCTGGAGGTTTACAACTTCCTACGAGTAAGCCCAGAGGCTGGACATCTGTTTGTGTGGGTCAGAGGGACAAAGGGACGAGCCCCGAGGACAAAGAGGCCCTCAGGTAGACTTCAGAGAGCGGGAACAGCAGCTGGCTCAGCTCTGAGTCTGCACGGGCCCAAGCAAGATTTGAGAGAGGAGGAGTGTTCCCTGTCGGACACCGCAGGGAGCCAAAGAGACACACTTCCATCCAAGACCCCCCTACAGGGTCAATAAAGTCATCACCTCACGGGGAGGCTGCCCCCAGTCTGCTAAACGTCAGATAATTTGTCTAATGGCTGGAGCGGCATTATAAGCCGCAGTTCTACTCACAGACTGTAGTGTCTATTGTTTTCTCTAAAGTCCTCCACTGTCTCCCCAACTCCCCTGTAAAGTGGGACTCACACAAAGGAGCAGCAAGTGTCCGGTGAACCATTAAGAGAGGCTGTTAGATCCTCTGTGCCAGATTCCTAAACTTTGTAGTTGTAGGGGTTTCTAAGATACAGTGAACAACCTACTATGTTTTGGCTCATAATTGTAATTGTACACTTTCCATTGGTGGTTGCCTGTTCTAAAAACTAGGCTGAGTTTCTACCTTTCTGTCTGTCTCCATTCATTTCAGGATGAGTATCAACTTGCAGAGATCTACAACTTGTTTGACTTCACCCTTCTGTTTTGTTTCTTTCTGACGCAGCTTGTGTTTGGCAGTTAATATGTAAATCTTGCATGCAGCACTTGTACTGATCAATATGCCTTTGACAAAATACAAAGACAAGGAAAACTCTTGCATTAACAATCTTACACAGCTTTAGTCTCTGCGAGTTGATTTCCACTGTGCTGACTAAGGTTGTAACAATACCAGAATTATAACCTTTGATACAATACTCAATAGGCACACAAAATATTTTTTTTATTTACAACCTGCACTTGTTGTTAATGTTCTACAACACACAAAACCTCCAGTTTGGTTGTTTAACACTACTTCTGTGCTACTACCTGGGTTTCTACTCTGCACTCAGAGGCAGTTGGCACTGATGTGTGCCAGTGCAGCTGTAGATCAATACAGTACAATCTTTCTTAACGGGCATAAAGCTTCCCTCATTTTGCCAAGTCTCCTGTCTGCACTGCATGCCTACGGGCTTTTTGCTGCCAGGCATCCTTTCAGTTAGACCTCTGTGTTTGTTTGACTCTCTCTGACAACAAGGTCAGTGGCATTGCCCAGTAATTGTCCTAACGGCCTGTATACCTGTTGGGTGGAGGCGAGTAATGAGAGTTTTTCATTATGGGCGGGACGGGTGAGTGCGCCTGGCAGATGCTGACAGGCAGCAGATGTGTAAAGTTGGGGGTGATTTGTAAAGGGGTCAACTGCATCACAGAGGAGATGGAGGGCAATGTGGGGTGGGGGTAAATTATGCTGAGGGACATTGTCAGTCATACAGCGCCCCTGTCACAACAAGGTAAAGGTCAGTTCAAACGTTGAGCTGTCAACTAACAACCAGCATAGTGTGGTCGTGTCGGTAAAGTACACAAACTTTCTACCACATACTGACCGGAGATGTTTAGTACAAAGTTTGCATCTCTCCGAGCCTTGTTCCAATTTGTCTTCATGTGAAAACCCTCTTTAAAGCTGCATGTACTTCTGCAAACTTAAAATTCTGTCTTGTGTTGTGTTGTGTGCATCAGAGGAGACGTGGAGTGCAGAGCTTTAGTCATTTTCGGTTTCCATGTCATTATTGTGTCTGCAAAAAAGGAACACAGTGATTTGTCCTGCATCCTGTCCTATTAATGACACACACAATATGCATTAGTTTCCCCAGGCATTCACATGGCTTTGCAGGTATACATGGGTCCAGAAATCAATGAAAATCACGATCCTCAGTTGTGAGATAGCTGTGGGTGATGGACCAAGGATCAGAGCATTTGATCTCATTTCCATTCCGTAAACTGGGGGCTTAGTTAAAATGATAAAGACCATTAAATACTAATAGCACGGATTATTCTTAGTGAAAGACTACAAAACAATCAGCATTTTGTCTTCCCAGGGTATAAGCACTGTGTAGTTAAAGCTCCTGGGCTAATGCCCTGCCTATAGCTTCAGATTGTTTTGTCTGTAAATAAGACGACACAGATATTTTGGCCAGCCTGTCTTCTCCACAGAAAAAAAAACAACAATATCAGCCACAGGGAGGTGATTGTTGTGGTGTACATATTGTGAGAAACCAAGAGAAAACTGCTGCAGCTGCCTGTTTTCCAAAGGACTGAGGCCCTGCTAGTAATGGCTCTGTGGTCTCCGGCATCTGCACAGAGCGCACTGTCACTCAACGTGAGCATTGATTAGCCATTGTTCTGAGAAGGTCACATCATAATTCATTAACAATAATTAGTCCCGCAGTGCCACCTGCACTCCTTCTCTCGATTGCCCTGTTAAATTACGAGCAACCATCACGGTTCACGCGTGGAACAATGAAGATGTATCCGCAACGTAAAGGCAAGAGCTATTAGTTACATTATTTAAATGGACCCGTTTAAACCTGGGGAGCTGTCTTTATGAAGGGCAATTAGGCACTAACCGTAATTGATAATTCGTGCTAATTTACAATTAGGAAATATAAATAGTGGGTGTAGAATTAATCATCATTGCGGTTAAGCAGGGAGCAGCCATGGTGCAGGCTGGGTAGGTGTGATGGAAGGCAATGGATTATGCCCCATTCATCTCCATCTAGTGCAGAAACAGATTGTGTTTGTCCCTTTATATTTCTCCATTGACCATTATCTCTTTTTCGTTTCTGTGCCCTTGCCAAATAGTGCACGAGGTTGTGCAAGTGTGAGGCTGTAGTTAGTAAGCTGCAGAATAAGAGCACAGTGGCTCCGCAATGGTAGATGTTACTGGGAGGACTGGTTTCTTTTCATCCACCCCCAGTCTGCAATGATAACATTAAAGCCCAACAGAGGTGCTCATTTTATGACTGAGCAATGATCTCTTTTTTGGATCTTAGATTTAAAAATGTCTGTTCCTTTAGGTTTGGTCAATTATTAGCATGCGTTTAGTAGTTTTAGTTTTAATATAGATATTTTGTTGTTATCTGTTTCGTTTCTAGTTCAGTAGAAAAATTATGTGATATGAAGATATACTTTTTTAACTGAAGAATGGGTGTTTTTATGTAGTTACTATATATTTTGTACAATGCATGCTTAGCTGAGACGTTTTTTTATACCGCACATATAAAATAAACCAATTAGCCCATAATAGCCCTAAATAGTAACTTTTTTTCACAGGAACCTTTTAGTGAAATATTTAACATTAGATTTTATTTTTAACGAGAGTAAGAGGTGCTCATATAGAGGCCTTACAAGCCATGTTTCAATATGTTGAAGTTAAAAAACAGGAGTTACCATTCAGTAACTATGTTACTGATGTGTGTATGTATATAGAGAAATCAGAAATTAACTTTTGGGGGAGTTTTACAAGTCAACTGTTTTAGTTAATTTCTAGTTTTTATATAATAATGTATAATTTGTGTTTTGATGTGTTTCAGGTATAACCAAAAAATCTTAATTTTAGTCTACTACTACAACTATGTTGTTTTTGGGGTCAGTCTACACCCTCATACATAGCACTAGGCCACATTTCAGATTAAATCTTGGCCCTTCACCTTTAATTATATGAATGTTCTCCCAAGGTCACCACATCTGACCTTTGAACTTGGTATCTCGGCCACAGGGAAGAACTTGCATGTTTTAATCAAGATCAATCACTTGCTTTTCAGTGCATGATGACTAAATCACAAGACATGCAACCGATTGCCTCTCATAGAGACATTCTGACTATGTCTTGTCTTGTCAGTAGGCAACAGTTACATTTAAACTAAATACAATTTATCAACATACACCATGTAAAGTCACCCACACATGCGAGCATCTGCAATCTAAACATCTGCATTGATAAGTCAACTTCAATTCAAAATCAATTTCCTAACAGCGTCTTTGGTCTAAGAAGAGACAACAGTCTGATTTAAATACAAATACCAAGCTGTTTTAGCTGAGCAAACAAACAAATGATCAGACTGGCCTCTTCAGTAGGTATGTGGGTATGTTGACTCAGATGTGCCCCCGTTAGATTTTATTGCTTTATTCACGAGGGATTTGAATTAATCATGGTGTGTGTGTGTGTGTGTGTGTGTGTGTGTGTGTGTGTGTGTGTGTGTGTGTGTGTGTGTGTGTGTGTGTGTGTGAGAGTGAGTGAGTGAGTGTGTGTGAGAGAGAGAGAGAGAGAGAGAGAAAGAGAGAGAGAGAGAGAGAGACAAAAAGATGTAAGATCTAAGCCTGCTCTGCTGCATGTGTATATGATATACAAGGTCAAGTCAAATGTGGTGAAAACAAAGTTAAACAGGATAACAAGAATTATTCATGATAATAAAGAGCAGATCCTACATCGTAAACATATGCTACCCTCCATCCAGCAGACCAGGAATCAACATAAAAGTCATTTCCCCAGAGCCCAGAGGTGCATTCATTACCATTTTGTCTTTATTATTTAAATCTTATTCTGTAGCTGATATTGGTATTCAAATACAATGTTATTAAATAGCTGAATATTAAGTCTAATAATCATGTAATTGTGCTTTAGTGCAATAAAAAGATTTCAATTCAAAATTCGGCACAGTTAATGTTAAGGTTAATGTTCTTGCTTGTTGGTTTGTCAGATATAGTCCAAAATGCTTCTTCAGTTCTTGTCTTTCAAGTGGTGGTCTTCAAATGGGGCCCTGCACCACGAGGCCCCCACTGGCTGGTGGTAATTGCTACAGTGAGAGCTGGATCAGTGAAGCTGCTCTAATCAATAAAGTCTTCATCAGCCATTTCCCCTGATGATTCTCCCTCATTTCTCCCTTAATTGTTCTTTTTCATCAAACAAGGTCTGTGCCGTGAGCATGTGTGTGTGTCTTTGTATGTTTGTGTGCTCCCGGGAGCTCGTGCTCCAGTCCTCCCTCTCAATGGACTGCGACTAACAGATTGCTAATGGAAGTTGGGCTGAAAACAGCGGAGGGAACCTTTGCCTCCTATAACTAGACTGTGACCTCCATGGGAGGAGGATTACTGTTGATCCACGCTCGAGCTTCCCCAGAGTAGCTTCACTCCTGACACTGAGCGTGACCACTGACTCAAATAAAGACCTAAATATGTTCAGGCGACAGCTCACCTGTGTTTGATTTTAACCCTGCACAATGAACAGGAATCCAATATGCTCTTTATAATTGCTTTATTGAAATTAGCCACAACTGTATATATTTGTGTAAATATACTGGCATTTGTGGATAGTAAAAGTAAAAGGAGATTCCTATTAACCTCTTAAAATGCTTTTTTCTTAAAGGTTTGTTTACACTACTATCATAGGAGCTTTGGGCTGCCTGGAGGGGGTTTTCAGGCCTGGGGCGGGGGGACTCAGTGGGGAATGCTACCAGGGAGCAGGGCCAGAATGAGCACCAGAACCGGAGCAAGGTAAAGTAGGCAGCAGAACCAGGCTCGAAGCCTCCAAGACCGATGGAGGCCAGGTGATGTACACCAGCTCCAACCAGGATTCTGAAGACAGCGCGGGTCGGAGGAGAGCAAGTTTGTAGCGAGTTCATTCGTAAGTAACTGTGTCCCGTTGTGTTGACGTAAATTATAACTACGTGTTCAGTCTCCTTGCTGGTTGTTCTGTCACATTCAGAATCATTAGTGCTTTTTCTGTTATCATTTAACAGTTTATTTTATTAATATCATGAATGTGTGAATAAATGACTAGTCATCTATTGGCTTGAGCGAACAACTACTCAGCTGGGAAAATCTTTTGTTGGAGGCAGCATTATCATTTTGAGCCATTTTTGTTCCCCTACTGGGAGACTTGCGTTTCTGATTTTGTTTTCTTGCCATATAACATGGTCCTCCAAAACACAGAAATGTAAAAAGCATAATTTTCTTCATTAGTGCCTAATATTTGTGTTTGTAAGTTCAGTTTTTAAGCATAACTCCCCTTTTGAACACTTTGGTCACTGTTCATAGTTGCCCTATGTTGCCCTGTAACCTTCATCCTCAGACTGTTTCAGCCCATGACTGCCAAAGAATCGGAAATGATTGGGGTATAATTGTTTTCCTTTAGCACTTATTGCCCTTCTGTGCTAGTAAAACGGTGTGGGTCCTCTCCATCCCCCAGGGGGAGGAGTCGCTGGCTTTCATAGAGGTCCGTCCTGCCTGTCTGGCTCTGCAGGCATCACTGGCCATGTGGAGCATCCAGCCGTTAAAGGACCGACTCTGGTGGGGAAGGAGAAAAAGGGGTGGGGGTGGGGGGGTCCGGTCACATGACTAGAATCAAATTATATCTAGAAATAATTAAATAATAAATGCTGTTGAAAAAAGGTTAAAGAGTTTACAGAATTTCCGAAGTCAATGCACATTAAGAATTCTTCACTAAATACTCAAAATTACTTCTCGTGAATCACCAATATTTCTGGCAAGTTGAACTGGGGATCAACTGCCGGGGGGCTTTGGGTCATTAACTGCTCTTAATAAGATATGACTAGACATTGCCCGAAATTAAAAGGAACTGCCAACCTTATTGATTTCACACTTGCAGCAAGGAATCAGAAATAAAGCACCAAGAAAAAGTCCCCACTGAAATACTTTCAGGCCACTGTTTGTCTTTCTGTGTGTATTTTTTCCCACATGCTCATGTTATATTTATTAAATGAAGAGCCAACCACAGAAGGAGGAGGAAAGGTTTTATTAAAATTGTGGTATAATAATTATGGTTCTTAACTTTGTTTAAATGTCACTCTAACTAGGGCTGCACAATTATTCGCAATATTATGTGCAATATTTTTTTGATAAAGTAGTGGCCTTAAAATGGTGTTCTCCAGATGTAGGAAAACATGTTTGTTTGATACAGACCCCAACAAATGTCATTTTTTTTGTGATTATCATTCCCACTAATCGTGAATCATATTGCAATCGCAGTATATGTAAAAAACATTGCAATATGATATTTTTACCATATCATGCAGCCCTATCCCTAACACTAAAATCCATTCCCTGATTACTTAATTAAAGATGTACCCACAATACAAGCTGCCATCCCTATTTAAATTATTAATAATTTCCTTGTGGAATATTATCATCCTTAAAAAAAAAAATGATTACAATGAAAACTAAACAAGCATTCACTGAGACTTTTAATGATCACAATTTCCTTGAGTTAGAATTAACTGTGACATTGTTTAGGAATTAAAACTTGTATAAAACCTGAAGTCCTGGAAAAGTCTATGTGTATGACATGATAACAGAAACGAGGAAAACTCCTAATTTAGCCATTAGAGCACACATAGTAGGATTAATGCTGCAGTGGCACTCTGCCATAACAATAAATACAGCCTTGATGAATCTGTCCTATATTATGATTTATGGAACCTTTAGGGTTGTTGACTTACAGGGCTTTATTGAGAAAATTTGATTTGAGTTGTCTAACAGCCGGGCCACTCATCTCCTCAGTAAACTGCTGTAGATTGTGCCGCCGTGGGTTTTATCGACATATCCCATTACTGAAGTCTTCACGTTTTATGACCATTTCCATAAATTCTGTCTGGGACAATCTCCGCTCTCTGTGGGGCTGATGGAAAGATCATCTCGGGGCTGTCGTTTGACGCTTCAGCACCCTCTCGCATACACATTTACACACACAAGCACACACACACACACACACACACACACACACACACACACACACACACACATATATATATACTACGAGCCGTGTGGCTCTCTTCCCTCTCTCTATCTCATGATCAGAGATGCCCCCCTGCTCAGTGATGGAAATGATTCCAACTCTCCCAGACATCAAGGGAGAGGACGCAGAGTGTTGAATGAGTTTACAGATGATGAGAGTCTTAGTTCAGGTCAATCTGTATTTACAGCTCAATCACTTAACAGAACAGGCCTCTCTATTAGACCTCTATCTATCTGGCTGGGTGACAGTCAGCAGCAAATAGGGCAGTATAAGGGACAAGGAGGGCAACTGATAAGACCTCTGGGACAGAGAGAGCACTCTCAGGGGGGTTAGGTCTCTTTTCCTCCCATCCCCACTCCACTATTAATCCATTTATGGCAAACATTAAGTTACTGATCAATTATAGGTCATGCCTTTAATTAAAAAGGATGGGTTAGTATGGCTAAATTGACTATTACATCTAGTTCAAACCAGTATTTTCCTATTCAGTATCTCTGGAACAATTTTATTTTGGTTTGTATAGAGAAAAACTGCCAATTTAATCCCTGCTTGATCCAGTTTGTCCCAGTTAACACAACATAACAGAGTGCTGAATCATTGTTTTGAACACATATGGTATGATGTTTTGTGGATTCCATCCAAACCCCATTAAAATCAATGCAGCATAAAAAGGGGGGCATTAAAATATTTATAAATATGCACATGAGGACCACAAAGAACAATTCAGTCCAGATACTTTAAAGGACTGGCTCATCCAAATTACAAAAAGAATATATTTTCTCCTTTGCCTGTAATGGTAAAAACTACAATAGCTGCAAAACGCACAAAAAACAGCCCTATCTAGAGCCAGTGGTTGGTTTGCCCGTTCGGGACTACTGCAGAAACATGGCCTTTTCAACATGGCGGCTTCAATGGAAGGCAGCCCGTGGTGTTTGTAGATAAAAATAGTATAGTACTTATCTATGTGGTGGTATATAATTTTGTTAAACTTTGAACTGGACCTGTATTTGGATAATGGCAGATGGGGAGAGTAACATCACATCCTGTGTGTTTCAGACTTTAACTTACTATTGCTTTTCTCATGACCATCAGCAGTAGTATTATAGAGTATGGGTTTTCAAAGACCTAGAGGTCCTTGAGAGGGTTCCAGGGGGTCCCCCAGCAAAAAGGGGAATCATTTATTTTCACTATAATTCCTTCCGTAAGTAACACAATGACAGAATGTATGGCTATTTTGATCATGGGTTTCATACACTTTCTGTAATAAAACATCTAAAAGTAAAAATCATATCAGATGGGGGACCCTGGCACAAAATCTTATACAATATGGGTCTGTGGTCTAATTTGTGCTAGTTTAGGGGTCCTTCACATAAAGATGTTTGAAAACCACCATTCTAGAGATTAAAAAACTATTGCTGCTCTTCATCACTGTAATGATTGCACATGGAGAATAATTTTGGAAAAGCACTAGTGCTGATTTTGTATCCTTCAGACTGTGTTTTAACTGCTTTGTTTTCCAGCTAATCAACAGTAATTTTGATGTCCTTCATATTAAACACATCACTTAAAATAAAATAAAAAAAACAGCAGAACCACAACAGCAAAAGAAAAGAAGCAAATTGTGCAGTTGAGATCTAAAAGCCCCTAGAGCCTCGAGAAGGACTACAAGCAGATACAAAAGTTATGTAATCCACAAAAGTAAACAAACAGCAAACATGAAGTAAGCAATAATGTTACATTATCAACCTTTCACACAGCGGACTGAGCCACTATATGTGATATTTTCTGTCAGAAGAGGGAGCAGTGACCTCAGAGATCTCACCCTGCACATTCCTCTTAAGAGTTTCTCTGGAGTTCTGTATGTACTTTGGGATTAATAAACAATTAAATATTTAAACAAAATAAGTTTCATGCTTGTAACATCCAGCACCCAAAAATATCACATAATAACCTTTTATTTTAAGAACCAAAAAACTCATAATCCCTTAAAAAATACTGCGGAAAAGTCAAAGAAATTCAGTTACTGTGCAACATAATTCAAATCTGGCTGTGCAGTTTATGAGTAAATGAGTATTGAAATGAGACTCCTGGACTGAGCGGATTGAACTCATTGCCTTTAAACATATAAAAGTAAAATGGCGCCATCTGCTGGCTCTTCAGTGTCATGATGTGCTACAGAATATGTTGGCTGGAGTGTTTTCCCACAAATTACATGATTTTTTTATGATGGGCTTTATTATTTTGGTCACTGGATTTAGCCTTTACATGCTCAGTGTTACTCACGGTCATAAAACTCTCCAAGCAATATTGCTAAAACATGTGGTGGCTTGTGTGTGTGTGTGTGTGTGTCTGTCTGTGGGCGTGTGCGTGTGCGTGTGTGTGTGTGGCACAGGGAGGCTGCAGGATGCCTTTATTAAGTATGAGCGTCACTGGCAGCCCAGTTTGTTCCTTGGAGCCAATGAAAGGTGTTGTGCAACAGTCTGTGAAATGATTAGTGGCCCTGACGAGGACTATTAGAAGATGAGCTCCTGATAGAAAGGTCAGGGTGAGGTTATCAAACATACACATAAATGAACACCCTGTCACCGCTGTTTGTTAAACATTAGCACTGTCATTCTGGGTCATTTCATTTGGTAGATGAAGGATAGTTAACCATATTGTGCACTTGGACACACTCACACACACACACACACACACACACACACACACACACACACACACACACAGCTGCCATGTTGAAGTCAGAGTCATGTAGCTCTCCACCCTGCTCCGTCTACACCCACGAAGGCTCTGCTCAGGTTCAAAGCCACAGGGAGCGTTTGACTGCGTAAATCCTGACAGCTGCCTTTCAGGGGATAGGGTGTTGAATAATCATCTCTGGGCTTATTGGTTTGGTTATAGCTTCTCAAATTTCTTGACCTTCTGCCAGATAGGCATCTAGATGGCTTTTTACTGGAGCACAGTGTAATAGAATGGCATTTCGGGAAGGGGGCATTACATTAGCTGTAAATATATTGTGTTTCTGTGTACATTAACGTTGTACTTGAATGTAATTTGTAATGCGCTTTGTATTTGTTCAAGGCCAGATGCAAAAGCTTTGGTTCACTGCATGAATAGTCATGTGCCGCCTTACCCAAACCTGTTTATGTTCTGCTCTCTCAATTACCTTCCTTCAGTGTGTACACAAACCCTGCAGGGGCAGACCAGCTGATTAGCTGAGATTACTTCACCTAGTCAGGAATTTAAAAGCAACCTGCTTATTCAGTTTTATACATGCAGAAGCTATTAACTCGTATTAGTACCATTACACAGCTTTTCAAGAAAATGGTGTAACCACTTCACTTGGTGAAAGCAAATCTTGAGGGATTACTGGGGAGTTCTTAGGAAGAAATCTGCTGCTCCACCTCTATATTAGATTACCTGATGGCCTGACCTCGGGCTCTTTATCATTCTGAATTAAAGCAACACAAATGTGGGGAGAAACAGTTCAGTTTGGAGTGGGTCTTATTGCGCCAGTACTGTTTGTGTACATGATGTAAACAGGCAGAGCCCTGCTGACTCTCGCTCTCTCTTTCTCTCCCCCTATTTTTTCCTCCCTGTCCTCTCCTTTGATTCAGTTTTCTCCGTGCAGGACCATCAACTGTTCTGGGACCTTGTGATTTGTCATATTTGGCTATATAAATAAAACTGACTTGACTAAGGACCGTTTGAATTGTCGGATTTAAAGCCAAACACAGAGCTGAAATCCAACAATTGAAAGAGAATGTAACACCCATAATATTTCATAAGGAACAAGCACATCGCTTTTTTAGGAAAACTGTTTTTATCCATTAACATTTCTACATTTCATTGTACGGCATGACATCAAGACAATCTATCTGTTTGTTTGTTTTCCCCAGACTCACCTCCACACGATTGACAAAGCAATTCAACTGGTTTTCTCAGAGGAGCTTGCATTGAGTTCAGATTCATCTAGCTTTTTTGAGCAGGGAGTGTTGAACAAGATAGACAGCATCAGTGGTAAAGGGAAAACAATGGGTCAGCAATAATCTTATAAAACCTTGTCAGCAAAATATGCTGCCTTAGTTATATATGTAAAACAAGTTCCAGTTTCGGCCTATAAAGCCTTTTCAATGATGTTTGCTTAAAGTAATAATCTTGAAGATTTTAATTGAAATAAATGTCTGTTATGTCACTATATATCACCAAAGGAGGTAACACAATAGTGACTAGGCCTTGCATGTGCAACATTGTGAACTGGGTGTCTGTGGCGTCATTCTCGGAAAAATGCTTGGTTTGTCGATAAGCTAATTGACACAATGTCAAATTATCAGCAAAAATTGCTACATCCAGCCTCAGAGGATTATAAGAGCTGAGTGGATAACCTTTTATTTTTGATGGCAACGTGTCTGTGCATTTTACTACTTTACTTCTTTCTTAACAAGGGCTAACTTCTTCGTTCAGCCTGTTTAGCTCTGCTTTAGCATGTTGCTCAGCTAAGTGGATACGGTCTCAGGCTGGATTTAGTACTAATGTTATAATATTGAGGGACAGTCGAGAGAAACTGAGTGAACATTAAGCCTAATTTGAAGCCAACAAAATAAGACTTCATTAGTTTTGTTGTACGGAGCTGCAGGCAACAGGCTGCACACCTTCAACTTCTCAGCGAGGTGACCATCTCTTTTGATTGTTCCTTGATGTTTGCAGACTCATGCCATGTGCAACAATAAATCTGATCACAGTGGGAAAAAGCTATCTTTTTAACAACAATAGTTTGTTTTGCTGCCCTCAGAATTCTGGGACTTGTAGTATTAGCTGCACTTGCTGTTACCACTAGTAACCACAGGTGTTGCTAAATCAACCAGCACTGTAATTTTAAGGATTGCAACATTAATTCTTGCTTAATCATCTTTCAACATCACCTGTGACTGACCCTGTGGCACACAACAGAGAGGAGTTACACTAATATAAACCAGCAAAGCTGATTTCATACTTTTAAAGAGCACTGAACTCTTGACCCAGAGCCATATCAGATCCGTGAGAGAGCAAATAATCAACATGTCATTCGAAAATGTTCTGTGAGGGGAAAATGCCCCAAATTTAAGAGTTCATTTAACACTATGCAGATTAATACTTAAGATTTTACTGTGAGGCATGTGAATAACTTTTGAGTGTTTTTTGTTGAAGGAAGGGGGGAAATTGTAGCAAAAAAACTGCTACTGAGAATACAATCAACTCGTATTGTTTGGTTGTTCACATTGTCGCATTAGATTCAGCTGTACTCTGGATGATACACATCAGAAAAGCCCCATGCGTGTCATCACCAGGAAAACATACAAATCAGTAAACCGACAGTCAGTGTAAACTCCAAACATCCTCTGGACCTTACACTCTCCCCCTGCTGCCTCGCTCTCATTTTTCCACATTGTCTTCTCCTGCACGAAGATTGTTTTCATTCCTTAGGATATATTTTCAAACAAAAGATGACCTTAACATACATTTTATGAGAAATACTACGTAGTTATTGACTTGTCTGCCGTGTCCTTCTCCTCATTCCTTCCATATAAGTGCCGGCTTCCTGTATTGTTGTGCCAGCCTTCCAGGCAAGCAGCCACAGGGTCCCAGACCACTCTGCCAATTAGACTGCATACACGCAACCACATGGACAGAGAAAGGGAGAGTGAGTGACGTTAGAAAGAGCCCAGAAAGGAAAAACATGAATGTTTTGTTTTTGCTTTCTGCAATCAGAATCCTCATTGCAAAAGGTTCCTCTACATGTGCATGCCATGTCATCTTTGAAAATATGTAATCACTGAACAATATGCACAAAAACAGATACACAAAGGAGACTCAAAAGGTAAGTCTGACTCACTTCGCTGAATGAAGAGGTTTTTGTTTCCGTTGTGATGCTTCCCGTGCCTTTCTATAATCTTTCTGTCTGAATTGTTTTGTGTTTTGGTCCAATCAAACTCTTCATGCAAGCTATCTAATCTGAATCTTTATGTCGATAAAAAGAAAAAGTTGCCCATATACACATCCTGTCATCAGCTGTTTATTGTCTCAGTGATAATGACTCTGCCCTGTGGCTATAGTGAACACAGACAGCCAGACAGACAGTGGCAGAACTAGATTCTCTGGCAGTCTTTCTTGATGGCAGTTACGGGAGCCTGCCAAAAGTGGAGCATGTACACACAAACTGCTAGAAAAACGCACAGTGTCATTCAATCACGCATATATCGTACAGTAACAGGATCTTAGGTGTGTAATTTGACAGCACATGATATCCACGCAGTAAACATTCACAGAAGCAAGGACATATTCTCGCTCACGCACATATGCACACACACTGCTCTACTCTACACAAATACAAGTAGTGACCACGATGTTACCACTGGGATTTACACATCATGTGTCATTGTTTGTTTTGTTGTACTAGCATAGGCCAAAATGTCCCTGCAGAGAATTTGTCAAGACTTGCGTTCGTGACTGCTGCTGTCAAATCATGAAAAAGAGACTTTAGCAAACTCCATTTCCATCACCATTTTCCATCACTTCTAATCATTACGTCAGTGCCAAGCTTGACCGTCTTCATTCCTTAAAACACTCTTATTGTTGGCAGGGTTATGAGGTGGCATCCTTTGTATCATCTTGTTCTCATAACGTAACTCATCCCTCTGACCCCTCCAGCTCTTGCCAATAAACACCCATTTTCCCCTCACTTCACCCTTCCTCCCACAGCAGACCTTGACTCATGCACCCCAGGGGCCACCCAATGTCAAAAGGCAGACACCCTACCCCCACATCTACTCGCCTATGACCCCCTATGACCACAACAGGAACCACATTCTTTCCTTTGTGGCTGGTCTTTCATCCTTCTCCACCACCGGGGCACCAGAAATAACCTGCAAGGAGTATTGTGTGGCAAAAACAGGGCCTTTTGTTTGGACCATGCCACGACGTGCTGATAAAATAAACACACCACGCTCTCTTTCTCACTTTCTTTCTCTGTGACTCAAAATGCCTCTGTGCTGACATACTCTCCTCACACAAATGCCCTTTAAGAAATCACATGTTAGACATAATGTATTATAGGGAGGAGTATGCTTAGGGAGTGCCAGTTAGTGCATCTTGCACCTGTAAGCACAAACTGTTCCCTTGAAACTGAGATAATTGTGTGCATTGAACACACCCAGTTTCATGGTTTTCTGAGCAGTTTGCACATGGATATAGCAAGAGGATTGCTGCAACAGATTTGATGCGTTCGGGACAATAAAGGCTAAGCCTGATTTAAAAAGTCAGGTATATGCAGCTGCCACTCCTGTTGACCCAGAGGCAGCAGCAGCGGCAGCAGTCAGGCAGAGTGAGACAGGATCTGACAAGACAAGACAGTACAAGGTGTGGTGTGTTTATCTTTTAGTTAGGCTTCCTTCATTACACACGCGCTTCCTGCATTACAGATAACCTCTTGGAATTGTGGTAAATATATCTACTCATGAGTGTGTATAAGGATCATTTACATACATTTTGTGGAAATACCCATATTTGCTTCCTGATAGAGAGATATGTGTCTGTTAAATATGAAGCTACAGCCAGCAGCTGGTTAGCTTAGCTTATCTCAGAGATTGGAAACAGTGGATAAAATCCATCTAGCAGCATCTCTAAAGCTCACTAATTAACATGTTATAGCTAATTTGTATAATCCATACAAAAACTTAAACGAATATATATAAATATATAATTGACACACCAATTCAAAAGGGTCATGTGCTAGACAACTTCTGGGCCCCACACAGTAACTTCCTGGAGTTGCTGGTTGCCTAGCAAGTGGTCTGGGCCAGGAAATAGTCCAGTACACAACCCCCATAAAGTGGAGAATTGTAATTTTGACACTTCCTGTTTTTCTGTATGGATTAAACAAACAAGATATAGCATGTTAATTAGATTTAGCTTCAGAGGTGCTGGTGGTAGGCAGACCTGGTTACCGTTTGACAGAGCCAGGCTAGCTGTTTCCCCCTGTTTACAGTCTTTGTGCTAAGGTAGCTAACCTGCTGCTGTATATTTAAAGGACAGATATAAGAGTGGTATCAATCCTCCTGTCTAACATTAACTCTCCCAAAATTACTCTAAGGTGCAGATAGTGAATGAAGAGGGATGGTGACCTTCTATAATTGAATGAGTAGCTATAGCTTCATTACCATCATCAACCAGCAAAAGAGGCCAAAAGTGATCCAAGGCCACAAGACTCAAACACTAAATGAATGAGCAAATACATAAACTGACCATGGAGTTTGAAAAAGACTTATAATACAGGATTAGAGAGAGTGATCATGCCAAATATTCCTAACAGTCATTACACTTTCTCATTAACTTATTGAACCATCAGAGAAAGTCAGCTCTCTTAATTTGGTTTCCCATGATCAAGTATTAGCTTAACTGGGTTATTCTAACAGAATTATAATGTTTGCATGTGTCAACCCAGGTTACTTGAGTCTGTGAGTTAGAAAGACTTCTCTGTGCATGTAGACGTTTATTGAACACAACCATTAGTAGGAAAAAAAGACAGGAGGTTGGGGAGGCATGCATGCAGTCAGACAGATGGAAGGCAGAAACCTTACACCAATCTGTGGATGAGGAGGGCAGGACCTGTCTGAAATGTTGAAAGTAGCAGAAGTAGTCACGGTCAATAGAAATTCAACTTGTTTACTTCCATCAGTACAGTATTTATAGAAAAAAACTAATTTAAGATTACTTTGATAAGATCTTTGATCGACCAATGACAGTTTAAAGTTAGCACTATGCAGGGAAACCTCCCTTCAGGATTTCACAAAAGAAGGAAGAGTGATGTTTGTTTTGCATCTCAAATCACTCCCTCTTTCATAAACCCACAATTTCCATGTCAGCACTGAGTGCTTTTCCCTGTCTGACACTTTCTGTTGGACAAACACCTTCAGTAATCCAACAAGCTTTATGCCAGTAACTTGATGGTGTTCAGGTAATTCCAAGCAAAACATACAGTACAGGCTTACAAGGAAAGTAACAGTCATCTACAAAAGCAAGCAGTGTACAGCCTGGAGTCCTTCCAGTCAAGGAATCATAGACCGAAGACAGAAACTCAAGTGTTTTTTAAAACTTCCTTAATGAAAAAATAAAAAACATCTAAAAAGCTATCATGACTGTCATTAATCTGTGGATTTACTATAACAACATTAAAGCTGCAATAAATATTTAAACATTAACAATGGCCCAGTTCACTTCGTGTAATTTGAAAGGCCTCCCATTATCACCTGACTGCAGATTGCCTCAGCTTTAGCTACTTTCAGCTGATTGTTTTGGTTTAACTTTGCTCGGTTAAGTCTCTCTTCTCTTGTTATACTTCTCAACCTTGACTCCAGCTGTAGTAGGCAGATTTTTTCATCAAAAAAGATCGGATAAACCCGGTGTACCCTACCTGCCCAGCAACAAACAGAAAAGTTAGTGACTAGCCTGTGAACACTGTGGAACACTTAACAGCTAGAGTCAAATATTTCCCTAAGGTGAAGAGTGACTATTGGACTTGCATTCATCAGGTGGTCAGAAACACACCTCCAAATAAATGCTAAGGTTTCTTTGTGTCTGCTTTATGTATAAATAAGCAAGTGTATGCTAACTGTAGAGACATGGCAGTTCAAAATGGTGGCCTCCATGGAATGCGACCTGCAGAGTTTGTGGATATAAACAGCTCATTCTAAGGTAACAAAAACATAACGATTCCTATATCCAGGTGATTATACACTAATCAAAACATACCTATACCATATTAGATTCCTTTTCTGCCATAGATTCTCCTAAATGTTACACACTGGACCTCTAGAGTAAACAAGGTAAATAAAGAGTTAGGCATACATCATCATCACAATCCGGTGCTGTAGTTATTTTTACCGTCTGTATCTGTACATCAACCTATATGCAGCTCTGACAGCTCACATCCTCACACTATCACCTGCCACAACAACTGTTTCAATGACTGGCCGCCCTCCAAAATATGATGCATGGGAGGGATCTTTTCGCCTCACGTCCTGAACATGAAATCTTCTGAATAGAAGGAAGCTTTTAGTAAATATTTAGTTACAGCTAAATTATAGATATGTAAAGATCAGAAAGCAGATCAACTGTTTTTATACATTAATCCATCTAAACAAAAAGTGTATATGCTGTTGTTGAACATCCAGTACGTTCTGCCTTCATGTCACTGTGGCTGCAGTTTTTTAAGTGGTGAGGCCGCGGGGAGAGCAAAGCAGAGAAGGGCCATATGACACAGATTTGAAAGCACTTTGTGGTCGGTTTTGGCAGCTGGAAACACCACTATAGCTTCCATGGTATGCACCAGGGGAGGATAAAATGGAGTGAAGAAATGAAAGAAAAGAAGGAAATTGCTTTAAATGAAACCTCTCCTTTTTCTGCAGCGAGGCTTTCCGAGTCTTTGCGTATACCCAGAGCTGTAGATGGCTCCATACAGACTTAGATTAGTGAATATATATGTTTGCCATCTTTCCCCAGTGGAGGATATTGGAGAACAGGGGGAAAAAATCAGATAATCTTACTCCACGGAGGTCAAGCATGAACGACTGGGATTGTGGAGAAGTATGTGAAAACCCAATTATGACACATTTGATATGAAATGGGGAACCAATTTTCAAAGCAAACACAAGTACCTTTGATGCTGAAAAAATATTTGTCTGGATATCGCCACTGCACAGACACTTTACACAAGAGGTTTCACTCAATCAACACTGACAACTTCCTTGTTTTTATCATTAGACTTACGATGAGAGAAAGAAGTAGAAACAGAAAGAGGTAATAGTGACTAATGCTGAAAAAAGAAACTGGAGCCTATGCTCATAAAGCTCCTTCCTCCTACTCTCTTGACACCCAATCAATCTGTCCCTGACGTCCTGTTCTCTGCACAGGTCCACCCATGAACGCAAGCCTTTTCACATGGTACCATTTTGTTCTGTGCAGGTTATGTAACAGTCTGCTATAACACAGGCCTGGATGTCATAAGCTGTCATTAGCTGACAAGAACTTTCATTGTTAACAATGTGCACATATACTGACGTCAGTGTGATTTTACATCAGTGTGATTAACTATAGCCTATAGAAGTATTCATCAGACACCCATGTGTAGCTACTTTAACTTCCTGTCATCCTAGAAGAGTAATTCACCTCATGATTATTTCTTTAGATTTATTATGATTAAAAAATTCAAGGTTGTTGGCCTACAAGCTAAAGTATAGTGTTCATAGATTAAACACAAAGCCAATGCTTTCCATAGACTACAACTCATACTTCATCACTTCCTCATTACCACCAACTATTTTTCAAAGCATACCACAAGCTTATAGATTGATTTCCTGCCTTCCAGGCAAATGTCACATATAAAATGAATTAAGATCTAGGTAAAAATCTGTTATCAGAAACCTGCAGAACCTTTTGGTTTTAGTCCCTTAAAGCGGTTCCAAACCTTTTTGGCTTACATCCCTTTAAAATGAAGCTTGTCAAAACAAGCAAAAAGCAAAAACTAGAAAGGTTTTGTTTTAGTTTGTAAAACTAAATATAATTTTGTGTGGCAAAAATATGTTTTCTCTGATTTCCTACTCTTTTCATTGTCTTGCGACCACTGGATTGATCTTATGACCCTCTTTGGAACCCCTGAATCGCTTATATACTCAAATCAGAAATCTGTGTCCTGCAGCTGTTGTACACCAAGTTTAAATTGAAGTGTGTCAAGAGTTTGTCACAGGCCTTATAGAAAGTCTTCTCTGTGCCGGTGGGTCTGGAAGCCAGCTTTTGTTGCCTGCATGTGTTTTTTGTCTGCGTGTCTGGCAGTAGTACCAATAAATGAGCTGGTGACTTGTATCTCACGCCTTGTGCCAAGATATGTTTTGCCTGCTGACTGTTTCCTCCCTCCTCCTTCGCCTCGTCCTTTTTTTTCCTCCTCCATTCTGCCCATGTTTTCTTCTTTCATGTCTTTGTTTGTTTACATTCGCACTGGATGGAAATCACAGACTCAGGAAGATGCAGCCAAGAACAAGGCTGTTCTCTCCCTTTCTACATCCTTTCCTTCCCCCTTTTTCCTCGCTGAAATGCAGGCGGTCAAGCATGCTTGGGGTTTCCAAACTAGCGTCTGTGTTGGGGGTCCCTGGAGAGCAACCCCGCCATAATAGCCGGGTGGAGTGGGCTGGCGAGCGCAGGGGAGGGAAAATGAATAGCATGCTATGGGGCTTTCCAAACCCTAACTCCTTACAAGGCCTTTGTAGACTACATTGTGCTGAATTTATCCATATTTACCCCAGCTGACAAACCATCCAGCATGTGATGAAGGACAGAGGTTGAAAAATGTTTTGTGGCTTTCTCACACTCATGCTTGGTGAAAAATACTGCGGTCAGGGTTGTAACACTGTAAATTTACAGAAGAGTTATTATAATTTTCTTCTGTTTGTGTAACATTTCTGCATTCTTGGTTCAATCCTCGATTCAACTCTCCCCTATATTTCACAACTCATCCTCTCCTCTCACTGTTTCCTCTATTCTTGGAGGCACAAGTGTGCTGAGAGTGTGCACGTACGTATATGCCGACATGATGGAGTGCCTGTGGTATGTGTGCGTGTGCACATTTGTGTGCCTCACTCTCCATAGCAGCCTGTGGATTCTCGTGCAGAGGAGTAGACCACTATACGGCAGTAAATCTTAAGAGGAAGCTGATAAATCGGAGCACCAGTGACAGTTCGACTTCCTCCCCTCAGAATGGACTTTGCTCCCTAACCTTGGGAAAGAACAGCCACGTGCTCCAAAGAGGAGGGATCAGACCTCAGTGATGGAGCACAGAGAAGGAGAAAAAAACAAGAAGAGACCCCACATCTCTGTTCCCACCTCCCATCCCTTCATCTCACTGATTATGAGTGTATGTCAAAGGAAGGGAGGAGTGATAAAAAGAGCCAGAACAGGAGGAAACGTCCAAATCTCAGACAGGCGTGAAGTACATCTACTGACTCACTCAATGGGATACACAAATGCTGACTGACTCCTACACAGGCAAACCGCATTGTTTGATTGCTGAAAGGCATACACAGACATGTACACAGACAGTACAGAAGCAGGGCACACTTAGAAAGCACACACTGTGCAAACATTAGAAGAGGCCTTTCTCTTTTGTCAGACATGCAAACCTACAGGGAGGCAGAAATAACAGACACCAGCCCTGTCTATGCTTACCCATACAGCTCTATTGTCCGCTCTGTTTTTCCCATTTATTCATATCGCTATGATGGCACAATGTACATTATAAAGACACCAACCGTTTGCACTTGATCACTGTGTAGAGCTTTTACACAATGGCCGACTTAGATTGTGTTTCTGTGTGCGACATTGAGGCCGAGGGATGTAAGGGGAAGTGAAAACATGAGAAGACAGAAAACAGTTGAGTCTTTACAAAGTTAAAGCCTTCCACAGATAAAAGGATGCAGACAGATGAATGTATACATTCAGTGAGCTTTCCTTTCCCTTTCATTGTTAGTTACGGGTGTAACCTTTCTATCTCTCTGAAAAAGGGATTTAAAAAGCCATATTAATTTTAACCTTGGAGGGTTTGCTTGCCTGAGAAAAGTTAAATTAGAGTGACACACCATGTACTACTTCGAGATAATGGCTGCTGATGCTTTACCAAGGATTTTGTTAGCACTCTAATTTTCTGTCTTCCCAGCTAGATCAAACAGGACTATCTGCGCCTATCCTTGACAGAGACCCACACCAAAGCAACAACAGTGGCTCACACAGATTAGTAATCTGTCAGTACTTGGTGGGAACCTGAAACACCAAAACCAGCCGCATCAAGAATATCTTCTCCCACAGGATTTGGTGACATGCCAAGATCCTGTTTGTTCCTTCCCTTCAGATTTCAGGGAAACAAAATGAAAACATTTATCAAACTGAATCCATTCATCACACAGCTACAGTTGCTTAATGAGCACTGTGCTTTATATAATATGGGAGTTGTTATAATTGTCTTACAGGAAAAAGAGAGAAGTGGTTCAAATCAAAGAATAATGTCAAATATTTAATGAGCAGGATGTTTTTTTAAAGTTTCTGTAGAGTAAGCATATAATTGTTATATAATAATATATTGTATAAATATATGTTACTGGCATATATGGCACCGTTTTTACTTTAATTTGAGTTCTTCTTTGAACACAGGCATATCTCTTATGTGTTTGGTGGGCCCACTCTCTCTACTTAAAGAAGAATGACTTAAAGAAGATTTAGATAATGCTTAATCACCTTTATAGTGATTTACCTCAGAATATCAACCTACTCTTTTTTAAATATCATTATAAAGTGTCTTCTGACGGCGTTTGTTGATCAGCCAGAGACTTGCTAACGAGTTTATCCAGGGTCTTTATTTAAACCTAATTTGCATTTTGTTGTCTGCCCTGCAGCTAATGTCTGTGGTGATAACATCAGCGACTGCTGCCTACTCGTCTGCCCATGTTTACAGATGTGTGACCGAGGCAGGCGCCTTTCCTGTACGCACCCACAGGACCCAGCTGGTGGGTGGTTAAGTAGATCTGATGGACACTCACTCTAATTGTATAATCTACACAGCACATCTCTATAGAACTAGTCCATGGGTTATTTGCTACAAGTTAATTTCAAGTCACACAGAAGCTCTTTGAGGTTGCCTTTTGTGTGCATTGGACTGCATGTGTCTGCAGCTGTATAGTAAGCTGTAAGTCCTCATACGGAAATAACAAATCAACATATTTCTTTGATGAAAGTGAAGAACGTGACCGCAAAGCCAAATCTACTTCCAGGTCGACTTTCTGGCTGAAGTAACTACCCCATGCACTAGATCTGAGAGTGAATAAGCCACAGGTTGATAAATACCTGTAAGAGATGGCTGGATAAACCGGTGTTGAGCCTGGAAACCACAGTGGTACCAAAGTCCTTATTATAATGAAAGCAAGAACAATATTACACAACCATGGACTAGGCCTGAGTCTAACACTGAGGACATATGTGAAAGTTCAGAGTGTGCACATACTGTGATACACACAAGCTGGGAAATCCATTTGGGCATGGACCTGTAGCACTCTTACCGCAAGGGGATTCATGAGGAGTCACTGGACACTAAAAACTGTAGCTACATCTCCCTTGGTCTATCTCATGTGTTTGCACCATAAATTCTGAGGAGGTCATCTGCTACGTCTGAAGTCTCTTTGAAGAAGATGGATTGAGAATAAGAGCAAAGATTCACACAAATGCAACACAAATTGTAAGGGTAAAGCATTGGGCAGCCCATGTTTACAGAAAATATATAACTGTTGACTGCAAATGTGCAAATGTAAATCGTAGAAAATTATACTTTGCACCTTAGGTCTTTATACTCACCATCCCATCTATCTCATATGCAACCATTTGTGGCTTATTTTGTTTTAGTCACTCACCTCAACTTAGAGTTCAACGATCCTCAAGGAGCAGGTGTAGGTTGTAAAGGTCAAAGGTAAAATGTTCTTGTCAGGTCTTAAAATGTGATAATAGCCAGGTGTCTGTCCTGCCTGGAGTCTTTCAATAACAAACATTGAGTTTTCTTTTTCTCTTTACCCATTAAAAACTGTGCATCTATTGTCATAGAGACAACACCGTGGTCACTAAAACTCCGGCAGCCGAAGCTTAAACTTATTATAATAAATTGAATAATTATCTTACAAATGCATGCAAGCAATTCGTGTCAAACTGAATGATGCTGTCAAACCAGGGGTCACTTCACATCCATTATCACCCCAGGTGGTCGTTGCTCCAATTCAGCCTCTATTAGCCATGACCGGGCAAGGCTCCTGAAATGACAACCCCCCACCACCACCTTTATGCCCGAGGTCAAAGGTAAGCATGCAGGCCGCAGCTGCGCCAGTTGCTTTCTCAATCCTGAAGTTGTTTCTGATGGTCGTCCCTGAGTAATCGTTGATTTCAGTGGGATTACAGTGTCCTGACTCAACCCTGTCTGCTTTGAGACTCTCATCAAAGGTTGGAGCTGGAAAACAAACATCAGCGATTTAAACTGACAGGGCAACGGACCTGAAGCCAGATTATAAATCAAGGTTTTCATACAGAACAGTGCTAGAGATCTGTTTACTCTTCTTTTTCATGATCCAGGTATTTAACTCACTGTGTGTATTGCAATTTTATGGGAAGGGTTATTTGAGTTGTTACATACAAATTAAGTTTGTTCTGTAAGGTCAATTAGTTACTGCCAGACAAACTAATGCCATATTTGTCACAGAATAGCTCTGTTCATTTATTTCATGTTTTTCCCTCAGGAGCCAGTCATTATTTTCTGCAGATATTCACTTGCTACACAGTTGATGTTTCGTCTAGATTCATGAGAAGCAGCCACTCTGGATTCAGACCAGGAGGAAGGCGCTTCAGGCAGCACTAGTCGACCCAGATGTGACTGGTGTGATGGATGGAGTCGAACAGCCATTGCAACAATATGTCTATTTCAGTCGCCCATTGTTTGGCACTCAGTCATCATTGTGTATGTAACAAGTCAACAGCCAGTCTCCCGTGTGTACTACCCTTTTGCTCACAAAAGAAAAAGGATTCAGAAAAAAAAAAAAAAACGGGCATGTGTTTCCTCTCTCTCAGCACGTGTCCTTCCACTGAGTAAAACTGCTCATCTCCCACTTTCCTCTCTCTCATTTTCTATAATACATGTACTCAGTTGCAGCACATGCAGAATAGGAAATGTTTGGGCGGCATGGCAACACATTTCCAAAATGGAATAAATGCTTGGCAGCACATGTGTTGTCAAATACTCTGTGGTCCGATGGCAGTCCTTTTTCTGGTAACAGGAGAAGGCTGGCAGCATCGGTCCTTGGAGAAACACTTGATTTGAATGAGTTGCTGTGTTTACCACAAAGCACATCAACACTGAACAATGTTGCCATCTGCTCCCCATAAACTGTGAGTGAGATTTACGAGCAGTGTTACAACCTGAATTCTGGGTTTTCCAGGGTTTATCTCGGTCAAGTCAACAACATGTACTGTTCAGGTGGTGCCTATCAGCTGCTCATCACTATCTCACTCTCTCTTCCTCTAACTGACAGCTGCTAGGAAAAGACTGCTTTCTCTGTAGAGACATTTTGTATCCTAAGAACAGTAATTAATGCTGATGGAAAATATCTGCCAAATAACAACCCTCTCAAGCAAATGTTTTGAAGTGTTTATGGCTGATGTTGTTCAATTGGCTTTATTGGCTGCTGGAGGAGAAAAATCAGATGACTAATACTTATTCACGCCATTAAATAAATGTATTAACTCAACCTGTTTATTGTTTCTGAACCCAGGAGGCTAACTGAAAACGTCCAGTGAGATTTCAACTCATTATAGGATTTCATGTCTAATTTCTGCAAGAATAACTCTTCATGAGAGCCTTTCTCCCATCACAGTGAACAGGGAGCATAGTGGCCTTAACGGTGACTTGCTTATGTAATGTCAGGAATATCTAAAGAAAAGAAAAAAAGCTTATACTACAGGGATTTCCAGGTATTCCTGGGTGGTTGGCATACAACAAAACCAGTAATTACAGCATATTATGTAGATGTAAATCACACTGACATGCAGAGGTGGAGGGGAGGGCACAGCATTCATGGCAACCATGGTGACAAAGTGTTGGGTTGCACTCTGTCACCTTTGAGTGGAGCACTAGTCAATCAGTGACATGTGACACTGCCGGCCACCTGTCTAACTACGATAGGTGTCTGCTAACACACGTACGCACTTACAAGTACACATGTAAACCCAGATAAACGCAGCTGTCCTGCACAGGAAGATTAATTAGTCCGACCTAAAGCACAAAATGTACGTTCAGTAAACGGGAGGAGCAGTTCCAAGCATTTTTGTCTCCTGAATCCTCAACGAAGAATTAATGCTTGGACAGGACTTTTATTGCTTTTTGTGTAATCAATATCATTACAAATAGCATTGCTTTTTATTATTAAAAGCAGCTGTTATCATGTAGAAGAAAGTCATGATTGATGAGGTGCATGTGTCATTCTGCTGTGCATATACATTTCCTGTCCGGTGCAATTCTTTATTTTTACACCATGCCACTACCTGCAATATTATATTTCAATCACATCTGTGTAAAAATCTGTATATAGTGTACAACACTAATTCTATTTTTTTTAATGATATCTTTTATTTTTCTATTTTATCTTATCTTATGAATAGGCTTCTTCTAAATATATTTTTTTATCAAGAAATGATTTGCATTACTAAACATTAATCACTTCTTCATAACATCTCTTGTTTTGCTTCTATTTGAATTCTTTCTTTGCCAGCAAAGATGGTTTCTTGCTCTCTGGGCATAACAAGTTTTTCGTCCCGCATGTTGGACTGGAGACAGACTAGACACTAACGTGACACCCTATGGCCTCTTGAAGTCGTATTATGAGACGGAGGGGGGCCATGGCTAGCTGGTTAGCATGCAAACTTCAGTGGATATCGCTGCAACAAAATACATAGACATGTTTGACATAACACCAAAATAGTTATTTCTTAACATTCTGTTAATTTTAATTCATGTTAAAACACAAGACAGTTTAATCGTTGTATGCATGAGGTAATAGTGCATGTACTAAAAACAGTGTTCATGTAAATCAGCATCATCTAATATGAGACAGATACATTTTATGGTAAATGATCTCATTAAGATTAGTATTGATACTCAGAAACAGAACTTACTACATAAGTTACCATATTAAATGATTGTAATTATCTTGCTTTTACGTCTTATTATCCATTTGTTTGTCTTTGTACTTTTATTGTTTCTTTGGCTCTTTGCTTTCTTTTTCTGCTCTTCTTATTCTCACTTCAGTATATACAGTATATACAATACATATACAGTTGTTTACCCTGTTGTTCTGTTTTTCGGTTCCTTTTTCGGACTACCCATCTGCACTATAATATAGCAACTGTTCCCCCAAACAATAATACGCACATAAGTTCTACCAGAAGAAGGAGAAGAGAAGGCTTAGATGCTTCAAACGTATCAGTACTTACAAGAAAATAAAGACACACTCTGCTAAAGCTAAGATGCAAGCATGATTCCCACTCAGTCACACGTAAACACCAGATTACGCCTTAAAAGCCTGATGAAAAGGTGATGTCATTATTCTGACCTCCTCTGAAGTTCTCAAAGGATAGTTCAAGTGATCTCGCTGACAGCGTCAAACAGAGCTTTCTTTGAAAACGCAGCCAATGTTTTCTCACATGTAATCGAGGCGGCGCAGTCCAGAGTGCTGTAAATTTGTGTAACTTGGCCTTTCCTGTCTCCCTCTCTCCAATGTCTACATTTGCCAGCCACAACTACAATGCTTCCTATTTATAGCGCTTTTACCTCAGATATTAACTCTCTCCCCCGCTTAGCCTGCCACTTCCTGCCAGAGAGGAAACGCACATGTGTGTCTGTTTGTCTGTGTGTGTGGTTCACTGACCTTTGGGAGCAGTGAGAAAGCACAATACTGTTGATGGCAACGGGATTTTGTGTTTCTTTTGTGTTAAAAAAGCGAGGTGTGAACAGATGTCTGGGCCTTTCACCAGTTTACGCCCGTTTTCATTTTCCATCCTCTAAATCTTAGCCGTCCGCCTTCTATTCATGAACTCATCCCTGTTTGTGCAACATCTAGACACAAACTCTCACCTATGGGAAACAAAAAAAAAGTGACCACTTATATAGTTTTCCGGGCCAGGTGACAGGATTTCTGTGCAAACAAGCCTTGCACACTCCGTATCTATTTCAGGGCCTTTCAATGAGTGCTGTACGTGTTTGGGTGTGTGTTTGTGTAAGCCAACACCTCAGAGTTGAGATTTCGGAGTTCACCTTCCTTCAAGGCCATGATCGAAGGAAAAGCTGCAACTGGCTAGAACATCCTGTTTTGGACGTAAACACTGTTATGCAGGCAGGGCTTTCCTCCCTGTGTCGGAAAAACAGTCTGTCTTATCACTTTATTTCAGTGATCGGCCTCCCTGGTGGCCAATAATAATGATGTCACAAGTCTTTAATGCGGTTTAAAGAGTGAGGCCCTTCAATAAGTAAGGCTTATAAAAAAAGGTGGCAGGTGCTTTGAGTTTGGTTCAGCGACTTGGACAGACATGAGAGACACATGATAGGAAATCCCAGGGAGGAACAAACTCGCCCGGCCGACGTGTCTGTTTGTCTCTCTGCCTTGCAGGTCCTGGGACATTTTCACCTCATCATCACCTCCTCCAGTCACTGCCGGCCAGGGATATTCCACGTCTAGACTTCCTGCCATTCTGTTTGGAGCTGATGGGCAACATAAGGGCACTAGACAGATGTTTACCTAACCTGATGTATTCATAAAGAGCTGTAAAAAAGTGGAAGTAGTCACTGAAAAGAAAATAGCAAATGAATTTGAAAGGACTTAAAAATTTTGAATGAGTGAGTTTCATTACAAATGGTTTTGAAATGTGATGCAGGAAGTGAGTGTGGGGGAGCAAGCACAACTTCTGAAGCGTATCTGGAAACTTTGCAGCTTATTCAGACCTTTGATCTGTCAAAGTGAAAGTCTTCCACAGCAATCTCGAGCATTTATTAATAAGCTGAAATTAAACCAGACATATGAGTGCAGGTTGTAAATTTATTTCATGTCCATTCTGTTAGAAGAAAGACCTTCTTTCTCTTTTCGCAAACAGCTCATAAAAAACAGTCACTTAGAAAAATATACATTGATATTAGAACTGAAAACTTGAGATTCAGTGTTGAATTCAAATATACAATTTGCATATTAAGAAACTACAAAAAGGTCAGAAAAGGTGGCTTCGATTGAGGCTAGTTTCTTGAAGAGAACAGCTGGAACAAGCATCCAAAAGAAGGCACTGTCGTTTTCCGAACTCCTCATAAAGCTTATTGAGCCTACATTCAGCACAAAAACAAAAATCTGATTTAATGTGTGCACAAAAGATGAAGAGAAAGGTCATGGGTAAGTCTGCGAGAAGATACTTCTTCCTGTTGTTTACCCCTCCCTGTTTCACCCCATCATTGACGCCCCCCACTTTCTCTGAGAAAAAGAAAACAACAACAAAAAAAAAACTCGGGCTTAATACAGGAAAGCCCAGGTACTGCTACAGAGCTACAAATCTATGGTTAGCTGACTTTGGAAAGGTCATCAGGTTGAAAAGACAGTGGGGGCTTTTAAGACTAACCCTCACTTTCCTACTCCTGAGTTAAGCTGAATACCCAATAAAACAACTAAGGTCACTGCTTTTTGATTCAAACAGTAAGAATGTTCAAGCCAAATGTGTCATTAAGAAACCAGCCGTTAACAACATACTTAATCCTTTATCATCTATAACATCTTCCTCATCTTTCCCTTTAGAAATTGACAAAAACATCCTCCACTCTTTCTCATAGCCCTTCTTAATAGTCCTCTCTTGGTACATCATCAATGTCCAAAACCTTCCTACATCAGTCCAGACACGGTCTTTTTATTATCTCCTATAAAATTTTCAGTTTCTCTCAATCTGGTCAAGATCCAGCTCTCCCCCGAGCTGGAAAATGTCCCTCTGTGTCCCGCAGTCACCCTTCCAGAGGGTGTGTTTACCACCCACGATGCCTACAGGAGACCCGGGCCGTGAATCCACGCTACAAGCCGAGTCGCTATCCAGCTCCTCGTAGGATGAATCCTCTTCCTCCTCATCTTTTGCCACTTCCTGCCGTGACTCCAGTCCCATCTCTGGCATAGCAGTGAAGTCCAAAACTGGTTGGCTGGAGGTCTCAGAGGTGGGAGGGGGCAGGCTTGATTGGCAGCCATCGGTGGAAGAGAATCCAGGGCAGCTCAAGCTCTGAAAAGTCTGAAGTTTCTGTATAGAGGAGAGAAAGAGGAAAAAGAGACATTGGTATGTGCACCTTAAGTCGTGTTCACATGGCTAATGAGGCTACAGAAGAAGACATTTGTCAGGGGGAATTTGAGCGCCGGGTTTTCCAGAATGTCAGTTTGAGGTTGAGTTTCAGTTTGGGAAGCCAAAAGCTGGTCTTCCCTTTCATTGACGGCATGTAGCATGTAAACACGATTACACACACAAGCTGTGGAAGAACATGCACAAATTCTAAACCTTCTGGGTTGTTTGAGAAAAACATTTAGATGAGTTGCAAACCACAAAAGGTATCTTGTTTCAAACTGTGCTCCAGGCCTATTTATCAATGTGGAAGCCAGTGTGAAACCCATACAGCCTGACTGGGAACACAAACATGTAAAGTGGAGGACATTTCTTGTTTAAGCCATTGTTGTTCACAGTTGTTACGATGTTTTGTAGTTGTGCACTGTAGGGTGAGCCAGGGAGAATCTGCGCGTGAACAACTGCATGTGTTTTTGCTCTCAACACTTGACCTTGAAGAGATTTCGTTCACTGAGAAGTTGTCTCCCGGTTTGCTTTCATGCTCTCTTTCCACCCTGAATTCCTCTCTGCAACAAAGAAAGGCAGCCGTGCAGCGCAGTGAAGGGGTTAATGATCTCTGGAGTGCCCCAGCAGCAGATGTTGGAGGCATGGAGGTGAATAGAGATGAGGTTTTCTCTATAGAGCCTCAACTTACATGACAGACACCTCTAATGTTCCCCAGTGTGTTAGGACATTGCTTTTCCTGTTACAATGAACTGGGAGTCTCCCATTTCTTAAGACTCACTTTAGTGGGCTCATTTTTTTTCCCTACCCTGATTTAGCACGGTCCAAAAAGGAAACTATAACGCAAGATTTTGGTTGTCCGAGTTAAAAGGTTTTCTCTCTTTTGCTGGATTAACTTTACGTGTAAGCCGCTCAAACTCAGGATACTTCATCTGCAAACGCTTGAGGTGCTCATGCGAAGAGTAGGAGGCCTTTGCTGTAGTTACCCCACCGGAGTGGAAAAGGGGATTTCTGAGCCCTTGCTCTCTCTGTTCAACCCCCGGTATTACCCCACTACTAATTATCACAGCAGAGGAGGAGACGAAAGGCAGGGAGAAAGGAGGGGGAGAGGCAGCTTCTCCACAATATGCTTTCTATAAAATCTACCAAGGCTGACTGGGATTTGGGTGGGTGTGGTGGTAGGTTGGGGGGAGCAGGGGTTGGATTTCTGTTGTGTACCCAGCTTTGCCTGTGTTTTTCTTTTGTCTCTCACTTGAGCATACCCCTGAACAGATGGAACACATCCAACCCATATTCACTTTTACCACATATACTCTCTAACTTCATCCTGTCATGTCAAACTTAACCTACTGTCATAACCAGGAGTTGAGTAGGTTATTTTCTTAATCTAATCATTTGCTGACTTAAAGTTGTAATCCTTCGAGGAGTATGATTTAAGCAATTTAGTAATACACTTTCACAAAGTTGAGGGACTCACAATAAAACATTTAACAATGGCCAAAATTGAGTGAATCTAGAGATCTCATAACTTTAAGTCATTAATATTAAATATCAAGGTAAAAAACAAACACTGGATACTACATGTCCCAAAATGTAATTTCTTTTAAACTGTCCCTACCTTCTGCCCACTTATTTCAAACCCCATATCTCCTGTTTACAATGCAGGCTTTCTGTTAAACCTAAACTCATAAAATGCTCCTCCAGAGCCTCAGTGGACATTATATTACTGTTTTCACAGGCTGAGTGGTCCTTGTCATGGCGAGTAAACTAAACCTCATGTGTAAACTCGGGGTGTTGCTCCCTTAAGTTTTCAGTTTGGCATGGGTGCGTAGTGATACAAAACTACCAACTGCTGGCCATAAAAAGAATCAAATCAGAAATGGTTATGGTATAATGAAAATATTTAGGATTATAACTGTACTAGTTATATATATGTGCATTTTTAAAATAATTCATTAAAGTCGTAAAGCGAAATGCTATTTTATACACATACATAAGTGGTGTTCTGACATTATCCATTATTGCAAACCATCAACGCAACCAGAACTTCCACTGCATTGACATGATCTACAACATCTGAATTGAAACGCAGCTGCTGTAGGAGAAGCACAAGCACAAGCTAAGAGGTTAGGCAAATATCCTGATAATTAGGGCAAACAACAAACAGCACCCTGCTAAGTAATATGGCAAATGCCATGCTCTGAACTTGACAAGAAAAAACACACACACACACACACACACACACACACACACACACACACACACACACACACACACACACACACACACACACACACACACACACACACAATGTAGGTACCTTTCTATGCACTCTATGTACTGACTCAAAATACGTGTATATTTCTTTGGACTCTGCTGAAATTAGGTCACATAAAACAACATCCAGCGACACATTGCTCTGAGGAAGACAGGCAAACAGACCTCCAACAGCAAACAACTCTAAAACAAAAGAGAGGGCAGCGGTGCAAACAAAGACGGGAGAACTTAACTCATTCCTGACAGCCAGACTACATGCTTCCACACCTCCGCATCTCATATCTGTGTTGCGGCCTGTGTGTGAATGCTTTGGTCTGTGTATTTGTCTGGTATTCACTGTACCACAGAGAGAATGCATGGCAGATATAAGCAAATGCCTACAGGTAAGATGAAAAAAGATAAATATGTCAAGTTGGAGCGCAGGTTGAATCCAAGTGATATGTGTAACTGAACACTGATGCTTTACAGAGTTCCTTTGCGACGAGTCACAACATGTCGTTACATACACGGCGACCACCGCACCTCGAGACGCCAACCTAGGTGTTCCCATAACCCTACAGGGCTTGACGCTCAGCTATGATCACCATGTCTGCCATCCCAGGAATGGAGAGAGATGGAGAGAGGAGGGGAAGAGCAGAGCAGCTCGAACTTGGGCCAGCAAGAAGATATTAATAGAGAGGAGTGAGGAGTTTGTCTGCCAGCTTCCCTGCAGAAATAATACCCCCTTTCTTCGCCCTGCCATTTCTCCCCTGAATGCACAGGCATCTGCACACACACACACACACACACACACACACACACACACACATTCAAGCATTCTCTCAACACGCCCCCTTTTACCACCTATACTGCAAACACAGCGAAGCCAAAGATAGCCTGTAATTTTTCTTCAAAATGTACAGCGACCTAACTGAAGCCGTCAACTGGGGCTACGAGGACGACAAACAAATAAAATAATCCCAACCAGCCAGACAGGCCTCACACCGGCCATTTCCTCAAAAGCAAAGTGTGAGCTGCGTCAACAATCATTCAGCGAGTGACCTAGAATCAAGAGATAACATTCCCCATCTGACAGCTCACTACGCCCACTATGCTGAGGAAAAAACAATGAAGGGCCAAGTTGGAAGGGCAGCCAGGGATAAAAATGAGACAGTGGACAGAGGAGTGAGCTGATATACGCGGCTGACAGGGAGGATATTCAAGGAATTTTGGGGGTGGTCGCATGTAAATCCCTACTGTAGTCAAGTTATAGCCGATTAGCATGACATGCATCCCCAGAATTCACACCCGCCTTCATTGACGTTGTTGAGGAATCTAGAGGCCAAATTACACCATGTTCCACTGACAACACACTCTGGGGACTTGTTACGTGTTGACCCTCACAATCCTTAACCCCCTGAACCTCCAGCACACTGTAACCAAGATGACAAGACGCTCCTTCGGGTGTCACAAACTACACAGACTACTATTCTTTTTTCTTTACCTGGACTTAAGACTCTATTACTCATCCACACACCTATATAATGGAGGAAGTGTGGTGGCAAGTGTGTGTAGGTGTGAGAAGAAGCAATAACTCTTAATGTACGTATAGTGTAGTGTATGTAAGGCAGGCAGGCAGGCAGGGCTGAGTGGGACGCCTTTTCAGCCTGAGAGTGCTGTGATGAAAACCCACCCACTTCTTGGGAAAGAGTGGGTGGGAGTATGTGTGCAGAGCCAGGGGAAAGGGGAGTAAGAGCTTCACTTAATCACACACACTGTCAGTGGTAAGTTCACACATCAAGTTTGCCAAAAAAAAAAAGGTAAAACCGTCAAATGCAAGAAATGTGATGTGATTCTGACATTTATTTAAATCTCTACCACAAGTCACGCAAATTACCTCAATCCCCCAAGAGGCGTGAAAATCTCATCTGCTTTCAACCCTGACGGTAATTCTTCTGTCTTTACTAGAACAGACGCAGGTTGAAACTAGCCCCGCGTTTCCACATTATCACTTCCTTTTCCAGACAATTTGCCAGCTACTAGCTTTCCCTTGGCACACACTGAGACAAACCACCTCGTTAACCTATGACAACCAAGTGACTCTTCAGTGGGTGCTTCTGGGAGTTTTGGGTTATTTCATTTAGCTTGACATAGTACAACCCAGCTTGTTTAGGTTGTGTGTACACTAGATGCAGCCTTTGGGCCTGCATCAAAAATACTAACATGTCAGAGAAGCATAGGAAGAGAAAGAGAAGTGAGAGAGTAAATGTGTGCTAAATGATACTGTATGTTCTGTGTACCCGCTTACTTTCCGCTCTCCAGGCACGCAAGTGAGAAAGTAAACACAGCAACAGTAGATCTACCCATCCAACCTGCATGGCCTGAATCCTTTCACCGGTGCTGAGTACACGCAATCATGCAAGTCAGTTAAAAAAACAAAAAAATAAAAATAAAAACCTGAACTGAAAACAATGCCTCAGCCTGTTAACTGCTGAGAACAGGATACTACGTCTGCAATCATCTGCTGAGGTCTGCTCGTGCATTCAAACATTTCTGCAACCAGAGGTAAGGTAAAAAACTGACTGTGTGTGTGTGTGTGTGTGTGTGTGTGTGTGTGTTTGTGTATCTGTGCGTACATGTGTGATCATTGTGCTTGATTTTCCCCTCTTAGCTGCTGGCATGACTAGAGGAAACACGCTCGCTAGGCTCCATTACCAAAGCCTTGTTTATCCAACCCTGGCTAGGTCCTGAGGGTGACTGGCTGGGAACACAAATCTTTGGGAAAAGGAAGGGAGGGTGGAGGGATAAATTAATGGTACTTTCTAATAAGAGAACAGGAAAAGGACAATATTTCCGTGACTGGAGGTGCGATTCAGGAAGATTTTGAATGTTTTAAACAAAGTTCTGAGTCATTGCATTGTGTCTGAGTACAGGTTGGTTTGTTTGGTATCAGCGTCTGCTGTTCGTGCTATTTCTTCTATGCAGAATTTCCGGAGCATTCAAATGGGTAATGAAGATGAATGTGACGTGAAGAATAAAATCAAGATCTTTCTGGGCTCTGTAAAAACATCAGAGCACTGCCAAGCATCAAAACAGTACATGTCATTTAAATACTTCCACGGCTCTATTTTGGGTTTGGGTTTGACCAGGGGTCATTTATACTCTCCAATGCTGTTCCAATGCTTCCTCTGACCTTACAAAAGAATAAACAAACTCTTGTCTTGGGGAGAGCATTTCCGGGTTCTGTGCATCCAAATATCCCCACTATTAATCCCCTTTGGTTACTCTGGTAACTGTTTGATTGTAGACACAGGGCAAAAGAAACGGATCAACCAGTAAAGGGAATTAAAGATGGTTGCAGAGAGGAAGAAGTTGCAGAGAGGAAGTAAATGAAAAGGTGAGGGGTCCAACCTTTGGATAGGCTGTTTACCCAACAGAGTAAATGAAATGATAAACCGGAGCCGGGCTTGCTAGAGCGTATCGGTAGGCAGCGTGACCGAACATGAGGAATGCTTCCTTAGTAAGCACCACTCCCTGGGCTGGAGGGAGGCCTGAGATCACTTAGCCCTGAAGCCTCGGACTGACGACCCAGAAAACTTAATTCAGCTTGATTTAATCCAGTCCCTGATCAGACTCAGAGAGAGACCCAGTTATGTTTGAGGATCACTTGAACTTCCCCTTGGTCTAAGAACAAAGAGGTATTTGTCTGCTCGGTAAGTGTGTTTGGTCCAGATCCAACTAAATGCAATAGAGACATTTTGCAGCATTAAAGCAAGATTAGAAATAAGCTGATGTTGATTTATGTTTAATCAGTGAACGACAGTGATACTAAACTCTGTGAAATGAGTCAAATTATAATTGCACACATTCAAATGTATGCGAGTGTGTGTGCTTGTCTATGCATGTCAACATTTCCAGCTAACCTGAGTCATCTTTGCCAGGTCCAGGGAGGGCCGCTGCTCCTGGGCATCTTCTGGTCTCCTACGCTTCATACCAATCTTTTTGTCGTTTAGCACGCAAGGCTGGGACCTGCTCCGTGACAGACACCCCGTGCCCCCGGGTCTCTGGCCGGCTCGTCTCCCTAATTCTGGGGTGGAGTCTGGAGAGCTGGCCTCCGACGCCTCTTCCCTCTGGAGTTCTGGCAGGCTGATCTGCTCGTGGGAGAGCGAGAGAGGCCTGAGGAAGTGGTGATGGCAAGAGTGGTGATGATGGGAGGAAGGAGATGTAGGGGAGACTGGAGAGGCTGTGAACTGAGGGAGGAGAGGCAGTCGCTGGTTAAAGAATGGCAGGTCCAGGGCTCCATCTGAAGGGATGCTGGAGCGTGAGGGCAAACTAAAGCTGGAGCTACGCTGCACGGCAGGAAAATGGCTGCCAGAGAAACCCCCTCCTCCTCGGACACTTCCTCCACTGTGGCACCTTCGTTTCTCCACTGGTGTCCACACCCGGGAACCTTGGGGCCTCCAAGATGAGCGAAACCCACTGAATTCGTCTGAGAATGACAGGGAGCGACACTGGCGTTTGCTTGGGGGTGCCGTAGGGGCTTGGCTGATAGCTGTAGTGGTGTAGTGTGCAGTGGTGGACATGGTGTGACAGTGGGGGGTGGCTATGCTGCCGTTGCCGAGGCTGAGATCTCTTATCAGACTGGTGATTGCTGTGGCGCTGCCTGGCTCCTTGGCCCAGTGCCAGTTCCCTGGGTCAGGCATCACATCCCACAAACTCTCCAGACTGGCCCCAGGCTGGCAGGGTGTTCTCTGCTGGATGGCACAGCTTTGCCCCAAGTCCAGCCACCTATCCGCCTCTGCAAAATTCAAAACATACAAATTCACTCTCACTGACCTCGATAGCAGCCTATTTTATAAGTCTATCAGTGGAACAAGTAATAATGCGCAAAACTTGCATAATGTTAATTACAGCATGAAGAATTTTAGCTTAGAGGAAGGAAGGAATATCTGAAAGGAACCAGTAATACTTAACCACTCAGACACAAAAGGCACAAATAAACAGAAATGAGGCCAGAAGGAATAGTTACTGTGAGAACAAGCTGTCCGGAAGAAAAAAGGGAGATTATGATGATATCATATTTGTATGGTAACTGCAGTAGGGAAGAACTGAACATACATTTAAAGTCATTCAGGGCAGTTACACACCACTAAGCACAAAAATCTGATAAATATAATCTTTGGTGCATCAAAAAATCATGCAAAATTGTCATCAGTCATTTGTCTTAAGATGATTGACAGGTTTAAGGATAGAGGAAATGACATTGCAGCTGCACAGCTCAAAACCAGTGCTGCACATGTGTATCTGTACTAAAAGCTGAAAAACAAAAACAAAACTGACCGCAAGCACCATCTTCTGCAAGCACAGTGGTATTCAATTCTCAATGCATTTTAAGGAATACATTTTTTGTATGTCTGAGATGTTTTTTATTACAAATTTGGTATTTGGCTCATTATGATATACTGTATGCCTTAATGGCCGACAGTATGACTCAAGAAGGTTACTATGTGTTATGTCTCATTATTGTTCCCATAAACAGCTCAAGGACATGCAGAAAAACCTCAGCTGTAAGTTGTGATGGCAAAATACAAAAAAATAAAAGTATCTGACTGTTCCTCAGTCCGTATGTCAGTCCACTAAATGCTATAGATGTCGTTTTTAGGTATCCAGCAGACAAACAAGCAACATCTACATTCCTTACTATTTAAAACCTGGACCTGCAAGAACGATGATTCCAAAAACATGAACTACATATTATGATAAGAATCAGCCAGTGAAACAGATGGGAAGTCACTCCCATTAGTCAAGTGGTTAGCAGGATATGCTGTGGAAAGCAGTACGACTTGCCAGCTGTCTCACCATCCGCACAAAAGAATCTATCACACAGTTGTGGGAGATAATACACCTACAGTAAAGTGCCATAGTGGCTCGAACTACCGAGCCAAGTGGTTAAGTTGTGAATCTATTGACGCTTTTGGCAAAAAGGGCCGTCTTGCTGATCCAAATCCCGTCCTTTGGATGCTTGTCTCTAATTTTGGCATGCTCTCTCACAGACTGGTGGACGGAAATCATTGTTTTGGGCGGACAAACAATGTACGGGGGCTACAGTGACGACCTGGCAGGAATGTTAGGAAAACAGCTATACAAAGAGAGAAAGGGATGAACTTCAAAAGGCCACCCTTTGAAAGTAAGACACAAAGTGCCGGTTGAACTAACAAGACATGCTAGACAATGTTAATATCAACATTAACAGTGGAACTCGCCAGCCACGTTCTTCCCTCTGACATCACCACGTCTCCCCACAAAAGAAAAAGAGAATAGTGACAAATGGCGGGGGCTTGTATTAACAGTAGCATGTCTTTTAACGCAGGGGGTAATTACTGCAATACTAACAGAGCTGAAGGGAAATTGTTGACATAGGCAACAGCATATTCAATTACAGTTCACTCCCATGAGAGTGGTGTGCAACGTTGTGTGGAGGCAGGTGCACCCTGATCATGAGAGGGGGATGAGTGACAGACAGAGAAAGGGAGAAGTGAGAGACGGAGTGAGACAGAGGGGATAAACAATGAGATGGTTATAGTGGGGGGGGGGGTCGCCAACTTTGATGGTTCAACTTATCAAGGGATTAATGGGGCAATTAATTATGCTATTACATTTGTGAAATTATTGTATGATAAAGGATCCCAGCTCAACCACTGATACTGTCCAGATCTTGAATGAATGCTTTTTTTGTTGCATGAAAGAGGAAGCTAAGAAGAAAAGAGAAACAGAAAGACATAAAGTAAATGGAGATAACTTACCCACAGTTCCACAGGAGAAGAGGGTGGTCCCTCTGCTCATGGTGTGGAGGTCACGCTGTGGAAGAAAGGCAGACAAAATAAACAAAAAAGTAAGACACAAAACCTCATCGTGTTTGCCCTCAAAGCCCAAACAAATGAAAAGATTGACATCAATTTCATTTCTGCACGTTCAGTACCCCGATAGGTCTGGAACGTACTTAAAAAAAAAAACGTACATTTACATAAGTGCAATTCTAAAGTACTTGCACTTTTCTATTTATAAATCCATTCCACTATATTTGATAAACATATTGGACTTTTAACTCTAAGTTACCACTGCCCTGAATTTCACATATCACATATATCAATATCACATTTTATAAAGAAAAAATTGTTGTTGCAAATTTGAGTTACATTTTTTATATTATGCTTCTACTTTTACTGAATACTTCTTCCACCACTGTCCTAAGCAAAAGGCTAAAAACAGAAACTGCTATGTTAGCTCTGTCTTCTTTATATGTGTAACACTGTAAAACACATTTCTTCACAAATTATTCTTTTACACTTGCAAGGCCAGACTCAAATTACATATCAGACGGCTCAAAGTGTAATTTTGAGACGATGCTGGATGATAATTTTAGAGAGCCATATTAACTTAAGTTTGCATACATCTGTTTTTGGTTTAGGGAGTATAAAGCAGTTCTCTCTACCCACGCCTATGTTCAAATCAAGACACCTATACTCTCTCACAGCTCACTTCTTACAACAGGGTGGTGGCTGTCTGCACAAAAGACAAAAGGAAAATGCCATGATACATTGCTCTGACTCACCTTGAGGTTATTACCACAACAGAAAATGTTTTCTAAGATACGAGGCATACATTTCGAAATAAAGGCTCTTTTGTTGCAGAAGACGATTAAATGAAACTTGGTTGACTGATTTTTGAAAATATGAAATTTTGCTAGGTAAACAAACAACTAAACTGATCATGAGATTAATCTGTGATAAAGAATGTTTTCTGATAAACCCCCCCTTGAGAGGTTGAAGAATTGGTTTGAGAGACAGAATCATTTTAACATATAAGATTTGATAGAGGCAGGGCGAGAACAACAGGAAGAAGCTTTGCTCAGATTACAAGTCATGCACAACTCTTTCTTGTGGTGTCTAAATAGAGCGATACAAATAAAATGTAAAATGCTCCTTATTTTATTTTCAGAAATTCTCAGTACTTAGAGGTGAAAAAGGAAATACGATATGATATGTCTTCCCTCATTTCTCCAGGTTTTTTCTTTAATTTGTCAACCGTCTGCAGGTCTCTCATCTGCATATTTGTCCTATTTAAGCCCAAACCTTGAATCAGAACAGACCTTTCTGTCAAAAATTTAAAAAATGCCTTTCAAGTACTCCAAAATATTCAAATTTGTCAACATTTTCAAACCTAGCATTCCCACTGGACAAGACTTCAGAGGTGCCAGGTGCAGTGAGTGACATATTTTGTGTAAGCCAACTATTCCTTCTTCAACAATATCTTTTCTGTTTCCTTTCATTTTATTAAGTACACAACATACAAGCTGTAAAACATTAGCTTGGAGAATACTTTTGGTTTTAAACTTTGGACTAAGTTAGGCTGACTTCCCCTCCCAACCCACCTACTTTAAATCTTTGGGATAAGCTGGCCCTAAACACATCCCAGACCCCTTTGTACCGAACGCACAAAGATGTAATCTATATGGATCTTCTCATCTGGCTGGGGGTAAGACAGCTACTAAAGTGAAAGTGCTTAGTCTTCCTTTTACTGTAACACTAATGAGAACTAAAAATAACATACTCACTACCACAATGAACATGCAACTATATTGTGGTCTGGTATACTTACACACATTGTGCAAGTGAGTATGCCTGACTACAGGTGGCATCTGCGGCATGTGGTCATGCACTTATGTAATATAATCACTGACCTATTCATTTTGCTGACTACTGCCTAACATGCAAACCAATGTGCAGATCCTTAACTGCAACAATAGTTAACAACCGGTTTTGCTTTGTGTGAAACTCAAAAAGGTTAAGTTTCTCTCACCAGCCGTCTCTCGGTGTTCTTGGACCTTACATCATTGACACCCTTCTTCTTTTCCAGTGTTTTCAAGAAAATGATCACCATGGTAACACGCAGCTCTGCTCCAGTCTGTTGGGATGCAGAAGAAGGCCAGAGGCAGCCATCTTAGACGGGGCAGGAGGGCAGATAGTGCATTTGGGCTGAACAGATGACCGGTTGGTGACCTCCCATCTGAAGCGCAGTCTTCAAGTGCTGATGATGGTTGTGGTTGAGGAGGAGGTAGACACACTTGAGCCGATCCCTGTGTTGATGGAAAGAGATGAGTGAGAAATAAAAATATATATAGGCCTACTCGTTAAAATACTGGCATTCAAAGTTTTCTTCTACAGTTTTATATTCAGGACACAGTGTTATCACAACAGAACATAGCAACAAAGATATTTTCCACTTTGCCGCACTGCGTCCACAGGTACAAAAGATAGAGGACAAACATCCCAGCTTCTGAGTGTGTTTGAATGGTGGACAAGATGAGCAAAGACATGGGCCTAAACACACCTTAAAGCAGATTATAGGCCCAACAAAAAGTATTTGCACCCCTGACTTAAGTTAAATTAATACTTTTGCAGGATTTTTCATAAATCTACTGAAGACCACAATCTGATATAAATCTCATGTAAATCCCTATAAACATGACTTTGTATGATCCTATACTACCACTATGTGAAGAGAAGCATGCAAACAGCAATTACTGTGCATTGTTCTGTGCCAGGCTGCCAGGAATGAAGTCTTATAAGACCAGATGAATAATGCACACAAATACTATAATCCCATTTAACTAAAGTCCTCACCCACTCAAAAATGTGTGTTAGCTTATTGTTATTTCACTTGGATGTTGTGTTAATAGATTCAGGGTTCTTCAATGAGAGAGAAGGGGGATTCTTATGACTGAATTCTTTTGTGGAAAAAAACATATGAGACTGTTATTCCCAGCTGGTTTTAAAATGTTGATTCTTAAAAAGCTGCCAGGGGGGTTTATCATGTGAGGGTGATCAGTTCAGGGGCTCCCTTGGTGCAAGGAAAATGCTCCCTCAGGCTAGTTAATCTAGCAACTAACCTGGCAAGTGGTAAAAAAAAAAAAAAAAAAAAGAGTTTAACACATTGTTTTTTTCCAGTGCTGATGGTTGAAGTATCTAAGGAGTGACCCTTCTCACTTCCTTCTCATCAGCATTTCAATTTTTCTGGAAACAGAAACAGGAGTTTAAGGACGTGGGCGAAGCTCCCAACTGTTGCACAGTTTGCCACAAGTTTGAGAGCAAGGCTAGGTTATTTGATCATTTGAATAGGGGGAAATAAAAATTAACATCTGGAGAGTAGAAATCTATTTGCGTGGCAGGTGAAAAACAAAGCTGAACCCTGCTCAGTTACGTCTCTAGTCCTACAGCAATGCTTCAACTGATGTCTACACCAAGGAGACAATTTACCAAAAGAAATGAGATGAATAGCATTTTCACTGCTGATATAGTTAAGAAAAAGTGTAGCTGACTTATGTTTTTCCATTCAACATTTACCACCCTGAAACACACCCTGTAAATTAACCACTTAGTCCTCCATATAGCTATACGCCTATTAAAGCTACTGTCGTTGCAAACAAAACATGCTGCCATATGCTAAATTGTTTCCTTATTGCCCTGTATTATGGAACATTTGGCATGTCAATATAATCCACAGAACATATGGGAATCTAACCACGCTATAACAGAAAGCAACTCTTAGCTAATCTGGGAAAAAAGACATCACATGACTACAGATGTGGTTAAGAAACATGAATAGAAAAGGAACATATATGGAACTGTGGTTGCCTCATTGACTGCCGGCACCCGCAGATGGTAAAGCACAGACAGTGCTGCAGTAAACACAAACTCTTAAAACACTTGGAGGGAGTTATATATAAGGCCATATGCTCTTTTTTTTTTGACAAGACATGCCTCATCATGTCTGCTCTGCCATTCTGATACTACTTAATGCATGGGAAAGATCTAGGTAAATGAGGGGCAGGTTCAGTTTAGTTTCTTTATCCTGAGTATAGGGGGGGAAGCAGGAATAGCATTGACCTTGGGCTTGAGCTTCTCTCCTTCATTACCAACCACCAAACACTGACAGCATCCAATTAGAGAGTACCAGCATGGTTCAGATCCCCCAATCAACTGTTGGCTAATGACAGCTTTCTGCTGTGGAGCAACACATGAGGCTAATGGATCTTCCAGGCCTGCCATGTTATCCTGCCCATGTAACATGTGGTTTCATGTTAAGTTAGGGTTGTTGCACTTATATAACATGCTTTAGAGAGAAGCATGCAAGTGGTAACTGGGTATTAAATGAGTTTTGTGGGACAGGGACAGATCATAAAAGAAAAGATGGGCAGGTTGCACACACAGGGATTTCATTTGAAGCAATTTTATACCAGTCTAGTCCTGTCTTGATGCTTCACTATGTCATCTCTATCCCTTCCCTCTTCTCCAGCCCCATGACTACATGAAGACTATAAATGTTTCATGTAGGCCTGCCCCAAACCAACTGCTAGCATATGACTCCCATTATCTCCATTTATCCCAGAGAGTCAGTGGAGCACAACTGGGCCTCCGCAGGCAAGAGGGTCTGGTGCTGGTGGTAGGAGTCAGAGGAGGAGGGAATGTACTTCTTGATCAGTTTTGCAGATTACTTTACTGATTAGGACTGACACTGAGTAATGGGCAGGGGAGCAGGGTGTGTATGTGTGTGTGAGTGTGGGAGTGGGAGCTGAGGAGCATGGCGGTCATGTGTAAAGGTTGTTACGGTGTGCTGTTTGACTGATGCTGTTAGGAAGTGTGACTTGTTCCATCAGGGCTGAAACAGCAGTTCAAGTGTGGCTGTGTCTGTAGGTCTGTTTATGCTAACCTGCACTTGTGTGTGCGCAGTGTGTAGTGACTGGCAAGTGGGGTCATGGGAGAGGGCAGACTGAGTGTGAAGTCAAACCTGGAGCCATGCTTACTTAATGAACCGACTCCTCATGATGGGGAAACCAGAGCTTAATGGAGAGAGAACTGTAGAGCACTTGTGTTGAGCCTCTACTGATCAGATCACATTTTCACTGCTCAAAGTGAATCTTGCTGTTCAAAAAAACCTTTGTTTGACCTTGCTGTCGTACTAAAGAAAATCCAAGAGACTTGTTTGCAGGACAAGTTTGACTGGACTGGACACTAACCAATAAGTCTCAAAAAGCCAGCCAAAAACTCACATGCTCATTTTTACATCCTTCTTGAGAATCATTTGATGGTATCGGTAAAGCTGAACAAAGCAGCAAACAAAGGGTAGTGGCGTAAATGATACTTTGACTCACCCATTCTTGAGAATCCCGTACTCAATAATATAAACAAGGCATTGTCGATTTCAAACAATGCATGAGCAAGCAACTGAGTGTGCTAGTTCTGTTAATTTGTTTAAATACAAAGAAAATGACATTTTCAGGACGGCTGCCATGTTTTTCCAGCTTGACAAACAGCAGCCAGCAAGTTGGAATCAGAAGTAAGATGGGCTCATATAGTCAGACTCATCTACTCATTATAGACCCTACTTGCAGTGACGGCAGTTGCAAGTAAACGTCTACGGAGCCTTGCTAGACAAGAAGGAGCAACATTTGTCTTTGCAATTTTATGTCAACTCTGGTTTCTGTAATTGTGCAGTTGTCATTTTATTAGAAGGAAAGCTCACCAAATGCAAGCTATGATATTATTTGAGCCTAGAAAATATTCTGAGTTCTTGTAACAAAATTTGACCTCCATTGTGGACTGAAATCTAATGGTAATTCCAGTAAGATTTGTGTATGCTGTGGTGCAGACAGCAGCTCTTGGCTCACAATAGCCAATGACTCAGGAGGGCACTAGAAAGGGCAGCTAAGATAATATGGCTCCTTGCCCAGGCTGTGATTTGTACAGGCAGATGAATAGAAGCCTATTTGGGGCCCCCTAAAGTTCTGTGACGGGGTGTTTGGTGTCCATCACCAATTGGCTCTGCTTACTACATACTTGTGCGGAGCGCGTCTGGTGTCAAGTCTTTGATCGGTGGCTGCAGCTGAAAGAAACCAACCTCATTTCATACTAATGAAATGATGAGGACCAACAAACAAAACACTGCATGGGTGATACAAGTGAAAAACCTTGTGCATATTAGATTCTTATTTTGAAATGGTGAAATGTTAGTGATAAAGTGATACTTAACAGTTTTCTCTCAGGCTAGTATTGCTAGAACATATTTATGGTAAGATTACGTAGTCCATACGGCCAATGCGAAACAAAATTCAAACATCAGAAGGAATAGTTTTGCGTGCTAGGGTTTTTTGTAGTCTGGGCTGAATGAAAGTGAGAGTCGTTCTTTTGTGAAAGTCTGCGGTGTGGATTGTTCATTCAGGGTGAACACACAGCCACCCCTCTCTCATATAATGAGGCTGAGGTCGTAAAAATGGTCCTAGGGAGGTCAAGACATACCACTGAATGCTCTGGCCATCACCCCAGTACCCACTGGCACAGGAACAGTGGCCCAAAACAACACGCCATCGCACCCCTAGATCTTCAGAAGTACATAAACAATGAAGAGCTCATTCAGTCAAACTTTATGCGTTGTCAGTGGTCAGGTCCTGGCTTCCTTTTGCAGATTCCCCTGAACGTTTCTCCAACGACAGTGACCATCAGCCTCTGCATAAACACAGCCAGCACTTAAAGCCCCTTCTTAATGAGCAATTTAAAAAGAGCTTTGACCTTATTTTTTTACTTTGGAATAGGAGTGGTTACCTATAACAACAAATCTGCAATGAAAACAGACGGAGGAATCATAATTCAAAAGAACTTCTTGAGAATTGCCTTTTAAAAGTCAAGGCCACTGCTCAGTTGGTATGAAGACACACAAGCATAACACACATATGCAAGCACACTTCCCTTTGCAGTATATGGGTTTTGCTTCCCTTGTGGTCACATGCCGCTGCTGAATTGGGTGTGGAACGCACTGACTTCATTACTAAATACATGAAGAGAGTTAATGCCAAGTTAAAGATAAAAGTTTTAAGATAAAACTCCTCATGGACTTTGTCTGCTTTAAAAAAAAACACATCAAAATAAACATCACATTAACATTTATAGTAAGTAAGCTGTACCATACAGTAAGTAGTGACCCACTATGTTAACTTACATTTAACAGCTTTAAGATTTAACTTAACATATTTGCTATAGTTATATTCCCTATCGGATAAGTAATGTACAAAAATGAATGCCTAATTATCTAGTCACACCACCAAGCATTAACGGGATTTCTTCAAGTAAAATCAATTCAGTAAGATCACACAGATATTACAGGAGTCAGTTTCACTCTGAGTTACTTCATAAAACAGTTACTAAGCAGTACAATGTTTCTAGGACTTTAATAGGTAGCCATAGCAACTAAACAGAAAACACAAAAACAGTGACAACTGGTGATGTGTAAAAAAGAGGACATCACCCAGCCAGTGAAGAATAATATCTGACCAGCTCGTCATTTCTTTATCAGTGTGTGTTATAGGAACTGGACTATTGAACAAGGCCAGTTTACTAAGCACAGTAACAGAGTGACATGCAACCTGAAAACACAACACAGCTTCTCTAACTGGGCAGCCTGAAATGTATTTGAGGTCAACCCGTGTGTGTGTGTGTGTGTGTGTGTGTGTGTGTGTGTGTGTGTGTGTGTGTGTGTGTGTGTGTGTCCTAGACCAGGACTTAGTTAACTGAAATCTTAAGAAGCTTGACAGGCGTAGGATCAGGTGTTTCAGTTTGAGTAAAGGAAGGTATGGGGCCTCTTGCCCCCTGGAGTGACCCTTGCATGCCATGACTCTCCATACATCAGGTACCCCACTAATTACACTTCCCCCACTATCAATCCTTGCCTTTCCGTCTGTGGTTTCTTCCATTATCCATGAGTGCCTGTTCTGTTCTGTGCACACTAACCAGAGCCTTAATCCATCAGGGATACATTACATGGGAGCCTCCAGCGCTGCTAGCAATCCCGTCCAAGTGCTCAGCTCTATAAGGAGACCACTCCTATGTTGTGTATGCAAGTGATGTTTACAGATTGTCACTACGAATCAACCAATAAAGTGACATTACTGTGGTTACATAATACCATGCTCACATTACGGAGGTGTATTCTGGGTGAGTTGAGAGTGTGTATGAGTGGGAGAATGTCAGAAAGAAAACTATGAGCAGCATTCCATCGGTCCGTTCATTCATTCATTCATGAGGGGGCTCAGCTCACCATATGTCCCTCTGACTGCTCAGCATAGTGTGTATTAGGGGTGTAAAACAGATGTATCACATTGGGTGTTTTTACTGAGATGCCAGCTACGGACTGCCGTCTGACACAGACTAAAAAGACTCCATTAGAGCAAGGCGTACATGTGTTGTAACAGTGATGACTCATCATTGTTGTTGTTTTTTACAGTTTATATTTATAGAGCTGTTGTGCTCATGGGAACGATTTAATTTAATCAAATCATATCAAATTAAATTGTAGGCAGAATGTGTGATTTGATCTAATCTTTGAAAGACTCTGAGGCAGATCAAATTGTTGTCAGTTTGAATTGTTACAACCCTTCTGTGGAGCAATAAGATCTGTATGCTGGGCAGCAAGAACGTAGCAACCACGGAACTTTTCCTGTTCGGATCTGTTCCTTTTACCAGTCTATAAGTTGGAAAAGGAGTGAAAATATATTGCTATACTTCTATTAGATACTCCATCCTCTGTCTACTTCCTGGCATTCTGCAGTGAATCAGCTGACCTGCTGCATGTAAGCTAATTGGTTGCAAATCTTCCTGTTTGCTGGTGTTTAGTCTTGTGCTGATGGTTGGAATGACCTGCAGGTGTATGTAAAACATGCTGACAGAGTCAAACGCAACTACAGAGAACCAATTAGAATATACCGTAGAGGAATACAGCCAGGAGTTATGACACATGTCACTGATAATTGGCTTTCTTTTTGTAAGCAGGATTGTCAGGACACTGGGCTCTGTTCTCAAGCCTAGGCTTGTACAAAGAGTCACTTTTAGAGGATGTAACACATCAAGTGACAGGTTTGTATGAGGAAAAGCCATTGCAGTTAACTGTAAAAGGCATGTACCTTGCTTAAGTTTTGGCACAACTGTTAAAAACAAGTTCTATAAATACATCAAATTAGGCTGTCCGTGTCAGCTTTCGTTTCTCTTTTTTTCTTGCTTTTTTTTTTTGGGGGGGGTGAAGGTCAGTCACCAAACTGGATTTACAGAAAAGCTATCTTCACACCGCAGACATGAGTTATGTGATGGCTGACATTTTGAGGGGAAGCCAATCCAAAGCACCTGAGGAAAATAAACTGAACAATGCTAACCACTGTCAGTCATAACAGGGGTGTTATGATGAAACAAGGCTACAAAACACAAGACATTAGCTCATCTGGACTATAGGTTTTCTCGAAGAACATAGGTTATGCACACACAACAACCTTTGCATAAAACACTTTACAATACCATCAGACACTGGATATGCAAACAAACTCTGACAAACAAATCTATACCAGTGAAGAAAACTAAGACCCAGAGGGTTTAAAGTCACTCATTTGAGAGTCAAAAAACAAAACACCAGCAGTCATCTTCTTATTTTTTTTTTTTTTTACTTTAAATGATTCTTCACTATCACCACACAGAAACGCCACAGTGGGATGTGTTGATGTGAGTATTCCTATTGCATCCCAGAATGCTTTTCATCTCTAAGTAGAGCCTGGTGCCTGTCTTGGGGGGTTGGGGGAGTGCTTCTCTGGTGTATGTGAGAATGCCTCTTTTCTTTTCTTTTCAGCTGCAGGTCTTTGGCTCTGTGGGCGTCAAGACGCCAGACTTACAAATCTATCATGTTAATGAGGAAGGAATATACAAAATGAGGAATGACAGCGTGAAAATAAATATAGAGATAGATTGAAATGACTATGGTTTGTTTTTAACTCGCTGAAGCCAAGTGGTATGAGTTTCAGTGCGTCTGAAGAAGCAGCAGTTATGACTGCAGGTCACAGAGAAGAAAGGGAAGCCTCTGAAATGAATAGAGGGTAGCACGGAGGCACAGACAGGCATGGCTAACAACCCTTTTCTGGTAGCTTTGCATAATGCCTCGGGCCAGAGAACAAGGGAAAGAGGGGAACCACAGTATTAGTAGAAGAGAAAGACAAATAACAGCATAAAAACAGAAAATATAAAACAAAATATACAGAAATTCTAAAACAGAGAAAGTGACAGAGGGTGGAAAGTGGCCCAATGTGGGTCAGTGTGTGGACTGAGGGAGAGTTGTACACACAGACAGAATGGACCAGTGGCTTGCTCAGCACACAGTCACACAGCTGCCCACTGACAGAATGGGGCTCTAATAGGGCCTTTTGCCTGCAACACAAAGACGTTGCAAATGTGTGCGTCTTAAGCACACACTGGAGTGCAGAGTGATCCCCTTTAAAAACCCACCGGCCTTAATTGCTCCCATAAATTATGTCTATAGTATATCCAAAACAAGTCTGCTGACTAACAATGCCAGAGCTGTTGTGGAGTACAATTGCAGTGCATCAAGTTGTGCTTCACTAAAAATGTTAAAAGCAAAAAGTGATTATCAGCAACTGTGATGAGAATGTGTCACTTCCCGTTTAGTCAGATATTGGGCAGAATATTGAAATAATTTTGAGTGAAGACCAAACTACCATTGAACGGTTGTTCAGAATATTAATGTACATATTCAGTACCCAAAATATTTCCAGATTTAAATATTATATTTTTGATAATATTGGATTGTATTTTCTTTTATTTTGTGTTATGACTATATTAAACACTAATGCACTTGCTGTTTGGCTGATTTTATTTTAAAGGTTTTGAGGGGGAAAAAATCATGTTTATATATTTGTCATATATGTATATAAAAAATATATTTTTATACAGGCACTGAAACTCAGGTATTGGCAGATTTGCAGGTTCACACAATAGTATTTGATAGATAATTTTAAAAAAGCTTGTTCACTTTCAAGCTGTAACATTCCAGCAGTGGTTTATTTTGGAAATCAGAGCAAGGTGTAATCATTATAATCTTCCCCAAAACTGGAAAGGCAGATCATAAATACGCAGAACAGGCTTCCTCTGAGCCCAACCAGTATTTGTGAGGCACCCTTATCAACAACCTCTTTGTAATTAGACACTAGAGTTGACATGTGATTAAATCTTTGCCTAGCTCTCTGCTCCACTTCCAACCTAAACTTCAGCTACACCTTGCATTGTGTGTGAGAATTTTATGAGCAGGACTCTTTGGTCAGCTGATGACAATTCATGTTAACTTAACCAAAACTCGACCGCCATCCCTGCGAGCCAAGGACAACCGCCACCATGGCGGCAGAAGAAATATTTCCTGGTATTTTCAATTAGGGTACCCCGGTACCAAACCAGTTCTTCGTGGTATTGTGTTTATGGTGTCGACAAAGATCAACTGTCATGCAATATCAGAGAGGGCAAAACATAAGCACCAACAGTTACTTCCTAACCCACAAAAGAAAGGAAACAACACTGACAAATAAGCAGTTCAGTGCTTCACTGCCACTGTGCTCCATATTCAAGAGTGTAACTGCCTTTAATTTTGGACTAAGAAGATAATAAAGTAGTTTCAAAATGATTGTGAACCCTGTCCCGTGATTAAGACATAGAGCCACCACACATTAGATATCATAAAAAGACAAATTACTTTATTCACTTGGCAATAAATATTTTCAGGCTCAGGGTGGTTGGACTATTCTGTGTGTTCTTATCAGTAACTTATCAGTTCTCAACATGGGTTTCAGTTTCATGCATATGTAATAAAATACATTTTGGATATATGACTCTCCGTCACGTAGTCATAACAATGGACTATAACAGTCTGTTTCAACTGGATTTCAAGGATGCAGCCTTATATCGTTGCTCTAAAAACTGAAACAAAATTGAGGAAGAACACATAGTTTCAGCCTCTTCAGCATAAAAATAAAAAGAAAATCACCTCCTCTGATGAACAACGTTCAGAATAGGCTTGCATTTTACAGATGACTATCTCAAGAGGAAACACAAACCTAAATGTGTGGTGGAGATTGGTAAGAGATATGCAACCAGGCCTTATGACTCAAAGCACTCAAACTGGTCTCAATCTCTTCTCAAGTTGTGGTGAGGAGACGTGTGTCCATATGAGCTGCACAGCAACACCGCCTGTACAACTACAGGTACTGAGTTTGACAACAGCCTGAGCTTTATTACCAGGGCTCATAGATAGAGGGGAGCTTGCTGGCTCAAAGAGCTTGGTCTTGGTCCACCCCCCTCTCTAAAGCAGGTTATTAAGCAGAAACCTTCAATGCCAGCAACAGGTTGGGTGAGCAAAAGCAGCAGATTTTCTCTTTCAGATCCTGAGAGACATTTGCATACTTCACAACACAGCTGATTTAGTCTAGAAATGTTGTAATAACTAAACTAGAGTCAATAATCTGACATCAACAAAGAGTGCTACATGCCAGAAGCTGCACTTTCTTGTGCCTAATCTGGTTTAAAATCAGCATAGACCGATTGACAAAATGCCATTATAATTAACGCGACAAAAAAAGACATTTCTGTTTTCTGATCTGTGCCCAAAAGTAACCCAACAATGTCATCTAACGTCTTAATCACAGAGGAAACCCAGCATGAGCAGACAAAGTAAACTTCACAGCAGTGGAAGAAGAAACATGATGATGCATGCCTGAACACAGTTACAATTGATCACGTATCGGTAACAAATGCCCTATTACCTGGCCAGCAGAGGCTCTTTCGAAGTTAGGTCATCTTCAACAAAAAGCAGAAAGGAAAAAAATGACTAAAAGTTTCTCGCAGTTGCAGCCGCCAGTTCAGCGTTACCAGCGCAGGACTGAGCAGGACTGCGAGCAGCTGAGAGCTCGCTGTTGCTTTCAGCCTGCAGCGCTGATTGTAACAATATCCGCGTACGGGAAAACCCTGTCGGGACGGGGGGGAGTCCAGAAGACGAAGGGTCGACTAACCTACTTATTTACCGACTGAAGTACCAGCTTACAGTACATATAAAACGTTAAAAGTTAATTACGTTTTAAAAACAACAAACGTATTTAGTGCTTGACGACACGCGGCTTAAAGTTGCATTTACAACAAACCTTGGCCTAACCCCCCCCCGCCCCCTCCGAGTTGGTATGTTCCGCTGCGGTCCTCCCTCAGGCATTTACGATACTCATGTGCTTCTTTGTATTACTATGCTTTTCATTGATGTTAATGAAGCTAATAGGGGTTGCCGTGTAGGTAGTACACCAAAGTTACATTCACACTCATTATCTAACTAAAAGGTGGCTACCCTGCCGTTTGGTCGTTCCCTTCTCTGTTGTACTCGGAATCAGACTAAATCAATGACCCAGACATGTATCGAAAAAGTTAAAAATAGATAATAAAAAAAAAAAAACAAGATCTTAAGATCTAACTATGGTTTGCTATGATGCAGGGAGGAGTGCTATGATGCAGGGAGGAGTGTGAACAGGTCTGAAATGCTTTGAAAGAGGAAATCTTTTCCCACTTCCATATTGGCTCTCCTGCCATGGAAAAACTCCACTGCTACATGGTGGAGTAATTCAATCAATCCACGAAAATCCTATTAGGAAACCTTCAAACGTGTTTCCAGGGAGATGGAGTGAAAAAACATAAATATTTGCAGTATCACACTTGAGAGGTTAAAATGAAAGCGTGGTATTCATGCTGGTAGGGCAGCCAGTGGGCTATGGCATCCAGTCTAAAAGCTTAAAGGTTAATATTATGAGTGGAATAAAAGTGTAGCTTCAAATATGTGCCAGCCCAAAAGCCATGAAAGTGCTGACGGAGGTTAATGTACTGTACAGCTGAGTTTAGCCCCGCAAGATCCACAGTTTTATGTTTTAGTTACTTTATGGTGGATGGTAATAAAATACTTTAAAAAGGTAGAAAGACATGGTTCCCTTGTGCTAAAAATGGGCCCTTTAAACAAGAAAGCCAGTTTGACTTCCTGCATGATTGTACAATGAGGCGAAGTATACCCAGTTTCAAAATGACAAACACACATACAACTGTGAACACACCCAAAGTCAAGAGCACATCACTCAGACATTACATCATATCACTATATTATTACAATTAAATGACTTTGTAAGCTTTTCATAAATGTTCTACGCAACTTCTCTAACAGTACAGTTTCTGAAAGATTATTTAATGAAGGAGCCACAAAACTGACCAAAAACTCTGGACTTTATTAAGGCAAACAGGATTGCGGTGTAGCTTGTTTCTTAGCAACAGCACCTGTGCAAAGGAAATTAGTGGGTTTCAGTATATAACCTATTAAAATCTAATGACACTGTGACTCAATGAAAAATACTAAAAGAGATGCCTTAGTAGATGTTTTAAAGACAGTGAGAGTGAATGTTGACAAAGCTAAAGGAGAGTTTATTCAATTGAGCTCAACGGAGGAGGTTTCACTTCATGGGAAAAATCTCTGTGAGACGTGGGCATAATATGCACATCCAGGCAGGATATCCAGAGCCTTGTAAAATTCCAGGCAGTAATTCTTGTAAAGCTTGCATGTGTTTACTCAACAGCCTGCCTCAACGTCGACAGCTCCCATTGGACCACTGGCCTGAGCATGCAATTAGGATCCAGAGTTTGGCAGTTATTAATGATGCCATTGAGGAAGGAAATGGCAGATTGGCTTCTCCTCAACAGATGCCATGGCCTCTTGTTTATTTATTATGTCTTAATCATGGTCCTCGGGACCCCAAGCTCTGCTGGTTTCCAGTTTAGCCAATTAGGTACGGACTATTTTTCACAACACGAGAGATGGATGTAATTAACTACCTGGTAAGACAGGACATCGGTTTTCAAACTGTGGGTCAGGGCCCTCAACAGGGTCCTTGCAAAGTAATTTGAGGGGCTATAAGATGATTTATGGAATAGGGGGGAAAAACTATTCAGTATAAATGATTGTGGATTTTGTCTTGAGGCCCTTTTTTAAAAAGTAATACAGAATAAAACATTTTTTTATGCATGTAAACAACCTTGAAACTGAAATATAAATAGTTATTTGGCTGCATGAACGCATTACAAATATTACAGAACAATTTCATATAAATATATTGAACATGTGCCTTTAGCACTGTGGGTGAATGTACAGACAATACAACAGAAGTTATTTATTTATTTCAAGGAACCTGTCCCACACAGTTACACTGTATACAGTATCTGCTTTTATTACACATAGCTTAAAAATATTAATACAAACATAATCAGGTCTTGTACAAAAAAAATACAAATATTCTCTGGGGTGATGTGAATCAATGTACTCGCTTGAAGATGAGTGCTGTCACACTGTTGCCTGTCTTGCCTCCAAATTGAAAATTGGGTGTAGGCAGCTCCTGTACAAACTCAAATCCTGTGAAGCAACACAGAGAACATGTCCAGGTTAAGAAATGTGCGTTATGCAAACTGCCTAAAACATTAACATGCTGTCTTAAACACAGATGCCAAGAATCATTTTCTGCCGACTATGGCTACAGAGGGGTTAGGAGAAGCACTGGGAGTCAAGAACTATCCATCCACCATCTGTGGCGCTTCCTGGGGCCTAGTAAAGACAGGCTGTCAGTGTGACAGATGAGATCTCAAGGCCCTCTGGCCCCCTGCAGGCTCTCCAAAGTGACTACACTGAGACGAGTGACAGCTACTGGAAGCTTGCCGAAATTCTGACTTTACAAGGCTGTTGTTGCCTGCAGCTTAACAACCTGCCAGGTAACTGTCGCAGTCGTGGAACTGTGTCTGTGTTTTGACTGGGGGTCAGACAACTAAACACCCAAATATAAAGATGTTACATGCCAGAGAACATAACTGTAAATCACACTGTTGCTTATATAAAGGATCAACATGTTTTGCCAGCATTATAACCCAATTACAACACTGCGCACATGCATTTAAGGTGCCATGGAGTTTTCTTGTAAACAAACGTTACGTTTAAATTTAGTGTTACTAACTAAAACAAATGTGTGTGTGTAGCTGAGTCCTAATACATGTTATGAATGGATTTCCTTCCTTATAAAACACTAGTATTTTAAATCAAGCATGGTTTACATCCATGTTTATGTCTTTGTGGTCGGATTGCAGCACATCTTGGTCAATGAAGTGTGACACATTTGGCAGCAATGTGTACACACCTGTGTGATTGTGCGAGATAAACAAAACGGGGCCCCACTCACAGAAAAACAGCTCCATAGCGCTTCTAGATGTCAAGAAAGCGTGTGATATATTGTTTGTTTTCTCCTCTTGGCAGCCGTTCACTTTATTCACTTGGTAAAATGTGGAAATCATCAAGCTGATCAACCACAGAAAGAACCACCAGAGTTCAACTGGGTGAAATGACTTCATTGTTACATATGTAATGTAGTCAAATGCACACACTTATCTAAAAAGTCTACATGTCATTGACACCACAGCAAACACTTTGTTAATATAAACCTTTGTTTGTATTAGGTTTTAATCTAGTAAGCAATTACTAAGTAGCCAACCAGTAATGTAGGACCTGTAGCCATTGCCAAACCAGGGACCCTATTTTCTCCTTATTTGCATCATAACCGATTCTGACCAAAACCTCATTGCCTATCAAACTGTCTGGCTCTTTCATACAATACGGATACTCCAAAACTCATGTGGATTTCTTCATATATATATATCATATAGCTGCACACAAGAAATGCATATATGTAATTTTCATTTTGGCCAAGACCAAAGTACTAGTAGTGACCTACTTTAAAAATATGAGTAAACCGCTGCAGGCAGCCGTAAAAAACAAACAAAACAAAAGACTAAGAAGTGCTTCAGTGCTGGCAAGGTAGAATCGGGGAAGGAATGACATGACATAATCCTAATTTCCATTTTGTCCAAAGGACGGGTTTACAGAGAATTACCTGTCTAATTTGGCAAGTTTTTAGAGACTCATTCCCTCACCTTCACTGAATCTGTCTAGCAGCTGCTCTTTTGTCCAGTTACAAGAAGTGATAGCGAAGAATCCTTTGTCTTTAAGAACATCTTTCACAGCTTGGACATAGAGCTTTTTGCCCTCCTTGGCGTTGTCTGGGGTTAAGCTTATTGCATCAAATGTTCCTTTGTCGATGCAGACATCAAAACCCTTTAGCTCCCCTTCACAGTTGAGGAAATCCACCTCCTAAAATAGAGAAAAAGTGAAGAATTAAAGAAATGTTTGTCTGACCAACTCTACAGTGAATATACAACATGGCTCCTAATGTTTAGTCTGACTATTTAGACGTAGGGTAAACTACACAGTGAACTGCAGTAGAAATCTTTCAGCATCAACCAAGATGAAATGTGTTATACCTCATTGGTAAACTTTAAAACTAAATTCAACTGCTGCCATGACAGCAGTTAATTCTGCTGAGGTTCCTAGCCTCACCATACCACCAGTGAAAGGAGCCCTTTATCTGGACAGAGGGCAGAACACCAGGTCTCTGGGGAGAGTTCAAGAGCCACATACTCACAGACCCTGGGTCACAAAATACATTAACACTGATTCACTGGAGACAGAGATGTCTATACATTGTTGCAACTTAAATGAGTTCAATTTGAGTGGGAGCCTGCAAAATGGAAAACTGGGAAGATGTTGAAGGAATGTATCAAGGTGACGTGTCAAAGCAACAGTAGACAGTGAATAATGCACATGGAGCCAGGGCTTGACATAGATTTGAAACAAAGAATGACCTTTGAGGTAAGAAGAAGCTTTTTTTTTTTTTATCTGGAGCTGAAACTCCTCTCACTCCCCCAGACTCCATTCAAGCATGCACATGCACACAAATAATGAGCACAGTTGACAGTTTATTATTTTGGAATTCTGCAATATTGAAGAAATTCACAAGATGCCAACATACCATTTTTCTCTCTCTCTCTCTCTCTCTCTCCACACACACACACACACACACACACACACACACACACACAGTCCCCCAGTCAAGTCCAGCAAAGGTCAATATTGACTTCAGTGGAAGGCTTTCTGCCCAAGCAAAGCACACACCATCATAGGTGTGTGATCCATATAACATATATGCATCTGTATTTATGCACACAGGAGAGGAAAACTCACTCATCACATCCCTTATAGACCAGTCAGCATTAGAAAGACCTTGTTTTTCTTGCATATACATGTTAGATGTGTTAAAGCCTGCCAGTTCATTGGAGTTTGAGGTGGTTTAATCTGAATGGTGGGCAGACTTCCATCACTTTTAGGGTTTTCTTCCTATCCAACTCTCCCACATGGTAATGCTTCCTCTAACCTGCCCAGCCTGCCTTACGGTGCGCCTAAAGCTATATTTTATCATTGAGATTTAGGAGGATTGGAGGAGTGAAGGGGATTAATAATAAAGTACTTACATTTCCCAACTGCAGGTCACTTCTTATCCCAGTAAACATGAACAGAATGTAGCCTGCGGCTGCTAAATGTGTGTGATACTGGCATTAGTTAACTGTACACTATAGTTTAAATGACAGGCGTAACTGAACTCACCTTTACAGTGACATCCATCAAGTCCTCTGCCTGCAGAACATTTCTGGCCAATTTTACAGATGCTGGAGAATAATCTATACCAGTCAGATTTGTGTATCCATGTTTGGCCTTGACACAAATACACAGAAGCAGAAGAAAAACAAAGCTTATCAACTGTTATAGAAATGTCTGGGAAAAGTAGTTTGTTAACAAGGTCATCACAGTAAACATAGCTGTCATTTACAAACTATAGATTAAAGGTTCAGATCACCTAAAATCACAAACATGTTTTAGACTTAACCCTTAGCAGTATTTAGTATTTTGCTGATAGTGTTTGTCGAGGTCTTGGGATTGCTGCCATCATTCAAATACAATGGGAGGTGGAATTTGGGAGATGTGACTCTCAAACTCAAATAAAGTGCCTGTGAAATAAAAGAATATATTTTTACTCTGTTCACACCAGTTCAACTAAAAAGGCTCCATTTCCTGTGCCAATGTCAAGAATGGCAGCATTTTCTGGGATCTTAGCTTTGTCCATCCATCGCAGCACACGGCTCATGCTCTCCTCACCAAACCTTACAAAAAGATGGAAACAGAGATACTTTATTAATCAGACAGGCCAGGTCAGAAATAAAAAAATACAGCATTCAACAAATATCTTGTTAGGAATCATTGCATTTTGGCATTAAAATAATCCTGCCCAGGGCCACTGTTATAACCAGTGGAAATGTTGGTTCAGCTATGGCAATAGCAAGCATGTCAATACTCAATAATAATAATATATGATTACCATATCTCACCGACATCCCCAATCTCTTTGAACGTCTCAAGCTCTTTTTGGTATGCATCTTCCCAACTGCAGAAAGGGATGACAATTAGTTAGCAAAAACTAAACATAAAAATGAACAAGCAGCCTGATAAGTTAAGTTTGTATAGCTAATTGCTTACAATACATATACAACAACAATACAACATATCTAACGTTATCTCACAACCTACGACGTGTCAATTCTTTAAGTTGAGCACTTAAGTTAAAAATGTTTTACCACAAGATGTATAAAATGTCTAAACAATTGGTGGCTCCTAGAGATAGAGAAAAAGTACATCCTAAAACATATTTTGAAAGGGTAACCGGTGTGTCAGTTAGCTTTGTTGTTGTTGTTGTTGTCTCTTGTAGCTTTGAAGAGCGTAACCAAGCAACATAGGTTAACGTTAGCAACGGAGCTAACGGAGCTAACGGAGCACAACACTCACTATTCTTTAGTTCCAAGTTTTGAAGGTCCAACATCGTTATCCGAGTCTCTTTCTTCCTCTGCGTCCGAGGTATTTTCACAGCCATGTGGGTTTTCTGTAGCGACTTCCATGCTGTCAAGTCTCCGCCTACAGTTCCCACAAGACGTTGCGTTTGAGGAGCGTGCTTGCAACCGCAGGGGGCATCGGGATTGATAGGGATGTTTCCATCATGGCGGCATCCATTTCAGGTTATACTTTTAGTTCTGTGTGTTATCACAGCGCCAACAGCAACTCAGATCATGTAAGTATTCAACATTGCGTTGACAAACTATTATGCAATGGTTGCTTAGGTGTGCGTAGCTCGGCGATGTGGCTGCTTGTTCATCAACGCCATTAGTTTGTGTTGTTTTCCAGTGTCATCATCCTGTTGCTGGCTAGCTAGTATTGGTTCCGTCTATTTACCGGCAAGTATGGTTTAGTCAGACTGTAACTACAGACACATGACTAGTAATTTTGAGATGATCGCCTGTGCTACAATTGCACACGTGTTAAATATGTAGCTGTAACATTAGCTACAGAGAGCCATACCCATGAACACCTTCTAGATCAATATGGGAAACGCTGTTAGGAAAGTTTGAGTTCCAGGAAATACTCAGTAGTTGGCTACTTAGCATGTTAGCTAAGCTACTAAGTCAAGTGACTTCCGTATGTCGGTGCTGCTAACATCTACAGTCACCTCGACCAGTTATCTGACAGAAGTGTCGTGTGTCATCAAAAAAGAATAAGCTAACACAGTAAACTTCCCGAGTTAGGTAACAACAGCCCTTCTTGTTTTTATCGTTTCCGCATCGCTACATTAGCTTGTTAGCCACCTAGCTAATGTTGGTTGCAGGTAGCTGTTAATGTCTAAACCGTCTAACGAAATGACTGACGAGCTTAAAAACATTTTTCTGTTGTGGACTTTGACATTACTGTTGTAGAAACACAATCGAGGGTGGATGCTGTGTGCGCACTGGAAAGAAAACCTTTCCCACAGACGTTTACTAAGCTAACGGCAGCGCTGTTTACATGCCTGTTTCCTCCTGTCAAGACTTCCAAAGTCGGCCTGGGTTTATGGATACTCGCTACTTACAAGTTTGCCTGCATTCCTGACATAAGCAGAAAGAGAAAGGCGACACTGCTGTTTACCAGCTGCTGTCACTTCTCAGTGATGTTAGTTTCATTTAGTCCCACAACAGAAAGTTAATTAGGTATATTATGTTACATGAAGGAACATAATATAATGTTATGTATTCATATTCATGTTCAAAACATTTACCAAGGTTTTCCACCTGGCTAATCTTTCTGTATCACAGCACAAATTGCATTACTGTAGGAGTACTGCAGTAAATGCTTCTATAAATCTGTGAACCAGTTATTTTCTTTATAAATTGATAATTTGTTTAGTCTATAAAATCTCCTAAAAAGTGGAAAATATCCATCACATGCCTTTTTTAAAGAGGATTTTTAAATGTATATCAATTTAAAGCATTTCTTGAAACAACTTACTGATTGATTAGAAACAATTTTGTTGATGAATTTTCTGTCGATCAACTAATTGATTAATTGTCTCAGGTCTACATAAGTGCCCTAACCACAGTTTTTGTCAAATTGTATTTGCACAGGAGGGCTTCCTATTAGGAGAGGTAAGGCAAGAAGAGACTGTCAGCATCAGTGACACACAGATCAGCAGTGCAGAATTGCTCCAAGTAGTAGGTAAGCCCTGAAAACAGACACAATGAAAACCTTTGTGGCATCTTAAGCAAGAAGCAGCAACTGATCAATGCCATCCTGTGACAGAAGACTTAGGAGACAGTTAAGAAAGTCACATGATCACAATTTCATAGACCCTTTTCCTGGTAGACATTTTAACATAGGAAAACAGGTGTAAGTAATAAAATGGATGATGGCTGAATTCCACTTACTTGTTTCAGTGGCATTGGTATTTTTGGTGCTTTACATGCTGGCTCTGTTACACTGTCATGGCTTACTGGGACACTTCAATGTAACAGAGCCATTGTTAATATTATTAATAACATCTGTTCTTTTTCTACTATGATAACTCAAAAAGTTTGCTAGAAAATGGCCCTGTCTAGTTATTTTGCGCCTTTTCTAAAAAGACACAGCTTATTACAACAACATGTTATACAGGTTCTGAGCACCTGTACTCTCATGGTCCACCCACACAGGGGTTTTCACTTATTTTGCCTGTTAAGAGCCAAAGACTGCGTAGGCGTGTACAGACAGAGGTTGCTGACACCTCCCTCAATCCTCTGTTCATTTTGTTTCTGATTTTAGGCACAGCTCTTATCCTTCTTTAAGTGCATATTTGGGCGTCATGTTGTTCCCTGTATAGAGTTGCCCAACCATAACCCCGATGAGAAGTTCAGCCTAATCAGCCTCAAGTTAAAACACTTGTGTAGGTGTGCAGGGCCCTTAATATCTGTTTTATAGACTGTATAGTAACTGTTAACGTTGCTGAAGATGTCTCGTTAAATGAACAGCATTATGACAGACTAAATACAGTTGCTACAAAGCGCACCTTTTTAAGATCAGTCAAGCAGCCTGATGACAACAGGGAGCATTTTAGAGAAAGGGGAATACAAAACACAATTACTCTTTTGGATTAACTTGCTTTGACATTTTGAGTTAAAATTAGTTCAGAGTCCTCACTCAGCATAACTGCAGGCCAGGGAACCACAGGAATCGGTTTAAATTGTAATCTGCCAAAATGTGGCAATATATTTAAGATATTACTAACAATGGATTATACATTTTTCAGTTGTGTGGGTTGCATGGTTTTACTGCGTCTTGATTTTCTGCTCTGCCCCTTCAGTCCTACCTAGTAGTTCGCTTTGATGCAATGTGAAATGTAACTGGGACAGAAATGATGCCAATAAGCAGCTTTATGCTGAGCACTTATCCCTCTGCTTCAGTTTACTCTGTCACAGGAGAGTGCAGGTTTATGCTAATGACCTCTTAATGTGGTTGGAACAAGTGGTTGGTACGTGGTTTTGTGTTGTAAACTAGGACAACTGAAACTAAAAGCCAATGTAACATAATCAGAAGCCTTACTGTTTTGCAAGTTCAGGTTTACTGTTAAAGACCCAATATAAACTACATGATGATTGACGGCAGGTTGCAGTCCTGTGTTGTGAATTTTGCTTGTAGATTACAGTGGGATTATGCCTTTAAAGATTTGCATATATAATGATACATAATTGAAATATCTGTCACTATTTGTTTCCAACAGAAATCCATAACCATGATCCTTGTGCACAGTTGTTTAGGTAAGATATGAACTTTCATATTCATTTACCATCAATTATCAATGCACATGGTCTGAGCCAAAATTTTACGATGTGTACAACTGTAGAGCAGGCACTGCAGTAGGGACACAAAAATGGTCAGCCATCAATTTTGGCCATGATTGTTTCATTCAGGAAACCTGACCAACCTTTGTTATAACATATGTATGATCAGGTAAAGTAGGTTAAAGTTGCACTTTACAAGAGCTGTTGCTGCCTTGTTATTTAGAGCCTTTGTTATTGTTTTTTTCCATCAATAAAAAGTGCCTTTTGTACAGAGTAGCTTGTGGTATCGTAGTTTTAGGTTACTGTTAATATATTGACAATTGAAATGGATACACCAGTTGCCTTTCATCCATTTTAGAACATGCTGAATTTATTTGACATTGGACAGTAGATGGCCCCATCTGACAAAATTGGGTAATAGAAGTAGGCCAAGGCAGAGGAAGAGAAAAACATGATGAATCAGGTTGAACTTACTTGTTTTTTTTCCTCCCCGCTCTCATCAGCTTTTATGACTACGCAGGCAAAATCAATGAAGAAACGCTCAACAGCATTCTTAAAGATAGGCGGAAAGTGAGTGAATTTCTCTTTATTGTCATTTCAAAATACATTGTGGCTGATGTCCTGTAAAATGTCAGTGATGCCCTCTTGTTACCTGTAAACCGGGTATACACTAAAATGAACCCTAAGAAATCAGACATGAATTATATACTTTTTCTATTTTACTATATATTTTTAGTGTGTGTTTATTGGCATAGTTTATATTTTTGGATCTGAACCTTACTGTTAACCTGCTTTCTTTTTGTGATCATTAACCTTTCATCATTAACTTGTTAATTTCTCTACTTGGGCATTGTGTATACAGTTTGTATTAGCACCTTACCATTAACCAGTTTATTATGAATAGTTAACTGTTTCCATTGCTGACATTGTGTACATTTGGTTTGCACCTTATTGATAATCTTTATATTTGTTTGTATTTGCATTCTTTCCAACTTTGTACCACAACTGCTGTTCTATAACAAAGTTCTATCTTATCTTTAAACTTAAGTTTTGTGTGGTGGGTTGCAAACTAAACATATGATTGACTGGTGTATCTTAAAATATAAATTTAGCCTTGAGATTAGCTTTGTGGAAATTACTTTCCAAGTCCAGATTTCAATAGTTTTGGCTTCAAATATTACGTTTTACAACCAAATGTATCCATTGTATTAAATTTAATTATGTTACCTTTTGTCATCAAGTATTTCAATAAGTCGCCTGTGTACTTGTTGCTTCGTCTGAAATGGGGTTAGATGAATGTGACTTTATTAAACAGATTTTTAAAATTTTGTGTGTTCGGTCATGTAGAACGTCATTGGTTGGTACCGGTTCCGGAGGAACACGCAACAGCAGATGTCGTTCAGGGAACAGATCATCCACAAACAGCTGACTCAGCTGCTTGGTGTGCCCGACCTTGTCTTCCTTCTTTTCAGCTTCATCTCCACCGCCAACAGCTCCACGCACGCACTGGAGTATGTGCTCTTCAGACCTAACAGCAGGTAATAACTGCATGTTGACCAACTTGAATACACACACTCAAAGTATCTTGTGGGGAAAAAATATATCTAAGTTTTTTGGCACAGGGATGCTCTGATCTGATCACTACATGACTTATGCACAATTAAATACAGGTTCTTCATCAATGTCATTAAGAAATGCAGTGTTTATGCCATCATTTGCATTCATTCAGTCCCTGGCCTCATGTTATATTGCATAAAAATGATTCCATGCAGTGAGTTATACAGATTTAAAATTTGGGAAAAAGAGAGCATTTGTAGTTTGTATTGGAAGATAACCTGAGTATCAGGAGAGAAAGTCGAGTTGGCGCCTACTGTTCAAAATGTTGTGTTTAATGTTTAGAAAGTTAAACATGACAGAGTTAGTGCATATATGTGTGATTGGAATTTTTTTTAAAGAAAGTGTACATTTTACATTATCAGCACTATAAAGTCACCAAATGCTGAAATTGTAACTATGGGGAGAATTTTATTTTTTCATTTCAGCTCAAGTCACCAGAATCCATCTCATTAAGCAAAGAAATATTAATAAGAGGGAGTTTTAAAAGCAAAAAAAAAAAGTTCATTTGTGATGAAAATAATTGCACTTAGTATTATAGTATGTGAGTATAGTATTCCTTTTCTAAACAAGTGTGTCACATTTTAACAGTGCTAACTGGTCATCTACACTCAGTAGGTACAACCAGAGGATCACCCTCACAATCCCAAACCTTGGCAACACAAGCCAGCAAGAATACAAAGTCTCCTCAGTGCCCAACACCTCACTCAACTACACCCAGGTCATCAAAGAGCATGGGTAAGGTTTGGACTCCCAGCTATTTTTATTTTTTATTTTTTGCACTATACCCATTTTACTCCAATATTTGGCTCGGAGCGGGTTTAGACATCCACGTGTCTCCTCTGATGTGCAGCAGCCACCTGTTTTTATCTGACTATACTACAGCTTCACCTTGAGGGCATAACATGTGCAGCTCCCTCCTGCCTCCATGTTGGTTGCCTCATCTTATCAGTGGGAGTTGCTTTTCTGCCCCCTTTTCTGTTTAACAGGGTGCACTGCTGGCAGGGATTTAACTTGAGTCTCCTTGCAAATCCAACGTGTGTGTGTGTGTGTGTGTGTGTGTGTGTGTGTGTGTGTGTGTGTGTGTGTGTGTGTGTGTGTGTGTGTGTGTGTGTGTGTGTGTGTGTGTGTGTGTTAGTCCTAGTTTACACTCGACACAGTGTGTAAATGGTGTCAGCATACATTTGTGTGTGACAGACTGCAGTGGAAAGCTGGTATGCGACAGGCTGCACATGCTCCTGTTTGTATTTCTGTATCTTTGTGTCTAAACTTAGACCCACTGTTACTGTCATAGCAGGGATGAAGACTGTGTGTCAGTGTCATCCAGACTGTAGGGGGGTTTAGCTGGGCCTATCTATCCAGCTCTGATAAGATCACTCTATTTTCAGTCAGTCCATTCAGCTCATATTTGTGTGTGACAGCCAGTGGAATATGTTTGATTTAGCTTTGATAAAGAAGATGCAATGTAACCACCACAGCCTTCACTGCTCTAACGCGTTTGTAATGTTAGATATTGGTGAACAAACTGGGTTTGTTGGTGTGATGATGTCTTGAATGATATAATGGATATATCTGTTGGTAAATATCTTCCCAGGGCGGAATTCTTTGACAAAGATGGTGTGATGAAGGATATCCGAACAATATTCCAAGTCTACAGTGCACTACAAGATAAAGTGCAGGTGAGTAACTGACTAAAAGAAAGTTTTCGCCTTTGTTTTTCTTTTCTTTTTTGTATGAGTTTTTGACCTTTTTTATTTTGTTTTTAGGCTGTGTGTGGGGAGGTAGAACAAAGCGAACGTGTGAAGGAAAAAAATCAAGAGGATGTGAACAAACTTAAACAACAAATTGCTCTCAGGAAACGCAAGACGGCAGAAGAAGAGAGGAGTACGTACCTGTTTTGGATTCTATAAACTGGAATTATGTCATTAAATTGATTGATTCATATCATGGTTTTAGGGTCACAGTGTTCGTTTCGGTACAATTCTTATTTGACAAAAAAAAGTTAATTGTTTGCCTAAACAAAATTCTGGCTACTGACATAAGGAACATAAACACTTATTCATTGTCAAATCTTAATTAAAAGAATATGTTTTCTAATATCTGCTAGAAAGAAATGCTGCTTTGTTATTTTTATATAAATATAGCCACATTACTACTCATATGCTGAAATTCCACACCCTCCACGACTGCATAGCACTGCATGTCTTTCGCTATAAACAACTCTCCCCCTTCCCAATGCTTTAGTTATCGATTTTGCCCTATCTGAGTCTGCATGGGGAGACTGTTTAAGTGCTGCAGAGAGAATGAGTTGCTCTGCGTAATGCTCCCATACAGCAGCCCAAAACTGTAGGCTACTCTATTTTGTCCACCTGCCATTTCCAACAATAACTGAAAGCTGCACTCCACACTTCATGCGTGCCAGTTGAGAAGTTTTACTGAGTCGACGCGAGGCTCCCCACCCATCCCCCACAATGATTAGCAAACCGAACCATTTGGATTTATTACTTGAACCGTTCCATCCCTAGTGCTGGTTTGAATTTTGAAACGTCACCTGGCTTAAGATCAATAGCAAACAGCAAAACAGAGAATATTAATCCAAGGTTGCACAGCATTTCAGTTCTTCTGAAGTAATCCATTTTCCCTCAGGCCTTTTTTTTTTTTAAATATTTGATCAGTCAACCAGTCAAACTTGATTTACTCTGATTTAATGTATTCCTTTCTACCAGTTACATCTTCCTCTCTGTTCCACAGTGCTCCGTGAGGCCCAAAATGCCGACTCCCATTCCACGCCGGAGGAGAACACAGAACCTTCTGAGGCGTCCCCTCTGTCCAGGATAACTTTCCACACACCCTCTGCCCCGGAGCGGCCCAGTACCTCACCCAACCCCCCATCGTATGCTGACCTCTTGTCCCAGGATGACTCTCTGCTCTCCTCTTCTTCCCCACCTACTAGTGCTGCTCTACTGCCCCGGCCCCAAGCTGTGGGCTCTCCGGGACACCCTACCCCTAGCCCACTGGGGATGGGCCTGGGCCTCGGGCTCGGCCTGGGCGCAGGCTCTAACCCTGTCACCACTCCCAGCACCCCGTACCTTGGCAATGGTGACGGATCAAGCTCTGACTCGTTAGACAGACAAGCTGCAGGTCAGGAAGATGATGAAGACGACGACGATGACGAGGAAGACGAAGACGAGGACAGTAGCGAATATGAGAACTTAGTGAGCGAAGCCGCTCATCTGCCAATGGTCTCTGCCAGCGTTTTAGCGCAAGGCCGACCGGCTGCCCTTAGTCCTGATGGGGATGCTCGTGGCTCACAGACCACATAGAAACACTCAGGGTGTGTATGGGACACGAATAAGTGACGCACCTTGAGATTTGGGCATCTCAAGCAATCAAAGATAGACAAATATAGACAAAAGAAGTGCCAGTCCTGAAAGTGAAAGGCATGCACAGGTGGTGTCCCGCTGTGAGTATTTCTTCCTGTCTTAGACTGATCTCCATTTTAAGGGGAAACATTGCTAGGCTTTGCAGGCTTAACAGGTGTGTCTCACTGGGGGGAAAAAAGTCGTCCCTTTTCATTTTCTTTCTTTTTGGAATGGGGTCGGTCTGTGTACTTTAGTGTGGATGTGTCTGGTTTCAGGGTCGGAAGTGAACATCACAACAAAATTTATGCCAACTGGTTGGCAAGCTGGCTCCCTAGGAGATAGGCCCTTCTCAACGCTTTCCTTTTCTTTTCACATTTGCATCACCAACTCTGAGCACCCACACCTGCATTACCTCTTGCACTTTTTTTTTTTTCGGCCTTCTTTTAAACAAACCATCTAAGAAAAGTAATGGGGAAAATATCCTGCGGCCTTCAAACAATTTTTAAAATGAAATCGGCAAATGGTAACTTTATTTTTTAATTTGAAGAAAGAGATTTATATGTAAGTAGAATTTCTTTAACACGCACATTTATTTTGGACGTTTTATTTTCCATGTTCCACAGTCTTAAATTAATTAAGTTAGTTTCCTATTTGAATGGTAGATTTCGAACAAAATTTACTCTGCCACTTCTATAATGGGTGCTTTATATATACATAAATATATATATATATTTTGTCTGATTAACAGTAAATCTAATTTGATTGTTCCTCTTGGATAACACTGAAATTGTATGCGCTTTGCTGCACTTAACAAAATTTAAGATTTCTTTATTATCGTGCTATACCAATGCTTTCATGTTGTGCCACTTGAGTAGTCCTCTTTGACCACCCTGAGCCGAACTGAGCTCAGCTTATGTGCGTTGTATGGGGTTCACAGGGCAAACACAATGTACTGTAGCTTTACTAACCAGATGCTTAAGGTTCCCTTTCTGCTGCTGCAACACAGAGAGCTACCACTAAAAAAAATACTGCATCTGTCTGTTCTTCTTCACATAAAAACCTGGCTGCTACTTCTTCTTTACAGTGCTGGTTGTCTTTAATACTACTGACCGTGATCATATAACTACTTAAAGCTCACTTCTCACTGACTTGTTCTCTATTAAAGTCCTAATGGAAGGCTGATACCCCTGTAGTGTGTGAATTGTAACCTTGGGAACAGAGAGCGAGCGATCACCTTCCTGTCTTGGCATAGTTGACAGCAGACCTCATGTGTTCTGACCTGGTTGGGTCAATGTTACGTGTATGGACCTGGATAATGTGATAAAAACAACATGACCTTGCTTCAGTATACAGTGCCTTCCACTCAGGGCAGTTTCTGTCTGCATACAGAACACATTCACAGATCTTTCTTGAGGGGTAAAGTTATAAAAAATGGTGTTGTGTTTGCAATAATCAACTTCCAGCTTCTTTTTTCCCCCTGCAGTTATATGCCTCTCTTTCCATGATACGTTTTGTCTACCTGAAACAATCTTCACTGCTTCCTAAAGCTGTTTTTCCCTTTTTACTTTCACTGACGACTTCTAAGTGGACCTTGAGATATCATGGTTGCAGCTGTGACTTTGCTTGCTTTATTATTTGAAACTGGAATTATAACTGTAAGTCAGAGGGAATCTGTTTTGGTAACTGACACTTCCTTCAAGGCAGAGTTGGTGAGCATGAATGACATGCAGATGACTTTTTTTTAAAAAAACATCTGGCCCATTTGAAGACGACTGAGTAACAAGGTGTGGATTGATTGATGTAGGATACCCTCCTTGCATGAACTGGTCAATTCTAGACACTGTTATATTCAGCATGGACAGGCATTTGCACTGTGCATGGAGGACGTCTAACATAGAGATCAGCACTCAGTTTGGGAATGAAGACATTTTGTGGTGGGAGAAGCTTTGCCTTGTGAACAAGCTCTGCTTTATTTACACAGCCTGTTTTGTATGTCATGTTTTTTGCCTTAGGGTCATTTCATTTGCCCTGATGTGTAATGCCAATGCGTCACTTATCGGGAACTGGCACTGAAAATGTTACTTAATAATCACCCAGAGTAACACAATCACACAATGTTAAAAGAAATGACAAAAATCAATTTGTTAGGAGTATGGTTTCCTTTGACTACTGGAATATATTATGGAAATATATAATGAATGTATAGTAGACAAGGGGGGGGGGGTAGCATTTAAACAGCACTTACTGTATAAGCTTGTCTCAGTTTAGTGTTGTGGTGGTATAGAGCAGCAGTTTTCAATGTTGGTCCTCACTGGTAATCCTGCTCCTCAGTCCCTAGATGATTGCTTTTTAAGTCTTCTGGCATCCGCAGGTGTAACCCTGACTTGATGGCCAGAATGAAAACCAGCAGGGCTCTGGTGCTGAGGACCACTGGCATAAAGTGTGAGTGTGCTAACATTGTTAGGATCCTATACCTTTCAAGTTCCAACGTAATACAAATATACACTCATGTACTCTTACTGTATGGAGTGACCCTTCCCTTCCTTCCCCAAGCGGGCCATTGCAACATCAACACCTCCCTGAAAGCACAAAGTCCAGTGCACAGCTTAGATCTTCTCAGCTTTTACCTGGATATGTGTACTTGATGAAAGTAGACCAAGGACTTGCTTGGACGAGCACAGAGAACATGGTTCTTAAACTGGGGGATAATAAATGAGACATGCATATGTGATATAATGTGCCTTTTGTTTTTTTTATTGTGGTGAATAAGAGTATGACTTTAAATGTGCAAGTGATTTTTGCATGCTTTAAAAATGTTTATGGTTACATTCATGCTCTTTTTATTTAGAACAAAATGGGATTTGCAGGTTAATTCAGCGCATAAAACCTTTTAAAATGACATTTTAGCTTCTTCCAAAGACTTAATAGCAAAACTGTCACTCCTACTTTATTTTGTATTTCTATGCGCCAAACTTACTGGTGCTTGTGTCAATGACATCACATTGGAGGGGGACGGGCTTTCCTGTAAACAAGAGTTGCAACCATGCATACATTTTATTTGATGAACAAATTATTTGTTGAAGTATTAATTGTGGCGCAAATTACATGTCTGCTATGGAGTGTGTAACAATAATAATTGAGTGCTGAGAACTGTTGCTCAAGCTGTCATGCATTACTGCAGACTGCTTGCTGCAGTATTTTTACGATGACATCATCCCCTTATCCCTTTTGAGGGAATACCACGTGGTTGCCGGCCAGAGATGCAACAATTTACGATGCACAAATTGAAAACAAACATTTTTTTTTTTTGTTACTGTAAGTAACGGGGCATACCGACGAAAAGAAATTCATGTTTACACGGAATTGCCGGTGTTATTACTGTGACATTCGAGCCTGTTTTGCTTCCACGGAGCCCTTTAACAGTTGGAACGAGAGACGTAGAATCTGATTGGTCAATGTCAAGGATACACAAAAATCAACCAATCAGATTGGTTGGCAGATTCAGGTGGTAAATCCTGATCCTGCCTCTGACTGTAACACGGCCCAGAGCTCTCAGCTCTCTCCCCTCGTAGTGTATTTTTGAGCCCTGCCTCGGTTGCTTCCCTTCCCCTGTGCCGCCATTAAAGCCCGTCCGCTTGATGTTTGGAAATCGGGAAGAGGATAAAAATGATTTAACGCGTCAAAGGAGACGGCCGAGGGACGGGACTAGGGGGGGGGTTCTTGCTCCGCGGTATGTATGGACCTTCAACTGCCAACTAAACGGCACCCCAAAGAAGTAAATATGCGGTTAGTGTTGGCCAAGTGAGAGAAGCCTGAGTTCGGATTGGAGTGGGTTTCTCTGGTCAGGGGGGGAAGCTCCGGGAAGCTCCATTTGTTTTGGCCGCAGTGGGGGAAACTGAGGAGTGTAAACACAGCGAAGCAAAGGTAAGGCTTTCAGCGTTAGCAGACCCTCTTGTGGAGTTAATAAGGGCCTCTCAAACGGTTAACACACAGTTAATCCCGTAATGTTAGCGAGCATCCAGCTAGGTTAGCTTGGCAGTAATTCCAGGCTGGCAACAGAACGCACGTAGCCTGACGTTAGTTGTCATGTAAGATAACAAACAGCTAGCTCGCTCCGTGGGGCTGTTTACAAGCGCTGTTAGTCAACTAATGTTAGCTGTATGTGCTCTTTCGACTTCTTATTAAACTGTTGAACTCCGCCTGTTTATTTCGTCCGATTGTGTTAATGTTGTGCACGAAACATAAGTAACACAAACAGGTTGAACGTGACTACTGTAGGTGTTAAACGTGGGCACTGTGTTTGATCGCTTTGCCTACAAAACATGCAGCTCTGGGGAGTCGTATCTCGCCTATGTGTTGAATATCTCACGGTGTGTTGGTAAACTTGGAGGCGTGGTGTAAACACAGTGCAACCAAGTCTTCCCCGAGCTGCCCCTCAGCGAGTAACGTTTAACTTTTTAACTTTTGGTGTAGTAAAAACTGTCCAGAATGAAACACGGGCCACATGTAGTTCGCATCATTCAGCTTCATATGTAAGTTAGGTGATAAGCTTTGGGGCGAATTCAATTTCAGTGCATCAGTAAGTGTCCTAACCGGTCACGCGCGTCCCTGCTGGGTGTCTGGTTTCATATGTCCTTGTCTCTTGTTACCCAGCTCGGTTGTAGGGCACATTTGACTGGTGTATGTAACTTACTGTATGCGTTTAAAGCCAGTTTCAAGTTTTATTAGAAACGAGGGGGCTCAGTGTTGCACTCCTGGCTGCACTCAGTCCTGGCACTTTGCTTTGTGGGTCTCCAAACATTGGTCCCCTACTTTTTTTTGTTGTTGTTGTTACAATTAAATGCCAGACCAAGAGCAGGCAGCACTGTAGATTTTTTGTTTGACAGTAAATGACCTAATGGCTCAGTGGCACAGGTGGCTGTAATAAAGCCTACTTTGGGCTGCTCTGTGTGTGTGTGTGTAAGGAGCATTATTGGAGAGATTTGCCACTGAAAACCTGGAAAGTTAAGCACCAAGCTGTTTGAATGCAGAAACATTTCTTTCAACTTTCTTTCTCAATATGTTTATTTGGCATAACATCAAAGTGTTTTGCTAAAATGCTATATATTTTTTTTATGCCCTAGTGTACTGCTTGCTGTGTGATCTCCTTAAGAGTGGATCTGCCGAGCTGAGAATCCCTCTGAACGGCAGGAAGCCTCCCTCGGTGGCGGTGCGACGATGACCGAGCTGGTTGCCAAGTGGGCATGTGAATACTGCACATACGAGAACTGGCCGTCAGCTATCAAGTGCACCATGTGCCGCGCTCAGAAGCCCAGCGGGGGTGCCATCATTACTGAGGAGCCCTTCAAGAGCAGCCCTGCTCTGGATGCCAGTCTGCATCAGTGGGACCCTGCAGGCCTCAGCAACAGCCCAACCCAGGGTGGTTCCAGCTTACTTATTTGTCCAGACTCCAGTGCCCGACCCCGTGTCCGCATTGCTGATGTACCTGAGACTAGTAGCAAGTGGTCATGCCACATGTGCACTTACTTGAACTGGCCTCGGGCCATCCGTTGCACCCAGTGCCTGTGCCAGAGGCTGCAGGCTCAACAACAACAGCATGGGCGACATGCGACCCATCAAGGACATCATACCCAGCAGCCACGCAGCCCCACGGAATCACCCCAGACCTCAGGCTCTGGATGCCGCCCTGCTCCCCCGGCCACCACTACAGACCCCTGTGAGGAATATAATGACCGTAACAGGCTCAACACTCATGCACGGCACTGGACCTGCACTGCCTGCACTTACGAGAACTGGGCCAAGGCACTCAAGTGTGTGGTTTGCGACCACCCCAGGCCAAACAGTCTGCTAGCTGAACCCATTGAACTGGCATCAGAGCCTGAGAGCCAACAACCTTCCTCAAAACTTAATGAACAGGACAGGGACAACAGGAGGGGTGTTGTTGGGCAAGGAGTTGGGAATGTGTTAGGTGGGCTGGGGGGTTGTAGCAGCAGTCAGAGGAGGTCACCCCCGACCTCAAAACGTGAGTCAGAGGTGAACATGGACTTTCAGAGGATTGAACTGGCATCAGGGGCTGGGATTGGGATCAAAGAGGAGCTGGAAGTGGATTTCAAAAAACTGAAGCAGATTAAGAACAGGATGAGAAGGACTGATTGGCTGTTCCTCAATGCCTGTGTTGGTGAGTTTCAAAAGTATAAGACTTTATTGAAGTGTATTCAACTTGTTTCCCTTGTGTTTTGTTATGTTATGAGGTGAGCATTGAGTCAACTGAATTGTATGAGCATGCCAACAGAGAAATGGGTGACTGAAACAGGATTTCCCAGAATTTGTTTGAACAATTAATATGGTTTTACCATCTGCCAGGTAATAGGTTGCAATTCAGTTTATAATATAATAATATGATTTGTGCCCTTCTGGTGTTGTTGATACACTGTATGCTTAGAAATCCCCTGCATTCATCTGGTGTAAAACCTACACAAAGTGTCCGGCCACCCACACTGCAGACTGGTGAATGTGGAGTGGGAGGGAGGATGAACATTTTAAGAACAACTAGTGATTCCTTCACTCACACCACTATCTCACTCTTTCTTTTGCCTTTGCCATGGCTACGTAGAGTTTGTTCTGCACACCCACTCAAACTCCAGTCCCTTTTCCCTGTCTCTTTGACAGACAATTCTTCAGTTTTACACTAAAAACACAGATTTGACAGCCACGTATGCATTTGATATCCCAATGAATCTCTCGTAGTGATGAATAGTTCTAGTCTTTTTCATACTGCTACATTCCTTAAAGCAAAGGAATCATCGGGTCTGAATGTCAGAGAAACGTCACCATAGTTAGTTTGCTTCTGGTCTCACACCGGGTCTCTTACTGCATGTGACATGGTGAATTCCCTCATGTCTGTGTGGCTTGTCCCCTTGGGACTAGGTCTCGTCTGGACGTTGTCTGTTCAGAAATGTCCCTTCTCCATCATCCTTTGAAGGATATGAAATCCAAGCTTGGTCCACAGTCTCTCCCTATTTGCCCACAAATTCATTAAATCACTTCATTTTTAGGTCTGCCACTAATGATTATTTTCATGAGCAATATCCCCCTATTATTTCCTCTAATAATCATTACAGCTTCCCAGAATGAAAGTAGACATATGCATATGCATGTTTTTTTAATCAGTGTTTCAATCAACAGTCCAAAACCCCCAAATATTCAGCTTACTGTCATATAAAACAATAGATCATACAATATGATATTCACATTTCAGGAGCAGGAATCAGAACAATTCAGCATTTTTGCTTGATAAAATAAAATTGTTGCCTATTTAGTAATGAATTAATTAACTATTTGTTTCATCTCTAGTGTCTGACTTCTTTGTTCTCAAATATTCCCACAATGGAACAAAAATGTAGCGTCCATAGTTTGCACACCACGTTTTTCCCAATCAACCCACAATGCAATGTTTCGCCGTAGCTTCTGAGAACACACACATGCAAGTGACACTAATGCCTCACCACGTCTGTCAGCCGTGACACAAGTTGATGATAATTCACAAGTCTTCGATATCCCAATTTAATGCTCACTATATAGCAAACTACTTAGTGTTAATTATGTAGGGAATAGTGAGTCTCACAGGACATCGAGAGACTTCACAGCCCATTTGGGCTGAGAATAGGCAAGTGAATCTGTCCTGTGTTGCTAGGTAGGTTTCCCTGTCATACACGTATAGACATTAGTGTTTGTAAACAGTGGTCTCAGAGTAGATGCTCTAGTTTCCAAAGGGACCTGCTGCACTAAAAATAGCATGACCCATGCATCAGAAGTAAGAAGTCATGGACAACAGCAATGACCTTTGCTCCTGCAGTGTGCATAACCCTAGACCAACTCCTTAAAGTCAATGGATGTTCCTTATATGCGTGGTGCTTACATGTGTGGTTACACCTGTCCAGGAAAAGCAGTATTAAGGCATTGGTTCTGGTCCATTTAGGCATCTATGTAAGAAATATCAGTGAGCTGACACACATGATACCAGGGAGCTTGCATTTAAATTGAATCCTGTGAATTACAAAATGTCCAGATATTGGACATAAAAAAGGAGTAAATTCTTCTTATTTGTTTAATTTGTGTTTCTGTAAGCTGGGGAATCCTCAAAGATTGTTTGCTTTATGGGAGCTACTGTAAAAGCTGTCTACCAAATAGGGGTTGCATCCATCTTGACAACTAATAATGTGTCACATTCAGCCCTAAATACTTATTTTCTTAAAGAGTTCTGCCAATGGAAGGAGATAGTTTCACTTGTCTCTAGTGCAGGTGCACAATAAGCAATAAGTATCTTGAAACACGAAGGCTACACTATGATAAAGAAAATGATCCTGATAAAAAATTAACATTGATTCATTTGCCTTTTTTATCCAAAGCGACAAACAACACGTCATGCCACAGTAGAAACAAAATAATTTGGAAACAGGTGAAGTAGTCTCACCTTATAATAAAGGTAAACTGTCTCGGTAAAAAGCTCACATTGCAGAAAAATAATAAGGCAGAGGAAGATTTTGTGATATATAGTAAGCAGTGTGGTTTGTCTTGTTCTGTTGGCCACTTTTAAATCCTAATTATGTTGTGCATCAATCTGTCAACCTTTTTCACTTAGCCAACATTTAGATTTCAATTTGAAGTGGCTGGTTTTGCAGGTAAATGTACCCATCACAAATAGACCTACTATAGTACTACCATTTGTCCGATCACTGTTGTTCATTTTCCTATGATCAAGGTGTGAAGGAGACCACTAGCCACATTATTGAAAGAACACTGTTCTTCTGTACTTCTGTAAAGACCAGCATCACTTAGCATGATCCATTCTGTCTCATCAGTCTGTCTTTAAGTGTACGCCTCTTTGCATGTTTGAGCCTTTTGTGTTCTCTAAAGGATCTGTGGGTACAGTACTGACTGCAGGGCTACAGGCACACCCACACTAATGGAGTGTATTGTGGAAAGTGGCTGTGATCCCTCTCTATCACACTGCGCTGCTATTGTGTAGTTTCTCTCCTCATCTCTCACAGTGCTAGCCAACTCCACATGGCACAGCGAGTCCTTCCACCCACTCCATGTCTCTCTCGCTCTAGGTCTCACTCACACACAGATTATGCAGCTGAGCATTGTGTGTGGTCCTTTGACGTGAGAACAAAAGCTCAACAGTGTTTTAATGTTGTCAAATGTGCGAGAGAATACTACACGGGCATTTACTGTATTTGCTAGAAATGGAAAGAGAAATTTTGTGAACCTGTGTAGCACTGAAATTAATTCACACTTTGAGGTTTGATTTGATTTTATTCTGTCATAACACAATTGTCAAAATAGTTTATTTCCCTTCAGCAGCTAATAACTTTGGCTGTATCTCACCGTGTTGCTGGTTTGATCACAGTAACTGAGGCTGGACTTAAACAGACAACTTTTCTTGTGTTGGGCTGATCGTTCAACCATCCACATTTCATTCTTCGTCCACTTTTATCAGTGTGTGTGTGTGTGTGTGTGTGTGTGTGTGTGTGTGTGTGTGTGTGTGTGTGTGTGTGTGTGTGTGTGTGTGTGTGTGTGTGTGTGTGTGTGTGTGTGTGTGTGTGTGTGTGTGTGTGTGTGTGTGTGTGTGTGTGTGTGTGTGTGTGTGTGCTATTGCTTTGGCTTAGGAGCTGGACTAAAAATATCCCTGTCCTCCAGCCCCCAGGACTGTTCACTATTGTACAGGAACTACATGCTCATCACTGCAACTTTTTTCCTTCCTTCCTACATTAAAATACAGAATAGACCAAATATGGTTCAGGCCTGAGCATCAGATGTGTACACATCCGGTTAATCAGTGGGCGTACAAGGGGAAGGTTTCAATGATGGATTACTATAATGATAAGTGTCTTAGCATTCTGACTTCAAAGCAAAAAACTGTAGACAGTTGTGTGCTGGTGGTTGGACATAAATAGCTTCTTGCAGATAGTAATATTTCCATTTGGCCAAAAAAGGTAAAGAAAAGCAAACATCTGCATCAAACATATCCTTCAACCCCCATGCTAAGATCTAAGCCTGAAGATTAAGAAGGGGAAAAAAATAACAGACATTACAGTGTGACCCCCTATTGTCTTTTTTCCTTGACTTCAAAGTCAGTGGTGTTTCGAAGCTGTTACAGCTGCGACAGAGATAAAGCACATTCTGATCTCTAATATTTTATACTTTTTGGTTGAGCACGGAATGTCCTCTGCACAAGGTTGTTCTCATGATAAGTCGTTTTTGTATCCGTGGTGTGCGATTTTTAACAAAAGTATTAAAAGAAAAAGTATTTAAAACCATTTATTAATGTGACCTTTTTCCTTATCCCTCTTTGTCTGAAAGGTGTTGTGGAAGGCGATCTGGCAGCTGTGGAGGCCTACAAGTCATCGGGAGGTGACATCGCACGACAGCTAACATCAGATGAGGTGCGCCTATTAAATCGGCCCTCAGCATTTGATGATGGCTTCACGCTGGTTCACCTCGCCATCCGCTTCCAGAGGCAGGACATGCTGGCTGTGTTACTCACAGAGGTCAGTAGAGACAACCAATGGGTTATTACTCTTTCAGGAATCTCCCTTCCCAGCTACTGGGTATCTGTGTGAGTTCTGTTTGCGCTGTAACCACACACTAGACTCTACCACTTAAAACAGTTACATGACGTGTTGGTAGATCATAGATCAGTGTGAATCATTCTGTACAACAAATATAAAATTGAAGTTCAAAGATTGAACATAATAATTTACATGCTTTGCTGGAGGATAAATTAGATGAGTTAAACATGCAGAGAACTTCAAACAAGGCATAACTCATTCTTGTTTTGGGAACAAACAAATGCCTCTATCAAGTGGAAAAAAAGTAAAAATTGGCTGAGCTGATAATCTAGCAACAGACTTAAGACACAGTAGTTTATTCAAAAATATTCTTTCTACGTGGCCAGTTCGGTCTGATTCATATGTTAACCATTAAAAAAAGCAGGATACCAAAAACAGTTTGAAAATTTGAGGGTGGTTGGTTGAAATTGCACCTTTTGAATTATGCTATTATTGCAGCTTTTTTTGTTGTTGTTGTGTCAGAGATTATGCAGCTTTTTCTTGTGAACTCAACATCCAATGAGATTAGCCAGGAGGAATCACAAGAGCAAAGGGTTTATAGAGAGGAAAGGGACTGCAATTCAGCCTCACACTACTCTCTCTGTGCTTGCAGGAGGTCAGATTTAGAGAAGCCTGGTGCACAGTTTATAATAATTTCACCTCCTGCTCCTGTATTCGTAATTATTTTATGTTATTAGGGATTATGATAACCAATGTTTTGTTAAAAAATGAGGTTTCCCTGGCGTCTGTTTAACAAGAAGGCTCACCGTGCATGTGTGTGCGTGTCTGCAGTGTGCTGAAGTTGATTGCCGCTCGCTTGCCGTTAGCACTGTGATCCCAGATTATCTGTACACACACCTCTCCTCCCACACTCTGTCATTGTCCCAGTATTTCCACGGGGGTCAGTGAATAAGCGCTGGATCATGCCCTGAAAAATGCTTTAAAGCTGAAAACATCTTGAACATCAAACACGGACAATTCTTTTCCTCACTCTGTCCTAGAGGCAATTTAGATTAGATTAGTGAAAGTAAAATTAGCTCAGGTCACAGAGTTGCCTACGTAAACAGACAAAAAGTAATGGCTTTTGTAAGTGTTCAGGCTCCAACTATGCTGAAAAACAAATTTGCACTTAGAATCACGTTGTTCTTACTGTATATGTGGAAAATCATTACTAGCCTAAGCCAAAAAGCAAACACTGTAATTCCTGCAGCCACAATTAATCGAAATATTCAATATATCGATAATATATCAAAATTGCTATATGCAATTGTGACAAAAGGTAAAATGTGTGACAAAACAGCATTATTAAATAGGACTATAGTGCTGCAGAGAGATGCCCTGACATACAAACATGTTTAATAGTTTTTCATTCCCACACTAATCATGAAATACATTTGTCAATTACCAATTACCATATTGTGCAGCCCTATTTTTAAACAGTGGTCCAACCTCTACTTCATTACTGCTGCCTTTTTATGTAATGTTTTTTGACAAAGGGATTTCTTCACTGAAGATCTCTTTATCTTTTTCTTGTAACACCTTTAGATCTTAGTTATTCACCTTATCAAAGTGACAAATGACTTATTCCATGCAGCTGAAGGTGGTGACTGTTTGGTTCTATTTCTCTTAGGCTGCAGTGTTGCATTTGATACAGTTGGTCACAGCGTGCAGCTACAACTACCTTAAAATCTTTTTTTAGCATCAGTTAACACAGCTATGTTTTTATTTTGTGGTTACTTTTGAAATACAGCCCTCCTCAAGTGTCAGATATGCTCTTGCCCAATTCTCACGCACCATCTCATACACTCTTTATATATTTAGATTATGCTTCCTTCCCTTTATCCTCTCCTCTCTGCAGGTGTCTCAACAGGCAGCCAAGTGTATTCCAGCCATGGTGTGTCCTGAGCTAACGGAGCAGATCCGCCGTGAGGTAGCGGCCTCTCTTCACCAGCGCAAGGGAGACTTCACCTGCTATTTCCTCACTGACTTGGTGACCTTCACCCTGCCGGCAGGTCAGCAACTTCTCAGAAAACAAACAAACAAATATGACAGAAAACATAGATTCCTTGGTGGAGGCTAAACACCACAGTGCACCCACAAATTCATGAATCTTAACATGAATTCCAGAAGCTTTTAAAGTATGCTTTCTGTGTTTCGTATAACTCAAAACTGAAGAAGCCCTGTCTAGCCATCCTCTCTGGCTTGCCAAGTGCGTGATAGAATACTTGTTTTGTTTACTTGTGGCATATGAAATTACTTGTTGTTCGGCTGCTGAGGGGACATAATGCCACAATTGTCTGTTTTCAACTGCCAGAAGACGGAGGCTACCTCTGGCTCACTGTTCGAGTATTGTTCTTACATACTGAGTATACCAGCCCGCCAACGATGGTGTCTCTCGTTCATAACAAAGCTGTATTTAGCATTTTTGCCAATGTCTCTCTGTAAAATTGCATGCATTCAATGCTAATTCTGTTGATTTTCATTGTGTGGAATAGCTTTTATGGTTCAGTTTGTTGCTAGTAGCTAAGCTAAGGATTTTTGTTATGCAGTGTTTTCAGGACAATGCAGACCTTGGCTTCTGGTCACTATAGAGAGCTATTCTGTTCAGTTCCACAAAGTCAATGCATTCATTTATTTTAGCTAAAGAATAAGCTACTGTGTGTGCTTCGAGCATGCAGTGAAAGCGAATGGCTATTGTGGAACGAACAAAACACGATCGCTTGAGTTGAAATGAGCCACGACAGAAACAATTCTAGTTGGCCTTTTCAGTCATTTGAGTTAAGTGTTATAACTAGTTTAAGTAGAGATGGATGCATTCATCAAATAATAAGTGAATAAAACAAAGACTTAATTTTACCTGCACCTGTTTCTCCTCTAATAACCCCTCTTTTGGTTTCTGTCATACAGTTCTCTTTGTTTTTTGTTTTTTTTCAGACATCGAGGACTTGCCCCCTGCAGTTCAGGAAAAACTGTTTGATGAGGTGCTGGACCGAGATGTACAAAAAGGTGAAATATTTACACTATCAACTTTGTGACTTAGTGTTGCAGTAACACCTGTCAGATGCTATGTTTACATATAGATGCAATTGCTTTGAGAGAGAGCGAGAGAGAGAAGCCAGATCGGGGATGACAACGATGGTCTGGTGGCTTGGCAAACAGAGGGAGCCCCCTCACAAACTGAATACTATAATGGGAAGGCTGCCGAATGCTGGCAGTGTTATATTACTTGTATTTTCCCTCTTGGCAACACAGTGTTTTGCCTGCCTGCTTGTCACTCTGCCAGACGGTCTGTCTTTATCGTGTGTACCAGTTGCGTCTGCCCTAATCAGTCTGATTGAGTTTTTCACGCGCACACGCGCAAACACACACACACACACACACACACACACACACACACACACACGACTTTCTTTCTTTGGTGTTCTGCTTATGTGTGTGTCGAATGTTGTGCACTGTAGTATAGATACAAAGAGAGACAGACACCCTTATTTCACCTTCAAGGTTTTCTCTGGGTGTGTTTGCTTGCACCTAACAACAACAGGTTTCTAGTAGAAACATGAAATGTCCAAGTGAACAAAAAAGCTTGTCTCTTTGCTCATGTTATGGGATTAAGACCAGGTCTATTAACACTACTTAAAACCTGATTACCTGGCCATGTAAACAACATTTCTTAAGGGTGCACGGTGTGTGTGCATTTGCAGGGAAAGTATCATGGTAGTAAGGAAGCATAGTGAAAGGAAAGCTCACTGCTAGGAGCTTCGTGTAGTTATGTCCAGAATAATTCAATACTCTTACAAAACTATATTGATCTTGAGCTTTTTACTTTTTAAACACAAAAACAACATAACTACTAAATAAATCAGTTCCCCAGAAAAGTCATTTGTAAATTTCACCTTGGTCATTGTAAGAAAAGACTGTGTTCTCCCACTACAGAGCCATTTGTCTCACTGCACCACCAGTTCAAATGCCCCAACCCCCCCAAAAAAATATCTGTTTAAGTGTATGTGCACCAGTACTGGTACACATACATGATAGTAGGAAGGGTAGAAATCTAATTTAAGAAGTATAATCTGATATTGCTTCAAAGCATCACACCCTCCATTTGAAATTCAGGAACAACAAGCTGTTTTGTTTCATGTTGGGCTGTGTTGGGCCAGTGTTTAGTCTGTTCAGCTGCAAGCATCAATGCAGCTTAAGGCAAAGTGTGACATTTTTTTATAATTAACCAAAAAAACAGTGGATGCCTTCAGTTGCACTTTGCAACATGAGTAAGACATATCTGTATACTGTATATCTTATCTGGTTTCCTGCCATAGCCACACATCTCACAGTCATCCGGTTTTGTGGTGTGCATGCAGATCTATGTAGACATTGTTATGTTAAATCTATTCTGACAGGTGTGAGTAACCATTAACATTCTCCATTAACATTAACAGTCCCTTCAAATGCCATCATCACCTATCTCACCATGCCCTCAAAAGAACCTTTGACCCCTCACACTCTTTCCCCCCCTCCCCCCTCCTCTCTTGTTCAGAACTCGAAGAGGAGTCTCCCATCATCAACTGGTCCCTGGAGCTCGGGACTAGGTTGGACAGTCGACTGTATGCGCTGTGGAACCGCACGGCCGGGGACTGTCTCCTCGATTCTGTGCTGCAGGCGACGTGGGGCATCTATGACAAGGACTCAGTGCTCCGCAAGACCCTCCACGACAGTCTGCACGACTGTTCTCACTGGTGAGGGCTACTAGGAATACAGAGACTAGGAATACAGATTACAGTGTGTTACATTCCTTTAAAACATAACCTGTAAACAGTATGGCATGCTAATTTGCATGTTATCTCAGGTATATTCAAACTGACCAGTAGACTGACTGACTGACATAATGCACCACACATTAACTTGAGCAAACATGTTGAATATACTGCATTTATGTCCACTAAATTCTTGACCATTGCAGCATTAAGTTGCAATATCAAAACATCCATATCACATCCATGTTTATCCTTATACTTACAAACATATTCAATTCAATTCAATTCAATTTTATTTGTATAGTGCCAATTCATAACAGAAGTATATATAACCTCTCAAACTCTGCTAGGGCGCCTGCATATGGCTGGCATTACTGTCTTTCAGAGCCTATTACAGCTAGTGAAGATACAGGTGTATATATATAACTAGATGACCTAAGGCATCAATTGGTAACAACCATGTCATGCTAGCTTGTCTAGAAGGGGCCTAGATAATGCTTCATATGGCTAAATTAATCACACGTGAGAGTGCGGCAGCCTGACACAGAGTGCAGAGGAACAGACAGACAGAGACATTTTCTAACATGGACACAGCGGATATTTTACAAAGCAAGAGTGATCACACCTGGTTGGTGCCAAAGACATTTGATACCAAGTTGGTTTCAATTGTTTCTTGAGGCTACGTCATTAACAACAAGCCTCCTCCACACGCAGCTCACCTGCTGTTGTGAAGACAAAATTGCAGGTGAAAAATCAAAAACGTGTCTTTTATGGTTCATCATATTGGAAGTATTACCATTAGCATAAGCCATACGTGTTGCACACACCACTTTTTTCCTTCATATGTGACTTCCATGATGCTCCTATACAGCATACCATATTTCTTTCTGCGCAAGCCTTTTTGACTTCATAGCCTATTTCAATTTACCGAAACAATACATACATACATACATACATACATACATACATACATACATAAATACATGCGCCAACCCGTGACTACTTGAACCGTTCCATCCCTATTTATAGCATATTATAAATACGAGGGTAAGCATCTAGCCAACTGAGCAGGTTGAGTTTTAGTGTCATGCTCAAGGACACAGAAATAGCTGAAGTTCAAGTTACACTTTGTTTTCCTTTTGCATAGCATGACTATGTTGGAAATTGGGATATGTGGTTTAGACGTTGGCATACATACCCAGAATCCAAAGCTGAGACTTTGATCTGAAAATGAAAAGCTTTGACTAGGGCTTTAGACCAGTTTGAGAACAGGCACATAGAGGAGATTAATAAACTCTAGTATAAAAATGGGATTGCTGAAAACACTGAAAAAAATTACTGTTTAGATATAATGAGTAATTGCCAGCCAACCTTAACCACAACAGAGAGGGAGGAATGCGGGGAATAGCAGTCCCACGCCTTTCTGCACAGAGAGGTCAAATAATGTCATATACAAAACGGTGTGTGTGTGTGTGTGTGTGTGTGTGATCTGCAGGTTTTACACGCGCTGGAAGGAGTGGGAGTCGTGGTATTCCCAGAGCTTCGGCCTGCACTTTTCACTCCGAGAGGAACAGTGGCAGGAAGACTGGGCTTTCATCCTTTCCCTGGCTAGTCAGGTACATGAAAGCAAATGCACATTAATATGGAGGACCGGAGCTTGATGTGCTTAAAATGTGACACACTAATGATGTATGAATTATGCAAGAAGCTTTACAGCTCCTTACTGCAGTATACTTAATCTGTAATGCCCTCTGAAAGTGCATCCTGTCTGTCATCAGCACTTCTCACTGCTCTGCGTGACCTCATATACTTAAGTATTTGGGCGGGTTGCTGTTATTGTATCTGTTATTAAATCTGGGTGTGAAAGCGCAGTAATTGTTTGTGTTTTTTATGTTTTAACACTCAGAGTATGCAGGGGTAACTTGGCAGAGGGAATGTACAGTATTCAAGAATCCTTGCTTTGTAGTTTTACCGACACCGCCCTTCTAACTGCTTTTTCCCTCCGTGTTGTGTTTTCTCTTTTTAACAGCCAGGATCAAGCTTGGAGCAGACCCACATTTTTGTTCTTGCACACATACTTCGTAGGCCTATTATCGTCTATGGAGTGAAGTATTACAAAAGTTTCCGTGGTGAAACACTCGGGTACACTCGTTTTCAAGGTGAGCAGTTATTTGAGTGTTTGGACTCATGTTGTTTTGGTCAGATATCATAAAATGTTGAGAGAAGCTCCATTCCAGTGGGTGTAGAAGGACTAGACTTTGTGAAATAGCTGCAGCCTACATGTGTCTGCATAGCTTACATAGCTGACATAACTGCCCCTCTGATCTGTCCGTAATTGCTATTTACAACATGCATCAGTCTAGTGTCTTTCATTTAACGCCTATTTTAGTACTGTGTGACTCAAAATAACATAAACAACATAACAAAAACCCCCCCGCCTGTCATATGAGCACATTTAGAAGTGCATTGTGATGCTGGGAAAGTGTTCGATACACACACACACACACACACACACACACACACACACACACACACACACACACACACACAGAGATATGTTTTAACATATGTAAACCATCAGAACCCCGAGTCAAACAATCCAGCGAGTGTGGAATGCGGGGTCCACGTTTATGGCTAACAGTAAAAACAGCCTGGACTCAGTTTGCCTGCTGAGTGATGCTGTACAGAGGATGATGAAAGTGCTCTGTAATGGCCAACTGCTTGTGGTAAAGCCTGCCTGATGGATCCGTGATTTACTGTTGCCAGGAGCAAATGTAAAACACACAGAGGGAGGCGTGCCTATGGGTGCCTATAGGGAGAGGAGCTCAGTTTTAAAGTGGTGACCAAGTGAACCCAGTAAAAACACAGAGGTTACTGGGAGAGGAGGTAAACAGAGGCTTCTCAATTGTGGTGTCGGTTACAGAGGAATTCATGAGGTGTGAGAGCTGCTTTGTGTATTATGGAACTGAAGGTCTATGAGACATGAATACTGTCTGTATTGTGTTTTCTGCATTGTTTTGTGTCATTCTGAAGTCAGCAGTGACAGTGTTAACACAATTACTGTACTGAAGTACACTTATAGGTCAATGCTGGTATATTTTTACTTGAGCATTTCCATTTTCTGCTACGTTATACTCCACTACATTTCAGAGGGGAAAAAATCCTTTTTACTCCTATTTGACAGCTATAGTTATTTTGCAGATTTTACATACAAACCATATGAACAGTTTATAAAATATGATGCATTGATACTAATTAAACTTCTTTACAGTATATGAAATCGTTAAAACCCGCTCCACCTCAACCAACTAAAGTATTAAAATGTTTTATTTGTGATTATGCATCAGTAAAAATAATCCTATAACGTAACTGTCATGGACCATCTTTCTGCATGACGAGTACTTAAACTATAAATACATTTTACATGTTACACGATAATACTTATTATATAATACTTATTATATAATACTTATAATATTCTAATTAAGATTTTGAATGCAGGACTTGTAATAGTATTATTACATTGTGGTATTGCTACTTTAATGTAAAGGATATACTTGTTCCACCACTTCATATTTCTTCCTCTCCTTTATTTTTCCTGCCCACTGTGGCCAAAAATGTGTATCATTAAAATGATAGCCTTTAATTTACTGTATTATAAATATATTTTTTTGATACAAAAGAAAGAAAGTGTTATTGAAGGGCAAAACCGAAAATACAGAAACACATTAATGCATTCTCCCCTGAACAAAGCGTCAAAAATAACTACTGAGGTTAATTATGTCATATTCAAAATGATAATGTATTATGAGCAACGCTAAAGGACATTTTTGTTCACTTTGAGAGTATGTTTCATTACACTTAACACTAGTTAAGCTTATATTGCCACATATGCCACTTTGAAAGGGATGAACCAAGGTAAATTAATTCTTAATTATTCTGAAACATTCATGATACAGTCAATTAAAATAAGTAATTATTCAGAAAAGCGAGAAAACAATTGAATGTATTTAAGTAAAGCAGGGTTCCTTTGTTCGCAGTGGGAAAACCTGCTGTAATGAGTGTGGGCAAGCGCCCCACAAAAGTAAATTAATGTGGAGTGTGACCAACAATTATGCAATTCCTTATTATTTACAATACATACATACTTATGTTTACTGTCTGTGTCAGGACTAGACCCCCCCCCGGCTTTGTAAATTCCATTTGTCCATTTGTTGGAAAATGATTGAAACAAATTCTCTCCCTCCTCCTCTCCCTCTAGGTGTGTACTTGCCCCTTTTGTGGGAGCAGAGCTTCTGCTGGAAGAGCCCCATTGCTCTGGGCTACACGCGGGGCCACTTCTCAGCACTGGTGGCCATGGAGAACGATGGCTTTGACAATCGCGGCGCTGGCGCCAACCTAAACACAGATGATGACGTGACCGTCACGTTCCTACCGCTGGTCGACAGCGAGAGGAAACTGCTTCACATTCACTTCCTCTCAGCGCAGGAAGTAAGGACCAGATTTCTTGTTTGTCCCTTTGAATCTAGCTTATGATTGTTTTTTGTTACAAGCATGAAACCTGTTTACTTGTAATATTTGTGCAAGAGGTTTCTCTCCTCCGTGTCCTCCATCCCGCATCGTGATGTCAAAGATATAATATAATCCGTCCTGCAGGTTATGTCTTTAAAAAATGTTTTCTGGTTGGCTCATATCAATTTAAACTACTAAAATAAAAACACAGTTGCTTTTAAAAAATTATGCAATAATGGCAGGGGTCAAAGGTGCAAAGGGTAGATGGGGCGAGAGCAGGTTTCAGGTCTTCATTCATTGTTTGGCAGCCAAAAAAAGGTACGACTCAAAAATGGATAGAAACAGCTTTTTGCATGTTTTGTTCAGTATGTAGTACTCCTGAGATGACAGTAGCAAGCTAATTTGAGACCCCTGGTGCAAGAGACACATCTTCAGCAGGAGTGTGTATGAGCTCCTACGGTTAGACTGGTGATATGGCTCCCTCTGATGGCTGTATTTGTTTCTCCCTGTCCCTCAGATGGGTAATGAAGAGCAACAGGAGAAGCTGCTGCGGGAGTGGTTGGACTGCTGTGTGACAGAGGGCGGGGTTCTGGTGGCTCTTCAGAAAAGCTCCCGCCGCCGCAACCACCCGCTCGTCACCCAGATGGTGGAGAAGTGGCTGGATGGCTACCGGCAGATCCGCCCCTGCGCGTCTTTGTCTGACGGCGAAGAGGAGGAGGAGGACGACGACGAGTGACAAAACTGAAGTGGGGGGTGGGGGGAGGGGGCAGTCTGCGGGGGGGGGGGCAGGACACCTCCCCTGCTCCTTTCTCTTACAGTTTTTTTTTTCCTTTGATTTTTGTTTTCCTTTCCTGACACGGACAAACTGTGAAAGCCTTCAGGAGAGGACAGGGAACCACAGGCCCCCCCACCCACCTTCCACCTCTGACAGAAGACACTGCTACTCTTCTAGCACACGCAGGCACTTGGTTAACACTTAAAACACATTCAACACTTTACAGACTCCGCTGCTGCTCAGCACAGAATCGAGAGAATAAAGGTTTACGAATGCAAACGACCTTTTGATTTGTTTGATTTTCAAATGTAAAGGAAAAAAGGAAACTCTATCCATAGATGTAAATGCATGTGGTTGTTTAAAAAAAAAAAAAGAGTATAAGGAAATATACCAGCATTGACTCAAATCAACACTTTATATCTGTTCAGTGTGGGCACTGACAAAAGCACACTTCCAAATTGATCTTTTTGATGTTTTTCAAGTTGTATAAGAGTTGGCTTCTTTAGCATTTTGTTTTTGAATGGGCAGGGACAAAGCCAATAAATATCATTATCTTTAGAGAACCAGAGATTGTGTAATAATAAAAGACTTTAATCCTTATTAATAAGCACTGCACATTTATTAAAACATTTCTATATAAATACAGTATCATTGCTTGAATTAAGGTCATATATGAAGCTCTTGAAAAGGGAGATGTTCCCTTTACAAGTCGAATCTACACTCATTGAGGTTTCACACACAAACATTCATGTTGGATCTTTGGTTTACCTTTTTTTTTTTTTTTCAGACTGGTTGAACTGAGAAGTTGTATGTGTGTATGTGTGTGTGTGTGTGTGTGTGTGGTTTTTCTTCTCTGAACTACATATTTATTGTTTGGAAACTTATTTGAGCTAATAAGAGCTTTCTGTATTATTTTTTTTCTCTCCTTTTTGTGGTTTTGTTAATTATTCTCTCAATCTTGATGAAGACACATTGCACAGAAACACTGTTGCTGTGAGGAAAGAACCAATCATGAAATCATCAGTGAAAAGTTTACTTATGTTTAATGATTTAGTACCTCATCTGGATGCCTAAAATCTGGTGCTTTTTGTTTTTCTTGGGCAGACGTGTGTGGGAGTGAGACGCGTTCAATGTCGACATAAACCCAGAAGTCACACTTGTCTTGTTGTTTCCCCCCTTTTCCTACCCCCCCCATCCTTATAGCATTTGTTGTCACGGTCACCCTCATGGTACACGTCACTTCACCTCCTCTGCAACGCCTGTTTGTTGTCATTATGTGAAACCACCTTTATGTTTTTGATCAAGGTCGTTGTGAGAGACGGCAACATTTAAAACCAAAGCTGACAGGAAAAAAAAGAAAAAAACACAAGTTGTCGTTACTTTTTTTTTGCTGTGAATGTTTGCATTTTGTTTTTCCTTTGCCATTGCGTACTGTAACCCTCTTTCGTGTTTCATTCAAGTCATACACGTTTTTTGAGCATCACCTGTATGTTGCTTTGTATTTATGCAATAGTTGCAGTTGTGACTATGATGGTTTGTGGATTTAGGCCTGACTTCACTATACAGAGTGTAACGCAAAGAACAGGCAAATAAGGAAAAAAAATAAAGGAAAACCTTTTTGAATGTCCAACTAAACTGTTTTCTTTCTGATATTGTTAGCTAGTAATTCTGTTATTTCATTTATCGGTTAAAGCTGTTTTACATATTTAATTCAGATAAGAAACACTTAACCTGTCATCGTCATGTCGCTAGATTTCTCTTTAAATAGGAATTCTGTGTCACTTTCACAGTATGTTCTTGAAGCACATTTCTGTAGCACCCCCTAGTGGATTCAAAATGTGTGGCACGTAAGTATAAGCAGGTCAATTGAAAGTCATTATGAAACGAACACTTCTGACAAAATATTTGAATAAACAATATATAATGCACTATAATGTACTTGTAAGCAGATGTAAAGACATGTAGTATAAATGTGTTGGTAAAGTCATGATTATTAAGCTTGAAGGTCTGGGACTAATAATTATTTCCACTATCGATTACTCTGATGATGAATTCATAGTTTCTTCACAGTTTCCTAAAATTCAAGTTTTGTCCAACCAATGTTGGTTTGGGAGTTATCAAAATAGTTGCCTATTACCTTTCTTTTGATTGACTAATTGATTAATTAACTAATTGTTGTAGCTCATGTAATTATTATAGTCATTCAAGGTACACCAAGGTCTAGATTTCTTCTGGAACTTTCAGCCTTATCTTATGTCCTTCATCAGTGGATGGAGTTTGCTCAGTTGCCACTGAGAGTAAAGAGGAAGTATTTACAAATAAATCTAAATAAATAAAGACATATAATGGATATAATAATATAATAGTAAATTAAATAAATAAATACTTAATATTTAATCATCGTATCCAGTATGAAGACAAATGTTAAAAAATGTCAATCATTCATTAGTTGTTTATACACTAGTTACAGATGCTTCACAGTCAACTTATACATTAATAAACACTTAAAATGTTTATCTCCTTACAACTACAATATAGTGTGTTAACTTGCAGTAACTGATGGTAACACACTATCAGATAGTTCAGAGATTATTTGTAACATTTCAACTGTTTTTGTTTTGGCTGTAAATGTTAACCATATTATCTATTATATGTGACAATTTATGAATATACCCTGACCAAGAGTGGTGTAATATCAAACAACAGTTGCTGAATCTGTTGAAATGTTACAAATACTCTCTGCAGACAGACTATCCAAATGAAGTGTTACCTTTTTCACACTTGGGGGCAGCAGAAACAAGCTGTAAACACATCTGACATTAGATCTTTTCATTAGTTATTAGTTAATATGGTGATTCTTGGCATTAACTGTTGCTATGTATACACCCAGCAGTTACAGAGAAACATTAACATTCATTTTGAGTTGTGTTTGTGTCCACCTAACTTTGTCTGGTTCTACACAGAAAGTGTACAGTGGCCGATATTTTTTTTTCACAGGATGGCATGACGTTCCCCCTGCTCTGCCTAACCCTAACCAATCTCACTCCTCATGCCTAAATCTAACCAACCAAATCAATGAAAGCAACAAGTACTAGCCAATCAGAGGCAGAGTAGGGCAGGTCATGACTTCACCACCCTGTGAAAAAAGAAATTAGAGTAAAGTGGGGTTTTCTACAGCAGAAAACGACTCAGTGAGAGCGGGGAGAGTCGACCAAAACAATATTGTTTCAGGCCACTAATCGAATCACACACCTCATGGCTGACTAAGGTACTTTAAACCTGTTGGCATTCGACTGCTGCAATTGTTTCTCTACTCCTCTTAACTACATCTCACCACACATACACGATACACATATTTTTTAGATTTGAGGATATCATTATCGTTGATGTCCATCACTTATAAACAGTCATAAATCCACTTAGAAATCATAAAAAAGATGCATCTTATAACTCCAAAGAACCTGCCTGAGAATTAACACATTTATTAATTGTCTTCAGTATCAAAGTAAACCAGTGATATCTGTCTGTACATCAATGGATACACTGCAGACACCAACTGCTAATGGCTAATTCGGCATACTTTTAATGATGGTCTGCTTAAATGTAAACTAATATAGGGCTTAGGTATTAGCCCATAGCAAAACTCCATAATACTCATCCTGTTAACAAGCATTATGGGAACTGTATTTTTAAAAGTTGGAGCATGATTATCTACCTAGTAAAAGAAAGAATAATAGGTGCCAAAATCCATTTATATAATTTTTTTTTTATGTTAGCTGCACAATAAACTTATTTTTTGACATTTCTGACATTGACCATGTCACAATTTGAGAATTTAGAGGATTTTTAAGCAACTTTTAAATAAGTTAAAGCATCCAGGAGAATTAAATATCCCACAAATGTTCCACAGAGTCAATCATCAATCAGAACAGTAAGTTTTATTTATTGTTTCCAGCTGCACTGTATGCTATATGTTCACCTTGTACAAGAAACAAATACAAATACTCACACTAAAAACCAAACAATCTGCTAGCAGCCGTCTCTTGCTAACGTCGTGGGGCTAAAAGGAATGAATGTGGCTGCTGTTGTTCACAGAGGGCACGATGCCTCCGAGAGCCACAGCTGGATTTCATTAGAGCAGAAAAACAAAGAAACTATAAGGAGGAGAGGGTGGGGTCGTTCACATAAGACTATGATTATAAGAACATTTAACAAGGCAATACAAATCTAACAGGACTGAAAACCTTGAACATCAAAAAACGTACATTTGATATATAAAAAAATACCACAATGGAGAAAGAGGTGGAGACATGAAAAGCGATAATCCAGACTTGTTTTTTTTCCCCCCATTTCTGTTTAGATTTGGACATATTTGAGGGTTAATATTTTTTCCTGAGTCAGTAAGAGATTTTTTTTTTTTTCCCAAACACTTTCCTACCTCGCTAGCTGGTGCTGCAATGTACTGTAGGTCCTTTGGATGCGAACAGATAACATTTGGGACGCTGTTCGTGACAATAACCAAATATCGTAGGTACCTCAGTTCAGCAGAGTTGGAAAAGTTACAACAGCAATATTTAATTGAGATGACACACTCAACAGAAAATATCTAACCACGAATGGTCGTTTTCTTTTTTATCTTCTTGCCATTTTTTGGTTGAAAAGGGTCTTTTTTTTTTCTCTTTTTTTTTTACCTCATAAGCCAAAATATTCTTCCTGGAACTGGAAAACCACATCTGCTGCCCCGCATCTCGTCTCTACATTCAGGGGCCACCAGCCACGACGATTGGAAAAAAAGAAGCAAAGATGGAGTCCAGATTTTTCTGACAGAGACGGCAGATGCTGCTGTTGTCATCAGCTGACTTTTCTTGTCTGTTAAACATACGTGTAACTGTAAATCCATTCATTTTCACACACTGAAGAACAGAAAAACAAAAAAAAACAGATATTCACTTGCAACAGAAACACAGAATATAGGATAAACAGAAGAAAATAAAAAAAAACAAAAACAAAATAACACAGGACATTTTTGCGCTGAAATGGGTGAAACTGACGAGGGAGGAGGGAAAGCGGAGGCTCGACGGATCGTTTATTAAGTCCCTGTCCCTTCAGCCTCCCCCCTTTAAAAGTAGGGAGCGTGGGTCATGTTTCCATCCTGCACGTGGTAAAGTCAACGTGTCCCAGGAGTCAGGAGGAATTCTCCCTAAAATATACTCAAAAAAATAAAGATAAAAACAAAAACATCACTTAAATCAAGGACGAACAGAAACAGATTATGGAGGGGGGGGGGGGAGGTTTCCAATCTTCGGCGCATGAGTTTGACCGTCAGTACCATCTCAGTGTGGCAGCTCGTGTGTGTGTGTGTGTGTGTGTGTGTGTATTAACATCCGCTGTCCTCACTTGGGCTTAGTGGTTTCATACAAAAAGAAGACGTGTGAAACGTTGCCCGGCAGGCAGTCTGCTGGTAGGTTCAGATGGCTGAAGTCAAGCGTACAAGTTGGATGGTTGAGTTGGCCGGTCGCTGGGTTTTCTTTTAGTTTACATCAGGTTTTCAGCCCCCCTTTTGCTCGGTTGCGGCAGCAGTCCTACGGCTCAGTCATGTGCTCTCTCATGGGGTCGCCATGTTTGGAGGGTTGGTTGGGGGAGGTGGCCTGTGACGGATGGGTACCGGGGGGCAGGGTGTGGGCGATGGGCACTCCCCCAGGCACCAACCCCTCCATAGATCCGGGAATTCCGCCAGGGGCAACACCCACCACGCCAGGAGGGAATCTGGAGATGGACAGGAGGTGATCAGCAGGCGTGATAAAGAGGAAAGGAAAACTGGTGAACTGAAAGTCACTTTTTCTATTTAAAAGTATGCTGCTGCCATACGCCAAATTATTTTCCCACTACGAAGCGGAAAATAAAATGTTTTGCTTCTGATCATTACTGTCTGAAGTGGGATTTCAAAGCAACTTTAATTCATTAGAGTAAGCAAATACCAAATCAATACATGAGAGCTGTGAAATTTAAAATGAATTACATATACTGATGTACTTTTGGGGACACAAATGAACATTAAAAAGAATCAAAACATCTTGTTTTTTGGCAGGCTCACTAAGCATCATCAACTCTAAGAAACAAAATATTGAGTAATGGTTAAACAATGCAAGGAGCACTGCAGCATGGAGGCAATACATGAGAATATTAGGGCTCATACTCTGGTGCAGGGAAGTACTTTAAAGGGCCATTCACCCAAATTACAAAACAATATATGAGTTCTCACTTTCCCCCCCATTTAGCCATACAGATAGTTTTGGCTTGGAAGTTGATAAAAATACATTAAAACAGGAATAGAGTCCCCAGTAAGCGAGATATGTCTTTATAATTTGGGTGAAACCAATACTTTATTACAGGGAGCTGAAAGGAAAAAAGTGTGTGTGTGTGTGGGGGGGGGGGGGACTCTTATTGCAAACACAACAACTGATAATATTCCAGGTTTGTTGCTAGGGGTTTTCCTTGGTGAACTATAGCGTGACCCTTATCCCAGTTTCCCACCAAATGAGTATCTCTGTATCTTTCTCTCTTCCTCTCAGTGACTTAATTCCATGTCCTCTTCCTGTCGCTGAAAGAACTCCACAACTACAACCTTCCTGTTTTCTTTCTTTACCTGTCACTTCACTATTTAAAAGAAAAAGTATTATTTTAATCCTTCCACTTCTGACAATTTGTATCCTGAATCGCTGCTGAGAGAATAAAGGCAACTACTACTACTACTCTCGTTTTCCAGTCATATGTGGCTGTGACTGTATTGTAAATGTCCACCATTAGAGTGATCCTGTGTGCTATGTTTCAGTTTCAGGTTGGGGAGGGGGGAGTGTGTTTGGGGAATTGATGAGATGCTGGGTAGAGTGGGTACAGTTACAGCACATGTGAGTTAAGAGTGTGAAGCAGAAACAAAGGCTACAGATTTCAATGGAATTTGGTTTAATTAATGATGTTGTTCATTTGCCCTGGCCTGTGGGCCAGCAGTGGTAGTATTCATTTACCTGGTTGAGAATTAGGTATATAATTTGTCCTGCATTCCCCCCGTTGCTATGGCCTGTACCATGGTTTGGTTCACTCGGCTGTGTGAGAGAAGCAGTTCATTCTGGTTGAGACAATATAGAGACTGAGAAACGAAGAGCCTAAACTTAACAAGGGATAAATTCATTTGGGCCAATTCTATGTATAAATATGCCACAAAAACTAGGACCCAGCCTAATATTCAGGAAAAGAAAGTCAGAATTGTGACAAACATACATTTGAACATCTAGACTACCCCTCCCCCACGTGTTAAGCCTCATCTGCTGCAGGTGTCGAGGTGACACAGGTGATCTCTGTGCGATGAGAGCGGCCTTCTGGGTAAATCCACCTCCTACCTGTAGGCGGCACCATTGATCTCAGGGTGAACTTGTGGCTGCTGCTGCTCCATCATCCCCCAGGGTGCTGTGGTGACAAAGAACTCTTTGTTGACGCAGTTTCGGAGGCTGTCAGGAATACGGCCTGTGTCGGGGCGAGAGTGGACACTGGTGAGCTGAGGAAAAAGCAAAATGCGGGAATGCGTGCGATTAAAGACTTCTCCGTACCAGTGATGGCTCGGCGTATTTCTGTGGCGGCGGCTTCTCTCATCTCCAGCGACGCCTGCTCGCTGTACCAGGCGGTGTGGGGTGTGCAGATCAAGTTGGGGGCGTCTTTCAGAGGACCTTGGGAAAAACTGTTCAACAGTAAATGAAAGACAAAGATAAACACAGATTAAGGTATGCAAGAGGGAGAAAACACAGACACCAAACTGATTTTCTTGATATTACTGGGACTTCTGTACAGGGTTTCTGGAGGTTTCTACTGGATAGATTTAAGACTTTTTAAAACCATTATGAATGCAATTTCATTTCATGTCCATACTGGCAAAACTAAGGACTAAGGATATGAAGGAAAATCAGTATTGGTTCCATGTCGGTTTCATTTTTTAGTTGTTACAGGATAATAAATTCAAAATCACATTTAAAAGTGGGACTGAAATATGCAACTTTACAACTTTATGCAAGTAACATTAACACCATTAATCCAATCAACTTTTTAAGATGTGGATAAATCATATTTAAGATATTTTTAATAGGCCTAAAATTGGAATTACCAGAATTTAGTCTTTACTTTAAATTATTAGGGGGTATTAGCACATATTATTTTCCTTTTGTACATATTTGAGACTCTTCTCATGAACACTAAAGTCAAACCATGTTTTACAAACCAAACTGAATCAATTTGGTTAAAGGCTTTTTAGATATATTAGCTAATAGATCATAAACACCTGAAAGGCTCCGACTCGTGGACGTCCAATGCGGCTCCCCGTATCCTGCCTTCTTTCAGGGCCTGAGCCAAAGCTTTCTCATCCACCAGACCTCCCCGCGCCGAGTTGACCAGGAAAGCACCTTGACGCATCTATACACACACACACACACACACACACACACACACACACACACACACACACACACACACACACACACACACAGCAGCAGCGAGAGCACAGCGTTTATTTTCAGCATTCAACATTTCAACATGTGTGGCTTTGAGATTGCACACCCAGAGGTGCTGTTATAGCTCAATGCTGCGTGGGAAGAATTTCTTTCTTTTAAACCCAACATGGGGGGAAAAACAAGTGCTTTTCAAATAAAGAAAGACAAGACAACAAAAGGATATGGAAAGAAAGGGGACATTTAAGTGACACTAATCCCTTCATCTTCACAGAAGCTCTTCAGAATACTTAAAAACACCAGCATGTAAGAGATGGTGCAGATGAACATACATTGTATTTAACTTGATACTCTTTCTTATAAGCTAACAACACAATCAGTGAAGACATTCACTTTTGAAAGAGATGTCAGATTCAGCTGCACGGCTCCCAGTTATTAAAACCATGGAATTTAACACAACCCGCAGTTCATGTTACGTCCTCCAGGTGGCAGCGGTGGTCAGGAGAACGCTGAAAGGATAGCCATTACATTTTGGGGGTTAAAGCGCATGTCGTGGTTAGCTTAGCTGCTGATTCACCATGCCTAGCCTGGCAAGCCCACTCAGCTGGCAACTGTAACTTGGCCGGTTAGTAGCATTCCTTGGCTCGTCACCAACCGCGATATATTGGCAGCTCACAATAGGTGTGGTGTGCTCCTCAAAGTGTGCAAGTTCACAAACATACCATGGACTTTATACCATCTACCTGCTGATAAAAGCTCTTTTTTTTACTGGTTTATAATAAAAGAACATTAGATAAAATAATTACTGTGTTCTGTTTGGGTCCAAATGATGATTGAAATGTGTTACTAAGACATAAATGACACAATTCAGCCTTAAAGTCAGTAAACTTGGCTCGTTTTTTGGTGAACAAGCACACAAACATGCTCCTACGCCCACTACAGACACACACACACTTCGGCAATGTGTCACACTGACCTGAGAGTTATGAAAGAACAGAAACTGTGAGGAAGAACAGGCCGATTACAGCGAATCCTCCCACCACTTTACCGACGATAACGCAAAAAAAAATGTCAGCACCGCCATACACCCCAACATGTAAATCTCTCTGATTCTGACGCTGTTCTGTTTCTTTTGCATGTGCTTGTTCTGGGTATCTACCTACTCATTAAAAAGGTTGTTTAAACTGGAAGAACTGGAAGTTGCCAGCAGAGGAGCACTGGCAGCTAAGGAACGCCAGTGGCTAGCCAAGTCAGCTCCCAGTCTGCTGGGTTATAGCTGTACTACAAACCTCTGGGGATCATTAGCCTAGTGAGGAGAATGTGCAGCCTGCATTGGAGGGTAATGAGAAAGCTTCAGCCAATCGAGCTTTATCGGTTTTTGATTAATTACAGGCTGTGTCAGCTCCTCAGACCGTCATCTTTAATGAGAGATAGTAAAATCAGTTTCCTTTATCTTCCATCACCTGAGATTTACAATTACTTTCTACCTGTTTGATGGTGAAGTCGTTGATGAGGTGGTGGTTGTGTTCGTTCAGGTTGCAGTGCAGGGAGACGCAGTCGCTCTGGTAGAGCAGGTCCTGGAGCGTGTAGACTCGCTGAACGCCCAGCGAGCGCTCCAAGCCGTCCTGGAGGTAGGGGTCGTAGAAGATCACGTTGAAGCCGAACGCCTTGGCCCGCATTGCCACCGCCTGGCCTGATCGACCTGAGGTGGGCATGAAATGGACAGAAAGCACGGACTGAGAGACGAATCGGGTTCTAATAGCTTGTTTTTAATATTATTATTATATTATTATGATTAGTCTATTTGTTATTTGACAAAATTCTATTGCTTTAACATTCATGGACCCCAAGGGTGAAACCTACTGATTCTGTTGATCCCCTGACATTTCCTCTAACGTCACCAGCAGTTCAAAGTTTTCAATTATTCTGGGAGATAACTCAGCATCTACTGGATGGATCGGCACAAACTGTTATTGTTTCCAGACAATATATCCTAATAACTACTCTCCTGAGTTTCTGAGTGAAACCTCTCTACAACTATTTCATGGATTGCCAAGAAATTTGACATTCTGACACAAAATACATTTATGTTCCCTTCAAGATGAATTATAATCTGTGTTTAATGCTAATTAGCAACTATTAGCATGCTAACCCACTACACTAACTTGGTTCTAATAACATGGTAAACATTAGCCTATACCTAAACATCATGTTAGTACTGTCATTGTGAGCTTGTTAGCATTTAGCTCAAAGCACCGCTGTGTCCAGCCTCATAGAGCTGCTAGTGTGGCTGTAGACTCCGATTGGTTATTGGTCAATAATAAAAAGAAGATTTTTTGAAGCTCTAATGAGTACCAACAAATGGGTAAGCCAGAAAACAAAATAAAAACACAATAAAAGTAGGACTCTCACAATGTGTAAAGGGGCAGATAAATTAAGATACCTTTTCATATAGCTAAAAGAAGTTAAAAAAAAGTCCCTTTTTCTAGTAACTGAGACAGATCTCAAGAGTTATGGATATTCAGCCGCTGTCAACCAAAAAACAAACAATCCACTGTTTAAGGAGGACTGCCCACTCACCTTTGAGTATAAACAAAACAATAAGCAGGTCAAGTTTGGACATTCATTCTGAACTCCAGCCTCGAGCACAAACACTCCCACATATGCTACCATATGCTCTCGTTAACGCGACACCGAATACACTCTGAATGCACCCCCAAAGTAGCAGCTCACCAAATCCGATGAGGCCAAGCGTCTCTCCTCGGATCCTGGCCGCCCCCGACGCCACCTCCCGTATCTGCTCTACACTCTGGACCCGCGTGCCCTCCCGGAGAGCCTGGTACAGCCAGGTGTTTCGCCGGTACAGGTTGAGTATGTGACAAAGTGTTGAGTCTGCTGTTTCTTCTACCGCCGCTGAGGGAATATTGCACACCGCGATGCCTGGAAAAGATATGAGAGAGAAAAAAATAAGAAAACAAAAAGATCATCAAAGATGACAATGACATAGATACTTTAAATGACAAGTAACATAATTGCTCCACAGATTTAATTGTTATAATAGTTGGTTATAATTACTGTAGCTGTTTTGAAGAGAGATTCATCTGTAGTTCTTTTTTATTTCACAAAATAATTGGCAGGGAATGTATTTTCTTTATGACCTTCTACAAGATAAAAATGCAGTGTATAAAACTGAACTGTGAAGGATAAGATGATAATTATAACTGCTAATTATGCCCATGAAAAGAACATTTCTCAAAAAAAAAAAAAAGTCCACGTCAGCGTACTGAAATGTATTACCACAAACGACAATAATTAAGATATCACACTAAATCCTGCTCTCATACCAAACATATGCTGAAGGGGCCAAATGGGAATCTGAGGGAGAGTTTCATATCAGTTGGAGCATCTGCTCTGAATATTCAATCACTTCAATTACATATTCTGTTTACAGTATGTAATAATTCCTGTTACATATGTTGTTTATGTTAAGTCAATACAACAAGGAGAGTTTGGTTTGGCCCCTATCCAAAGGGTGCACTTTGCTTATCCATAATGCATCATTTCTGTTTTTGTTGATACATTCTTTATTCTTTTCCCCTCATGCGGCCATGAATGAATGAGCCATATGGGCAGAAACAACCCCCTCCTTGTTTATTATTCTCAGCATATGATTACTGCCTGCTTCTGAACAACCTCTCTTTTTACACCTATCTCCCTCCTCTTTTGTCCGCATCTGTCCCTCAGTCTCACCGAGCTCCCCGGCAGCCTTGATGTCGATGTTGTCGTAGCCGCTGCCGATGCGGATAATGATGCGCAGCGCCTTGAACTTCTCTAAGTCCTCTCTGGTCAGGGTGATGGTGTGGTACATCATGGCCCCTACAGCCTCATTCAGCACCTGAAGGGGACATAAGAGAGGAGGAGGCATCATCATCACTGTCTTAACAACATCAACGTTTCCCCAACAGTCATTAGCTGGATGGAAGAAAACTGGAACTTTGCATCTGCATTCATATTATGATCACAATGCCATTGTTGTTCTTAATCAGTATCATCCCTACATTCATATTCCGATGGTTCTTCCACAGCATTATGTATGAGCAACTTCTTGCGGCCAACATGAATAAGAAAGCATTTTCTGGACCTAAGTTTATGTCCACTATTCTTCATCTAAATGCAAATTGATTGTTTACGTGTGCTCTAAAATGTGAGTGGTTGTCTGTGTATGATGAGTGCTTGCCAAAGCTGGTTTTTGTCACAATCAATTCATTCAGACTGTATGCAAACAAGGTTGGAGTGGATGCAGGCAAGACCATAAAGTAGACTGACAGCCCCTGAGAAACTCAGGAAGCATAAGCAAGTAGCTGCTGCAAGCCCCGGCTGCTAAATAACAGGTTTAAATTCACAACCCACTAACTGAATTAACCTAATCCGGCTAGATTAGCATAGCCATGAATTTCCATACAACATTTTTTTTTATTGGAGCTAGCTGTAGAGGGAACTGGATGTTGAATTCAAGGTTAAAGCTCTCCTCGTGCATTAATCTCATTACTTGAGCGAAGCAGGCCAGTAGCAGGCTTGGCTGGGTGCTAGAAAATGACACAGAAATCACAGCGGACTGTTAAGCAACAGGAATATAAACTGAGAGCAAGTTAACATGAAGTGGAAAAAGTGAGCAAATGGGTTTTGTATTGTGTTAATTAGTTTGAGAACGCCTCTGCAGTTTGAGCTGGCATGCCACAGTGGATGTGCACCTTCACACTGTTCTGTACAGGGCTATTACCTACAGCAAAGAATCATGAATATTGCAAAGCACATAAAGCCCTTGACAATGGCAACACACTATGCTTATCCTACACCGGTGTAATGGCACGTCCACAAAGCTTTAAAGAAATACTCGAGCATGAATATTCATTTGTGGTTTAAGAGGGAGTTACATAGTATGAATATATAACAACAACTATGAAATAGAGAGTTTTCTATGTGTCGTAGGTGTGTTTTTGAGCTTTGGGGTGAGCCAGGTTAGCCTTTTCCCTGCTTTCAATCTTTATGTTAAGTTAATCACCTGTTGGCTCCAAATGCTGAAACAAAGACTAACTAATTAATACATTAGTTGATCATTTTTATTAAAACATAACCGCAATATTTATCACACTCCTGTTAGCACTCTTATCTTCTTTATCTGTGGATTTCGTAACATGTGTTATAAGATCGCAGGCTACTGGGCACAAGGATAGGTTTCTGAAGCTGGGAGCTCTGGTGTGAAATTAATCTGGGGAGCGCGCACTGGATGGAGGGACACGTAAGGGGGAACAATGGTTCAGTTTCAGCTGCGGACTTTTGTTGAATATCTCTCTCCCAACGTTTCCTGTCCATCACCACACTGTCAACTCTCAAATAAAAGGCCCAAAAATGCAAAAAAAATGCAAAAAATAAAATCAAAACACTGCCATTCTTGTATGACAAAGTACTGACATGCTCCATTTCTCTTGAAACATTCTTTTTGTCCTGATTGATGTAGTGCTTTTGGCTTGAGCGAGACGTGTCATTTTCTCAATTACATCCTCAACTGTGGTTGAGATTTTTAGTGCAATTTTACTTTAAAACAGCCGCACTTCAATAAAAAAGTGGTTACTGATACGGCGGTGTCAAAGGCACTTGAAAAACAGCTTTGTATCTTTCTGCAATTCAAAAAGTTGTATGTGTCTTTCCAAGGACAGTGCCGGATTAGTTAATAAACTATGAGTGCTTTCTAATAAATTTATTTTTAGTGTGTGCTCGACAGGGGCCACAAAAGTTTTGCAGGTCACCGCTGGCTTGCAGCTGCACTCTGGGAGCACAAGGCTGATTTCCTTAAGTGACAGATTCCTTAATCTCTGCATCTGCTCACTTTCAGGCAGCGCATGCAAAGAGACAGCAGCGTGCTTTTGTTTGCTCGCTTGGTGTGTCAGTTTGTCTATATACTTGTGTGTGAACAGTACTTCACTGCTGAAACTTTGCAAGTGAGGTTGCTGGCAAGTGTGTGTGCAAATATATATGTGTGTGTTTGTGTGTGTGTGTGTGTGTGTGTGTGTGTGTGTGTGTGTGTATGTATAGAGTGCCCCATCTGTACCCTCTGCTGTGCAGTTATAGTTATGGGAACGCTGCCAACATCTATTTTCCCAGATGGGTCCTCAGTATGTGTAATGTGTAACTATGAGAGCATCTTACTGGACAGGGAATGCTTGTGTTTGTGTGTGTGTGTGTGTGTGTGTGTGTGTGTGTGTGTGTGTGTGTGTGTGTGTGTGTGTGTGTGTGTGTGTGTGTGTGTGAGGCGAGAGAGCAAAAAAAGGGATAATATGAAGAAAACAAAACAAAAAGTCAGTATTTTTTTAGCATTTCTTCCATTTAGCCTCTAAATTCATATAAGTAAAATGAGAATGAGAATTTAGGACTGAAATTTATTTAACATGAAGTGTAAAGACACAAACCCTTAAGCTCGGATTGTAAAATTACCACAGACTGGCTCCAGTGTATAGGCAGTAAAATAAGACAAATGTTTCACCCACTCTGGCTCGGAACAATTATACTGCATTTCTATTACCAGCCTCCTCCTCCTCCTTATTTAACAAAGCAGCACTTCAGCACCCAGTGGGATTAGAGTCAGTGATGAAACCATTATAGTTGAACTGGGAGAGTGGAACAAGCCAGTGGGCTGAAATATTATTAAAACATTACAGAGGAGGAGACACAGAAGGAGGGAAAGAGACGATTCTTCTGCACTCAACTGAAGGAAAATTATTCAAGAATCATATTCAAAGTTCATACTATGTCAGTATCAAAGTGTGTGTGTGTTTGTTTCTCTCTCTCTCGGTGTGTGTGTGTGTGTGTGTGTGTCTGCTTATGAGTTCCTGCAGGTTGTACTACATCTGTTAGTGGTGCAGCATGCGGCACAGTCTGATGGTGTTTCTAGAGAGTACAATGTTATGTGGACTGACCTGTCCTGACACTAACACGTACTGTATGTTAAACTTACAAACTGTACTTCACTTCGTGTTTGTACATCTTCACTGTTTGCCACAGCTATAATGTAAAAGTCTGCAAAAGCTAAACAGTAAAAAAGAGACGTTGCATATAATTCCGATTGTCAAATACAATTATTTTTAACTTGGCTTTTTGGCTTTGTTTTTTGTCCTTCTTTCATTTCTTATTTAATTCCACGTAATCTATGCACTTGATTTTATGTCTTTTGAAGAGCACTGTGTGACTTGTTTTTGAAACGCGCTATTTAAATAATAATCTTTATATGACCAAGGCTCCCTTTGTAGGCTAATAGCTCCGTAAACAAGCGATTAAATAAACCTTGACTTTTAAAATATTTGCTCACATCCACGCTCATTATTATGATTATTATTATTAAAATAATAATCAAGACAGAAAGGAGAACAGTGTATGACTGTAGGAATCTTAGGACTATGTGAAGTTTATATATTTTTTTGCTTGGCTGAGTGAGTGAGGCAGATTCGAAATGCTTTCACTTTGTCTTTTAATGCCGTTTAATGTCTATGAGCTCCGGATTCCTTGAAGCAACACAAAAAAGGACACATAAAATTGACAGCAAGTCAGCAAGAACTAATTAAAGTTAATTAGATACATAAACAAAGGCTGCTAAAATGGCCTTATAAACAAGGAGCCTTCATGGCAAACACTTAAGATTGTGTAGGTAACAGTAAAGATATAAAATAAAACAAGTTTATTATAAAATAAAACAATTTACTACCAGTAAGACTTAAATTACACTTGAAAAAGCTGACGTATGTGAAGATATTTCTGTACCTTTTCATGTATTTCCTGTGTGGACTGGGCATCGCAGAAAGCCACGGTGGCCAGATCTTTGAGGATGGGCATCTCCACGGTGCAGTCGCGCCCGTCCAGCAGCGCCACCAGGGGGCGTGGGTGCATAGGCCCATTCATAATCTGGGGCCGAATACCTGCAGAGAGACGGGAGAGAGAGAAGAGAGGGAGTTAATTATTTATGTCTGGCACACACAGTCAAGTGAGCTGCAGAAGAAAGCAGTAAAATGTAGGAAATGCACCCAGCAGCAGGAAGTGTTTACACAGGCTGGGACTGTGTGTTTTTGCTTGTGTGATAGGCTAAATCAGTGGGGCGCACACACACACACACCACACACACACACACACACACACACACACACACACACACACACACACACACACACACACACACACACACACACACACACACAGTTCTCTACTTTAAACCACTATTATCATCTCCCTTACCTGGCAACACTGGTCGATATCACACACACACAGATACACAATGCTGATGATACGAATGCCCCCTCTCTTGCTGTTATCCACACTGTTACCAGGCAACAGGTCCTTTCACCCCATGAGGTCATCACCTCCATTATCCTATCACCGTACAGAAGCCGGCAGGCCTTCAGTGTGTGCCCCCAGTGTGTGTCTGCACCGTGTGCACAGTTTAGACCCTTAACAGAACCAGACTCGTTCTTTATTTTAAATCAGCAGGCACTCGATAATCAAATTCAAACTTGTGGTCATCTCCAGTTTTTTCTGGCTTTCTATCTTTATCCTCGCCATGTTGTCGAGTTGTGATACAGTTGCCCTTCAGGGAGAAGAGTGGCACAAACTGCTGGAAGCTAGAAATGTACCAGCATTGATGAACTGAGCGAGCGTCTCGCTCGACTCCTTCAAAGACCGACTGAATCAGTCGACTGTGTGTGAATGTGCCAAATAACTCACTTTTCCAAAAATCAATGTGATGTAAAATAGTGTAATATTGAGGGGAGAAAAATCTGACAGTGTGGACACGAATTCTACTAAAAGAAAAAAGAGGGAAAAAAGAGGGAGAAGAAAAAGGAGGGGGGGGTCCACACACCACCACTCTCTGGCTCCCTGCTGCCTGTTGTCATGGTGATTAGAGGATTTGGGCAGGATTATGAAATATTTTATTTAGTGACATCTGCGCTGCTGGAGAGGACATCCAAGCCTGCTCGCTCTATGTCTGTCTCTCTTACTCCTACAGTTTTGGGAAGGACAGTGTTTGTGACCTACACGACTACAACATGCTAACATATGTACTTTAAACAGATCCGATGCATATAATGGAAATAAAAATAAAAGAAGTGTGTGCAAATGTTGCAGTGTTTGAGTTATCAGGGCTTCAATTCTGCACCACTGGGTTAGTTTTTCTGCTCTGCACAGTTGATCAAAAAGGTTGCACTGATCAAAGTTTTAAGAAGATGGTATATTTTCTGGTACAAGTATACCAATTTAAAGGCCCGTACAAAAACTATTTTTCTCATTTAGCTTGTTACTATGAAGGCAAGTGTTTCTGTGAAAACAGTTTTGGACATTTTACAAGAGATTTTTGTATTTCTGCGCTCCTGGGCGGGGCTCAGTTGTGAAAAAAAAATGTTTTATGTCAGATATTTCCATGCACCGATCAAAGTTAAGCAAAATGTGAATCTAAATTTGATGCTGGTTGTTGTGTTTGTTGGCTGATGTTGCCATGCCACTGTCAATAAAAATGCAATCACAACACACCCACGCAGTCCAGATGAAGCCGATTAGTGAGAGTTAGAGCACTAAACTCTTTATAAATAAAAGCCAATGATGGCATTTTTCCAAACTGTAACTGTGAGTGTTGCTTATATGAATACTAAATATATGTAGACACTTACATTTGACATCCAGATTTCAATATCATGCGGGCCAAGTTGAACAAACTAGTCTTTGCAAAAAGTAAAAATGACATTACTTTTATAGCGAGCAAACTTCTGAATGCAATCTTATGCTAACTGTAGATTCAAATTATAGCTTTTACAGGTTACATCCACCTCTGTGGGCTTTTTTAAGTTCAGTAAATGCATGATGTTTCCAAAGTCAATGAGTAATCGCGTTAAACAATGGTGACCTCCACACTGACCAAAATAATCGAGCAGCCCTAGACACGCAAACACACCTACACAACATAATGAATAAAAGACTACCTGCACTAGAAATGAGAACAGGATTAATTAAAAAAAGAGCTCAGCAGTGTGTCATTAATATCATAGCTTTGACAAACTGACATACAAACTGTATTTTTTGGTGTTAATTCTCCTAATAACAGGTGGAGTTCTCTGCTTCTATCAAACCAAAGAGCAACGTGAACCGCATTCAGACATCTCAGAGACGAGACACTGAGGTGTGTATTAAAAGATCTCTACAAGCAGAGGTGACATGTAGGAGAAGAGTTCATCACTCGAGGTATTAATACAGGTGTAATAAAATATCTAAAAACATCCTATCACAATATTTTGTTTTGTGATGGATTCTCAAAACACTAAATTGATTTTTGTGTTCAAACCTCGAACCGCTAGATAGCAGTGTTGTAAACGTAAACTGAGGGCTATGGTGTTACAGGGACTGTGATAAATATAAATGCACATGCTACTGTAAAGTCTATATATATATATATATATATATATATCTCACCTTGGTTACAGTATCACAATATATTGGAATATATTGAATCTTAACCCCCTATATTGCCAGATTCTTGCCAGTACACAGCCCTGGGTATTAAAAGGACCAGTGTGGAGGATTCAGGGGTGAAGTTGCAGATTGCAACCATTTGAATACAGCTCCGCCTTCCAAGCGCAATGGAGAAACTACAGTGGCTGTGGAAAACATGAGAGGGCCTTAACTAGAGCCAGTGTTTGCTCTGTCCGTTCTGGGCTACTGTAGGAACATGGCGGTTCAATGTGGCGCCCTCCGTGGAAGAGGACCGGCTCCCTCTGTAGATAAAAATGGCTCATTCTAACAAAAACACAATAATTCTTATTTTCAGGTGATTATACAGTAAGGAAGATATACTAATGAACATTATATTCCATTTCAGCCAGTGTCTGACTAAACGTTACAGATCTAAAGATGAAGAACTAAAGATGAAGAACTAGGAAAACAGGGGGGCAGTGATGTGAGAGGGAAAACAATGTTGTCAGGGTTATCTCTACTTGGGTTTGAGACCTGACATTTTTAACAGATAGCCTGCGTTACAAACTGGAGTGTGGAGTTTAAAAGAACAGAGAATTTAAGAGGCAGGGCAGGTCTAATGAAAGAAGCTACTGAGTTGCAGTTTGGGAAATGAAGTGTACACCGTTTCTGGAGTTAGACACTAACAATCAGGATATCTTGGCCAGGTGTGGTTTCAATCTTTGTGCAAGTTCCCCAACTTAAAAATACTAAATCGCTGGAGTATCCCTTTAACCCGTACACACCGTCAGATCACTGCTGTCTGATCCAAATTTGACAACATATGATCACTGCTCTTCACATTTGGAAAGGCCTTCTTTGAGCAGTTCCAACCAGTGGAAAAATTATTAGCTCTCTGCTTTCATATTCTATGTTTTGCTTACTTTGTCTTCAGTGTTGATTTTATGAGGTGAGGGTTTTATAAGTGCTTTTCTGAGCAACTTTATAACTGTGTTTTATAAAATGCTCTAGACATAAAGAGATTCTTCTTTTTTTATTATATTTCATTACAATACAGCCATTAACAATATTATTATTGTGCAGCGTTCCTAATAAAAGCAGTGCTTCATGAAAGCCTAAATGGCATATCGGAAGAAAGAACGATGAGAAAAGAATAAAAGGTACTTGAAAGAAAAAGGTTAAGAGAAATAATGTGATAGAAGTGACCTCGATCTTTAGAGTATACGCTGAAAGCGTGCATTATTCTCACAGGAGGGAGTCATTGTGTGTGTGTCTGTGTGTGTGTGTCTGTTTGTGTGTGTGTGTGTGTGTGTGTGTGTGTGTGTGTGTGTGTGTGTGTGTGTGTGTGTGTGTGTGTGTGTGTGTGTGTGTGTGTGTGTGTGTGTGTGTGTGTGTGTGTGTGTGTGTGTGTGTGTGTTAGCAAGAGGAGGGTGGGGACTGCTTGCCAAACACACCTGTGGCTCCACAGCTCTCCCTGCGCCTCCTCATCACACTCCTACAGAGTTCATTATCACAGCTCAGACTCAGCTGAGGGAGGAAATACTTCTATCATCCAACAATCACACACACGAGGAAAATGCACTGCTACTCCAACAGACAAGGCCTGGAGAACACGCTCTGAGATGAAAGGAGAGACAAACGTGCAGTCGCTTATTTGTACACACGTGGACGAGAAGAAGCTGGTGGAAAAAGCAGCGTCACTTGAAGGAAGTAGGTCAAACGCTGCTGATTAATTATTTCCTGGTGGCTAATAGCCTTTCTCCAGCCTAATAAGGCAGAACGTGGCACAGCATTTAACACATGATGAATCTGTGGATAATTAACGCCTAACAAGGCTGTTAATGAGGGTCTTAATGATTCGGATACCTGGCTGGTGATTTGAAGGATCTTGTTGGTTTTGGATGGAAAGAACTTAATCTTCCCCCTCAGTCGCTCAGCCAGCGAAGAAGAAAAAACGGCGGGGTGTTTATCATGTGCAATTGTGTGTTTTGTTCATTTGAATGGAGTGAAGGTGAATGTGTGCTCGCTAAGAAACACACACTCTGTTGGACAGGTGTTGTTGACTGAGGCTCTGTAATGGCCTCTTGTCACCATCCCTCCAGGGATTGTCTGACACATCAAAGTTAATGAGTTTTCGGGGCTTTAATCTCTCTCCTCTCATTGTGAGAAGTAAACTACGCTACATTTCATCGGCATTCTGAAGTTCTTAAACTAATCAAAAAGTGACGGGCTTTAAGTGCACCAACAGTGCCAGGAGGGGCGGGTTATGTAGAAACGGGGCCGAGCAGACGGCGTATAGGTGCACTTGTGTCCTCTGTGTGCCCGTCACTCCTTTATTTAATTTCACAAAGGCCGCAAAGCAAACATTTCTTCTTCTCTTCTTCTTGCTAAATCCACATGTAGCAGCTGGCTGTGCCCCGGCTCAGAAAAATATTGGGGATGTATTTGAAACACCTCCAAGATGCACATTTGACCACAACTGAACATTATTTTCCGTCGTTTGCCACTCTTCTAGCTAGATGAGCCGTATTACTCAGATAAAGTGAGGCTGCCTTCAAGGAAATTCACTGCACTGTAGTCACTTGGACCTGCAGAGCTACTATGTGGTACTGTGTGAGTATTTGGTGTTGACCCAGCGGAGACTTCTTACCCTTTACTCTCCCGTATGTATATGTGGGTGTGTGTGTGTGTGTGAGTAGGTTTATATCTGTTGATTATGGGATGACGATTTGGGTTATGTTGACATCCTGAATGTGTTATTGTATAATTATGACAAAAGAAACCAAAACTAGTCTATGGTCTTCTTCAGGTGGCAAGTTATGGATTATTAACCTAGCAAAGGAACCTGAACACACACACACACACACACACACACACACACACACACACACACACACACACACACACACACACACACACACACACAGGGCACAAGGCAGCACTTGTAGGCCAGCTACTAAAGAATAAAAAAAACTGATCACATCTGGTTATTTTTCTTAACTTAACTCCTCTCTTGCCACTTTCTCTCTGTTTATATCCACCTCCCTCTCCCTGTCCCTCTGTTTCCCTCCCCGGTTGGACCGGCACCAGCCCGGGGAGTTCTGGCAGCAGCTTCCCAGCCGCCCCATCCAGCAGAAAGACCTGGACTCTAGAAAACCAAAAGCAGAGCCAGCCCTCTCCCTGTCAAACCACAGGGTCCCACCCAACACCAGACAGAACACCAGACTCATTTCTAAGCGGGACAAAAATGCACCACGGAGCCATTTTTCAAGTGCCTATTTGCTGTTACGTAAATTTCTGTGAGCAGCAGGAACAACGTGTCTAAAGATGGTTTACATTAGGCAGTAGGATATTTTGGCTGGTAGGCTTTCGGATAAAAATGCAAATTGCTTGTATCAATTTCCTGTTATTGTACATACCCAGAGTATTTATCATAGTACAGCAGCCAGCATTGTCTGTAAGCCAGCAAGTAATAAAGAAACAAAGCCAACAGCTTGACTAAATAAATCTAAACCGTGTTGAGTGTGACAGCAGATAGTCTTATCCAGTGGAGGTCATGTATTGTTACATCCCTCGAGGGAAGCTTGAATGGACTAAGGTTGATATCATCCTTTAGCCAGCGCTAATCACAAGCTGGATGATTGGACAGGAAGTATGAAAACTTTTGGCATAGCTGGCAAGAGCATACTTTCAACCACAAATGGATGACAGATGTTCCAAACTAAAAAGCCTTTTTGGATTCTGACAACAGAAATAGAAGTCATCTTTTTAAACGTTAAGTGAAACTCAAAAGAAATGTGTCTCTCCTTAGTGACTACGATCTGGTGTCTAATTCTCTCGTTTGGAAGGGGCGATCTTGGAAAAGCGGCTCGGCAGCAGCAGAAAGATGCCAGACACTATGAGTCAGAGTTTTCAGGGAGAGAAGGATCATTTCCTAAATAGAGCGCAAACAATCAATGAAAGAAAATAAACCTTAGCTCAAACTTGTGTTTCTCCCCTCGGGTTTGGAAACCAATCTTCAGAATTGCTATTTAATAACATTGCACTACATCAGTTATCTTTATTCCTCTGCTTTCTGACGGATTGTGCGCTCTCGGTTTTGTGGTTTCACGGATCTCCAACATGCCTCGGTTGGTTTACAAAGACTATTTCGCTTGGAAGTCAATGCACTCCCCTCAGATTTACTTTCGGCTTGTTTGTGAGGTTGTTACGTACTTTGAAAAGGTAAACGGTCCACTCTGGGACTGCAGAGTCGCATTAACTTACCTGCGCTATTGTGATTTCCTGAATAATTACACCGTGTACTCTGCCATCTCAAATCTCTGTTAATAGCCCTCTGAGACAGTTTAGTATCCTCGCCTCACAGAGAAGCGACACACTTTAGAGACTCTTTTATATCCTATAAATTACAGGTGAGTTCTTCTAGCAAGCCCTCGCCACCCACCAGCGTATTCTTTTCACTCTCCTTTTTGCCCTTTCTCGCTCCATTTCCCACCTCCTTCCCGCTAGTCGAAGAAAGGTGATGAAATGCTCCTAAATGACTCAAACTGGTGTGATACATGCCATGGACGCTCTCACACCGGGGTTGCAGCATCCGTGGAACAATAAAACTGTGAAAACAAAAGGAAGTGAGGAAGATTTTCCATGGCACGATGATGTCAGGACCACAGTGGCGGTCGCCGAGTTCACAGCAAGCTTTCAGAGAAAACTACTCTGCAGTTGACGCAGAGCCAAAACGGGCTCAACGGGCTTAGGACCAACAGCTGGTTCTGGTTACCTAGCAACTCCCAAGCTGGGGGCCTCAGTGATGGGATAGTCCGAGAGCGAGAGGAGGGGAGGGGGGGTGCGCACCGATAACCCAGTGGGGCTTTCTTTGTGGCAAGTGCAGCCAGTGAGAAAGGAAAAAAGCTGGATTTCATCAACTCTCGCCCCCCAAAAAGACAACGTGCCACAGGCCGCCCTACCTGGCAACCCAAACACGGAGGTCTGAAGTCCAGGCGTTAAGTGGCACGGTTGGTGTTTCTCTGCGGCATTTTCCAGGGAGGCATCAGGAACAAAAACATTCTCGCTGTGGCCCAACACAGCTCAGTACTGTGAGCGTGCACACACACACACCGACACACAGAGTTTGGCTGCACTTAGCTTCACACACACCCACAGATGATAACCATTAATGATCAGTGATTATCAGGATGTCACACATTTTGTTGAATAATATTTCCAAGGGCATTCACAGCTCTCAATGCCAATGCTCCCTTCTACTCTACGTCTGGTCTCTTAAGTGCTGGCTGTCCATGTCCACCTGCACGCTACTTAATGTAACAGCGATGTTACCCTAACTGTGCATACATGTTAACAAGAATCTGACGCCTGTATTCTTGGGAGTGTCCACTTTGGAGTGTGTTTACGATCCCCTGGCATCTGTAGAAAAAGAGGGGAAGTGTAATCTTTTTTTTTGGCAGACTTGCCTCCTCCAGGCCCCCACCGGACCCTATCAGCGCCCGGCTACACCGCCGCCACCCCAGCCTGTCTCTTGTTCCACTATGTGGACACACAAAGACCTTGTTTGTCCTCCCTCTCCTCCAAACTTATCACCACCCAAACGCCCAGCCAAGAGGGGCGAGGGAGGGAAGAGATAAAAGTGTGAGAGAGAAAGGCAGGGCGAAATTACATGTAAAAGTGGAAGTGAGACCAGGAGAAGAAAAGAAGCGAAACATGCTGACATAAAGATATCACAGGTGGTGTCAGTGGTAAACAGAGTGAGAGAGAAGAGCATCCATCCATCACCAGCTCCTCTTTAAACGTTGTCTTTTGTGCTTCGCTCGCGAGGCCTAAAAACAATTGTGGTCCTGAGACAAAAGCAGCTGTCAGTGCTGATGAACAGCGGACCGCACACTCCAGATTTACTTCACATGTGCACACACACCACACACACATAAACACACACAAAGTGAGTGTGTGCAGGTCGAGGGAGATAAGGAATCTAAGCTGTGTTACATCCACACAGGCACTGACAGTTACAAACCATGGATGCAAAATCAAGAAGTATGAAAGACATCTAACAGAAAATTCTAAATTATATGTAATTTTAAAAAAAAGCACATTGGTTTAAGCACATTGGTTTCTGGCAGGATTTTGTTTACCACTCTGATACGACAACACTGATTACAGTTAGTTTACAGTAAACAAGGTATTTTTGTGATGTTGACAGCTCTGAGAAAAACAAGGAGAGTTAGCTGCTGATTATGATAACAAGTGTTTTGTGGGCCAAATTATATTTTAATGATTTTTTTCACCAGGATATTACAGATTGTTTTTTTTTTTTATCGTTTCCAGTTGTTTTTTTAAGCATCAAAAACCAAAAACCAAAAATAACGAGCCCCAAATACATCTTTGTCTCCACAGTACGTGCCCAAATACATACCCTGTGACAGACAGCATTCACACACAAGAGCAACCATTAACCCTCACACAGGGCCACTTGTATGCCCATTCTTCTGTGACCTTTGACCCATCAAATGACAACCCATCTAATCTCACCCTCCTCTTGCTGCTGTGCAGAGTCATGTGGTTTCAGACCAAGGAAACACTGACACACTCACATGGGTGCCTGCCCTCATGTGCGCGCCACACACACACACACACACACACACACACACACACACACACACACACACACACACACACACACACACACACACACCTACACACACACACACTGTTTTCATGACACACTTCATTGCAAAAACATAAGAGGCTCATTAGCCTTAAAGCCAAATCCAACTCCCTCCCCCCCCCAACCTCTCGCCATTACACACACACCACAGCTTTTTATTATTACCCCTGATGGTTGCACACACACACACACACACACACACACACACACACACACACACACACACACACACACACACACATACATATAAGCACAAGACAATGTGAAACATGCTCCTTGCCTGGGAAATGCTGTCTCCACATTCTTCAAATCAGGAGCTGCACATGGCAGAGGATATGTAGTGGAGAGGGAGGACAAAAAAAAAGTGGGGTTGAGGGGATTCTCACACAGTATGCCCTGGGGTTATCCTCTCCTCTCTACCTCCTCCTCCAGCCTCCCTACCGTCTTCTCTTGCTCTCCCACAGCTTGTTTCCAAATCTGTCCTCCTTCGTCACCTCACCCCCAGAACCTCCATTTCTCTTTTTCAGACGACTGGTACTCTTGAGGGGGGGGGAGGAATGGAAGGTGGCACAGGAGGGCAGTGGGTGAGGGGGGAGGGGGGGGAGGGAGGACAGAGGAGAGCGAGAACTACGGTCGTCACCCCCCGTGTGGTTAAAGCCTTCAACTCCTTTAATCTCCAAAGAGGGGGAGGAAAGAAAAAAAAAAAACTGGAACTCGTTTTCAGCCAGCAATCAGCACTACTTTGAGCTCTCCTCTTTCCGCCTCTTCAGCCAGATCATTTGTATCTTTTCTCCTCAGCCTCCTCTTCCCTGCTCCGTCACCCTCTTCTCTCCCTTCACGGCAGGTTTGGGCTATTCATTCAGACGTCAGGCTCACTCCATCAGCCTTTTGTTGCGAGTCACAGAAAGACAGAGAGAGAGAGAGAGAGAGAGAGAGAGAGAGAGAGAGAGAGGAAGGGGTGGGGGGAGAAAAATGGAAAAGACGAAAAAAGACAAGCCGGTACCACAGCTATGCGGAGAAAAGAAACGAGGGAGGTAAATAAAAGAGACGCACTAGAGGGGGGGGAGAAAAAAATCCTTGAAGAGCACCAGTCACAGCGAGAGGTGCAGCGGTCCTGGCACACGTACGACTCCTTCTTCCATTCTCTCCGACCTTCCCCTTTCGCTCAACATATTTTCCTTCCCTCTTTTTTTTCCCTGCCCTCCCTCCTTCCCTCCCTCCGTGCCTTTCTGTTTTATTATTTGTGATCTGGCCCTCAACGGTCTATGAGTGCCAGCCCCTTTCTCTTCCCACCCCCCTTTTTCTCAGTCTCACTCCCTCTTGCTCACAAACTCTCCTTCACGCTCCCAGTCTGCGATTTTTGATACTGCTCGATCCCTTCGCTCTTTAACGCGGGCACAAGTTGATTGGTTTTTGCCGATCAACCATCAGCCATTGAGTGCCCCATTGCTAGGGCTTCGGTGCGGGAATGTTGCTCAGCATTCCACATCAACACTTGTCACGCTTGCAGAGAAGATCAAGACGTACACAGGTTTTAATTAAAAAAGGACGAAGGTAGAAGCTCAAGTGAGCACTGACGCTGGGAAAAATGACACACAAAACCCTGGGTAATCTTTTAGTATAGCACAAACATCTGTGAACATCCTTTTTTAACAGAAAATCCTCCAGTTGCTAAATTAATTCCCATATGTAAAAATCTCTAGACACACACACACACACACACACACACACACACACACACACACACACACACACACACACACACACACACACACACACACACACACACACACACACACACACACACACACACACACACACACACACCTGCTACTGAACTCTCTGGGGAGAAAGAACAAGCAGGAAGTGTGTTCCTCTTTCAGCAGAGGGGTGAATCGCAGTCGATTGCTACATGTGAACTTACTTAAACACTTAGGAAAATCCTTCCAGGAGTCTAATTGATCCTGCGATTTAAACTCAAGCACATGAGTAACAGATTAGCATGTTTACTACTACGCTCCGACAGACGCCTTAAAAGGGATTTTCATAATAAAGGTTAAGAAGTCTGCCCAGGCCGTCGGGTCATCATATGCAGACACAACGGTGCTTTTCTAGAGGGAAGATGCAGTCCGAAAATCTGCCAGCTGGTGCAAACAGTTCAGCTTTTTAATTCTTTAGAGCCAAAACAATCAATCTTTAACTATGTTAATAATTATTGAATCGTCTGGGCTTCATCTGTATCTAAATTTAAGTTTAAAGATCTCCTCCAGACAGGTTTTAAATACCTGTAATAGTAATTGTTTTAGTCTATGTCTAATAAAATTCAAATTCTTGCACTTACATTGCATCTACTCCTCCCCAGAACCTGTCAATATGCAGATGTTGTTCATTTCTAAAGTTTAACTACTGGACAAAAGATGTCTCCTAGTTTACTGACAAGTCCATTCTCAGTGTTGCTGCACTTGTAAGTTGCATACCAGACCACAATTTGCCTCCCCACTAATTGTTCCCCTTTCAGCAGATCAATGTGAAATGGTGTTCTAGTATCAAATGCAGCACACTCATCATTCTGCACAATAAAGCTCAAACAAGTTAACAATATTTTTGGCCTTTAATGTATTGCAGTTATTCAATTATAATTATTTGTTAGTGTTACTGCCATCTTTAAAATTCATATATATATATATATATATATATATATATATATATATATATATATATATATATATATATAGTTCTACAGTAACACATCCTGCTTTATTGTATCTTTATTGTCTCCACCACAAGTGTGAAGAATCTGTGTCAGAAAAACATATGGTTACCAGTTGATCTATTTGTTGTTCTTTTTTTGGATGTTGGTACTGCTTCTTAACATTAAACAAGGACATAGAAGTGTCACACAGCTCAAAGACCAGATGAGTGAATGATCCTGGTTCAGTGCAGTTTGTAGACAGAGCTGGATGGATAAATCTGCCAATATTAGCTTATTTCAGATATATCAGTACTGGAATTTATGTCGACGATGAGAGTTACAAGAAACCGTACAGGAATACTAAACTAGGTTTGAGGTAATTTAGAAAAAGTGTCTCCAATAAATAGCTTGTCCTCCAGAGAGAAAGTGGGTTTAGTGGAACTAGAATGTCCCACTTAATATGTAAAAAAAAAAAAAAACACAAATCAAAAGCATCCCAATCATGTTTGTCATGTTAAAAAGATGTTCTATCATCTCAATATCAATATCAGTATCACACTCCAGTATCCAGTATGGATAAACAACTCGTGTATTAGTGCTGAATGTTCAGCAGATTATGAATCGACAACAATTTTTATAATCTGTTAATCGCTCGAGTCATTTATGAAGCAGAAATGCCAGAGGTTCTCTGATTCAAGCTTCTCAAACGTGAAGATTTGCTGCTTCACTCCATTTGTGTCACTGTACATTGAATATCTTTTTGGTTCAAGACAAACCAAGCAAACTGAAGACGTCACGTTCGGTTCTGGGAAGTCGTGATTGACATTTTCACTGTTAACCAACAGATTTAGATTTCAACAATGAAACTAATTGTTCGCTGCAGCCCTCTAATGACTGAAAGAACAAAAAGAACAAACGAATGACTCAGCACCACTGTGACAAACCAAGATTTTAAACTCTAAGAAAAGTGACAGTAAGCAAAAGACAGCAAAGTTTTAAAGTTTTGACCTAATAAAGAACAAAACCAATGTACTGGAGGTAGTTTAACATGCTGCAGTATTGTACATACTGTCCGTATTGTAGTGTACTGCATGTATTTACTGTAAGCTCAATAGGAGTGCAGTGAATTTAAAAGGGCTCCATTGAGGGGGTTTGGTTACAACACGTAACCAGAGCCCACAAACCCAGGCCTGGAGTAAAAAAGCCTCATTCATGTAAAGGGAGCACTGGAGGGAGAAAGGCCTACAGAATAATTTGACCTCTAAAATTCACCATCCCATCTGCCTCCTGTGATCTACGTGATGTGCTATTGCCAAATGATTGAAGCACGAATGAGAAAGAGAGACTGGTGAGAGGAGAAGAAGGGCAGTGAAAAAAAAAAAAAAAACGAGGGAGAAAGAGAGATGGTACAGCTGCAGGTGGACAACAGATGTTGAGTTTTTTTTTCTTGTTTGTGTTTTTTTTTTTTTTTTTGCAAGGCGATCTCGGCACATAAATTCTTGTTCTCCCATTCAAGCCCCGTCTGTGCATTGCTCCACCTCTCAAACACCATCACTCTCCTCCTCCACCTTCTTCTTTCACTGCGACTTGAGCCAACTGGCCTGATTAGAGAGAGAGAAAGAGATGTAAAGAGAGGATGTGAGCGAGCGAGTGGGTGTATGTGTGTGTGAGAGAGAGAGAGACATAGAGGATGGGGGATGAATGGGGGGAGGCGTTGCTTATTACACCCCTCATGTATGCTGCAGGCTTAGACAAATAATGTGTGAACATGCATCCATGAAAAATGAAACAGTGGACCAATGCATGAACAAATATGCGCACACACACACGCAAACACACACTCACACTCACTCACACACACACACACACTACATTGTGTGATATTGATTCATCCAGCAACTGGCTATCTAAACTTTAGCCTGCTCAGAAATGTAATGTGTGTTTGGGCCAAATAGCTAAAAAAAAAATAATAATAATACAAATATTCAGTGATGGCTACTTACACACACATATAGACACACAAACACAGTTCTCCTCCACCCTGTGTGAGACTAAAAACACTGTGAAACACAATCCCATTTACAGCCCTGTGTGATCCTGAACACGACTGACATGCCTACTGAGAAATGTATAATATTTTCCTCGGGTGCAAATGAGATTCATCTGCACCTCTAAACATATCTCCCCCACGCTTTTGTTAAAACACAGCCAAGCAAAGTGTCAAGTTCTGCAACGCCTGGTCTCACAAACACACACACACACACACACACACACACACACACACACACACACACACACAGACACACAGACAGACAGACAACATGGTCAGCCCTGCCTCTTCTTCCTCTGTTTAACACCCGTGAAGATTTCATTTTCTCAAAATGAATAATTCAGGGTGACTCCCTGGTTGGCACTAAGACGAAAGGAGAGGATAGGAGATGAGAGGGGAGGAAAGGAAAGAAGAAGTGAGGAGAGGAGAGGAGAAAGGGAAGGAAAGGGAGGAAAAGGAGAAGGAAGAAGAGGAAAGCGGAGATGACAGGAGAGGAAAGAACACACAAAAAAGGAAATCAGAGTAAAGGAAAGTTTAAGTGCCTTTTACCAAAGTTTGTTTATTGTTGGTATCTTTTAGTGTAATTTGAGGAAATATTGTTGAACATTTGGTGTGACTTAATTCATTTATATTTTACCACAGACGTTTTGTTTCTCTGTCGTCCTGTACGGCTTCTGGAGTGACAAATGAACAGGAAGTGGAATTTTATCGCCAGATGTTCAGTAGTAAATGAACTAGCGACACAGTTGTTTTACTGTTGCCACTGAGCCGACTCCACGCGTAAGACAGTCTGATGTCGTCATTATAATGTGGTTATGGACGACAAATAATATAGACCAAAGATAGCCACTACAGAGGGGAACAGAAGGGAAGGCGAAAGAAAACGAGAGGCGAGGAGAGGATTTTTATTGCTTTTTCTTCATCATCTTTTTTTTTTTTTTTTAGCTGCAAATGTTTGAGCGTGTGACCTCTTCTGTCTGTCCTTCTTTCGCCTCTGCTCTCCCAACCAGCAGTTAATCACTTCAAGTCTCTCTGAAAGGATGCAGCAACCAGGCCAGAAAGAGCTTTTTGCGTCCATGGTCAGACTTCGCCTTTTCAGTTTCCCTTCACGGCACGGCACCTGTGCAGCATTTTATCTGTATTCTGTACACAACGTGTCGGCAAACAAACAGACGAGCAGAAAAATAGAAGCAGCAAATCCGGCAGGGTCGTTCACTCTCAGAGGCAATAAGGAATTTTTTAAATATATATATATATATCAAAAAATGGGCATGACTCTGATGATTCAGGTTGGGTTTCTTTTTCTTATAATAAAAACAACCCCCCCCCCCCAAAAAAAATGGACTTGAGATGTCCTCCTGCTACCCTACCCTCCCTTCACTTGCTCCAAGTTGGCATGACAGAGTTTTAATTTGTGTAATCTCCCGTTTTCACTCCTCCACCCATTTCTAAGACTTCTATCACTGCCTCTACAGCAGGCAGTCTCTCACTATCTAATCTAAAACAGCCCTGTGTGTATTTAACTCCATTCCTTAGTCTTTCTTGCTCCATCTTCTCCTCTGTTCTGCCGTCTTCAGTCGAGTTCAATCACCTCCCATCTTTCCTCATTTCCCTCATTTTCCTGCCGACGGGCTCTGTAACCCACAACCACAGTCATGAATGAATGAATGTGCTGAGCTGGGTATGACGTTTGGGGGAGAAAAAGAGAAGATCGAGGTAATGGGAGAAATATGTCTCTAAACACTCTTTGAGTTAGGAGGGTGTCACAGCCAAATCAATTCCTACCGAGATTAATTTTCTACAGAAGGTAGGGAGGGAGAGGCAAAGACAAACTGGGATCAATTTATACAAAGAACAAGAGAAAGAGATGAAGAGAAAATGAGTAGTGAAGATTTTTTATAGATCTAGTCCTGGCAGTGTGAGAGAGAGAGAGACCAGAGACTTTACACACTCACGAGGGGAAAGGGAAATCACTGCCTGATATTAAGAGGAACATCTGGTGTGACACAACAGATGCACATGTGTACACACTGCACACATCATCCTGCATACAGGGTGCACAGAACTGTTATCTGGTAATGATATTCCTCAACACAGAAAAACATGAGTCTCCTGGATAATTAAATGAAAGGTTTACGTTAGCCATCAGCTTCAATTATTTCAACTTTGTTTTTGAGAAATCGTGCCTTTACCACAAATTTGGTCAGGCGGATGGCTCGAAATACTCCAATACCCATGAGCCTTGGCCCCAATTGCTATAGAGTAGGAGCTAGTCAGAGGCACCAATCATAGCTGTTGCAAATTAAAGATGTTTTCTCATTACAATTGTGAACAAAATCCCACACCATGGTTACTCAGTTCATCCCAAATTGTCCCAGAATCCAAAATGAGTTGATATAAACTGCTAAATGGCAGAATGGCATGCATGAGGTTTCTAAAAACTGTATTTCTTTAGCTCAGTGACTGGATGTTCTTACCTAATTACTCTTTAAGGCATCATCAGTTAACACCTCTCCTTTCATTTTTATGAAAGTAAGCTTGTGCTTTTTATCAAACAACCAGGTATGTTCTAACACAGTTGCTCATCGTTTGTACTAATGATTCAATCAAAAGAGTTTCATAGTCATCCAAGCCTTGAAACTACTCCAACTGCCAGTCACTTATTATTGCCTATGCAGAAAATTAACAGCTCCCAGCAAGGTGAATAAAACTGAATTTCACTAACTGAAACAGCAGAGGCTTTAGATGTTCAAAGGCACAATTATAATAATGTCTGTGTCTATCCCTTTCAGTTTAATCCAATGGCTGCATTACTCAAGGTTGTGGCACTGGTAAGCCACCCTCTCACGTCAGAAGGAGAAAATATCTATCACTATGTGCGGCGAACAGAGTGACCAGCAGCATAACTAAAACAACCTTTGACTGTCAGCCCAGATTAAGGCCAAAGTTTGACCCTCAAAGTCTAGTATGCAACACTGACAGCACTCCTCATCTCCATGGACAGTCCAAGGTTGACTGACAGCTGTCAACGCCCAGTTTCCCCTCCCCCGCCCAGCAAATAGCATTCATCATCCATCAGTAGCAGGACTACATCTCTTTCCCTCTCTCGCTTCCTTAATCCCTCACTCCGTGCAACAACTGCCTGTAACTTTGACCTGCCCCCCTTTAATACATAATCTCCTATCTCCAGAACTAATATGCCATAACCCCTCCCCCATCATCACGTCAGGCCTAAGCAGGGAAAAGAATTGCGGCTAGTATGTCACGCAGAGCAGAACTGACCTGAGCTGGCATCAGGTCGCCTGGCCAGAGTCCACGCACAGGAGTCGACACACTCCGCAGGGTGGAAGTACAAGAATGGAAGTTCCACAGTAACATCTACGTGATTATGCTGGTGTGGGGGATGGGAGTACTAGTCAGTCATATAGAGGCGGGGTCTTGCTAAAGGGTCTTTCATATACTGAGGTGAATGGGGGCATACCATCTGTGTTTCGGCTATTAAGAGAAAAAAAAAATTGGATCGTGGGTGAAACTCACTGCTGCATCTAATGGATTGTCTGAGGTTGTCAGAATATCATAAGCTCATAACTAATTGGATTTTAAGGAATGCAAAATGTGTTACTGCTGATATTACAATATCATTTGTCTACCTGACAAAATATCAACATGAAATTTTAACTGGAAGGCTGAATCCTGTTTTGTTGGGTCATTATGCATATAATGTCTTTCTTTTAAAAAAGGCAAGAGAAGCCTGAATGTGATTAATTAATGCTTTTTCCGGATGCATTAGATTAGCCAGCGAATTTGTAAAAACAAGTAACGTGTAAATTTGCAGCGTTCTCTGTCAATGGACTGACCCTTTAACCACAAGCAAATCTGCCTACGATTACTACCAAAACCCACGTTGCCTAGCAACATACAATTTAGGAATATGCTTTCAGAGCAGCTTTGCGGCTGTGTCCATTAACAGATGAAATTACCAAAGCAACAAATGTCAGCCACATGCAAATGAGGTCTACTCTGCTGACTGTGTGTGTGTACTAACAATGCAATATATGTGTATGTGGCAGACTTGAAGAAATCCTTTCCAAAGCATGTGTCCGTCTGCTGCTAAGAGGAGCAGTCTGTTTTGACAGCCAAGCAATTGGGATCTTTCAATATCTGCTCTCTTGGGCCTAAAAAATCCCAGGGATGACAACAACACAGCCTCAGTTAAATCATTTGTTTCCAGTCTGCTTTGGCCTCCATTAAAGTCAATTCCGATCTACTGACTATGTACAGTACTTCACAGAGTCTCACAGAAAACCAGAAGGCTGGTCTGAGCACAATGAGAATATCGGTGGATTAGTGCAGCAGTGGAAATGGAGGATCTGAAGGATTAACCCCCCCCCTCCCCTTCTCATTACAACCTGCACAGAGAAAATGACACAATCACACATCGGCCATCAGCACTGTAATTCGATTTTATCTGTCCAGTGATGCTGCCAGTCAGCCTCCGGTGAGTGGATGTTGATGGAGAAATCAGCCCTTATTGCCCAAAATGTCTGAAATATACTTTAATCAGGTCATGGGTGTGAAAAGAAGGTTTTATTATGCAGAATTAAAGCTTTAGTCTGATCTGGGTAACTGATCCAGGTCATTATACAGTAAAGATGCCTTTTTATAAAAAAAAATTGCTTTTTATTGCCTTTTTTAATCGATAGTGACAGCCTTAGAGTAAGGCGAAAGAGGGGAGAAAGAGAGGGAGACAGAGGGGATGACACACAGCAAAGGGCCACTCATCAGAGTCGAACTGCAGCAAGGACTCAGCCTTGGTACAGCCATGGTACACGGGTAGCCAGTCCTACCATGTGAGCCATCCGGGCGCCCCGAGCATTTTATTTTTGGAGGACTGGAATCGAAACATGAATTTGGGACACCAATAAAAATTCAATGACATTTTTTGCAGCCATTGAAACTCAGCCTACACCGGGCAAATGTAAAGCATGATCCCTGTGAGAAAATCTGTTAAACGAAGAACTAGACAAAGTTAATTGCTATTTCATGAAGGTCGGTGGTACACCTTGACAACAGCAGGACTGAAGGAAGGCTGTGTAGCCTTAGTGGCTGTAAAGGCTTTCCAGGCTACTCTGATGCACCCTTATTATCATAATGCAATAAGACATCCATGTTTACAACAACAGGGGCTTGGGGGCTGTGGGGAGATGGTGTGTGTTAGAGCAGAAAGGACTTCATCAAAAACAGCTGCAGTTACAATGATACTGCAGCTAAAGAGCTACATACAACTAATGCTGCAATCACCATCATCCCACTTTATAAATGCTGTATCACTGAGGCAGATTATATGATTTTAAAAAGTGGCAAACGCTTTTTCTCCAATTACTTATCAAGGGCATTACATATATACAATCAATAAGAGCTAAATGAGGGGAAAAAAATATTATTGTGGCAAATGCGAGCACATATTGTGTACAGATGCACATCATTCCAAACTAACACACATGCTTGCCTGGACACCTTATGCTCCCAGACTGTTAACACTACAGCACACAGTATCTGACTTTTCTGGTCAGAGAAGTGTTAATGTGAACTGTTCACACATGAATGTACTGGCTGACAGAGTGTAACATGAAGCACAGTTGTTAACATTTAAAAGGTATCAGAAAGGGTGCTGACAGCTGTTCCTCCCAAATCCCCTATACTATGCCTCATCAGTGCCATTTTGTCTTGTATTTAATGGGGAAATGTGTCATTCTGACAAGAGAACTGCATGAGATTACTGAAATAATAAAAGGATTTCACACAAAATATATGGAATTTTGACAAATCTGGCTCTCACAGAGATAAGCAGACAAGGAAGCAGGATGCAAGTATCATTTCAGCATCATGTCAAATGCAGAAACCAAAAGTAGGACAGGGATGGAAAGTCATCCTTTTACGGTTTTAATCATAATCCTGACAACAGTTTTGGAAAAGAGAGAGACAGCAACTTTGAGATTTCGCTCCACCGAGATGAGAAGAAAAGACACAACATTTCTCCATTGTTGATGTAATGACAACAAACACAGGACAGAAAACAAATGACAACACTAACCAAAAAGATAAAGCGATTAAAAATAATTCTCAATTAATAATCTCATTGTGTTTGGACTTTCCTACAGTCAAGCATCAGGCATCACACACCAGTAACCACATACAGCTAAATAACTCTCACATACCACTCAGCTGAATGATGGAAAACAGAATACAAAAAAATCTCAAAACTCCAGACAAAGATGGCATGTAATAATGATTCATCACAATGATTAGTGGGTTTCTTTTCATCTTTCAAAGAACCAAGCAAACAACTAAGTTGTTGCTTTCAATATCCTGAATGGTTCTTAAGAATGTCAGCGAGATTGTGAAAACATGATATGATTTTTAACCCACAGCAACACTGCGTTGTGGAGCTATTCAAAGCAATGAGAGGAATGGGAAATTGTGTCTTACATAAACCATGCAAAAAATGAACTCCAGCACAAATCCATTTTCTTATCTATTATAAACATGTGCAACAGCCAAGAGAAAGCAAGACCAAATGTATCAAGAAATCAGACAAACAGCAAATGGTGAGGACAGAAGGAGAAAAAAGGATTTACTTGTATCTGGAGATGCCATAGTGGACACGATGACTGGTGGACCTGTGCGGCGACTTAGCTTCTGGTTAGCAACCAGGGCACCTTGGCCTTGGCCTGGTGCTCCCATAGGGACAAGGGCATTGTCTGGTGCAGTTCCACCACCCTTACGCATCTGCTGAGGACTGGGGTGAGGGCTATGCATGGGTGACAATGGCAGTAAGTTCCTGTCCCTCTTCATCAGCTCCATGGGCACTGTGTAATTTGTAGAGTAAGCTTTTGGTACCTGTTGTGGTGGCTGTGGTAAAGCTGGCATGGACACGGGCATCTGCTGTGGCATACCTTGCATGGAGTGCATAGACCCTGCTATGGCTGGCATTGACCCAGTCATCTGCTGTGGCATTATCTGCATACCCTGCATGTGCATCCCTGGCATTGTCATCCCAGAAGAGTAGGCAGACATGGGTCTTGATTGAACAGGCATAATGGCTCCAGCGTATGGTCCTGGGGAGCGAGGTGGTTGGCCTGGGTAGCCTCCAGAGGCTTCCAGGAGGTGCTGAGAGGGGGCACTGCTCGGCCTCCTACCCATAACTTCTCCCATCCTTGGGGAGATGGTCTGCATGGCCCCAGGAGAATGTGGGGGCATCAACTGGGGGTCCACGGTCAAAGCCTGTGGAGGGTGTGGTGGATGGTGGTGCTGCTGGGAGTAGATGTCTGAACGATGACTAAAGCTATTAGAGCGGCCTCGCATGGGTGTTTGAGGTTGGGAGGGAACTGGCAGAGCCTCAGCCGGCCGCTTACAGTTGTGGACCACGCGAAATAGTACACGAGCCTGGCCAAGGTTGGGGGCAACGGTGCGGACATCGTTCTCCTCCATAACAGCCAGCATGCTAGTGGAGTCAAATCCCTGCTGGATAACTGAGGAGATGGTGCTCTCTGAGAGGCCCTCATTTCGCAGCAGGGCAAGGAATTCAGGATCAACGTTCTTCTTGGGGTCCACAGGCAAAGGCGTCTGTGGCGCAGTGGGGGTAGGAGCAGGAAGAGGAGCAGGAAGTGGAGTGACTGGGGGAGGAGGAACTGAAGTTAGAACAGCCTGCATGGGGACAGGCACTGCTGGGGAAACTGCTGCGGTCTGCACTGGGGCAGGTGGAGTGGGAAGTGGAGCTGCCATAGAAAAGTTAGGGTCAGAGATGGGCATGGTAGGTGGGGGTGGCAGGGATTGTTGCTGTTGCAGATGCTGCTGCAACTGTTCTTGCTGTAACTGTTGTTGTTGAAGCTGTTGCTGTTGTAATTGTTGCTGCTGTAGTTGCTGTTGTTGTAACTGTTGCTGTTGTATTTGTTGCTGTTGCAATTGTTGTTGTTGAAGTTGCTGCTGTTGTATTTGTTGCTGCTGTTGTAATTGCTGCTGTTGTTGAATGGTGAAAGGTGAGGCTGTCTCTTGCCTCATAATCATACCTTGACTGGCTGGATCCACTACTAGACAGGTAGCAGCCTGCTGCTGTGGATCCAAAGGGCGCCCATTAACATCAGTATAGACAGACTGACCGGTCAGAGGTGGAGGCTCACTGGCATACCGAGGAGATGCATGCTCCATACCATAGTGAGCAGGAGATGGGTCTCGGGAGGGTATGCGTTGGCCATCTGGCGTCATTTTGGCAGCAGTTACAGCACCAGGTTCCCTGTAAGCCCGGTTCAACTCCTGAGCGGTTGGAGGAGGGGGAGGAGGAGGTAGAGGCGATGCGGGGGCTTGAGGTCCTGCTCTCCCTCCCTGACCTTGATCCCACACATTACGAGCCCCAGGAGCCATCCCGAAATGAGAGCCTGACCTACTGAGTGGATGAGGGTGAGGCGGCAGAGGCTGGTGTTCTGGCCGGTAAAAGCCCTCAGGCGGCCGAGGAGTCATAGCCGGGTCATGAGAGTAGTAATCCTGATGCGGAATGGATCCTCGGTGAGCCATTGGTACACGTTCGTAATGATTTAGATCAGGCACTGAGCCCTTCCTCAACCCCCTTAGGTCGTGTCGGTCTGCGTAAACCTGTCCGTAGAGAGAGTCTTGGTAGGAATACGGGTCGCGTTTCAAATCCAGGTCAGGGGGCTGCACTCCTGGTGGAGGCTCGTACCACCCTCCTCCCTCTCCGTATGACAGAGAGCTCCGCCGGCCAGCTACTCTTGCCTGCTGCTCGTAGACACTCTCAGCCCTGTCCCACTGACCCTCATTCCCTCCTAATGTGTCCCAACTGTGGGAGCGACCAAGACTCAACTGTTTGTTAGTGACAAGCATTGGCAAAAAAGGAAGAAGCAGCAAAAGTTTTAACGGATTGAAAAAGTAAACACCCAAAACAAAAAAAAATTCCACTTGTAGCTGTGTTTTTGAAAGTTCTTTTTCAAGTCTTCATGAACTGTAGCTGCGGAACGGAGAGAGGGAGGTGCAGAACAAGCAGAAAAGAAGATGAAGCAGGGTCTACCGTTTCACCTGATATCAGGTTGTAATATTGTAAGTCCGTACTATCAGGTGACTCCCCTTTGGCTGTTGGTCCTTGAATAATTAATCTCTGGTCATGCTGTCTTGTTGTGCGCGAGGAAAGAGGACACCACACACAAAAACATTACACCAAACCACACAAACACAGTACACTGCAGAGGTAGCACAGTTATTCCACGGAAGACACGGTAACAGGATGTATGCTTGAGTTGAACGTTCAGAAAAAAAGAACCAAAAAAATGAAAGGAGGGGATAGGTTATGTTATAGGTTGGGATGGGCAGGGGCTTGTACTAATCCAATAGGGTTTATCTCTCCCTTCTCTGGGACATTTTACTCGCTCTGCCGATTGCTATGAGGGATTACATCTAAATAAAGCCTCTTTAATTCCACTTCCCACTGTGACGTCACCTGAACCAGATACAAGCATATCTGGTGATGATGATGATGCCAATGATTTAGAGTCCACCCACAAACCCCCTCACCCTCTCCTAAAGAGTCACCTACCTGAAGCTGTTGATGATGCACTGTCGTCAACAGGTTTTAGTTTTGCCAGAATCACGGCACGGGGAGGGGAGGCCAGGCAAGGAGCACAGCTTCAATGAATACAAATGAAATACAGTTCTCTCAGCTAAGTCCCATGTGCTGTCAGTAAACATCAAATCCACTGTGATTGGACACTAATCCTCCAGGCCCCATGCTTGCAGCAGAGCCACCACGCAACTGCTGCCCAACTCACTCTGAAATGTCCTTGATGCCTTCGTGGCGCTCACTGTCACTGCCCCACTCTCCTTGATTTGAGATCACTCGGTCCTGCTATCTGTATCTTAACTGGAGGATGTTGAAAATTACAACACAGGGATTGCATGGAGATTGCAGAATAACGAAATCCAGCTGCAATGTCTGTCCCATTTTCCTTCTTGTCATTTCAAGAAACTGAACAACACTGAATAATCAATATTCCCCTGTCTTGTAGAGTAGAAGGATAAGTGTTAAATGCAACACTTATACAGAAAGTCAGTGTTTTCTTTGGCCATTCAGTCAGTAAAAAAAAAAAAAAAACACCTTCCCCCTCTTTCCTAAAGCTCATCTGATCTCCTTCACTTAAAGAAGCTCTGTAATCTGGATTTGCCTCTTTGCAGAGAAAAATAAAACATGGGAGTGTGGCGTGTGTGTGTAAGGGGGGGGGAGGGTTCCTTTTGTAACAGCAGTTAATCCAAAGCACCTACAACCTTTGCCTTGCAAAAACCTTATGCTTGTTGAGCTGAAAACAACAGGAGCTCATTCCGCTTTATTCAAATATGCCATAGTGAAAAAAATCTATTTGCTATTATGCTGCAGTGTTTTATATTATGCCTTGGCCATAAACCATACATAAAGATGTAATTAATGGTATACATTTATCATTTTGTTTAACCAAGGTGATGTTCAACACATGACTGACGGTGTACCAACCAACCTGGCTGCCTGCATGTCTCATTTCATGTCACTGTGGCTGAAACCTGATCCCTACTGCAGAGGATCCCTGTTTATTAATGCATGAAAACAGATGTAAGGTGAGGAAGTGTCCATTTCCATCCAAATCTAATCTCAGAGCTAACCATAGCGAGGGGCAGTAATACATATTTTAGACGGTGAAGAAAGTCTTAATATATCAGCATATTGAGAAAAACTTCCTGAATATCTTACAGAGGGCCCGTGGAAACTGTTCAGGCATGTCCGTCATTGGCACTAATTTCTTGTTTAATCACAGTTGTGTAATTAGAGTAGGAAGAGATCAGAGAGGTAGCGGAGTATTCTGCTGTTTTCACAAGATGACAGGAAAAAGCTGATGACACTGGCTCCAAAACCAATTGCGCAGATGACTGAGAGCGTTTTTCTTTGGGTAAGGTCAGAGGAACATTAGTCAGCTTTATGTAAAAAGGAAATTAAAACGGGAAAGGAGAGGAGGCAAGGGCGAGCCGGTACAGAGATCTAAAAGCAACTATAAAGATGAATTATTAAATCAAAGCTGAGAATTGGAAAAAGAACTGATTTTTGAAGCCCATTTTGATTTTATCAGGCAGGGTGTTGCTGTTATAAAGGCATCAAGTTCTACAATCATTTCGAATATGGGTGTCATTCATTTCCTAAGGCACACATGCTTATGTAATATGGACACTATTTTCCTAGATGTCCAAATCGGAAAATATTCATCTGTAAAAGTCAGAATGTGCGTAGATCATTCTTAATTTAGTATACCACTGCAAGGTTAACAGTCTCTTTCTGAGACTTGAGCTGTTTAAAATGAGGAGAAAATGATCAGAGCCAATACACAGACACACACACACACACACCCACCCACACACACTCATGTCAAGGGCAGTAGCCTATAGAGTATACGTGATCCCCTGGCTTCTTTCCCCAACCTCATCCACTCCTCTCATTCTTCTATCCCAGCTCTCAAGGGACTCTAGGTCTCAGTGCAGCAGATCTCTCATCCCCATAAAGTCAACCTCAAACAGAGAGACGGGGGCAGAGGTGTGTACTCAGGGTTTGCCGATCTAATCCCGACAGGAAAGTAAATCACAGAGTTCTGTTTGTCTCAAACTAAACAATGTTTGACTTTCAAATTCTAATGTTCCTCCATTTGCCATACTTGCCAGACTATGCACACAACGCCAGATTCACTGTAACAGAGGGATTTAGGAATTAAGCCGGGGATTTTAGAACAAATATAATACCACCCCAGCAGAAGCTTATAAAGACCTTACATTGAATAAAACTTGACTGGTAAAAAATTCTAAATGGGTAAAACATATAGAAACTTCACTAAATGAACCTCGAGTAAGGATACAATTATGTAGTTCTTTTAACTGCTAATACATTTCATAAAACTCTACTTTAGCCTGATGTAGTGTATGACTTTTCTTTTACAGGACTACAGAGACAATTGCGAGCAGCAAGTAACAAGACGGAAAAGATGTACAACGTCAGATGTGAGGCTAATCTGTCACACAAGGCGCTTGCCATTGTTTAACAAACACTCTTCATCTCCCTGTCACTCAGTCCTCCGAGTCCCTGCCTCCACATTAATATTACAGCTAAGCCAGCAGAAGAAGCAGAGGTGGGTCATATTGTGTTTGTGTGTGCGTGCTTGCATGCGTGCGCTTGTTGGTGCATGTTTTAACCGTGTTAAATGTTTGCATGCTTTACCAACTCTTGGAAACAGAGGGTTCACATGCAAGAAGTCCCATTTAGAAATGTTCTGTCACTCACGCTCACCCCTCCATTTACACACCCACTCAGTCACACACACGTAAGGCTTGCACGATCCCGGATCCCCACTCAGCCTTTTGACCCCGTTGTGCTCGTCTTCTGACGTGCAACAGAGACAGCAGCGGCCGCGGAGCTTCGTTAATGTCCCTTTTCATTCACACACGCAAAAAACGCCGCCAAAAGCCTTGGCCTTGGTCTGACGTGCATACATGAATAAAAATCACACGCTAACTCAAACTGAATACTGCACTGCAACAGAAATAAAAACAACTGTCTCCTACAGTGTGACACGTCGTGTACTCAAGGCATGATTTGAATGTTAAACACACATTGACTTATGCATGAGCGTGGGGCAGGAGGCACTAACTGGAAATGGGATTACAATGCCACTACCACAGCAAAGAATAACGCTGTCAGATGAATTGTAATGCACACTTAACAGACATTATGCACATGACTGCCTTGTATGTGATTCCAGTGGGATTATTTGTCTCTTCAAACATCTCCATAGGGACTAAATGGACTGTAAAATGGAGGTCGATGGCAATGAAGCTAGTACTTATCTAAATGACAATCATTTACACACACGTTTTTTTCAATTTTGCTAGTATGCACGAAATACACACACACACACACACACACACAGCAGCAAAAGCGCACAAATTCTACAGAATTTCCAGCTATGTAAGAGAGAGACACCTCTACCCATAATCCATCTCCTTTGGGTGCACCCCATCACCCCACCTCTCTGATATGATCTCCAGCACGATCCAGAGAAGCCACATGTCATTACAATACTTAATGTCGTAGCTGAGGAGCTTATTTTGAAATCTGATTTTTCCAGGAACTCATTTCCAACTTTCAAACAACCGCTAAACTACATGCCAGCTCAAACAAAGGCAACAGCAGACACTAAGGAGAAAAGGATAACCATACCATAAAACTTCATTCAAGGTGTGCACAAGAGACAGTAACACTCTACTGATAATAATAACACAATCACACATACCGGTTTGCTGTGATTATAAGAATTTCCATCCAAAAACAACACTTTCTACCATTTCTCAATGTGCTCTTTTCTCTTCTCCTCCCCCCCAGTTCTCCATGCCCCTCCCTGCCTCTCCACAAAGCCTATAAAGGGGTCGTGGGTTTTGGTGAGGAGCCTGGAACAAGCCTGAGGGGGGGTCAGACTCAGAGACCGCTCCGATGACTTCATACCAGAGCTGGATGCCAGAGCGTGGGGAGACGAGTGGGAGGGAGGGAGGGATGAAAGCAGAGAGGTGGATGCAGCCGAGCCCCGAGTCTGTGCTGAAAAGCTGAGGATACGAAGCCCCCCCCTGCAGGGGAAGATGACATCAGGAGACCCCCCCCCCCCCCTCCCCCCCCCTCCTCCCCATCTCCTCCAAAGCCTCCCTGGTTGTCCTCTCTATTTAATATGAAGTGTTTTGTTATAAAAAAATTTAAAAAAAGCTTGCAGGTCTGTTAAATGTGAGATTATGAATAATTCACAGGCTTAGTTTTATGGTATTTTAGCTTGACTGGCCAAATTATTTACTGTTCAGTGTTTAAACATCTCCTCCTGTTGTACACATGACAAAAAAAAGCGTGCATTATCAAGCAATAACATATTTATTTAACTGCCAACTAAAAACACTTGGAATCACCATGACAAATTGCACTACCCCACCTTGTGGTGTTTGCATCCAAGCACAGATTTACAACTTGTAAATCAACATTCAGGAACATGCTGTTACTGCGACCTAGTTCACGTCGCAGTGCCGCTCACATCCCATCTCTGCCCAGATCAGTCAGTTAGCTCTGGCTAAACGGCAATGGCAACGACTTGTGCTGCTGCCCAAGCCAATGCATGCTGGGTACACAGATGGAGCGGACAGAAGGAGAGACACAGAGAGAGAGAGTTAGAGTAAGAGAGTGAGAGAGACAGAGAGAGAGAGAGAGAGAAAAAAGAGGGAGGAACGAGAGAGTATGGGAACTGATGCTCACAACAGATGTTTGCCACAGTTCCCTTATTGCAGTTACACTCTTCTTGGCACTTTATCAAACCCACAACAGAAGGAACAGTTGTACCGTATACATTTTGAAAGCTGATATCTGAACTAAACAATGCTGTGAGGCTTAACAGAGAAATAAGTGTAATGAATTAATTGACTCAAATAAACTAAACAATACAGTAATTATTCAAAGTTTTCATGGTTTCCAGCTGTATATTTTAGCAGGGGCGAGCCGCCTCGCCTGGAATAAAAGACCCCCTCTGCTAACATCATAAAACATGTATACACTTTCATAGGCCTGCGACTAACTAATCATCTTCATTATTGATTGATCTGGCAATTATATTCCAGATGAATCAATCAATGAATTGTTTTGCCAATAAAATGCTGATCATAATTCATGTAACAGTCCAAAACCCAAAGATATTAGATAATGAAAGAAAAGCATCAAATCTGAGAAGCTAGAACCAGCAAATGTTTGTCATTTTCGTGATTATGGAAATCGCGGCCAATTAATTCTCCTGTCAATCAACTGATACGTTTCAGACAATCACTTTCAGATCTATATTTTTATACAGTACAACATTAACGCTTAGGGAAAAAAGTTTCATAACGACAACAGCTAATAAAACTGATCACAAGACACAATGGGTCTACACCTCGGTGGTTTAAAACAACTTCCTGGGTAAAAACCCTTAATTTCATTATTGATTAACTGTCAAAGCTAATTTATCAAGTACAAAAACTCACTGGAATTTGAATATCTGTGTTTTTGAACGTTGGTTGGACAGGGTGGGCTCTCGGAAATTGGGATGAGCAAGTGTCGCCATTTTCTAACACATTACAGACCAAATGATTAATAGATTAATCAAACAAAACAAGCGATGTATATGAGTCGCAGCCATAGTTTTGACCTTACACGTCTAATTGGAAAACCACAAAAATCCGACATGAAAGCCAAGGACAGTGAATCGCATCAGATATCCTCAACAGTAAAGCATCCACCGTTTCGGTTGAAATCTACATTCCAGTGCCGTGACCACTTTTGATGGGAGTAAACAGCCACACTAGATCAGCCATTTCGAATTCAATTTAGGCCACAGGCACGGCTCAGTTAGCCACTCATCACAATGAGTAAAGATGTAATCAATGCACTCCGCTGTGAAACAAGTATTGGATTGACACAGTTATCCTCAGAAGATGAATGGAGATTAGGGAAGCTTCTCTCGCCGTCTCGCCAAGTGCAACCCACGACGGCGACGCAATCACAATCACTCCATAACGTTCTTGTTTTTGTCAATACACATGATACGAACTTTGATTTCTATTTCACGCCTCAGTCCAAACACTCTGTTTATAGATAATAGTGGGTGGCTTTGACATTATGGTGCAGAACACCCCATGCCTCTGGTTTTGAAATACCCTTTTTATATGGTTGAGCAGATTTAACGCTACCATGAAAACAACGTGATTCACCACCCTCTGATCTTTTAACTTCCTCAATGTGAATCACCCTCTTCTACACATTTTTAAGAGCAGCTGTGGTGACTAACTGCGCCAGAAAAAAAAAAAAGAAAACCCCTTCATCTTTGGCAGAATGACTTCATTGTTGATAAGCAGAGGGGACGTCGACACTGTTGACTATGTCTGAAGACGTCTGCGGGACAAAAGGAGCAGATAGTGTTATATGATGTTTAAAATATTGCCTCCTTGGACAATACGCAGTCATTCTTCTTGTGTAAAAAAAAAAAAAAAGTAGGAAAAAGTGTTTCCAAGCAAGCAGGGTTGGTGGTTTGGAGAGGTTTGAGATGCCACATGTGGCTCTCATTCTGAGGGTGGAAACAGACAGCATCGCCGCTTCATTTAGGAATCTATTATATTGTGTTTCGCAATCTTAATGGGATTTTCCTGAGACATGAACAAAGAGGAATGTTGATGTTGATTCTCTCAATATTACTAAGAAAATCCTATGGTTTCGCTTATAGAGAGCTGATGTTCTTTTGCATACATGAGAACACTTAATTTAAAATGACACTGATTGGAAGCAATGCGAATGACTAAAAATACAATTTTGCAACACTGCTCATGCGATTCACTACATGTGGGATGTTAAAGTGATTTATCATATCGTTGTTTATTTAATTCTTCTGTTGTAAGTGGTCTTTAACAAACACCTCCCACGAGCCCGAGACCATCGCAGGTTAAACGTCACCAGTTTGGCAGACTGCTCGAGTGACAGGCTTTGAGAATGGACAGTGAGTGTAAACATTTTCTAGACAGCAGAGACAGCGGGTGGAAAGATCACATTAGAAGAAAGTGTGGGTAGATATCATGGACAACCGGGAAAGACCGGGGTAAGCTTGAACCGAACTGGTTTATACAAGGTGTCGTCCGGCGATGTCTAAAGTGTTTATGGTAGCTCTAAAGGGCCACACTCAAAGGCAGGGTGCAAAGCCTGCAGTCATAGAAGAGGCTGAGATGTTATTTTCATTCAAAGGGGGATAACGGGGCACATTTTTGGGGGTGTTTCAGACACTGTAAGCATACTCCCTCTAATGATCTGCTGTATATTACAGATGCAACTAACAAATTAATAGCAAATGCTGAAGTGGATCCTCACATATCTTGAAATTAGAGACCCCAGTAAACAAAGACAGATGAAAGACACTTCAATGAGAGACTTGCAATGAGTTACAGAAGAACAGCAGTTTGCAGCTAAAGGCTATACCCACATTACAAAAAGGAGAATAGAAAAGTAGAATCATGCTCTGTACAGCACAGTGTATGCATTACTGGTGTGAGCGAAGGCCGAGTATGAGTTTGGGCCCACATATACACATTAAATAAACATTCAGACATTCAGTGGCTGCTGTCGGTGGTTAAGTAAAAAAAAAAAGTGAGTGAAGAAAAACGAAAGGAAAATATCTTGCTTTGTCTTAAACACACAAATGAATGCACACACACAAATCAAGCCCACTACCAGCTATAATCAATCCCAGGGCTCGGAGGAGTGCTTCACTTTATTACAAACTCCCTGCTTCGTCTCTCCAGCAATCTGGAAACATCGAACTCAAGTCTCATTCAGCCATCAGCCCAACCTCCTCTGCATCGCACATACACACACTCACAAACGCACACACACACTCTCACACTCACTCCCTCCTAGACAGCCTTCAAAGCCGAAGTTTTGGAGCCTCGGCTGGTCCCAAGGCTCCCTTTTGACACACACAAACACACTTATGCAAACGATCCCACTGGCTTTCCACTGAATTTGTAGTGGCAGGCTGAAAAGCTTAAATACTGATGGAAACTTAATTTCCATGTAACAGTGCAGGGAATTTTTTTTAATGGCTACAACATAAACCTGTGAAACTAATCCACACACTCAAAGTTACACACACCAAAAACTTAAAAAATAAAACAACTAGAAAATAATAAATTTCCAGTGACCTCCAACTGGGTAGCCAGCATCTCAAATCCACATGTATGTTTAAAAAAAAAATAAAAATCTGGGAGAAAGAGAGGAGTATAGGAGTGTGTCTCACCCTCACAGATCCTGTCCAGCCGCTGGCGTTTGACTTTATGTTTGTCGACCAGAGCCATCCCGTCACAGATTCCTCTCTCTGGTTCTTGTGTCCACCTCTCCTCCTTAAAGTCTCAAAATGCTCCAGTCCTCCAGAAGTTAGCTGGCTGATGTTTTATACCTGAAATTAAAAGAAAGCAGAGACAAATATTATTCCTGAAAGCCTGTCTGACAGTGACGTATATTCACTGTGAATTTCACTACTTTGATTTTTATGTTTAGCATTTTTATTTCTTTGATTGTAGTTTATTGGTTTTTTTTGTCAGGGACCACGTACTGTACAATATTTAACGTAAATGTTGCCATTTGATGTATTGCACCAGAGTTATCTTGCAACTCATTTTGACCTGCAGTCCCCCTAAAATACACTGTACACACAATGATACAACAAATAGGACATTACACTAAATAGTGCACAGCAGTTACATCCCTTACATCATATAAAAAAGTACATGTTGTGCAAATTGAAGACAAGGATGGTGTGTACGATCCAAAAAAAAAAAAAGAATACAATGCACAGCCAGTGGTTACAGAGCTTGATAACTGGTAGAGCTGAAACTTTTTTGTCATGTGGTAGTCTGACTGATTTCTGGCTTTTAAACAGAAATGCCTTTTTAATTAAGAAGTTTAATAACTTTCAGTCACAACTAAACACATGCTAATCATGATTTCCTGGTATCCTGAAAGTGTATCACAAGAAGAACAGGAACAGGAAATATCACACACAGTCGATTCCATCTCAAAACCTTGGCAGAAACCACTGAACAGCCTTGCAAAAATCAGACACTCACATTGCAGCGGCTCGACTCTCCACTAGAGGGAGCCCCGTCTTGTTGAGCATCATTTATTTAATCTAATGAAGAAATGTCACTTTTGCAACTACAGCCCCCCCCTCCCCTTCCCCAGACTGAGTGGAACACAGCAAAAGCAGACAAACGCAGAGTGAGTGAGTAAATGAGGCATTTTACCGATCATTTATGTTCAGTGACTGATGCTCCTCTAAAGAGCAATCTTCTAATTGGTTCCTGCTGAAGCCTGAGGGACACGGCACAGTTTTTGGGGAAAGGCAGGCAGACAGAGGAAGGCACAAGAATGCACACACATCACACACACACACACACACACACACGGGAAACAAGGTACACACATACACACAAGATGACAAGCAGAAATGTAGGCTTTTGCGTTCGAGCACACACACACATACACACACACACACACTCTAAGGGCAGCGAATCACAGAGGAATGTGGGTCAGTTAGTCAGCAGACGGGAGGAGGTTGTATCAGCAGAATAAAGACATAAAAGGGGGTTGGTGGGAGGGAGAGGAAAGTACTAGAAAAACATCGTCTGACAGGATGAGTACATTGTGACACCATCCTCCTCCTACATTTTAACTGTATCTCTTTCAGCACTTTCGCATTCATAACCCTACCTCTGTATCTTTCCATATACGCCTCTGGGCCTGATCCTAGAGTGCTGCACTGTGAGAATGGCTCTCACTTGACTATTTATATGATGATATATTGATATTTGCGCTCTAACTGCAATTATAACTGTTATGTTTTGGTGGGGTGGGGGTCAGGCGAAGCAATATGGCTGCATGATGAATTGATGTTGCACTTCCTATATGGCCAGCTGTTGGGGCATTTTCCCTGCTAGGGGCAGGAAGGGGGAGGTGGCGCATTGCAATCTAAGTGAAGTGAAAAGAAACGCTACTGTAGGTGCTAAATATGTCTTGCATTTAACACACGATGAGCTCCTGTCTTCCTCTGACAAACACACTGTGTGTCTTTCTTAAACCGAACAGATTTCTGCTTGCTTCACCAGTCAGCTGTGCTTCAGCTTCCCTCCTCCACAAGGTAAGCCTTCCTGCCAAAGAGCTGAAGACCCACATGTGGGAGTCAGAGGAGAAGTAATTGAGCAAGAGGGAAAGCAGGAAACAGTCAGTCAGAGGCGGGGGAGTCACACCGCCTTGGCTATGAATAGACTGGAGGAGACATGCATGGGCATCTCCTACTCTGTGCTGCATGAGCGGCAACACTATAAGCCTAGGTCATGAGTGCTTCTGGCCATTTAGTCATTATAAACTCTCCTGATATAGACTTCACTTTACTGACAGCAGCCTTCGTGGACAAACAGTAATATAGGCTGCGATAGCGCGCATATGCCTGCCAAACTATTCCTCAAAATCGCAACCTACAGTAACCTGTGGCGGTTATGCAGTATCAGGATGGGAGTAAAATAAGATAATATCACAATACAATACTGTTCAATCCAGTACCACCATCTAACGTTTCATAGCAATAACTTAAATTAAATTGTAAGGTAGGGCTTGGCAATAATTTCATATTAACATGTATATTTAACACTTACTGGAATATACTGGAACTGTATTGTGATGACAGGCTTATAACATGTTATCTGGCGACCAAATTAACATGAGTTGTTGTGATTATTTCTGTCATTTATATTTGATTGGACATATTATGATATAAAGTGTTAATAGGGCGGTGACATTAAGCCCTGTAATGAGATGTTCATGTTTTTTTGCTCATCACGTATAATCTAAATGTTTAGTACTGATTGATTTCACTGATTAAGCATACTGAATATATTAGTAAAAGTATCCCTCAATGTGCTATTTAAAAAATACATTACTCTTTTTGATAGAACCTTTAAATAAGTATCAATTATATTATCATTAATGTTTTATGTAGCTGAGGTACCTCTAAACCTCTGCATTCACTCCAAATAAGACCTACACTCGTCTTCTCCTGGAATCATTTCAAACATCATATTTCCATCACTTCCTTTCTCAATGGCAGTCTCAACTGATGGGATGAAAAAAACCACCGCTCTGGAAGAATGGCCCGCTCAGCAATTTGAGAGCTGCAGTTGACCAAAAACCCGAATCTGTGGCATACGTGACTTAATTTCCATAAATTAATTCCAGAAATTTCACTCATGTAAGAAGGAGATTCGCTCTGTTTCCAGAGAAGTCGACTCCACTTAGCGGGTTGAAAAGTCAACAACAAGTTTGAGAAGAGCTCTCAGCCAGAGGAGTGCCGGAGAGGAAGTACAGTTATCCTGCAGCCCTTAGCACCAGTGCTGCCGGATTGTTACTTGACTAAGTGCTGTTATGTAACTTAACAATAAGAGGATTGACCTGAGAGGAAGAGAAAGAGAGGAGAAAGTCACACACTCTCAAACGCACATGCAAACCACGGAAATACAAAACTCCAGGGATTGTCTGGCTCGGCGTCGAGAGGGCAGGCGCTCTACTCAACACACACTCAACATTGTGTTACTCTTAGTCATGTTCGCAGGTTTCTTGACAAGTCTGTGAATGTTACCAAGTCAGATCGTGACCGAAGTAGCTGTTGTCTGATCCGACGAATGTTGCAAACCACACACATCCTCTTGTCGTTGAGGATTTTGACTGAAAACATTAATTAGAACAACATATTCTGTAGTATTATGTATGAAGACAAAGAGACATTCAGGACACCTTTCTGCAATATAGCCAATGTGCAAATGTTATTCTGTAATTACATCTTGCCTTTCTACTTGGGTGGATTTCATGCACTGTTGGACTCTGTGACTGCAACCTGCAGCATGTAATAATGCCCAAATGAGAGAATTTTCAAGGTATGTAGACTGTGTATCTAGTAATGTAATACACTCATACTCATCAGTTTGTCTTGCAGTATCACATGCAATGAATGCAACACCCTGATGTCCCTGCCCTACATACAACAAGCATTATCACTTTAACACATTTCCGCACACAAATTAAAATTTTACTCTAAGTCTATCTTATCAACCAACTGTAAATCTTGACTTGTCCTATCTAATAAAAGGCAAAAAGCCCCCAAAAACGTTAAAAACAAAGAAACATTATAGCCACTACCAACAAGATTTCTGGGTAATGAAGCCCTTAAACTTTCTAGAAATTAACTTTTCACACAGTTGCATGTTTGAGCTGCAGAAAAGTGTGAAGCTGGCCTGTAAAGCTTTCGCATATAGGTGTTAATTCTAATAAATAACTTAAATGCCACTCACGTGATGTACCTAAAAAATAAAGCTCTTTTTTTTTTTTTTACACCCTAATGGTGGATAAATTATTGGCACAGAGTTGAGCGGTGTTCAAAGTTAAGAGCTTCGTAATGCTTGTGAAATGTGGCAGATGGACACCACAGATGTGCTACCATGGCTTCTTTACTGTGTCTCACAGAAACAGAAGTAACATTTGTTAAAAAGTGCCGTGCCAGGCGTTACATTGCATTGTTGCAGGTGTTGCATCACTCCTAGAGGTTATGAATTCATTCAGTGCTTCTCCATCTGACACTCTGTACATCAAGACATTTCACAAGCAGAAACAAGCTCTCTTTCAGCTCTTTATGTTACATCTCTTTCCCTCACGCTCATTCTTTTCTACTCCTTTTGTAATGAAAAGTACATAACAAGGCAGGCAGCCCAGGAGATCTTGTTTAGGTTGGTAATAGCACAGAAGACACAGGGGGAGGAAAAAGAAAGTGAAAGAGAGAGGTCTTTTTCTGACTGAGGCCATCTCTCAGAGGAGCCGTCTCACCAGATTAAGAAACCTGTGGGTTTGGCTAAGGGTAAAAAAGGCATAGAAGTAAAGTTAGCTTTGACTTTGTCATAACACGTGTTTGACTGAAATATCTGTGGAGGCGTTTACTACAAGGTGGAGTTTTCATCTTGAAGAAAAAGAGCAAGACACTTTTTTTAGCTCATCAACCGAGCTTCCAGCCTTTAACCTCAGTGAACTAGTTTAACTGTGTGAACCTGATGACCACCAAGCCCATACACACACGAAAGGGACTGAGCTATGCAAGTATGGGTTCGTAGTCAAAGAGTTATGCAGAAGGGAAACCTGGTGCCCTTAAGATAAACTGGAAATAACTTTTTTTCCCTTATATTTAAAAAAACTCAATTTTCTTCCCTATGGCAATAATCTAAAAATCTCTCAATTTGCTTTCTTTTCCATCTTTTTACTTTTAATATCTTTGTTTTAACTTCAGCCTTGTCTGTTCCTCACATCTTCCCTTTGAGGGGGGAATATTTTTTGGGAAATACACTTTACCCGTATTCAACTTCTTGCTGAGCGTTAGATGAGAAGATTGATACACTAGGACGTAGGACTGAGCGATTTCAGTCTATAATGACAATTATTGATCATTTAACTGACCTATTTCTTAGTAAAGACCAGGTGGAAAAATGTTTTGTCATACTCCATTCTTTGACTTCACAGAATTGAAATTATCGCCATTGCACTGAACTATTTTTCCATTGCTATAGATGAAGTGTCTATTATTGATACATTGCTGGCACTATTTGTTGCTATTGTTGTATTGCTCGGACCTAATATGAAGCTACAACCAGCAGCCAGTTAGCGTAGCTTAGCATAAAGGCTGGAAACAGGGGGAAACAGAAATCCTTGTTGTGTCTGAAAGTAACAAAACATGCACCTATAAAGTTCAATTATTGCTTTTATCTTTGGACAGAGCGAGGATAGAGAGCCCCCCCCCTTTCCAGTTTTTATGCTAAGCTGCTGGTTGTAGTTTGAATGATTGTGGTTCAATGGGCACTAGCTACAGAAAATCTCATTAATGCAGCATGTCGTAGGACAGGGATACCTTAGAGTCAACATTTTGAGGAAGAATTGTGTAGCAGCTACCTAAAGTGACTGCTTAAGAGTCTATGATTTATGTCCCTGAAAGTGCAAGATAGCAGAAAAAGAAGCGGCAGAGTGGGGAAGGTGGTTAAGGTTTCTCTTCTCTCATTAATCGGATAGTTGGGGCTCCGAGGGGCACGTAAAGCTGTCGCTCAGACCACTGATTTACACCTTCCTCCTCCTTGCCAGCCTCTTTCTTCCTCCAACCCTCCCCTGTCTAAATACACCAGTTACTGACAATTACAGCTCTCCTCTTTCTACCTCTCCATCACCATCACTATCCCCCAAGTCTGTCAGTCCATCTGTGCCTCTCCATGTATCCTTTTACCTCTTTTTGCATGTCCTGTCAGCCTCTGGCAAATAGCGTCCTTTTCATTCCCCACTTCTCCTTTACATCGCCTTTTTCTCTGAAGCTTCCCCCCCCATCCTCCCCCTTCCCTCTCCCTCCCTCCCTCACATTCTCTCCATCTTTCTCTCAACTCTAAACAAAATGAGACTGCAGCAGTACTAACTGCTGACTTGGGCTAATGCACAATTTTGTAATAATGCCTATTCGTTTAAGTCACCCAGGAAACGCATAATGGCGACATTATTGTGCACGGCAGCCTGTTAGCCTAACCCATTGAGGCTTTCGGCATGGCCTGCATTCCTCCTCTCTCCAGCTCCTTACATCTAATGAACTAAAACAAAGCCTGGCATAAAATCTCCACAGGGATAATTGGCAATTTATTTTTTCACAACATCACTACAGAACACAGACCACTGACGACTTAGAACAATATAAAATCCACATTTTAATTAAATAAAAAGGGATTGTAAACATGTTTCTAAATATGCTGGTATATATGCCTTTAACCGATAGATTAGATACTGGACACATATGTACTCACCTCAACTCACAGAGCAGACGTGCACATAAAAGCAAACGTGCACTCACACACCAAAGCAATCACACCAAAACCTGTGTTACTTAAGTTGACAGGTAAAAGGTTGTGTCCAAGATGCTTTTATTGTGGTAATAAATCTGTCGTTTTCACCTTCCTGTTCAATACGACGAGAATGACCCCAGACCTTTTTCTATGAGGGACAAAGACCGGTACTGAGTGCTAGACCACAGACATACTAACCTTACATAAACGAACAATACACTTGTGAAAAATTGGACCAATTTCTCATCAAGATGGATGAGACCAAACTCCTTGGTGATGAATGCAAGACACGACAATGAAAGCAAATTAAGGACACCTTAGGATGCCCGCTGCTAAGTAGGGTGCACACTAGGTTGAGGAACTGATCTGCTACTCAGTCTAAATACATACATTCGTACATTTTCTGACATTTTATAGAGTAAACGATCCATCAGTAAAATACTAGTTGTTGCAGCTCTACTATTATTAAACCTATCTCCTGGCCATAAACTGTCAAGAAACTGTATAAAGGAGCACATATATTTATGCAAATCATTTGGTAACCATGGTAACATGTACAAATGTGCGTGACCACTCGCAATGATTTTCCCTAATCAATAGGATCAGAATGAAAAAAAAATAAACCAGTGTGCTGTGCTTGTGTCTTGTACTGTGTATTTTGGCAGTTCGTACCACTCTAATATTACAGTAAGGCAACACAGTTTAGTCCTGTTTCTACCTGCTCTTCATTATTCATAAAATTAGGTGGAGTTGCAGTTTAGACTAATAATCCTCGCAGTCAATGATTGCTTTGTAAGCTCTTTGTAATGGATTGTCAGTAGCAGAGAAGATAAATAAACACAAAAGGTGCAGAAAAGGGCTGCACGACTTGATACAAAGTGTCTACAGCCTGTGTGAAACTGCTATCAGCTGGTGTCTTCAACATTTCACCTTGTCTTTCTCAGCTCTTCAGCACCTTTCTATTCCTCAGTTAACAGCTCATTAACACAGGGCCAGAGCACAAAGCAGACACCTTATTATTTAGCACAAGACAAAACAATTTAGTTCCATTTACTCAAAATATCGAACCTTACGCTCACTGATTTCTTACACCTCTCCAGAGTGAAATCTTTAAAACCGTTTAGCTGTAACATGATAGAAGTCCCAAGGAAAGAAGACAAGCAACAAAAAACGCAATTATATTTTAGAGCTATGGAATAATTATGCATCAGGGAGACGGAATTTAAAATTCTCCCTTCAAAAAACAAAAAATTAAATAAGAAAAAAAAAAAAGATTGTGTTGGAACAGGGCCAATCTCTTAAAAAACTCCCATAACCAATGGCTGATTGACAAATGAAGATGCCCCAGTCCCACTGCAGGAGTAAATTTAGGATTTTCAAAGAAGCGTGACTAATGAGGAGAGACTATAAAAATGCTTTGCTTCTGGGTCTGAAGAGCAAAGTGAGGGTTCGTAAAGGCAAACACATAAGGAGGAAAGAATGAAGACAGATAACCACAAATACCTTCTTTTTTCCCCGTCATCGTGATCACTGTCACCAGTTTACAGCTAACTATTATTTGACTATTGCTCGTCAGGTACAGCATTACTGAGAAAATCTAGTCTCCACCTAATACATGATGGTAAATCATTTGCGCGTAATCCCTTCGGAATAGTTTTAGTCTAATTAGACACACTTGTACATTTTTGTGTGTCGAGGTTGGCAAGTGCCGGTTGTTAATTGTTGAACTTGATGATCTGTCTTTTCCTAGCAATTAACTACCGAGTGAGCACCTGATACATATGCAGCAACTGCAAAAGCAATTAAACTGCAAATTAACTGAATTGAGTTCACGATGCGAGTGCAAACGCTCATATTTTGAATGAGCTTTGGTTCACAATTTCATATTTCTAGAGGAGGGAAATCATGATACAGAAATGCAGTCCTCTCTGCACGAGAGCTTCTTGAACCCTTGTTCATATAAAAGGACTCTTAATTTACCAAGCTACCGCAACATCTAATCTGATCTTTGTCATGTAAACTCAAAGTAAAAATAAGTTTTAGTATGTTTTTCACAGACCAACAGAGTTTAAAGTAGATTTACTAAAACCAAGAAATGTAGCTTATATTTGTGTAATGCAATAATGGATTGTTAAATTGTTTTTCACTTTTTCATAAAGAGTGACTCTTTCTAACAACGTCAGTATTTAATATTTAATGGGGGATTTCACGTGAAAGATATGAACTATCTAAAATGCATCTCAAAGATGCTTTATTTACACTGTGCACATTTAAAACCTTATTTGCTTGATTTGTTTTTTTTATTTTGGGCATGGTTTTAACAGTACATGTATTGGTTTGTGTCTGAAGAAACAGTTTGTTACATGGCTTCTTTCAGTTTGCAACCAAAAAATTGCAGATAACAGATAAAACAGTCTAATTAGAAGTCTTGGCGTGTGTGGAATATATTTAAAAGTGCGAGGTCCACCTGGAGGACTCTTGGTAACATTTCAAATGTTGCAATAGTAGTGCCAATACTCGACTGAGACTGATACAAATGATATTTGGTATCTTAGTTTAAGAAATATAGAACATTTTTTTTTCCATTTAACCAAACATGCCAAACTTCTCAGTGCAAACTATCAGTGTTTGTATTAAGAAAACACTGAACTTTGCAGCCAAACACTGAACATTGCCTCAGTAAAACACAGTCTAAACTCTAACTAAGAAATATTTGATCACAGAATAAGTAAGCAACACTAAGAATTTTGCAAAGTGTTTCATGGTGACTTTTAAGTATTTGACAGCTTTCAATACTCAAGGTTTTGGGTTCAGTATCCAGCCCTACTGGTAGCATGTCTGTTCTTAAATAATCCGTGCTAGTCTGGTTAACCTACAGCCTAACAATCATAAACAATATGAGCTGTCTACTGGCAGACATTTGTTACACATATGGCGAGTACAAGAACAAAAATGCAGTCTTTTTAGCTTACTAAGCTTTGAGCTGAACATTTTGGAGTGTGTTATCGAAGTCCAGGGGCCTCAATGGTGTGAGCCATCTGGGCTGCTAGGAAGAGCCACTGTGCTCCGCTTAGAAAAGGCCTGCTGAACCAGGTACAGCAGTAATCTGCCCAACACTACACAGTGTAAACATCTTGTCAGGTTCTTTAACAGCAAAACTACGCATGAGGTAAGTAGACTGTAAGTTAGTTGAGTAAATGGGGTTAAGGAAAGGCCAAGCTTGCCCCAGAGGCTGACTCCCCGTGAGCTGAACGACACTGACCTAGATTAATACCAACCGCAGCAGCGCCAGGACTATTAAACACACCCCGGTTTCCTGTATCCTGCCTTTCTGTCTGTGTGTGAAATGATTCCATCTGTCAGTCTCAGCTGGGCTGTGAGAACACCGCTGAACGCTGCTGCCCACACACACACACACACACACACACACACACACACACAGACACATATATACAGACGGACACCAAAAAACACAGACGTGTCGGCTGGGAACTGGGGCCAAGGTGGGTGTCTGGCTGTATCCAGCCTCAAGGGAGGGGAGGGGGGTTCTGAAAGCCCAGCATGGAAGGCTTGAGGATGGGGAGCCAGACATGAGATAGCGACTGTGGTCACGATGGTGCGCAGAAAACCATCCTACAAAGCAGTGTTCGTTTACGAGGCTTTATAATTTCAGCGATGAAAACTAACTGCATAGAACATTTTGTGTCAGCGCAACCTGAAAAGACCTCTTTTCAATGACAGCAGGTTTTGTCTCTCTACTCCTCCGATGAGTACCGCGCATGTGGTAGTCTCTTTTCAGCCTCCCTGTTGAATTAATAGCTTGCTTATAATAAGGCCAATTTATCATAGCGTGCATGTATGCATGTTTCTGTCTATGTCTGTGTGCAGGTATGTGTGCGTTCGCGTGCTTTTATGTATATGTGGTGTGTATTAGGCAGTTTTTATTACACTGGCATGCTTCCCTGACCAAGGACAGCAGCTGGTATTCAATAGATAGGCTACCAAACAGAAGAAACACAGACAGCCAGCAAAGAGGAGCCAGCACAGCCCTCAGCCACCTGTGAGCAAGAGCACAGAGATGAAACTGAAGGGAGAAAAAAAAAGAGAGACAAGATAAGGGCACAGACAGATTAGCAGGCACAACTGATATTCAGAGGAAAATAAGGGAAAGAGAGCTTAGCAGCAGAAAAAGAGGAGAGAAGAGAAAGGTCAGGGATGGGGTTTAACCAAGGGAGAAAAGACATGGACAAGTGGGTGAAAAGTGGAACAAAAAGCTATGTTCTTTGAGTTATTTGAAATATTTCAGTAGTTCAAACTTCCCCTGAGGCTGAAAAGACCGGCAAACATATAACCTCTGTTCAAGTTTATCATCATTTCAGCTTGCTGTGTACAGTGAAATGAAAACACTCTTCTCCTGGCACATTCTATACAAGATTAAAAAAAAAACAACATAAGAAGAGGAAAAATGGTTTTAAAATGTAATAAAAATGTGGTATATTAATACCTGCATAAAGTGAATGGCGCATGGAATTCATACAGTATTTCCCTTGGTACATCAATTTTTAACTACAAAAAAAAAAAAAAAAAAGAGAGAGAGATCTTTCCAGCAGTGCTGCATCGACTGCATGTCTGAATGAGATAATAGGACTTCTCACTTTCTTCATATTCGAATTTGGCTATGCTGCTTTTTTTAAACAGCGAGTTCACTATGGCTGTAGGTAAAACATAGACCTAATGCATCAGCAAAATCCCTGACAAGGCAATGCCAATGAACTGTAGCTCTGTTATCGTACTAATGCACTCCCCCTATCTCCTGATGGCACAAAACTTCATTATTGGAAAAATTTTCACCTTAGGTCAAAAGATGTTGGAAGCTATAAATAAAAAGCAGCATGCAGTTTAAGTCTGGGAATAAAATCGTGTTCGGTAAATATTATATATTTATTGCAGAGAGTTAGGTCACTACTTGATATGTCAGATGTGTAGTATAAAAGGATAAAAAGATGTTGAAAAATTGCAAGTATAATGCCTTAAAATAGCTTTTTCCAAAGCTGTCTGAAAACCCCAGGGACACCTATTTCTAACCTCACACAGAGTCCCGAGGGGAGTATTCACAGAGGACTGAGTAGGAGGGACTGAGAGTCTGTGGCTTCTGTCTGGCTCAGTGAAACATTAACCCACAGTAAATCCTTTTTGTTCAGGATCAGGAATCAAACATCTCCATACGGGTGAAAATCAAACATGTCTTTGTGCGAACAAGCTGACGAGTTAAAAAGCCAACCATCCCACTGAGCTTCTCAGCAGCTGAGAATCAAAGAATTAGCCTCAGGCTCACCAAACATTGGTAATATCCATATTCATAATGGAGATAGCTGAGGTGATAAGACTCCAGAGCTCAGCTACGCCACTCACTTTGTCAACACTTCCATAACTGCTAGCAGTGAGCAGATAATACGCCGCGTTTCGCCACAGATGACTGATGAGGAGCAGGATGACAGCTCGCCCCGTTCAGCTCTCTGTAAAGCAACAAGTAGATAACTGCTTTTGTGTGACATTGTGCGAGCATGTGTGAGTGCGTATGAGCGCTGAATGATGCTCTGTAGCAGCGGCCATGGTGATGTCCACTGCTCATTCAAATCAATGGGAAGTGCAGCCTCTCACTTAACAGGGTGGTTTAGGAGTCAAATGGTTTTATGGACATCTGCCAGATTTCCCTGTTTGGACTCCTGCCAGTATTTATGCAAGCAAAGAGGCTGTTAGATGCATGAAAGCACGGTATGTAGACAGATTTAACCTGGACTGCAAGGATAAACTTACAGCATTAAAAAAATAAAGTTTTGAGGTTATCTTATTGGCCTCAGGGCCAGGGCACACCAGCAATGAAAACACCAACATTTCACAACTAACTCAATCCTCTCCAACATAAAATAAATCCACAAACATCTTTCAAGTTCAACCTTGGTAAACTTTGACATGCAAATTCACAAAAGCAAGCCATCAGTGCAATCTGAAGAAAGCTATCATAGCTTATAACAGCCTCCTCAGGCAGAGAACTTTTATTGTACTCTAGTATGTAACATTTAGGAGGATCTATTGGCAGAAATGGATTATAATATTCATAAGTAAGTTTTCATTAATGCACCTGACTATAGAAATCGTTGTTTTCTTTACCTTAGAATGAGCAGCTTTTAATCTACAGACGCCAAGGATCACCTTCCATCCATCATGTTGTATCCCAGAAAGGACAAACCAAACACTGGCTGTAGATAGGACCTGTCGCATTTGTTGCAGGTTTTTTGGCCACCGTAGTGTCTCCTACATACTTCATAGCCCGTTCTCATGCAGGACGCCAGTGGTGTCTTCGCTGCTAGAGGCCACTAAATCCTACACACACTGGTCCTTCCAACTATTTACTGAATGAAAATATGTGCAATACTGAGAACAAATTGCCATGGAGGAGAAGAATTCCCACAAGAAAATACAAAGTTCAAAGAGCTATTGTGACTGACAGCTGCTAGCATGTCAGTGGTTGGCTCACCAGATACTGTACAAACTCAGCTCTGGGAGTTGACACTACGTCACATTGGAAATCAACCAGGACCTTTGACGCATATCACCGCCAGCTCCCTAAACCCATATTTCATATGGCTCGCCACTATCAAGTAAAACAATCATCACAGTCAGTACAATTCTAATACTCTAATACCACTACTCAAGTAAGGGTTGAAATGGCATAAAATAACGATTGTGGTATTTTTATACAGAGCTTGCCACGTATCGGTTTTAAGTAAAATGTGAGATAACAGGCTCAAATTCAATACATATCCTTATCTCATGACATCATCAATTGTCCTGTGTCCACACAATGTAAAATCTAGAGAGCAAGCAGGACTATGAGACCAAATACTCCACAAGTAGGTCAAAGTCCAGAGAGATCCATGGCACTTGTGGCTGGCTACCGCTAACAAAACAGCTCATAATAAACCAAGGACCTGACGCCTCACTACAGGGCTGCCCAGCCAGAACTCCAGGGGCCCTGTCTAAGACTACCATTCCTACTCTGCCACACAGCATCAGCAAGCTTGTAAAACAAGCTGTTAAACTTTATCTGCATCATAACCATTGCAATAATACACCACAGATGCCAGAATTTCAAAAACAGATTTCCCCGAGGGTTTTTTCTGACTATAAGCCTGTTCTTTGTGCCTATGTGTTGAGATAATCCCCATGCTGCCATAAAACAAGAAAGTATTCATTTATATATATATATAAAAAAAAACTTCAGACTCCACATAATCAGTTAATAAAATGAGCTGATGCACCTTCCACAGCTATTAGAAGTAGCACTCAGTGTGCTTGCATACTGAAAGTGTACATACTGCACTACTCCAGATTGAAACATGCTATTAGCCCGCACATTCACAGAGCCATTAGCATTTAAATATGCAGGAGCTGTGCTCCTTTCAAAATGCCATTTTTACCCTGCTGCAAGGAGAGTTCTCCAGTTGTCATAAACAACTTTTTTTTCTTTATTCAAGGACCTTTTCAAATGTCAGGGCCAATCAAACACAACACGACAGGTCTCTGGGTGAAAAAAAAAAAGTGCAGCTCAGAGGGCAAAGAAGAAGAGCGGACTTAACATGCATATTCATGTGGTTGGAAGGTTCAATGACTGCTGTCTCAGAGAATTGTGAGCAGTGGCAAAACAGTTTGTACGGCAACAGACAGCTGAAAAAAAAGTAAGCTTTTTTTAACTCTTTTCTCCCCCTCGCTATTTCTAAATGTCAATGTCACAGACCGACAATGGGCAAGGCGCTTTCCAAGTGACTTCCAAACCCCCCCCACCCCCCCCACCCCCCACCCCATCCCCCCACCCCCAACACCCCCCCGCTTCCTCTCCGTCAGCACATTTGGGCAGAAAAGTTTTCTCTGCGAAGTGGTGCTCAGCAGAATGGCAAACAAACAGAGCCATCTCTCCACTGGCCAGAGCCCACTTCAGCATTTTAGACATCTCTTTCAGTTTACAGCTTGCCTCACATCAGCAGGATGGATCCTCCTGACACAAGTCTATGTCAGCTGGACTGGAATAGGGGCTATGTCGAGACACAATGGAACCCTTCCTCCTCCTCCTCCTCCTCCTCCTCTTCATGCCACCTCCCTCCTGAGACGCTGAGAGAGGAGAGAGCGAGCAGGAAGGAAGGAACATAAAAAAAAAAAGAGGAAATAAAACACAATACATAGGCCAGTACTTTCAGTCTGTGTGGGTATATGTGTGTAAATCCTCTTCAGGAAACTTCACAAGCTCGGACAGAGAGTGCTGCACGCCCCACTGGTATCTTCCTCTCTATCTGTTCTTTATCTATCCGTCTTTCTCTCTCCTTCACTTCCTGCCTCTCTTCATTAGTCTCTGTCTCTTCTCTGTGGCTCCAGCAAGGCACAGTCATCCAGGAGGACATTATTAGCTGTCAGCATTAACAAGCAAGCGTAGCAGCATCAACAGCAGCAGCAGCAGCAGCAGCAGCACCAGAGTCGGTTTCATAACAATGCTCACAGAAAGCCTCTTCTCTGCCCCAGCGAGAGGAGCAGGCAGTCAGGACAGCCTGCTGCGTGCAGATGGTGCTTTGTCTCTGCTAGTTCCTGCAAAAGTGACACACAGACACGAACGCAAGCACGCATGTACAGGCACACATAGTTGGAAGACGGTGCCACTATTCATTCCTAATCCTCTGTGGTTTGCATGAAAGTTAATGGCAGCTCTGGCTATGCCAAGCGAAGGAGGGGAGGTGAGTGGGAGAAGATCAACTCTTTTTTTTCCCCTGCTGGCAAACACACACACACACTTTCCCATGTTAGGAAGACAGTGTATTACATCCATATTAGATCTTCAGACTGCGCTCCTTCATCCATCCTCATCCGCCCTCCCCACTCCATCTATCTCTGGCATAATGTCCATGCATGCAGTTGAGAGCAATTAGGACTTCTTTGGATGAAAATGGCCAGTCATTAAGGAGGAGCAGGGACTCCGAGTGTGATGGTTTACGCCAGGTTGGAGGCTATTAGACAGCCAAGTGGTGTGAGCAAACTCGCATGGTCATAAATACAGGGAACGGTAAACATCCTCCACTGTTCCCCCACTGCTGTTAAGCGCTTTCCTCCAATCATATAATGAGTTAATAATTTAGAGAAATGCTTATTTATGCATCCACAGCATACTATATCCACTCACTGTACTGTAGGCTATAGTCAATTAAATGATTGGCCCTGATCACAGCAGACCTTTTAGCACAGGTGTTACTAATAACATTAATGATGGCTCTGTTTTATTCAAGTGTCACAGTGAGCCAGCCTGCACGATCCTGAAGCCGAATGGAATTCGGCCATCATTAATTGCATTATTTCCACCTGTGATTTTCCTACTGTGACATGTTACAATGTCTTAGCAGTATAATTGCTCACTGTACATACATGGCTATATATAGCTGAAACAATTAGTCGATAATGATGAATTAATCATTCAACAAAAACAATATTTTTTTGCTGCTTTACCGTTTTATATCATTCTAAATTGAATATAATTTGGGTTTTAACTGCTTGGCAGACACAACAGGCAACTTAAGGACATCACCTGAGGCACCTGGAACTTTTGTTAGGCATTTTCCACTATTATTTGCCAAAAGGTTCATTGATTAATCAAAAAACTGGATCAGTTATGTAAATAATCATTATTTGTGTGCTTCAATCACATGTTATAAAAAATGTCAGTTTTAACTCAAAGACTAAACTCTTTAAAGATTAAGATTTAAGCTTCATTTCATTTTTTCCCCACAAGCTGCCATTAAACACTCAGGTGTACGATAAGCAGGGAAATGATGTAGCAGCACTCGCACACAAGTCACACAATAATGAAACTCTAATACAAGCAACAATACAACTTATTCCATTAATCACTCCGGATATAATATTTAGATTTGGCAACAATGTGTGGATATGATTCTGCAATTTTATGTTTGATTGTCTCAATTAAAAACCCTGGACTATAATTTGCTTGTTTTCTGGCCACGACGCCAGCTGAACTGGGAATGACTATTAAATACATTATTTTGGTTTGGCAAAGCTTGCAAACAAGCTTGTAGGATTGCCAACGTGGCAGGAGCAAGATACAGAGAAGCTGTGAGAGTATAAAAACTGACCTCAGCTGCACTTGAAGTGAAACAACTGAGGATGTATCTATTTCTTCATACTGCAGGGGCATACACGAGTGCACACACACACACACAGAGGGATTCACACCATCCTGTATCTTTTAAGCACACTGTGCAAACAGGCCATATCAGTGAAGAGAATCAGACACCTGCTGTTGTCTGGTGCAGTCCACAACCACTCTCCCAAAACTATCCTTCACAACCAACCACAAACAGAAACGACCGACTCAGAAGACACTGAGACACAACAGAGCATGTTATAACAAGCAAGAAACAGGTGCTGGTAATTTGTAGAGAGGACCAATTACACTAAACACACAGTAGATTTTAAAATGCCTGTTCTTTGAGACAAAACTATTACCAGCCCGCACGGGATGCAGTGCAACAGTTCCTCAAAGAATAATTGAAGCACAACTGTTCCCTCATCATTGTAATGCTCTGAAGCACACAGTTCTCAATTTGCAAAGTGCACTACTTCACAGCACAATCTTTGTTTTCAACATCAAAGCCTTAATACAATCTGAGAATTAAGTTTTAAGATGTCTTAAGATCTGTGTGACAGAAATATAGCAGGACTTTTTGAAAAAAAAAGAACAATGTTTCACATTCAAATATTCTATCAGGAAACTGTGATACTTTCAAAAAGTGAAATGGCTGAATAAAAAACAGAGACTACGAATTACTCAATGGAAGATGATTTGCAGCCATGCCAAAAAACCCGTGGTATAAACCCTAAATCTTCCTTGCTCTGTGATTTTGCAAAGCAGTATGTCTGAGTGACATCAGGCTGTGCATTTTCGGCCTCTTGCAGATGGCACAGTGTAATTTCACACCCATTACCTCCTCTCCACAATGCATAGCACAATCACATGACAGTAAAATCCTCTCAAACCAACTCCTATGGGAACTTTTAGAAGCCGTTAGTGGCCCGGCCATTATGGGAATTCTCAGAAGAGTTCACAAGAGCTATTTCAGCAGCGTCCAAATTACTGTGTTAAATGGAGTATTAGGCTCTGAGAATATGATTAACCAATTGTAATTACTTTGCTTCTGTGACTTCAAAACAGGCAGTTGATGCATGATTCAGATGGTTTTTTTCTGTTGCTTTTAGCTCTTCCAATTTATATAGTAATCACGTCAACAGAAAGAGAGCGAACATAGCAGCCATGCAAGAAGGTAGTCTCACTGAATAAACACGCTGTCCAATGAAAACCACACGCAATGAGCGAGTGGTTAGCAAAGTGAGAGACAGCACCTGTGCTTTCAAAATCATCTCTTCCTGCATCGGTGCACTCGCTCCCCCAGCTTGCCTCTCCGCTATCCAGCGTGTTATAATACAGCAGACACACAAATGAGTCCCTACACAAGCATGTTGTACAGCGGATCAGCCATGTACAACAGTGCTCTGTACAAGCACAAATCATGTTCGTAATCACAGTACACTGACTCCACCAGTCACCAGGGAATATCTGTTGAGGCGAATGAGACTCCTGATTTCCAACACAAACACAAACACACACACACACACACACACACACACACACACAAGCATTCACACTGATAGCTACCATCAAGCACAAGCTGTGTGCATGATATCATAAATATTAAAGCGTTGGTTTTGCATTTTCTTGGCATTTTCCTCCACAGCGATAAATCAAAAGGCCTGATAGGAGCTGCCATGTACATTGTGATGCTGCGTATGATGCGTTTGCCTTGGGAGGGCAGCTTTCATATCTGAACGCATGCAGGCCGCAAAAGACGTGTGGGAAGAGGTTCAACCCCCGGCGGAGTTGAGGGGAGGCGAACAGGGAGGGTGGTGTTGCAGGTGGGACTGAAGGCGCAGGGAGAAAAAAAAGGAAACCCCAGTAAGGAATGACAAACTAAGAAGTACTACATCTGTTCCACCATCAGCAAATGATATATATTTGGAGTGAAGACACTCTGATCTGAAATCTCTGATTTAAAGCAGACCTCTTGGGATGATCAGATGTGTGGAGTTTCAAATGCAAACATACGCCTCTGGAAGGGTACGGGCCACGGCCTGCATATCATTCACAAAAGGCCTTTTCTCTGCGGGCAGGCTCCACTCTAAGTTCCCCCTGCCTGTTGTGACAATGCCCATGGGGTGGGTGGGTGGGTGGAGGGAAGGGGGGGAGCAGATGTCCGTTGCCAGCAGCACATCTGCATACAGCCTCAATCCCCACCCCTTCACTGGCCAGACAATGGAGCCGCCCTCCTCCTCCTCCACTTGAAGCTTTCCTCCACTGGAGCCTCCAAATGCAGTAAAAAAAAAAAAAAGAAAAAAGAAAAGAGGGAGAGTGGAGATTGTTGCCTTTTGAGAACCACCGCCCACTCTGCCTGTCAAAACTGTGAAATGGAGGGATTATGTCCTGTTTCAAAGTGTGCAGGTGCTCATATGGAAGCCTGATTGGGTCACTAATTAAGCACTCATTAATTAGTAGGCTAACAGATGACAAGTGTTCAAACTGGAGTTTGTTTGGTTTGTACACATGCTAGCAAGAAAGACTACAACTGCACACAAAAAAAACACACTTGTACTAAACTTTTAATCAAACTCTTTTTAAGTGCATGTCAATATCCTTATAAAAAATAAGTATTTTTTTTTTAAATCAGAAAATCACTTATAATTGATTATATTGGCTCTTTAATATGGCCACCATTACCTTACAAGTGCCCAGGCTCATTAAGAACTTAATAAAGCCAATTCCCACATCACTATGAAGTGGAGTATCGGCTAACGTCTACTCCCACCCTCCCCTTGTCCCTCCTTGCTGATGGCGCAGGGACACATGGACAGCGACGCGAGTATAGCTTTTCAAAACTACACCCCGTGTGGAGCACACACACACACACACACACACACACACACTGAAACATTTTTTACCACCACCTTCGCAATAATCTTGAATCCTACCTCGACTGGATGTTTACTGAGAGTTCAAACGTCGGCTTTGGGGGCTCCAGAAATAGCATCGCAGGCTACGCATTTCAAATTCGCTTGTTATCTCGGATTTAGATAATGATCCACCTTTAGATGACAGAAAAACTTAATCCTGAACGCAACGGGACAATCTCCGGCGCTGGGAAACGGTGCCTGCTGTCGGTTTTTACGGGGGGAAGTAGCCTCGGCTCTCGGCGTGCCTGGTTATCCTGCTGTTTACTTATACGGTTCATAAACACTCCTATTCTTTTCCTCCTGCCAGAATTGAGAGGTGTGTATCAGTTTGCTTTTCCTTTTTTTTCTCTCGCTTTTTGAGTGAGGCGGAGCCTTTGCCCACTTCTCCCTCTCACACACACACATACACATACACATACACACACACATAGACAGCAGACGAGAGACACTTCGTGTACTTGATGGAGATGGGACAGTGGGAATGTTCCAGAAATATGTGTTCCCCACCCCCCTTATCTCTCGTGTTATTTTATAAAACTTTAAAGGATGGGTTAAGATTTTTTTTTAAAAGTCTATAAATAATGCAGGTCTCACCTAAACCCCCGTACACGTTGCTGTTTTCATTCGAGGACCCACTATTCCTAAATCAAATAACTTGTAGCGATTTGCAAAATTGAGTTGCACCACAAAACTGTAAGTGGTTCCCAGCCTGGGGGTCGGGACCCCCACTAGGGGTCCCCAAAGCTTCACAGGGGGTTGCGAGGCCTTGTTGATTTTAAACTGTGGAAGAAAACTTTTAAAAAAATATACACATTCATTAATTTCTGTGAAGAAAACTAAACTAAATTGTGTTATTTTTTAGATGATTATTTAAGAGAGCTGTATTCACTGTAGAGCCTTCACTCTCTGATAAACAGCGTCATCCTGCAGTAGAAAACATTCAAACAACCAGAGAGCTAATACAACGAGAAGAAAACACTGAATCTGTCAAAAAAAGAATCCTATTAAGTTTAAGTGATTGTTAAAAATGATTTTAAAAAAATACATAATACAGACTCTGAACAAATCTCTCGTTTTACACAAACATCCTGCAGTTATGTGCTCACTGTTTGGGTTCACTGTACAGTTTATCAGTTGTTCTGTATGCATTAAATATATATATAAATATAAAATATACATAAAATAACTTGGTCAGGGCTCGTCAGTTAATTCAATGACAGAAAAGGTTTTTCTTAAGCTAATCAAAAGCAATCGACGAGGCTACGTAAGCTCACGCTAAACAGATGGTCACTCCAGCATCACAAGGTGTAACATACCTACCTAACTTCATTTTGGGGGCCAAACAATATATTAAACTTAACTCTCAATGCTTTCTAAATGTTGTATGACTTATACCGTAGGCACAGGCTACATGGAGAAAAGTGTGTTTCAGTAAATGTCCCTAGCTAGGATTACGCTAGCTAAGTTTACCTGAAAGACGCTATTTGGTAATTTGGCTAACTTTATTTGCTTGTGGTTTTGTAATTTGATGTATTTAAAAACTAAACTTATTAAATAGAATTTTGATCTGTGTCGACCACATTTAATTTTACATTAGCTCTTTTACTCGTCAGTCTAAACTAGTTATATATTCACAAGCTAACGTTAGTTTTATCATGATTCAGTTTGACACGGGTGCAAATATTTGGTAAAAACTGGCTTTAGTTTGTGTTTTAACTTGTTTTTAACTTGTTATGGTGATTGTTGGTGATGTTTGAATTAATCTTCTCTTAAAAACTTCAACGGCGCTGTGGAAAGTCAAAGTCACGACGTCACGTCAAGGCTAGCCTCTGTTCCTCTAGCTTCTCTAACTCCCTGCAATCTTTCATTCAGTATTTCTTTAATCAGTCTTTCTGTTTCTGTGGTTTACTTTCCATAATTTATGACACATCAGCATCCAGCACTCGCCATTAGAAACTGAAACCTTCACAGACTCTAGGCCTGTTGCTTATGGGAATGGGTTTGTTAAAGGATGTTAAAAAACAGAAATATTTAATAAACAACGATATATACGATTGCACACATCGACAATGTCGGTGGGATTTTGAATGAGGTTTTCTTACTTCTGCAACAGAACCCGCAAGTTCCACTTTCACTTTGAGTCTATACTTAATTTTACTGATTCAACCATCTCCTGTGGGAATTTACATTCATTTGACAGTTGCACATCCTGGATATTTTACATTTATAGACTCAATAGATCTAAATTTGACTTCTTTAGGGCAATAATTAAATTAATAAATGGTTGAATGAATGACAGATTTAGTCTCTATTTCTGAACTAGATATTTGCAGTGTTAAAGAGACACCGTGCAGCAGTATTTAGACCTTTGGGGGGAAATAATTTACATGAACTTAATGCATTTACTTAATAAATAAGATGTGAGAAATACTAACAAATAGAACATTTCATTTTACAGACTTTCTGAGGGGGATATGGTTGTTTTGGGGGGGACTTGGTAGTTGACCTTTGCTATAGATAGATAGATAGATAGATTCAGCACACAACTGCATGTGTAATCAGTTCATTCCTCCTCCTCATACCACAGGTGCAGATAGCAGCAACTGCAGCTGTGCCTTGATGTCATACTTAAAACATGCAATATATTCTCCCCTTTTTTTAGTTCCAGTCTCAGCAATAGGCTGCGGACCCTCCCTTCATTCACACAGTGGGGCCGGCCATATAACACGGCACAGATGGCAGAGATCATCTTTGGATTTCCCGGCCACTTCAGTCCCTGCATACTTTTCCAACACTTTCCACTTTGAATGGAGCTTTCCACAAAGACAAAGAAAATCACCGTCAGCAATTATATGAATCATTTACATATCTCCTATTCTGTATCTTGCAGTAGCTTCTGTACCATGTGCCCTGTGTGTGTGGTCCCAGGCCTGGGGGCGCTTGGCCCTGTTCTGAGTGAATCTTTCCCCGTGGTCATTTTGTCTTCAGCACAATGTAACTACTGGGCATGAACCCAAACACCAGCCAACAGGGGACACCAACTGAAGCATATGTTTTGCAATTGCAGCCGAGGGGATGGATGACAGGAGCAGGAAGAGACGGAGGAAACTGGTTGAATCACTGCTGTGAGGTTCTATCTGGAAGTCAAAATCTGAATTAGATGAAGGCATCCCTTTTTTTTACAAATAAATAAAAGAGCAAAAACAAAGGCACTTAAACTACTACCAAACCAATATGTGGAATGATTGATGACGCAGTATATTATTTAATGATGATAAAATGTATGTATGATGAAGTATGTAGTATATGTGTTGGTATTCATTAGCAATAGGGGACAGAATATAATTTTGAGTATGAGTTGTTTCAAAAATCTGCTTTATTGTTACATATTTAATCCTACAAAAGGTTGTATTTGCTAATTATAAGCTTATCGAAGCTTAAGCTTAGCACATTTCAAACAGCAATCATGACTTGTTCCCTTTTTTTATTTTACTCCAGTCACTAGCATAAGAATCTGGTAGCACAGACCTTAAATTATTTAAATGTTCATCACATTAGGCCTTGATATTGTGATTTGCTTTTGTTTATACACTAGTTGTTAGGATGACAGTCAACACACACACACACACACACCTCTAATCTGTTCACTGTACAGTGGGTATTTGAGAGGATCAGTAGTGTGCGACTGCATATTTCTGCAGAGACACATTATTTCTTCCCTCAATTCCTCCTGGCAGAGATCTGAGTGTTTGACCTTTTTAAAATGCAAAGCGATTCTTCTACTCCAGAGAGTGAACGGGAGGCTCATGATTGTGCCACTAAATTTGAGGGACTTAATGCAGTAACTCAGAGAGAGGGAGAGCTGTTCTGCACCTGCTGAAGTCGAGACTTGGTTACGGGGATACAATAACATCTCCAAGGGTTATGTTAATCTTTAAAGACGGGTTATTCTTATGCTGCTCCACTCTTTACCTCATTTGAATGAATATTTCACTGCAACCTTGAATCAGTCTCTCATGCTTAAATCACCTTATTGCATAGCAGTTCTTTTTACTTGGTCCTGAATGCGTACACTTAGATCTTTTGCTTTATAGTCTCTAATATAAAAATAAACTGTCTTTAATCTTTATTCATTCATCTTTCTTTTATTCCATCAAATCATCGGTTACAATTCAAAGTAACCTTGAATATTTCACTATGGATAACCCAGCTCCCTGTGTGCTGACCTCTCTTGTGATTTTATAATAATGTTACACATATTTCAAATCTTTCATCCTTCTTGAGAACAAGAAGTGCAGCTAATTTAACTTCAACATCACCACCAGAGCACTTACGATTATCTGCAGCTAAAAAGTGGAGATCATGTTAAACTGGAAATTTAACAACTTATGACACACGCTACATATGGGATATTGTAATGAGCAGCTCATGGGAATGTAATTTACATTCGATAATGATGTCAGACTGTTGAGTGTGCCATTGTGCTGTATGTACCTCCTCCACTAAGTGTGCATACAGTGCAGCAGCAGAAAGATCTTTTTAACATTGCTTTTGAGAGATGGCGTAATATGATTCAAACAAAGCCACACAATACCACTCTGACCACACTCACATCTAATTATATTCCACCACATTAAGGCCTCTGACACATTCATCGCAGCCTTTTAAAGACATTCACGGGCTTATATTTATGCCTCCAATAGAATGCAAATGAGGCAGATTTACCCCTTTGACTGGAGAATAAGTGTGAAAACAGTTAATTAGACTTGTTGTGAGGTCTCTGGATGTTTTTGCTTCTCCCCTTCCTACTGCAGGAAATAGAAAACTGTGAATGTTTATGTGAGATGTTAAAGCAGTTTTCAAGGCTGACTACATAAACTGTAGATATGGTATGTAATGTAGCTGAGAGCAGGAAGTTAGACAGTCAGATCTGAAAACAACAGCAGTCTCTGTACTGCGAGCACAGAAAATACCAATCCGAAGGAAGCAGGATTTAAGCTAAATTCTCTGAAGTGTCACTTTGTTTCAGTTGCATTTGTCTCTTCCAATTAGAGGATGTCAAATGTGACTAACCTCATTCTTCACACACTTTTACATCATTTTTCTTAAAATAACAACCTCCATTCGGTCGAGTGTGCGAGACAGTGTAAAAAAGCAGATCCAGTGGGGCGTGTGGTCTGGCCACTGATCTGTAAATTGGACTAGATTTAGCCATTTTACCTAATGACACTAAAATGCTGTGATGTTGAGGTTATGGAGCAGCAGACTAGATGAAACTAAGAGGTGGAGCTTCTTAAGTAGTGATGAAATACTTGGCAATATTGTACAGATGTGGCAAGCCAAACTGAGCCTCTGTTTGAGCTAAGAAGCGTGTTTCTGAGCAGAGCATGGAAGTGTCCATACATGTCGCCCTCAAGGCTGCCTCTGCATTGTTGCCCCCTTATTCTAAATATATGATAAAACACAAGATCAGGAACCCAAAAGACTGATTCTGCTTGAAAAACATGACAAATATCTAATGTCTCAAACGACATAGGACATAAATGAAACAAGTTTCTACTCTTATTTAGTGCAATTTTGATATTTAATCACAGTTGCAACAGATGTGCGTACAAACTGACACAGCCTAGCCTCATATAAACTGTACATAATAAATCATCCTTGTATAAACTATTTTCTTGTTCTCTCTCGGGTGGGATACTTGAACAGACTGCTGCTTGTAGGTCTTTGTTTACAACCAGCCTAATGTAATTATACTCACCACCTACTCACAAATTAGCATGCAAACTGTGTCGGAGGGTTGAAAAATACATGGAGGAATGTGATTTAGTGCAAGGATAGGTCTGATCTTCGAGGCAGCGTTTCAGCAGCGCCACTTGGTGACCTGAGGTCGTCAGACCTCACAGCTGCAAACATAGGAAGCCGGCCTGAGCAGGACTGCGGCTAACAAGCTCCAAAGTACTCCATTTGGATACAGTGCAAAGACACACAAATACACACCCACTGAGCTTCGTAGCCGAGCTATAGCATGGGAGCTCTTATCTTCGCTGAACAAACTCCTCGAGTGATGGGAATGTTCTCAGGATGTTATCTTGTCCTCTGTGGAAATGAGATAGCCAGCCACCTTTATCACTACCCTCAGACTCTGGAGGGCCTCTGACCATTACTGGAACAAGGACCACTAGGCTGCCAGGGGACACTAACCAACTGGCTGCCTGAGAAAAGAGACTGCCAGGGAATTGTAAGCACTGCAAGTGGAATGACTGACAGGAGATTGGAAACGGTCTTATGGTTAGGTGGTTTAAGGGAGTCAACTCTATGTCTTGAAGGCCGTTTTGGACAGTTGCTATGTGGACAGGATGCTGGATGTTTGAACAAGATGAAATGTTAAACATGAAGAGAAGTCATACTGCGAGCCTTGACACCTTATTAAAAAGGATATAAGAAGAGAGGAAGAAAATCTAAAGAAATCAGGGAAGCTAGACATTAGTTATAATTGGCAAAAGAATAAACAAACAAAAAAAAGTCTTTGAGATATGTGATTTAACCGCAGCATCTCCATGGCAACTCTCTTTTCAAGTCACCTCTTTAATGAATAGGTAATGGACAAAATGCAAGATGCACAACTTCATAACGTCAGATCAGATGCCAAAACTGACGTGAGGAGAAGAAAGAAAAAAAAGGTAGATTTTGTTTGACAAAAAGTGATTTTGCTGTGCACACAACAGAGTATGTCAAAACAGCACAGCAGCCTTTTTTTGAAAAGAAAAAAACACACACACACATACATACAATGTACCAGGGCAACACATATCTTCCTTCTGTTGCTGTCATTTTGACTGTCTGGCAAATCCACCTCTTGTTTTCAAAGCATTTTTTTCCCTAACAGGTGCAAAACCTCTCAACTCAACACATCAAAGAGACACATGCACCTGCGAATAAATCACAGCAAATGGTAAGAATCCAGACTAGGGCCTCCTAACACCAAAGAGGTAGGATTCAAAGTGTCTGATTTAATATTCATGAAGTGCACGGCTTTGGTGGTTGAATGCTTGTTTACTGAGATGTGTCTTTTGTCCTTGGGAGAAGGTTTGATATTCCACCAAGGAACTGTATTTACATATACTCTGGGTTTTTGCCTCTACATGATATAACACACATATCTCGCCTAACATGGCACATACAGCACACACCACCACATACTGACTAATGATTGACACACCATTCAGCACGCTCTCCTAAGAGTTTCTCACTCCCCTGTGAAGTATTAAAAGCTTTACTGCTATTCCCGAACAGAGCTAATGAGAGTTTTTGATTATGAAGTGTTGGTGGCTTCCGTGCGGAGGAGTTGTTCAAGTTGTGGCAAGTCCACGAGGAAAGTATAGTCTGCAAACTGCACCCACAGAGACAGAGGTGGCAGACAACCAGTGGAGACCAGACAGAACTAACTGTCAAACACAAGCACAGGTGTTTTTCATTAATAAACACTTACTTCCCGCTCAACATTTCAACATGACTGCACCTCTTTAAAAAGTGTTTTAGAGTAATTCAAGTATGATCTCACCACCAAGAATGTTTAGCAGCTATATACAGCAGGCTCATGTTTTAGTGAAATGGCAAAGATAGGGTTAAAATAGAGCTGATAACCTCCCCCCCCCCAACTGTGCACCTGTTTTTTTTCTGTTTTATCAAAGGTATTGTCTTTACAACCCCTCGCCCTGCAGCTTGGTGTCAGTCGTGCACCTGCAGGCAACAATGTGTGAGATAATCTCAAAGTGAAATCACAAAGGGGCGGCAATTCCAGATGGATGTCTCACAGCTCTCTGGTCTTGCTATATAAAAACTGTGATATGTATGTCACCTTTTAAAAGTGAAACAAACTCCCACAAGGTCGACACTGCATGTGGAACAGCTAATTACTATACGGCTGAAAGAAAGCTTGTGAGAAAAACCCATCTCCCCGGTGGGTACTTAAAGAAAGAAAGCAGCTGGTCAGAATGTATTCCCTAGAGAAAACATCACCTATTGGAGAGAGTGGTTGGGGATACTGTTCTCTTAAGTGCTTTTGTCAGAGCAGTGTTCTCTGTTATTTCGCTGCCATCCTTTCTCCTCTCTTGTATGGGCGGTGCGCGCGCCCACACACACACACACACACACACACACACACACACACACACACACACACACACACACACACACACACACACACACACACACACACACACACACACACACACACACACACACACACACACACACACACACACACACACACACACTTCATCCTCAGGGGTGAAACAAACCCATGCATTATGACTCAAATCAAGCTTAATTTATTTCACATGCTCTAATGTAATGTCATCATGTTGATATGCATTGAATAAAAATAGCTGGATTCTTTTCTGAATTATTTTCCCCCCACATTTTCTCCAGAGCATGCACATTACACAGGGGTTTTGGTTATTACATTTCTCACTCAACTTGGCTGTTGAACAACTCAGTGGATCGTCAGGCCAACTGATAACTCGTGCAGACCTGCTGCCCTCTGCTGGCAGAACTGTGAACTACCATTAATCTACACAGGGCTCCTAAAGTGGCTCTGACTATGCATGATTGTGTTTAGATGCCTCCATTATGCATTTGTATATGCATTATATACTAAGTGTGCTTCCTCATTTTGCTTCATCTACTACTTAGTTAAACTTAACATAAATGCCTCCTTACCTACACTGAAGTGAAGTTTCAAAATGAAAATAAGGCAAAGGAACATGATGGTGGTGCACAGTGGTAATAAAACAAAACAAAAAAACTTGAGTCGCTACTGGCATAACCCAGCCGAATCACTGAACAAGCTGTCGGTAGCTGTGTTGCATTTTGGGTAATGTTTTCGCCTGGTTTTGCCAAAGAGGAAGACTGCATGAAATAGTCTGACAATGTTGTGTAGTGTTTATATAAGCGTGATTCTATATTGGTGGAGTACTCTTTAAAAGGTCCAGTGTGTAACATTTAGGAGGACCTATTGGCAGAAATGGAATATAATATTCATAGGTATGTTCCCATTAGTGTATAATGAATGTAGGGGTTATTGTGTTTTTGTTACCTTAGAATGAGACATTTTTATCTACAGATGCTGCGGGTCGCCTTCCCTGGAGTCCCCCATGTTGAACTGCCATGTTTCTAGAGTGGCCCTGAACAGACAAACAAGCCTTTTGCATTTTTCCTGAGTTTCGTGGCCACCGTAATTTCCCACAACACACTTCACAGCATGTTCTCATTCCCAGGTCATCAAATATAGATGCAAGCCGTTTTCAGTTTTCAATCTGCAACTCCACAGCTAGATGCCACTAAATCCTACACACTGATCCTTTACGTGGATTGTTAACGGTCCACTTTCCAGTCCAATTAGTGTTGCTGTGGAATAAAACCTTGTTTATAAAGTTCCCTATTTTTCCTTTCTGGAATACAGCTCAAAACAAGGAAAAAGGCTATCTGATGATTATTAGTTTCTTTATTTGACAGCTGGACCGTCCAGAGGGTTCATCATATCCTCTATATACTATGCCTTCTCAATGATACCATCTAGTAAAGTATCTCAGTAGTATCTCAGTGCTTGGAAGGTGCTGAGTAGTTGTTAGCTGCCAGCGCCTGCAGGGTGTCTTTGAGGTCAGAGTCATGTCGTCCGAACCACATGAATTGCTCCGCTGCTTGTGCCAAAGCTGCCTCTGCAGACTTCTGCTGGTGGTTGCGGGGGAACCGTCTGGTGCTGGTTGGACCATTAACAGCCTGCTTCACCATAAAGTCAGTCTGGTAGACCGTGATGTTCTCCCTAGAGCTGCTGTCATCTTCATCACGGCACAGGCAGAAGTGGGAGTTGTGCTGTCGGTGATCGTCAAGACACTTCCTGCGTCCCACACCCTGAAATATACCAACATGATACAAAAAAAGATGGTTACTTTTTAAAGAGGAATGTGGTGATGTATCTGAAGATTTCTTTTTTTTCTTTTCTTTTCATACTCACTTGAGTGAATACAGAGATGTTGTCTTTTAAGGAATGCTTGTTGTCATGGCCTGAGAATGGATACTCTCTGGATTCCTGTAAAGAAAGTCATAAAGAAACTCAAACTGGGATGAGAGTATAGTCTAATACACCTGAATACAGTTGGATGGGATACAATGAGATTCAGATATGCTTTTTATAGAAAGTGCAATAAAATCATTCAGAGCCCTGGGCCATGATTGTACGGCAAACATGACCTACTGTACATACGTACACACCTGCTGAGTTTTCCATTTAGGATAGCGCTCCAAGTTTAAATCCTGAGGCAATGATGATTTAACCTGAGTCAGCATGATCCCAGTGCTTGTACAAGTCTCACGACTCCTTGTTTCATTTTCTGGTAAAACTGGATGAGCAAACTGAGGGGGGAAATGAAAGAAAAGACAATTAGACAACCAGGTCTGAATGTTATGATTTGTAATAATATGATTATGTGATGAAATGAGGATTTCCTTACCCATTTGCCATCATTGCTCATTGAAGAATATCGCTTTCCACCTTTTACCATTTTAATACAGTTTGAGATCAGTTCAGAGTCCACTGAGTGGTTTCACCAATACAACACACACACTGTCCAACTTAACAACTAATGCAAACACTGGTGACTATGGAAACCTGCAGCAAACAAACAACCTGAAATGTGATCTCAATTTGCCATGGAGACGTGGAGCTAGAATTCTAACAGGAAATGGAAGAATCAAACATAAGAAAAAATAAATCACAGAAAGCATGAAAGCATGTTTTCTTAAGCCAATTAAGTATATAAAACTTACATTGTGGGATTTTCCTATCTTTTTTTTTTAATGCGGAGAAACTACTCAGACAGTATTAGTGCAGGAACTCTGCAACTGAACAGCTGAGGATAAATTTGCAGACACAATGTCATAGAATTGATGGGGAAATCAATTTAACTGTGCAGTCACCATTGTTTTCAAATCAGGAGAGACTCTGATGGATGACAAAGTGAGAAAGTAAATTATAGCAGACTTTATTTTTTTACATATAGAAAAACAACAATTCACATTTCTTTAAAATAACATATTAATCTGGGATGAGTTTGGCTTTCCATTTGAATAAGAAAGGTTAATTTTTCAAAAGTAATTTCAAATTGTGCTACAAAGTAAGCCTTAAAAAAAAGGTCCCAGGTTATGAAATTATTTTCAAATAAACTTTTTGACCTAGATAGTAAAACACATAATTTTCTTTTCAAATAAAGATAAAGTTAAAAGCTGAAATAGGCACATACTCACTAATACCAAGCCCTGACAGTACAACAACACCAGCTCCTGCAATTTAAATGACACACACTACATGAACAGAGGTTTTTTCACCTCAAATGGTACAACTGGAGGGATTGTAAAAATTATTTAGCGAGGAATGTAAATTTGTACCTCCAGATGTGGAGCTGGAGTGTAATTGAAATTACTAGGGTTGAGTTTAGTTACACTAACAAACTCTAAATGAAACTGATCTTTAAATCAACTTTTAGGTACATTTACATGCAGGTACAGATACAGATAAGAAACCATCTCATCATAACACTTCTAGTTGCAAAGGGTTGTTCCACAATCCTGGCGTCACATATGTGCAATCAATTCTTCCAACTACAAGCACAGGAGAAATTGACAGAGAGGTAAATGCTTGTGCTGAGGATCTCTTGGGAATATTAGACTTCTTCAACAGCTGAAACATGGTTGTGGTCTGTGTGCCCCTGGTGCATCTCTGTTGTATTATTAATCCCTGAGGACAAGATCAGCAGAGTAAGAGTAAGAATGTTGAATTACACATTTTAGGTTACATTCAACACCCGGCTAAGAGGGTACCATCCATTCCTTCCATACAATATTCATTTGAGGGTCCTAACAAGGGCAGCAGCCAGGGGTTTTAGAAATACTGAGGTCATCTGTCCAATTTTATTCCGCCCCCTTATCCAGACTGCCAGGGATAAAATTCTGCCCTTTATAGAGCTAGTATCAAACATTGATACTTTAAAAAAAAAAACATTAGTATTGTTTGCTTGGTCAGACTCTTAGGCTCATTTACTTATTCTTCGATCAGATAGTTCCTGATTTAAATGTGCAAACTTCTCTAACTATGGAGTATATTTTCTGTTTATTAAACACTGTATTTTGTTAAATTGAAAGAAAAGGAGTCCAAACATGTTCACATTCCTCAAAGTAAAGTACTGTGTATATAAAATTGGAATCAGCCTGTAAAATACTAAACATGTCTAAGCTTTTTATTCTAGAACGTACCCCCTGATAATCACGTTGAAGCACCTAATATGCATTAAAATGGCTTCCTCCTCATGTACATGGTCTTATAGTCGTCCAAATTGAGTAGCAATATAACCTCATGATAAAGGAAAGGTACTTGGATGTTTTTGTGAGCTTTGAGCTGATTTCTGCTGAGTTACTTTGGATAAATAGGCCTTCATCAGTGCCATCAGCGCTTTCTTGATCACATTAACAATTCACCATTCAAAATCCCCTTTTTTTTCTTCACCTCATCAACTAGACCTTCTTAATTAAGAGGATGCTCTTAATAAAGGCTCTAGGTCCCTCTGTGTGCGGCACTGCAATTCAGTAAATTAAGAGACATTTGTTTCTACCTACTGCATTGTGAAGAATGTGGATTCTTACTCTGAATGACCGATGGAGACATTTCTGGTGGGCCACTCCAAGAACTCGTCACTATGGGAACTTGCTCTTTTCCCACTTCCCTATGAAGTTGCTTCTTCAGCTGTTTGGCCAAACGTTGCCACCTGGAGAAAAGCAGTAATCAATTTATAATCTCCAAACCTGCAGTTATGTTGACATTCATATTTTTAAGCTTTGTAAGTCACACAGAGATCACGCATTCACTTCTCTTACCTTTCCTGCGTGTCGTTGTACTTATTCAACCTGTCCGCCTCCTCCCTCTTCTCCTCCATCCATCGTTGCAAGAGTTCCTCTTTCTCTCTCCAAGCCTGTCCCAACGCTTCCTTAAGTTCTTTCTGCTCCGCACGCACGGCTGCCAGCTCTTTGGATTGACACTCTATGGTAAACTCGAATTCTGAAAGGGTCGCCTTCAGGGTGTTACTCCCTTTAGCCAGAGTAAGTGCCTCTTGACGGAAGTGGGACACACTGAAACATCCAAGTGACGAAATGGTGATTTAGTGTACCTTCGATCAGTACCATATTACCACAAGTAACCATTTTATATATTCCTTCATTTACTTTGTGACATAGTGATTATGCGAAGGTTTTATTTAAAAATAATTTTGCTAGACCAGAAAATATACTGAAAATCCCCCTATTATCTAAACACAGTACATTAACGGAAAACATAGGAAAATGGTACAAAAATGAGAAGAGCTTCTAAATGACAAATCCCTAATCCTTTTTATAAAGTGTCTAAATGTAAGCCAACAACTAATAGGCCTAGCACTAGTTTATTATACTTAGTTTTGAGAGAGCAGGTATTATACTCTGCTGGCTATAGACAACCGTGTACTGGAAACTTGAGATTACCGTGACTGCCAGTACTGCAGTTCAGCCTCTTTCAGATACAGGACGGTGGTCAGGTCAGAGACGGTCTGAGACAGCTGGAGGGGGACAAAAAGTGACAAACATGTCACTGAATGCACACACCAATCAATCTTTACCGGCCGTAACCTAGTAATGATGATTTCACAAAGTCAAACACATCTAAAGCTATCTATTAATGTATTTTATTAGGTGGATGTCTGAGCTTTTACATAACATATTTGTGCAAACTGCTGCTGCTTGTATAGTCATATGAGAGCTGAAACCTCTTGAATATAGTTGGAGGCTGATGCTGGTGGTGTTGAATTACTCATTAAACCCACCTTTTCAGCCAGGTGTTCACTCTCTCTCAGTTGGAGTTGAAGGAGTTTGGTGTTTTTCCCGACTTCATCTCCACTGAAAATTAAAAAAAACAATGTACATTTTTAAAAAAAAAAAAAAAAAGTTTTTTATCAGGATCAGCAAAAAAGGACAAAATACTTCATTTCTAACCTCTTTGACTGAACATCATCCAATATTTGTTTGCGAATTTCAAACCGTTCCTCCAGCTGAGACACTGAAAGAAAGCAGACACATATCTTTAGGCTAAGACAGCGAGGACATCAGCATTGCAAAGGCTGAGACAGAAACATTGTCCTTACAGCTAGTGAAGACCCCGACATAGGGCAGTTTCTCAGTTTGGTCCCTGTGTTGCAGTCGAGCGCGCACGTGATTCTTCCAGCTCCCCATTGTAATAAACAATAAACAAAGATTAGTCGGTACACTAAATGTCCTGCAGCGGGTTGGATCCGTTTCCTGTTCCCACTCGGTTTTAACGTGCTCGACGACGAATTCAATTGTTAAAACGTAACCTCCATCAGCACAGAAACTAACTGCCTGCAGCAAAGTTTCACAGCTCCTCCTCCCTGCAGTCAGTCAGCTGATCCGCTCCCTGTCTATATAACATAGGCCTGATACAACACAAAACAACACAATGCAAAATACAATGAGCATGTCCATTATATGCTTTATAATTAGTTTATACTTTGTGTTGTAGTTTTACTTTACCAGATTAATTTGAAAGCTGTAGGAGGGGTACTTTGTAGATCAAGATGTTATACAATCTTGATGTTTTATTGTATGCATACATACAATTATAAACAATAAAAAACAAACAAATATTATAATATTTTCTCTTTGAGTTTGTGCTGCTCAGATTGCCCAATATACCCTGTTTTTAAGCTATAAATGCAAAATATCTAACTTGTAAAATAAGATTTTTAAATTCTGCCTACTTGTAAATAAAAGAATATTTCCACCCACTGAATATAATATATATATATTATATTATATAATATAATGCTCTGACAGGGGACATTCTGCCACCTATCACTTTGTACTTTTGGTACTTTGCTGCTAATACTTCTGTTCTTCTAATTAAAAATGCAATTTAAATTAATTTATACACTTACTATTCTGTACCAATGTTTTTGTTTTTTTTTACTGTACAACATATGCATACCTAACATATTGAACTAAACAGATGACGTGTCGACACACTTTGTAACAAGGCAACATGTGAGTGAATTTCATAATAAAATACATCCAGAACAAACTAGAAAGTGCGCAACTATTCTAGAAAGACAATCAGCTCTGAAAGTACTTCCGGTTCACATATTTTATCAATACTAAAATATTTTTTAAGAGGCGTAAGCCAATATTCTACGTTATAATCTGTTAAAAGTCGTCGTCTCTAAAATGATAATAAATGATGAGTGTCGAAATAAGAAAATAAGATGAGTTTTGGTGAAACCGGAAGCTGTTGTTCGCTTACTGCTCGCACCAACGTGTAGGCTAACAACAACAGTCGGGCTGATGATAGGAAGAGGAGAAGCTGCAGGCGTATTTAACTTCTTAAGTAAGGGCTAAAAACTACTCAAATTAACAGCCTCACATGTGAGCGTCGTTTAGGGTCAATTTAACAACCTTGTTGTGTAGCGACACTTTTTTTTATTTACATCTCTCCGGGTCTCTTTCGAGGAGCTAGCCTGTTCAGCTAGCAAACTGGACACAACAGTAACTTTATTGACATAATAGACGCGTCTCGCTCGTTTAACTGGGTAATGCATACATTTCCCACGAGTTGTCCAAGCCATGGATAGGTTGTCTGGTTGTTAAGAAGGAGCCAATGTTCGCCGGGTCGAAGTGAGTGTCCTGAGTCGAGTATGAGCGCGTCAGCTGCGGACAGAGAGCCTGGGATCCCCCTGGACAATGCAAAGGAAGACATCAGTGGCCCTACCTGCACAGGAGAGAACAGCAAACATGTAAGTAGCTAGACTGAAAACATGGAGGAACTGGTACACTGACTGTTGCTGTGTGCATGGTTATTTACAATGTGAAATCTTCCTATTCACCAGTTTCAGTGTATTGATTCACAGATCCACCAGACACTCTCAGGTTTATTCAGACTAGCTAAATGTCCATGTAGACTCCACTCCAACCTCAATCAGTGATTCCCGGTCCCAGTAACTCACTTACACTATGATGTTTTGTTCTGTTACGTTGAAGGACTCTGCAGTATGCTCAGGCAACAGTGAAATCAAGAGCCGTGCTGTGGTCAAGTACTCTGCCGCCCCTCCTCCCACCAGCTATGCCCTGCTGCAGGAGAAGACGGACCTGAAGCTGCCTCCTGCCAACTGGCTTAGAGAAAACCCCCAGCTGGGCAGCGCTGGCACCACTATATTAGGGTCCAGCAGCAAGAGCAAGCCTTTTTCCAGGTACAAAATCATGAGAGATCCTAATACTAGAGCTCATGTTTGTTGCTCAAGTGTGTAACTGTGTTGGTCTCTGTAGAGAAGTTTAGTTTTAAATCGAGTACACTGTAGCCCTGCAGTAAATATGAAGTCTGTAATGTTCAGTTTTTGTTGAAACTGTTTTAAATAGGAGTATTGATTCAAACCGTATGGTCAGTTTGGAGTCTGTAGTTTGTGTTGCTGTTGAACTGTATTGTATTATACTGAAAGATATAATGTTTTGATATGTTGGCCGACCAATTTATGTCAATTGGGGCAAACTAAATATTAGAAACACTTCTGGTTTAGTTGGTATTTTAAGATGTGATATTAATTTGTGATGACAGTTTGAGATCTTATGTTTTGCTGAGTGAAGATAAAAGGCAGGGTTGGTTTTAGAGGCTCACGCTGAATGCTCTGCTTAATTTGTGGAAACCTGCTGGGCAGATGGCCTCTGTTGTTGGTCTGAATGCACTGATGAACACTGATTAGTACTCTGAGGTGTATTTGTATTTTTCATTGATGTTACAAAACTACATCTAGAATTTTATATATAATACATCTAAGACACCAGTAAGCAGAAGCACTGGATAATTTCTTGCTGCATAGCTGAAAATGCTAATAATCAGGGTTATAAGTGCATAAATCATACATTCATCTGCAAAAGCATTTTCATGGCCACTGCAAACACTCAGTGGTAATAAAGTTTTTTTTCTTCTTTTATAGTTTTGGGATGGCTTACGACTTTATTGACTGCATCGGGGATGATGTCGACGTGGTATCTGACTCAGAGGTTTGTGGAGTTGTTGCGAAGCTAACATTTCTTTCTTTGTCTCCGGGACATGCACAGACACTTTTTTTTTCTGTCACATTCAGAACATCAAGAAGCTTCTGAAAATTCCCTACAGCAAGTCCCACGTGAGTATGGCTGTTCACCGCGTGGGGAGGACATTGCTTTTGGATGAGCTGGACATTCAAGAGCTCTTCATGAGATCCTCTCAGGTACAGAATGGCATATTCCATACTTTAATTCTACTTTTATTCCAAATTTGTCTGCCATTGCCACTGTTTTTTCACGACAGTAACTTTTAAGAATGTGGTTTAAGTGATTGTATTCTCCCTGCTATGTGTGTGTTGTAGACGGGAGATTGGACGTGGCTAAAAGAGTTTTACCAGCGGCTAGTAGATCAGAAATGGCAGAGGAAAAAGAAGAGTAAAGAGCACTGGTATCAGAAAGCCATCCTGTCAAAGTTCCTCTATTACAGGTGAGTACTTTGAGTTTGGTTCACAGTGGAACTTAGGTTATCTTTTCCAGTCTTGTCCCATAATAACTTCTTGTGTTTCCTCCAGTATAAATGGTGACGGGGCTGCAGAGCCTGTACAAAACGACCTGAATGAAGGGGAGGAGGAGAACGGGGCAGAGGAGTTCAGTTCTTCATGGCCCACCACCTTCACCAGCACATCGTCTGATGCCGAAGAATCAGATCCTCCCAAGCAGGTACAGTGTATTTAGTAGTCTCTGATTGGGGCAGCCAGACCTGTGATGGAATTAAGAGATGAGTGTGAAATTATATCTAAATTTCTTGTTCATTAGGAATCAATCCTGTGTGTCATCTTTCTGTATTTAATGCCTGAAATGTATTGGAAAATAACCAGTAACCAGTGTTTTTAGATTAGATTGTGTGAAACTTATGCGTTGAGAGTTCTGGTTTGCGCTGCTGACAGTATTGCTACTATTAAATGTGCAGGAAAGTGTTTCTGTAGACAGCATGTTTGCTCTGGGCCAGGTGACGTCCATACCCAAAGAGCAAAACCTCCCTATGCTCTTCAACGAAGGGGAGAACAGTCAGGTAATACAACCTTCCTTAAGGTTTTCCTACCAAAGTTGGTAACTTATATCTAATGTACACTTGTATACACTGTTATAAACACTTTGATGTCACTTGTTTGACAGGGTTTAAGGAACGACTTTGTGCGAAACATCATGTGGACATTTGAGGATATCCACATGTTGGTTGGGTCCAACATGCCTATTTTTGGAGGTGGTCGCTATCCTGCCGTCAGTCTGAGACTCAGGTTGGAGTTTAAACTGTTTCCTTCAATGACATACATTGGTTCCACTACATTATATTTACGTAATGTAGCGTCTAACTTTCTTCCTGTGTTTTTCAGGGACAACAATAAACCAATCAACATTCTGACAGGCATTGACTACTGGCTCGACAATCTGATGTGTAATGTCCCCGAGCTTGTCATGTGCTTCCATGTCAATGGCATTGTTCAGGTAAATTACTGCTGGCTGTAGTATTGCAAAAGGTAATATTATGATCTGTGGCAATACATTTCATCATTGCTTTTGCTTTTATATTTTTACCTGCAGAAATACGAGATGATAAAAACAGAAGACATCCCTCATCTGGAGAACTCGACTTTCTCTACCAGGGTGGTGAAAGACATCGCCCAAAACATCCTCTCCTTTCTCAAGTCCAACTGCACCAAAGAGGGTCACACCTACTGGCTTTTCAAAGGTGGGAAATAAGTGAATGGGAATTTCCTTGTCCTTGTAATAAGTAATGTGTCTATTGTACTGTACGCTATGCAGTTTTTCTAGTTTGATGTGTTCTAATGTTATTTCTTGAATCCACAGCTAGTGGGAGTGACATTGTGAAGCTTTATGATCTTACTACTCTGTGTGAGGAGGCTGAAGAGGAAAAATGCCAGAATCCCTTCACTCTTCCTGTGGCTGTTTTACTATACAAGTGAGTATCTGGGAAAGACTTGGGACAAGATTGTCTTTGGGCTTCAGGGTTCCTGCTGTTTCCTGGAATTCAGGGCTGAGTATATAGTATATATTATCTTTTTAATGAGCTTAAAATATTTGGTTAAGATGGGCAAACCTATAAATGTATAATTGGACTCCAGGTTTAGTCAGATACCCTAAACTGTTAACAAATTAGGAAGCCTAAAGGACTACTACTATATACAAACTAGATATTTAGGTTGTTAAACAGCTATTTTCCACTAGTACTTGTTTATATAAAGTGTGCAAAACTGTAATGAGTTCTGTTTTGTGGTTCAGAGTTGCCAGCAACTTGATGCTGAAGGCGAGGCAAAACAGAAAGCATTATGGCACAATCAGAACTCTGCTCTTAAACTGCGTCAAACTACTGGATCAGGAGAGGCATCCCCAGGTAAGCATGGATTTAAAAAAAGTTACAGAATAGTTTTTTTTCAATCCATAGTTTGACAGAAGGGAAGTAAAAATTGAAACCACTTGTCTAAATCTGAGAATGTCACCGTTTTGATTTGATTGAACTTGACTCCAGTCCCGATCTCCATCTCCTGTCTGTTCAGATCATCGCCTCGGCCCACTACATTCTGTCAGAGCTGTTCCAGCTCGATGAGCCTCCCCAAGAAGATGGAGAGGAGTCCCTTCGGGCCGGTGGTTCAGAGGACAGCTACAGCGACGAAGACAGAGAGGAAGAGGAGGAGGAGGAGGCGGAGCTGACAGAGGACAGCGATGAGAACAGCTCCTACAGCTCACAGGATGATAGTAAAGCTGTGGCTGTGATCCGCTCTGTAGGGGAGCTGTCTGTCCCGGAGAAATACAAATCCACTCACCAGATCAGAGTGAGTGCTTCTCTAAATGTTTTTCCTCTATGCAGACCTAAGGGGACAGTGTGGAATACACAGATAAATATGTTGTATGTTAACACCAGAGAATAATGTTCCCTTTTTTACGCAGCCAAGTTGTGCTTTCCCTGTTTCACAAGACAAGGAGGAGAAATGCAGACACGTCCTGAGCTATGTACTAAAGGCAAGTCTCTGACTGATGTTTATTGTTATTGTACATGCAATGCTAAGAATGTGATTTGTCTCAAGAAATGTGTCATCTACTGTATTAAAAAATGCTGCAATGGACACTACATAGGGGCTGAAGGCGGTTGATGGCACCATCAAGAAGGAGAGTGATCTCCCGGCTGCAGACCCTAATACACCCATTCCTCTCAAATACGAGGACAGAAGTGCAATCGGAGCCTGCGCTGCTGAGACAGGCATCTCTCTTCTTCTTGAAAGAGGTCAGTCTACTTATTTCAAAGGATAATTGATATAATATCACATAATAAAACAGGAAATAGGTAAGCATTACGGCATACACTGTGAGTCAGATCTATTTACTTGCAAGTGCTTTCAAATTGTTGCTAAATGCCCAGGACACTCGTCCTCATCACTCAACCTTGCTTATGTCTCGTCTGTGTGTCACCAGCGGGGCCGTTGCAAGCAGATCAGAAGCACCCAACGCGCTCGGGGATGCTCCCCGGCTCGTGGCAGCACCGTATGAAACTGCAGCTCTTCCTCAAAGCATCAAAGGCCTACTACGTCCTGTCTGATGCAGCCACTAACTTGCTGAAGTACGGGCGAGCTTTACGCTACATTAAGCTATCTCTGCAGTGTTACGGTAAGGTTATTTAACTATGTAATATACGAGAAACATTGATTTAGCTTTATTGTTTTTTAAAATGTGAAGCTTTGTAATTTCCGCCAGCCTAAACTATGATAGTCGTATTTATGTAATTTAATTTAATGGAGCAAACTACTTTAAAGTTTTTTTTAAACAGATCAGGTCCTTACATCTGATTGAGTCCGAAACAGTTTCAAACTCTGGGCACTTAAATATTTATTTAATATATAACGATAATAATAATAATATAATAATATGCCGCAACTAAAATTACATTGCTGTACAACACATTTATTTCTCTTTTCCCATTTCGTATTCTTCCATTGTTTCCTCTAGATGCTTATTGCTCAGTGAGCGGTACACTGCACCCACAGGTGCTGCAGTTTCACAGCCAGTGCCTGTCTCTGTGTGGGGACATCCAGCTGATGTTGGCCCAGAATGCCAAAAACAGAGCCGCATACCTGGAGGAATACAGCTACCAGACTAAAGAGGACCAGGAGATTCTGCACAGCTTGCACAGAGAGAGCAGTTGCCAGGGTCAGTCACTAAGGAGAGACAATCATACAAATCTTTAAGCACACAATGGCTGGCTTTCTTGCTTGATGTATTGAAATTAGGGGCGTCCATAACTGGTGTACAGTGTCTTCTTATCTGTTTTGGTCCTAAAACATCATTCACATTTAAATCGGTGCTTGCTGTACCCAAAAGGTGTCCTATCATTTCTTGCCTTTTCAAGTTGTTCTGTTAAATTACGGATCATTCCATTTGTCAATCATTTTGCTCTCTACCCGCTAGCTTTCAACATGGCAACAGACCTGGCCATGGACCCAGAGTATCAGCTGTTTGTTAGCAGTAAGTGCTACGAGGCGGCGTATGAACTGCTCGTCTCTGAGGCTTTGAAAGATCACGCCTCGGATCAGCTGGCTCAGGTGCTAAAAAGGCTGGGAAACATCCGCAATGAGATGGGAGTCTACCACATGAATCAGGCTGCAGCCATGCAGACGGAGAAAGGTGTGTTGGATTAATAGACAATAGCCACGAACACCAAAAGTGTACAGAAAACAGTACAATAACATTATAAGTTATTTGTTTTATTTTATAGATAGAGCTTCCTGTATTTATTTATGTAATTTGCTCAGTATTTCCAAACTTGGATGAGTGATTTTGAAATTTAGATGCTTTGCACTGGAAGAAAGAAAGAAACAAAATCACTTCCACCATCCGCAGGGTCAGCAGAAATAGGGAGTATGCAAGTAATACAAATGTGTTTCTCCATTGTGCTTACATAACGGTTTTTACCTACCTTTTTGTCCATGTTGCTGTATCTAACTGGCCTTCTCCTGCTCCCCTTTTAGTGAAGAGGTCGGTGTCCGTAGCAGAGCAGGAGATGTGGAAAAAGAGTTTTGCCTTCTTTGAAAAAGGCATGAAGGACTTTGAAGCCATTGGGGACAGGACCAACACAGCCTTGCTGCTGTGTAACACTGGCAGGCTCATGAGAATCTGTGCTCAGGCCCACTGTGCCATCTCTGCCGACCAGAGCAGAGGGGAGTTCTCCCCTGAAGAGGCCCTCTACTACAACAAGGTGCCATCTCAAACTCTTGATGTTTTAAATTGTGCATTGAGCATTCACACTAAAGCAATGGAAAAGTATTTACTCTTTTGCAATCCTAATGATCTCTTATGTATCCATCTTGCTACATCACCCTTCCCTGGCTTACATTTGTTTCATTAAATTCTTACCCCAGGCCATAGACTACTACTTGCGGGCTATAAAGTCGCTGGCAAGCCGAGAGAGCCACTCAGCAGTGTGGGACAGTGTAAACTGGGAGCTGTCCACTACCTATTTCACCCTGGCTACACTTCTGCAGGACTACGCCCCGCTGTCCAGGAAGGCCCAGGAGCAGGTGGGTTTGAACACATAATACTGAACAAATATTTTAAATTAAGTTAAACCTTTATATCCTCGAGGTCTTACCTTTTACAAATTTAAATTGATGATATGCATATTTTTTTCACAAAATCCACGATATATGGAAGTTATTAGTTGTTTTGCATCATTAACAGCTCCACTTGTGATCAAACTTTAAATCATCCATTCCTGTGTGTGTGTTATCCCAGATCGAGCGGGAGGTGACCGAGGCGATGATGAAGTCCCTGAAGTACTGTGACCTGCAGACTGAGTCGGCTCGTCAGCCGCTCTACCAGTACAGAGCTGCCACCATCCACCACCGCCTGGCCTCCATGTACCACAGCTGCTTCCGCAACCAGGTGGGAAACCATGTAACATTACACAATTATATTTTTATAAATATCAGTGAATATATATGTTTTTGTACTAATGATACATGTGTCTGAACTCACCCTTTTGACTTAGACTTGTTGAGGCCCGAAGAAAAATGTGTTTCTGTAATAAAAAATAACTACACACTAACTAGAAATGGTGATGGGATGTATTTCATACTTCTAGCAGCATAATACACACTGAAGCGTGTCTGTGTTTCTGGCTCTTAATTGTGTGACAGGTGGGGGATGAACACTTGAGGAAGCAGCATCGGAGCCTGGCGGAGCTCCATTACAGCAAGGCTGTCTGTTTGTTCCTCAGCCTCAAAGATGCACCCTGTGAGCTGCTACGCACCCTTCTGGAGAGGGTGGCCTTTGCTGAGTTTACTATGGCAGGTGAGTAGTCGTTCATCATGGTGACAGTTCTTTTCAAATGTTTTGGTTTTGCACTAAAACAAGGGTAAAATGGGAATAATTTTTTTCCTACATTTTCATCTCTCATTGTTATAGGTCTGAAGTGATTGTTACACTCTGTCATTGTAAAATGTTTAACCATCACACACACACACAAGTTATGTCCTAACCTGGTGCCCTGTCCTCCATATTTTTCCCAACCTCAATAGTGGCCTACTAGTCTCGACTCGAAATGAGAAAATAGAGAATAGTGCATGGACCAATTTGAGACCCCCCCGAATTCTTTAATAGTGAAGGTTTTTGACTCCTACCCTAAGAGAAAGATTTGAGTAAATAATAGAATTTCTATCCACAGCCTCTCACGATAATGTTTAAATTGTGTTTCCACAGGTCAGAGCAGCAGTGCGGCTAAGCTGAAGAGCCTGACTGGAGCAATAGAGATCATGACAGAAACTCGTTATGCTTTCCAGCTGATTCATAATGAGCTGCTGGAGGAGCAGACGGAGGTAAGTCTCAGAGTCACAGATGGGAATGCTCTCTAATGCTTATTCATCTTTGCAAAGCTTTGGTCAGCCCTTTTCCGGATCACACACTGTAACCTGCAACATCTTTTCTTTTCTCTTCTTGTCCTGTAGTTGAGTGAACCAGACCCTGCTGAATCAGCAGAGTCTCCTGATGTGGCCAGTGCCCCCCCCTCAGGACTGAACCTCGAGGAAGTGATGAAGTTAATTGGCGTGTTTGAGCCGAGTTTCTCCTTCCTGCTGCTGCAGCTGATCAAACTGATGACCACGATGAAACGGAAACCAAGGTGAGCCAGAACCTAAACCGTTCACGGTATTGGAAGGTATGTGTGTATCTAATATTCTTTCATACTTTCATAATGCTCACTGACCTGCGTTTATGTTATTTACAGCAATAAGGACGAGGAGCTGTTGAAAACCTATAAGAATGTGTACTCCAAGCTGCTGCGAGCTGAGAAAAACGCTCCACTCCTCAGCCGTGTCAAGCTCCACATAGAACTCCTGCAGCAGCTGACCTCACAAACAGGTAGTGACGACACAGGTACGCATTCATGATGATGACATAGCAAGGAAGACAGACACAACTTTAACTCTGCTCTCTGCACCTTGCCGGACCTCCAAGCTCCGCCATGGGGAAGACTTGACAACTGTATTCTCACAAATGCTGTAACAGGAAACAATAATTTACACCATTATTAACAGGCAGATGCTCAGGCAATACCACCCTGCTCTGAATGACAGTTTTAAAGCTAATTTCACCTCCTGCGCCTTTAAAATGAATCCATCTTTTTCTAACATTTGCATCACAGGTTCTGAAATGTAAATTTTTTGTGAAAAGAGTTGTAAATTGAGAAGATATTATTTAATTTTCTTATTGCATAAGCAGTTATGGTCATATGTAAAACTCCTATGTGTAGGATTTGTTGCTGACTGTACCAGCCATCACCTGGATTGCCTCATTTTTCTTACAAACAAAACATATAGTATAAGAAACTCTTCAAAGATGGTATAATCACATATAACTTCTACGCAAAAAAAATTACTCATTTTAATATATAATTGGTGTTTTTGATATTCAATAACACCGATAATGCTGTGAATAAAGTAGAATGAAGCGTGATTGATGGCTGACAAAAGCTCTAAGCTTGTGATTGCATTTCATAACAACAGTGTGCAATAGTTTGGCAACATTCAATGCAAACTCTGAGGCTAGTTTTTCCACATTGCTCTACGTATAAATGTGACTTTATATCAGCATGGTTTGCTGTGACATTGAAATAAAATGTTTTTAAATTTTATGCATAGTTTCTGTAAATGTTCTTTCACTCATGATATTGTATGTTTCTCCTAAAGAATCAGATAATACTAATGTGCTCTTGGCCTAATAGACACATCTGATTACCTTTTAAGATGAATTAGAAGATGTATTTTAATCAGATAGTTAGGGAACAAATATACAGTATCATGACTATTATTTCCGTTTATTTATCCTGACATTTAAACATCTACTACATTATCTCAAAACATATTGTGCACAGCTGGTTTGACTTAAAAAGACAATTCAGAGTAAAAGTGGGTTAGGCGACAGTGTTCCCTGTGGGATCTGGCACTGGTCCTTGCTGCACTGTTCAGACCCGGTCAGTGAAGAAGGGACACAATGTTTTTGATGCAGTGTCGGTGAACTGGGTCACCCCGCCGTTGCTGAACTGTAGCCATGGCAGATGGAGCTGCAGGCAGGCCCAAACTGTCCCTGCACCTCATTAATCAGGCTGGACCCTCGGTGCTGTGGGTGACTGACTGTTGGACAGTGACTGGAGGTAAGATGGGGAGAGGAGGAGCAGGATGTGGAGCCACTGAATCATTAAAATGTTCAGTGGAGACTGAGTAACTAAATTAGAAACGTCACTGGGGTAGAATAAAACCAAGTATAAGGAAATTATTCTTAATTGAATAGCCATATTTCTTAGTTAAGATCATCATCCATAGTTAAATAGGAGGGTTAAGTAGAAATACTAATAATTTGACACTTAAAATCAATATAACATAAATTATTTTATTTCATATGAGTGCAGGACATGATATTGTGGCAAAATTTGATTAAATTAAATTATATGATCTGTTTTACAACTACCCAGACAATGTGCATCTGTGCAATATAGTGCAATAAGTCCTACTGGTTATTTCCTCACCACCACTGGGAACAGTGGGTGTCAGTCATTGTATGACACAGCGGTCAAAAGTCTGGTCCTCCTGGGGTTCCTCTTGGGAGGTTGAAGGTTTCTCCTCTTTGTACCGAGAAGCTCCTTGGTTCAAAATATTTTGGAGGATGTCTTTGCTCTCACTCGGCGGTAGATTGTAGAAATAATACTGTGGTGCCATCTGAATGAACCTAGCAGGGGAGAGGACAAAGTTAGTAAAACGCACTCAACGTAACTGGTGCAAATTTAATTTCCCTTTGCAGACTTGTTTTCAATTTGGGTTTTCGTTTTGAATGACAAGACTTAAAGTACTTACAGATACTTACAGTATCTGCTCCTCACATTATTTGAACACACATTTCAGGATGTGGAACCTAAGAAAGCATGACAAAAGCTGCAGAGCTTTCTCTTCCTCCATTAAGCTTCAGCTCCACATTCCCAGGGATCTATGCAATCCATAATCCCCTCTCCAACCAGCTGATACTTGCGAACAGGATTATGATACCTCCCCTCAAAACCAGCATGACTAGTCTCAGCTGAACTGGGGGCTTTACATCTGGTCCAAAAGGGAATTGGAATGTGTCGTTCTGATTACTTTTAATCTTCAAATGTGAAGATACAAGGCTGGTCTATTGGGTTATTTTGAAGACACAAGAGACTGCAGTCTAGTTAACAAGCCTGTATATGGTCATTTATGTGAATGCACAACTTTAAATGTTAACAAGGTGGAGACTTACTGCTCTGGTGTTATATGGGTTACAGTGCGGAGGCAGTTGTCCTCAGAGAAGGAGTGCTCATGAAACAGTACCCACTCAGGCAGGCCTAGTTTTGGGCTCTTGGCTCCGTAGCCAGACAGAGGATGGATCTGTGCCACATGCTTATGGGTAAGAATGAAGTAGTTCCCTGATCCATCCACATCCCGCGACACCTGAGGGAAATCACAGCCAGGTACAGTCAGATGGATTTCTACAAAAGGACTGGAGTCACTAACAAGAATATATATATTTTTTTTAAATAAAGAAGAGCAGAGCATCTGAATACAGGATGTATCTGTAAAGTCATACATTTGATTTTGCCTTGAATAGTAAACAAAATAAAAGCCAAAACATAAAAGGATAAATTCTCTGAGGGAAATGTACTGGAAATTTGCAGTTGTAATAGTTGAAATGCTGAAACAATATACAAAGGAGGAAGTTCAGGAATCGAAAGGAGTCGAAGTGTATGTAATTAATAGGAGCTAGAAGTTTCAGGTAAAGTTTAAGTCCTGAAAGAAATTGTTGCCAGTTCATGTGTTTAAACTAAAAGAAGATGGAGTGTGTAGTTTAAGAACTGAAAGCAGCTGGAGAAAACTGTGAATGAACATATGAAGTTAGAATAAAGTTAGAAAAAGCTGGAGAAGCTTCTTGGTGTTATTCAGAAAACACCAGAGACCTGAACGAGTATAAAGTGTCAGTTTAGTGTCAGCATTGAAAGGAGTTGAAATAGCAGTTAGGGAGTGAGACATGAATGCAGTTGAAGTGTAAAAGTCATAAAAAACTAAATTTTTAATCACCTACATTCTAAATAAACATAAATATTTCAATAATCCTATATTCTATAAGGACTACTTGTGGAAACAAGAAATAATTATACATGATTAAAGCAGACTTCACATTGCTGCTTAAGTTCTACTTAGGGGAGTTTTATGGTCTTCAGGAGGACTCTGGGTACTGAAATGTTGAAAGTAGTTGATGTTGATGAATAATTCTTCTGTGTTTTTGTTGATGTTTCCTGACCTGCATGAAGAAACCTGCCAGCAGGGCTCTCTTAATGTTGAGGGTGTTGCTTCGGGAACCGAAGGCAGGCACTGAGATGGGCAGCTCGATCCTCTTCAGGGTGTCAGTGAGCTCAGCACGAAGAGTGTCAGCAATTAGCAGAGCAGCGTGGTTCAGGTAGAAATCCTGACACCACTTCTCCATATTACAGTCTAACAGGGGAAGAGGGCAGAGCCAAAGAGGATTGTGGGAAGGCAGAATCAGTGATGAAGAAATAATAATAATATATTATAATAATAATTAAAAATAATCATTATAACTATATATGTTTAAAAATGAGTATTGTTTTAGTTTTTTCTCCCTACCGTGTTTCATAAGGCAAATATTTTTTTTTTTAGATTGTTATAAAAATCCTATTATAATTTTAATTTGTTAATTGATTTGATGATTCTAATCTCTATAGCATCTGTGTGTGAGTTTCCATGATGCTCTCTGAACTCACATGGATCCTGCTGGCACTGTTTAAAGGCCTTGTAGATATTGATAAGGGTGAAGTGGTCTCCCTCAGGGTGCTGGAACTTCATGTGGCACTGGGTTGCCTCTGGCTTCAGGTCCACAGGAGGAACCATGAAGCAAGTTGGTGCTAAAAAAACCCATAAGACAAATGTGATGTTTATAATTTACCGTTTACCTGATAAGAAACATAACAGGAAACATGGTTTTGTACATGTATATGGTATTTCTTTGTATATTTATACTAATATGAATATTTGCTCAAATGCCAGCCCGGCACATGTTACCTGTTAGCATGGCAGCAATGATGACCACCTCGCTGACACAGTCAAACTCACAGGAAGCGAGCAGAGTTTTGGCCATTTGGGGCTCCAAGGGGAACTCGGACATAATGATGCCAATCTCAGACAGGTTACCATCATTATCCAGAGCTGCCAGGTAGTCTAGCTCCTCCAAAGCCTGCATTAGGCCTCCAGGATCTGGGTCGGAAAGGTTTTTTGGATTAAACATTGTTTTAGTTTTGTACAAAATTAAACCTTAGCTAAACAGAACCAAATCCCACAGAGAACCCAGTACATGACTGTCTAGTATTTCAACTAAGAGATTATTAATTACATACAAATACCCTTTAAATAAAACTGTTATGGATTATTTTTCAGTTGTCATGCTGTCTAAACTGTAATCCAAAGTGGTGACCCACTGGGACAGTCCCTCTATAGTATACCGGCACCCTGGTGGGCACGCTCGGAGTAAAAAGCCAGCAGAAGATTAGGATTTTATAATCCTCAGCAACATCTGCCATGCATCACTATGCGAAATGAAAAACTCTTTCATGGTACAAATGAGATTTTCTATTCTGTTTTTGCAAACAAACATGTTTTTTTCCGAGTGAAAACAAAGAGACACGGACACTCCCACACACCAACACTATGTTTATGCTCTAATCAACTAATGGGAGGCTGAGTGTGTGTTTGTGAGCGTGTATGCGTGTGTTAGTGGGGGTGAATAAATCCGGAGGAACAAAAGCACAGGGAAGCAGGTCAGCTCTAAAAGGATGCTCGCAGAACAGGAGCTGTCAGTTCAGCTGAAGCACGGCTCACTGCCCTCTGATAAATAAAGTTCCTGTGTGCTGGAACAAAAGGGAATGGACCGACTGAACCCCAAATTACTCTAATTATCGCTGAGGACGTGAAATTTATGGAACAAAACAAACCTCCCTAAGAATCTTCTCTCTGTTATTATGTAAACGTCACCTGGCCTGTCGATGAAGTCACAGTGGCGCAGTCCGGCGATCTCCATCCTCTTCAAGAAGAGCACGGTGGAAGTGATGTCAGACGCCACAATATGTGGGCGTGTCTCAACAGGAAGCTGTCTGTCCTCTGGGTACAGACAAAAGCACTTTCCTGCAGGACAGACAGATCCTCTTTAGACTGGACAGCAGCAGGGAATCGGCAGCCACAGATTTACATCAACAGTGTTTCGTAACTTTCTCACCTGTTGGACCTGCCAGCTGTTTGCGACTCTCAGCTTGACCCTTGCTGATTGGCTGAATGATGACTGAGTTTGTTCTGATCCTGGGGTTGTAAACCTGTAACAGCATGTTGACAATGATTATATACAGTGCTCAAATGTAACTTACTGCATTTACTGAAGCACTTAATACTTTAGTACTGTAGTACTTTTTCCTCCATTACATTTATGTGTGTGCTATAGTTACTAGTTACTTTGCAGATGAAGATTTTACATACAAAACACATTATCATCTTATAGAATATAATGCATACGGATTAAAGTAGGTCCGCCTCGACTTGCTAAATTAAAATGCTACTTACATATGAATGCATCGGCATTAAAAAATTTATATATGTAATATAACACTCAAAGTTCCACTTTTCCTCATAACAAGTACTTACTAATATATATTTAAGATAATACCTTTGTTCTTTTACTCCACTGATTATATAAAGACATTTAATGAAACATTTAAAATACACAAATCTGCAAGACATATAATGTCAAACACAGACATAGTAAACTGTGTTATTCTAATTTTGTATAGAGCAATGTAATACATAATGTTACAACCCAAACTGATTCCTACATTATGATTAAAGCAACAAAGCATAAATACCCTGCTGGGGAGACCCTGAAATGTCCATGCCCACTTCTGGTGGGTTTCTACATTAGCAGCAATATGGTTCACTTGAACTCTTATTTAACTTACATATCTTTTCTCAAGCCCGGCATCAATGACAAAGCTTATCGAGTTAACACCCCAGAAGAAGTCCTCGTTTGGGCTGGATGTGAGGAATATTCTGCGGGTCCGGCCTGTCTCCTCCTCTCCCAGCATTGGTAGATTCCCAGGCTGGCCAGGGTGCACGGCAACGGGCAGGACCTCACCCAGATGAGGGGGTAAGGTCTGTCCCTCATGACACAGGATGTCATGGGCCAGATCTATCTCCTTAGAGAGTAAATGAATAAGAGAGTCAAAGGAAGACACATTTTCAGACAGCAGAATCCATCAGTCGTGCGGTGCTGCTTTTTCTTTTTTACCTGCGCCGTCACCAGAAACACAACCACGTCCCCTTCTTCTTCCGAGTGGTGGATCTCCAGCACCAGACGGAGAGCAGAGCAGAAGTAGCTGTCGCCTGTGCCGCTGTACACCACCTCCCCTGCACCTGGGTTCTCTAGGCGAATCAGAGGCACAGCTGACCCAGTAAAGTGGGCCAACTGCTTGGGTTCGGGTTCACCGGCTGTGAGGAGGACCACACGGAGCTCTGGCCTCTGCAGGGCGATGTCCTTTAGCAGACCCTGGAGTACATCAGTTGCCACAGTCCTCTGGTGGGCCTGGTCCACGATTACCACACCGTAGCGCTCAAGCAAAGGGTCTGACATCATCTCTCTCAGGAGCATGTCGTCTGTGCAGTACCTGTTGGGGGTGGTAAAATGATTTTTTACGTTGGGGGGAGAAAATAGACGCACAGAGGCACTTGCACTGTATTTAAATTCATAACAGCCTGAAATAAATCCTCTGATTTCTTTTATTGCAAGCCTCTAGGCTGAAAGAGTGGAACAGTATATTCAGAAAATCCATTCAGCATGCCTCCGAATGGCATCTTAATGAAAGGCACTTTGTCTACACATCAGCTCGGCCCCCATTAGTGTAATTTACTCTGATAATTAGTCTGGGGAGTGGATCCTTTCGTACTTGCAGCTTGCCTGTTTATCTTATCTCCCTCCCCTCAATGTGCTGAGTTTCTTTGTTCCCCAGCTGACTTATGAGGGACCTACATGAGGGAGTGTGACATATGGGCAGACAGGGAACCGGGCAGCTGCGGAGGAGACCCTGAAAAGAGCCCCCTCAAGCCTTTTGTTCACTTCCCTCCAGAGAATAAGAAAAGGCGGGGTGATTTAGCTGTGTGTGTCAGGACCATGCTTCATTGTAACCCGGCAAAAGGAGAGAAAGAATCAGCTAGAGAAACACTGCATGCATCTGCGCTTGAACGTAGGAAGCATTACTGCTTTACTATACCTGAGGACTGTGTCATTAGTGCAACACGTCTCCAAAGGGATGCTGTACCCGACTTCATGGCCAATGTTCACATCCATCTCATCAGCCACTCTTAAGGCGAGATCTACTGCCTGCTGTGTGTGAATCTGGGTACAAACCACCATGCCATGCTGGAACTGGACTGACAGGCAGACTTCAGCACACCACTGGGGAATCTGTTTCAGAATAAGAGTGAGAGAAGTTGTGAACATCACAGATGCTTCCCCACCACAAATTGATAGTAAGATGACTTAAAATATCTCCCAGAAGCAAAGTTCAATCTGCTGTTGCATGAATGTAAAGTATTAAATGCCCCACAGTACTCACTTGAGAACTCCTCCCAGTTTTAGCAGAGCCACTGACACAGACAAACTGTCCTTTGGCCAAAGTGTCCATGAATTCACACTTTGCTTTCCACACTGGCAGCTCTTTCCTTTCTCTCAGCAGTTTGTGAAACCTGGAAGAATATGGCAGTCCATCAAACTGATTAAGCTCCAAAATGTCATCATACTCTTTGTCTCCTTGACTCAAAGCATCTGTGTCTGAACAACAGGGTGATTTCCCCTCAAAATAGTCCTCTCCAGTTAAACTGGTAATGTCCTGTGCCATCACAAGTGAGCTCCCAATCTGTCCAGTTTACACTTCATTTACAGATCCCCCAAAAATGAAGTTTGGAAATCTCCAGCTCTCAGTAAACTGTTGGACAGCACACAGACCGCCTCTGCAAGTGAAGCCAAATGAAAGGCTCACTAGGCGGCCAGCCCAGTGTTGTCATGTGGCCACTAATCCCATAGAAGTGCGGTCATCAACAGATGCACACACACACACACACACACACACACACACACACACACACACACACACACACACTGATGTGAGAACAGAGATAGATGGGCAGATACTCAGTGGGGTCTGGTGTTTACAATGAGAACTGGCTCACACACAAAGGCCACAAGCTGTACATAGTGTAAAATACATTTATCAACTGTAGTTTCATTTGGCAACTGATTATCTCAGTGGTTGACAAACCACATATTTATTTCTACATCCCCCCCCAAAAAAGAAAAAGAAAAACTGTTGTGCCAGAAAATGAAGAGGTTGGCACAAATGTTTGTTGTGATCTACTTGCAGCCTCCACAGTGTTACTGCTCCAATAAAAAGCCTACAGCTTTTCAGTTGTAGGACCACGTCTAAAAAACTAAAGGAAAACTGTGCTTTGGTAACAACATTTGAAATGGAGGCCTGTGGATATATGGTCCATCATTATTACTTTAACAGTTTATGGCTTCTCTCCAGATTCAGCTAACCCTGAAACAACCTTAGAAACATGTGTTTCTGCTGACAGCATGTGCTTACAATGACTTACTTCATGCTTAAAGCGGTGAATTCCCCACAATTCTATGCACATTTAGAACATAGCTTTGATGACTATATTGACCTTTGAGTTTACATTTAAAGGAATATATCCACTAAGATAATGGCTGCGACTCCATTTTATTTTGGTTGCTAATTGTTTACTGACTTTAAACATACCTACCAATTAGAATTATACATCTTCCAGTTGTAGAGAATAGATATAATAGAATAGCTTCCAATGGATAAAACAATACATAAAGTAGTCAATAGTGGCTTTTTAGAAATAAAGTTGCTAAGAGAGTCTGAAAAGTCACTAAATTGGCAACCATGAACAATAGTGGGCGCAACCAAGTCGGGGGGGATTCACACACTTAATGTTTTCCTTGGCAAACTGAAATGTAAATATTAAAAAAAAGGGAAATAACAAGAGACAGCGCTCAAAAAGGAGAGCATATTTAACATGTTTTCTACTGTACATTGCTGGGGACACATTGCTACTCTTTCACTACTGAATACGTGGTTACGCCCGGTAACATTACGTGCTGGATAATTTTGGTAAATACGTTACGCTGGTTGCCTGGCAACTGGTTCAACTCTGGTGTCAAGCATTTCTCAAGGCTTCTCCCCTCCCCCCCCCCCCCCCATGTCCTTAGCGGCACGGCTGCTGGAGGTATCCTTCAACTTACCGGACAGAAATGACAGCGGTATAGCAGTTATAGTAGGTAACACAGCGAATAAACACATTCCCCAAAATGTCTAACTGTTCCGTCCCCCTAACCTCAGTAGGAAGTGTTGAAAATGCTTTTGCGCTCACAAGTGGCTAATAACTGGCAACCTAACGTTAACATACTGTTTCACTTGCAAGCCACTCTGTACAACAACAGTCGTTAATTTTTAATATGCCATACTTTACTGTTATACTACTACTGCTACTGCTTTCGTGGGGAAAAAAACAGCCCAAATTAGTGTGGTTACTTTTTATCATATTTTTTAGTTCACTCTAAGGACAGCTTTTTCTGTTTTTGTATTCATCCCCAGTAATAGTCTAAGTTAACAAGAGTTAAAGGGGGATCGGATCCTTAATCAGCACTGAAGGGCAACTTCACCCTGTGGTTTGAGGGAGCACATTAAGGCAAGATAACGAGATAAAGCTGGAGGGAGGGAGGGAGGGAGGGGAGCATGCAGTGGTTGTAGTAACCAGTGTGGTCTGGCAGATGGCAGTATTGGACAATAATGCACAGGCTTTCCTGCACTCATTGACAAAATGATACACACACCTGAAGTGTTTTGAGTCATTTTCTCACTAAGAATCACAGTTGCTGCTTACTAGAGGGAAGCATGAGCAAAGCATCTTAGTCTCATTGTTTTCTTACCAGTGCTGTGTGTTCATCGGATTTTTAAGTATCACATGTTGCCAGTTGTTCATATACAGTAGGATTTTTCCCCAAATAAAGAACATTTCGATTGATTCAATTCCGTATTTGCTGACTTTTTGGTGGCTTTTTTATGGGGTGAGTCACATTTTGGAGACTGATCTTTAGGCAGAAGCCAGTAAACAATAGCAACAACAAAAAAGTCAATTAATTATTCATATTTCATCATCAAATTGTGAAAATGTGTCCTTATGAACCCTTATTTATCTCTTTAACAGCCACTTCTGGTTTTAAAAAGTTTCTCTCTTGTGTTTTTTTGTATGAATGAAATTGAAATTAAAACAACGTATTGTAAACAGTCATAAAGGTACTTTTATTTGGTTCTGATTTCATCAATAAAATCCCTCATTTGTCTGTGGCCTACAAGTTCTATGTTTTCACCACCCAGTGTAAACGGGGCACGGCGTCGAAGCAGTACTTACTGTGCTTGTAAAAAAAAAAGAACAAAAACAAATAAGAGAAATGATAATAACTGACATACAATATTTACACTTTACAATGGCTTTTAAACATGTTACAGTTATGCAAATAAACACGTTACATTTAGGATTTACAAATGGTATAAACATCGACACAGCACTGACAAACATTTTCCAGCGGAGAGCAGTTACTCTGACTGTCGAATACATCTCAAGAAAAAGCGTTACTTTGCACACGTCTGTACACGAATGCAACGCAGGTATGCAGGGCTTTACTGGCTTCAATCGGTCTGCATTGGTGTGAAAACAAGCACTGTATTTGGGTACACCGCAAATATAAAAATGCCAAAGTGAACATTGACACAGAAAAAGTAACTGCGCTGTAAAGTTTGAATCCCTTCTTGTGTAACAGCAAGTCAACAACAAATAACATCAAGGAAATTGCCTAACTCAGAGTGCAACGCCAAGCTCTGAATCTAATGAATGATGATGTGAATGCATGAATAATCTCAGAGTTCAGGAATAACACAACCGTACAAAATCCAAAAGGAATGTTATGAAGGCAAAAAAAACAGAAAGAAGGGACAGATACGGTAAAACATCTCGTTGGACACAGTCGAGGAGGAGATTGGAAAGCTCCCAGCGCTGAAGTCATTCTTCTTGGCTTGCGCACTCGGAGACAAAGTGAGCGTAAATGTTAAACATACAAACACCAGAGTTAATGTTGAATTATTTGGTGTTGGTGTAATTCTCTGGAACACAATCAGTCTGTCGAATCTGTTGAGACTCCGCAGCGTCTGCCAGTTATCAGGAAAACGTGTTGGGCGTCCAACACATGCCCCGAGCAGTGTGTCAGAGCCAGTCTGAAACGTGTGAAAAGTACTTTTGTACTTGACTGAGTAGTGAACTTATACTTATAAGGGAATAAAGGAGCCTGACTGCGAGACTGTAAAATGAGCAGATCGGATTAATCCCATGAAAAGTGGTGTAGTCCGAGGCTTTAATATGAATGCATGTATTTAATTGAAAAAACATTTGATTAATATCTACTTTGTAGCACCGTGGCGACATGAATAGAAAAGATGTATTTGGTATTCAATACCTCATAAAAATATGAAAAACAGAATAAATAACACTGCTCTATGGCCCACAAGCTACACTGACAACTTGCTGAGTTGTGCTCCATTTCCCTTATCTTCATTTTAGTCCCAAAAACAAACTTTTTTGCGCTTCAATTATTCAAGCGACTTCCCTAGTTATAAAAACATTATATATTTCAGCATTTCATTTGAGAAAAAAGTATAAAAATCACCAAAGAATGCAAAAGAAATACTCTAAAGAAATGTTTCCTTCTTTTTCTAAGCTTTTCCACAGGGAAAAGTCACTCTTGATCAGAGTGCTCCGTTCAGAGACCGCTAATATTGAAGTTAAATAGTTAAATAGATAAATAGTTCATTGGTACCTGAGCGAAGACAAAAAAGCACCTTTTAGAGGCGTAGCACCGAGGTGTGATGTCTGCCCCCTTTCACTAGAAACTCTGTGATACTAGTGTCCAAAAGGTCTTACAGAGTCTCAGTAATTAGTGCAAATCAAGAAAATCTCCCTCTGTTGGTGGGAGGATCCACTCCATGACGTCAAGAGCTCAGCAGTCCTTCTTTGGTGGTCTATAGGGCAACATCGGCACAGGTCTGAAACATAAACAAATGCATGTTATTCATGTACGTATGTCAGACCTGCACCTTTAATATGTAGTAACACTTTCAACGCCGCACAAGTCTGATGTTAGATTCATGTAAAGGCTACAGCAGCACAATGTTGAATATAGAGAGGTATTAAATGCATGTCTTTTTAGCTTTTTGAAAGGCAGTGTGATACATCTATCACTTAACTATCACCCCTTATTAAAAGTGGTTCTAATAAACCAGGAAACCATGCAAATATGACAATTTTAAATTGTGGAGGTCTTTCTTAGATTGATAATAATAAAAGTAGTAATAATAATAACTAGACCAGCACTCCCAATGTGAGTCCAAAAAAAGAAAACTGATGGGATCATTTATTAGGACAGTCACTAGTGATAAGAGGGGGCAAGTGTCCCTCCTTATGATGGTCATTAATTAAGGCTTCAATGAAAAAATAACTTAAAATCTATCTCTTTCTTTTTGCAAATGCCACCACTGCGTCTCGTGCACCAGGTGCCAGACATTGTGCAAGCCTTGTAGCTCAAAGGGCTATGAAGACACGTGATTCCTGCACCGACCTGCTGGGTAAAGGGATGGTGGGTGGAGGCTTGGGCACAGTGGGGATAGGTATGGGGAGGGGTCCATTTCCAAGGATGTGGAACCCCGCTGCTGTGGCGCTGTGACCGAGCCGAGAGCTCCTCCCTAGTGGGTCTGCAGGCAGGGGTTTCTGGGGTGGCCTGGGTTTCTCAAAGTCCTGAAGAAGAAAAGAAAGTTCAGTCCATTAGGTCAGTGCTGCATATGAGCTCGGTATTAGTCTATAAAATGAAGAAGAATAGAGCTAAAAATTTATCGTGTTTGTCTATTTTTAAGCCAAAAGTCCTGTATTTAAACTCCCTAGTATTTACTGCACAGAGGTACGTGATTATGGTTTATGTGTTTCGAGGAATGATTTATTTTTTCTGAATTAACTGATTTTCAAATGCAGATTAGCACTGTATTAAATTGGTATTAAAGAATCAATAAAACATCCTATTTGACATTAATTTAAAAAAAAAAAAAAAAAAAAAAAACGCAGAGCACATTACTCTTATCTTGACTCACAGGAAACCTGATTAATCTAGCATGTCACCTGCTACCTCCCTTTAAATATGGACTATCTGTTTAAGAGCTATCTGGAGACAAAAGCAGACACGTTTCACTAGAGGGCACTATGTTATCAGTATCTTCTCTGAGTTCCACACAGCTAGCAGGAGACGAATCCCAAACCACCTCCTCTTCCTCCTCTGTCTCTACCACCTCTGTGGCAGTGCTGTGTGAATGTAGGAAGGTTATCTGAATGAGGTGCCATCATGTGTTACTAATCTACAGCAAGGAGGCAAGGCAGTGATAAACATCTGCTACCAGCAGCCCAGCTACCATCGCACATATTTGCACAAAACTTCCACACCCCACACACCACACACACACACACACACACACACACACACACACACACACACACACACACACACACACACACACACACACACACACGCACCATTATACACACTCAAGAGGAATACATGGACAAACTTCAAGTAATACGAGCACAGGAGAAAAAAGTTTTCCACCTCATGCTTAGGTTCGACTTAAGAGAGCTGAAAGATTTAAAACATTCATGAATGTAGCCAGGACTTCAACATACAGACTTACAGTTATAAAGAGTGTTAATTTCTGTGTGACCCAGAGAACTCAAGCGCAGCAAGGTTTCACATCAGCACAGCTCTGCAGTGTCCACATATTTAAGTGATTTGTGGCTGTATTTCATGGTTTGAGCCCCTTAGTTCCAATTAAGTTAAACACGACGAAGTCCCCGTCAGCACAAGGTCCATAAAGAAATGTTATTCAGAGTTGGGTGTGGAAGAACTTGCACAAAGCCCTGACCTCAACTCCCATCCAACACCTTTATGATGACTTGGGTAGTGCTGACTGTGAGCCGGGCCATATGGCCTGTCACTGATGCTCTCATGGGTATATGGTAGCACATCCCTGCAGCCAGGTTTGCAAAATTCTGTGGTAAAGCTTCCCAGAGGAGTTGGGGCTGCAGATGTAGCATGAGCAACAATCACATATAGATGTAGTGTTCGGGTCTCCACATACTTTATTCAGGTGTCCACATCATTTTGGCCATGCAGAGTATGTTAGTGTGTTGTTGAAAGTTGAAATAAGTGAGGGAAATACAAAATAAAGGCTGCAACTTATGACTTTTTCATTATTGATTATTCCATTGTTTATCTTCTGATAAAACCATTAATTGTTTTGGTCTAATGTAAAAAAAATAAATAGGTAAAATCCCCATCAGAGCCCAAGCTAATGTCTTTAAATTGCTTGTTTTGTCAGACCAACAAGTTCTAAACCAAAGATATGGAATTAATTATAGAGGACTAAAAGAATAAATAAATATTGACACTGTATTTTTGGTTTTAAAATGATTATCCACATAATTCCCTATCAGTTTTTGTTGACTGATTAGTTGCCTAATTGTTTCAACTCTATATAATTAACTAAATAAGTGGTTTACAAATTAAGAAGCAATTTAAGACATAACATATTTCATCCAAATAATATTATTTTCATAGTATCACAAGTCACACCATTGGTAGCCAATAAAAAGTGCCATACAATATTAATTAGCCAAGGTGCACTGTAGGAGTTCTTAACGGAGAAAAAAATGTTTTTACAAACTCAAAATGTGCAAAACTCTCTGCATAAAACAGCCCGCAGCTCTCCAGATGCAGTTAATACACAAGGTGCCCCACAGAGGTTGAAATGTTACGATGCTTTAATCAGATCGAGCTCCGTTAACGGCACAGCAGGTCTGTTTTACTCGGAATCTGTACTACAGTCCCAAGTGGATACTGTTCTTACTTGGGAGAGTTTGAGAGTTTGGGGGTAATAAAACATACACAGCAGGGGATTCTCGTGATCCCATTAGATGAATTTCACAGTATTTAACAGACTTTCACATACAGTGTACCATCCACTGTGATCTTTAAGCACACATTCATTCCTGACAAACAGATGTAAGTTATGGACAGTTTAGTTTAAGTGAAGAGTAACCAGAAACACAAAATCAGGCTGCTTTTCGAGGGAGTGTACAGAAGAAAACAAAGATGTAAACGGACAGATGCTTCCACTCAAATGCAAGAATAATCCAGGACCCATGTGCATTCTAATGCCGCTCTTGGCAGAAAACCTCACACTGTAACTGGAGTCTTGGTGGTGTTCACGTCTTAATTCAAAATGAAGGATTGCACTGTCCTCTGCGGCTTGAGAAAGATCTATGAGCCTTGGGCTTACAAGCACCTTTCAAAACCCACCGGAGGAACTGAAAAATGCGTGGTCGTCTGGCCAAAAACAAAGCTATTTTTCTAAGTTCCAGAAAAGATGACATTTTGGAAAGGCATATTTTTTAACTCCTCAGCAGTGTGATACTGCAGCCTGCTTTTGCAGAGCACCTGAACAGGGTTTGGGCTTATTTGCCTCATATTTATTTGACTCTGCAGGTATCTGATATGTATTTTTCCTTCGGGCGAACAAGATAATAGCAAGCAGATCTGTGAACATTTTCAGCTCCCACACTGTTTTCTTTTCATGTATTGCCTCACTGTAATAAATGCAGGATAGGCTTTATTCCCCTTGAAACACCTCAACATTTAATGGTGTGCAGTCTGCAAGCAGGCATAAGATAGCCTGCAAAAAAGTATTTTAAAATAAGACATATTGGCACAGACAGCAGGGGAGGTTGTGTCAAGTATTACAATAAGCTTGTAATACGCTTTCTATTTAAAGATTGATGTCCTGTATGTCCTTGCTGGCCCGTTATTAAATCTCGACAGAAATCCCCTCTACTGTTTCTGACCTACAGTATGTTTGCCGTCGGTACGTGCTCCATCTGTTTCATTACAGCAAAATGAGCTAGTAGATATTAGCAGGTAGCAGGGTTTCATTGTTTTGGCAGGTCAGTGAGCAGCCTATTTATAAAGCAAACAGTGGCCTTTCAGTTAAAGTGCATCTTCAGTTGGCACACGTTCATATCAATCAAGGGTGATACGCTGCAATGCCGGATATGATGCCAGTTGTTTCTGCTGCTCAGTGGTAGATGAAGTATTCAGGTCCTTTACTTAAAAGTACCAATACAACAATGTAAATATACTCTATTACAAGAAAAAGTCCTTGAAAATCAGCAAAATGTACTTAGTGTCAAAAATTAAAGTACTGATTCTACTAGACTATTGTTGTATCTTATATAACAGTTAGTGTTAATTACGGATTCACCAATGTGTAACCAGCATTTTAGTGTTGTATCTGGTTGAGATGGAACTACTTTACATACAGATGATTAATGGTAGAGGAAGTAAGAAGTTCTGCTACAAAACTCTGTAATACATCTTTCCTTTTTTTTTTGCTAAATATTGAATCACTTTACCTCATTGGGCCTCAAACAGTTATTTAAATGAAATCATCTGAGACGTTCAGAGGATGAAATGTCTCTGGTGGAACTGATAACAACTCACAGAGATCTGAAACATGACAAGGAGCCACCAGACAGTGTTTTGAAGTAGGTGATGAGTCTGAAAAGTAACTAGTAACTAAAGCTGTCAAATAAATGTAGTGGAGTAAAAAAGTAGCTCACAACATTTGCCTCCAAAATATAGAGGAGTAGATGTATTAAGTAACAGTATAAAGTAAAGTACAAGTATCTCAAAACTGTACTTTAGTACATTACTTGGGTAAAACTACTTTACTACTGCTGCTGCTCACCTGAATGATTAACCTTGGAGGTATGAAAACTGGATCTCTGCACGCCTCCCTCTAAGTCCTTCATGCTCTGGCTTTACATCTGGGATTATGTGATGCTCTTTATCCGACAAAGAGAAAGTGTCATATCCCAAAGCTAAAGTCTTCCCTGTTTTTTTAAAGCAGCGTACATCTGTCAACTACCCGTGCACCCTGCTGCGGCTCACAGAGTGCCAACATCCAACACAACCCTCCTCGCTGCGCTGCTACAGGAACATATCAGGATTTGGATCCACCACCAAATCCAGCGGACAGATGGATTTACTATCTCCACTGCGTCCAATACTGCTGGCTCAGCTGAAAGCAGCACCTTACTCAGGAGTCGGGTCACAAGGAGGGAGACGGATTGAATTTTGTGTGTCGATATGTGGGAAAGCAGGCCGACTGCAGTGCAGACATGCAGTGAGTTTCCAGTATCAGGCACTTTACCACAGCCTTTTAAAATGCCCCCGCAGGTAGCTGTACATGTTTTAGACCATTAACTACAATTTGCATATATTTTACATTACTGGCTGCGGACCGTTTTTAAAGAGTACCTCAGTTTTCAGATTTATTTCCTACCTTCCATTCCATTGGTTTCTTTTAATTTCAGTATGGTGTGAAAATCTTGAGACTTAAATTTTGCTTGGCATGTAATCCATCACAGTGAGCGTTTCTTCTGCTTTAGTTATTTTCAGTTACATTACTATCATGTGGTAATACAGTGTGAACAGGGACTGATTTTAAAACTCATCTGTGCGTTCGAAGGAAAACTGGTATTTGTTCCATGTCTATTTTGTTTTGTAGTACAAGTAACATTAACTTAATTCATCCAATCAATTTTATCTCTACTTTACTCTGCAAACACCCTACATAATTACAAGGCATATTCATCTGCTGAGGAAGATCATGTGATACGACTGAAAGCTCCAGAACAGAGATGTTGTGTTAACAGCATAGCTTGTTCTGGAGCTTTTAGTGATATCACATGATCTTCAATGCTTTTTGTAGCAAATTACTCAAATCTCAAATGTCAGAAGGCTCCAAAACACACCACCTAAGAATCATAACAATGTAATGAGAATGAGAATGTAACTTTGACAGAGAAAAGTAAATGTTCACTATTACCTGTTTCAAGAAAGTTTCAAGTCTCAGCAGGTTCATTGTCATGCTTTCATATTACAATCAAATGAAACTGATGGTTGCCTAAAATATGTTGGAGAGAATCAACATAGAAACCTGTGGTATGGTTTAGAAAACAGTCAGGAGTAATGTACAGTAAAATATACACAACTTGAATTTAATGGGCTATGCCATTTAAATGGTCCATTAAGGCTGTGGTCTACAAAAATAAATTCCCATTTTAAAGTATTATAAGACGATTTATAAGCTACAAACCTGCAGTAAACATGCGTTTGGAGATCTAAGCAATACCGCCGAATCTGTGTTTTACAAAAAAAACATTCATTCAACATCAACATTTTTGCAAACAAACCTGGTCCACCCTGTACGATGACTGTTGGCGAGGCAGACTGAGAAAAGGTGGCGCTCGAGGTGGCGAGAGGGACGTGTGGACGGGCAGGACCCTGTGGTGGGCCGGGAGAGGCGGCAGGGTGGGCTGACCCACGCTCAGAGATACCGGCATGGGCTGGCTGATGTGCAGGGGCTGGTAGAGGGGCAGTCTGCGCAGGCTGTGAGAGTGGAAGTTGTGTGGAGGGAGAAGTGGCTCCGCACTCAGGAGAGACGACTGAAAAGAGGAGGAGAAGAAGTTATTCTCAGTGATTACAGCAGTTATGTGTCATCTGTTATGGCGGCAGTGCATGGGCTTTTGTTACAGCAGATGTTTTGACTTGTCATAGCAGGAAAAGCACAGGTGTTGCTAATAACATTAACAATCTCTGTTCTATTCAAGTGTCCCAGAAAGTCATGATAGTGTGACAGTGAGCCACCACCAACAATACCGGGACCCTGAAACTGAAGTATTAAACTGGAACTAAATCATTAACTGTATTTTTTACAGCTTTGCTTTTCAAGGAATTAAGGAAATATAGACATCCTCATACAACGTAAGGATATATAACATGAAAGTTTGCAGTTCAGTTCCTTCATCCTACACATGCATAGAAATAATTCTGCAATGTTTCAAGCAAAATGTTTTCCTCCACTTGCGTTTGAGCACCAAGCATCATCGATGTAAACACAGAGTTCGCCTCCTCTCATTTCCTACTGTGACTTCTCAAAGTTCTTACTTTTTTAACCACTCTCACAACTCCAGATAATAAGTAATAAGTATTTCAGTTATCGATTATTTGTCTTTTATCAAGCAAAATGTCACAGAGTTGCTGGTTCCAGCCCCTCAAATGGGAGGGATTTCTGCTTTTCTCAGTTTAATATTATTGTAAATTGAACATGAATTAAATATTTAGACTTTTGGTAAAAAAAAAACAAGCAAGTTTATCTTCCTCTTTATCAGCTTTGCTTACTTGCTTCGTCATGATCGTCACAGGAGGAAAATCTACTTTTTGGGGTGAGACAGATCCGTAAATAGCAGGGAACAATGACAATGACTTTTCGATCTCAGCTTCTCATTAATTGGTGTTGCATCACGCTGCTGCCACTGCTGGTGTTCTTTTTCGGTTTGGGCTGACCGCACTTGGGATCAGGTCTAGTTACGCTCTGGTCTATTCAGATTGTGTCTTACTGTCTTTGGGTGAATTTTGGGTTGGGTCACGCCTGTCTGGTCCTGTTAGGTTTTCCACAAGTTTTGGGTCAGGTCCAATATTCTGAACCCATGAAGGAAGATGAACCTCAAATGAACCTCTGAGAAACTGCGATGGGTATTTTTTTTACTGTTTTCTGACATTTTCATTGACCTTGATCAAATAACAAGATGTCAGATTATTAGAATCATCAAACAAACCATCGGCACATTAAGTGATCATGAAAATAATGAATAGCTGAAGCAGGCATAAAAAGTCAAATTCGACCTCACTCATGAAGCTCTCATTAATGTGAAAAAGCTGATGTTAGAGTCGCTCATAAAACTGGAAAACAACATTATTAGATATGACGTTGTGAAACTGTAAAAGCCAGAGTCTGACCACATGTCCTGACCAGCTGTTACCCCTCCGCTCCAGAACAAAACAATAACACCTAAAATGGCCTGAAAGGATTTGGCTGCTGGACAACACACACACACACACACACACACACACACACACACACACACACACACACACACACACACACACACACACAATGCAGATGTATTCAAAGAGAGCTGCTGCGATGCTGACTGACATCTGGACATCAGCACATCAGCGAGTGGCTGAATTGGTGACTATAATAAGAAAGGACAGGCTGTTTCAAATAGTCACTCTGGTCGACTGAATATAATTAAGCAAACTGGATGAAATTCTACACTCAATTATGATATTAGATATAACTTCTATGCTGCAGATACTGCACACACATACACACACACACACTCATGCATATACATGCGTGCGGCTTTAGTTTGTCATACACATCCAAATGATAGGTAATCTCCCTCTGCTTATCATTTCCAACAAACAAATCAAAACCTGCGTGCTTCCTCTGCCGTAATCAATCAACTCCGCTCCATTCTTCTAAAAGAAATTGTTTATCACAAACAAATAATAAAGGGGCTGAAATAACAACATCCTGAGTCTCATTTAAATTTAGCAATCTCTCAATTAAACTTTCTCTGCCTCCTGACAACAATAGCGCCGTAATTAATATTTCTTCTTCTTCGAGAGAGATATATGGCGAGACTGAATACATTTTCTGAATCAAAGAAATGAGCACACAAACAAACATAGATAGATCCAGACATATTGCAGGGAATGACTCACCTTATAAATGTTGACGCCAGAGGGTGTGGGTGGAGGCTTGCGCTGTGGTGTGGGCCTGTAATGGGACTGAGTCCTGATGGGGCTGGTTGGTCTGTTGGCCTCCACAGATCTAAAAGTACAATAAAAGTACTTAAAGTTCTGTAGTTTTTTCACCATATACATTAGATTTCTGGTATATTCACATATGCTGTTGCTGTTTCAGTGTAGATGAAAGTGTTTCTCAGCTGATCCTGACTGAAAATATAGGCCTGTTTTTCCCCCCTCATATAAACAAGAATTTAACAGCTTCGTAAAAAAAAAAGATCATAGCTTAGCAACATCTGAGTCAAATTGTGATGACCGTTAGTGGGTTGTTTGTTTATGTTGCCAAGCCACTGTCAATCAAATGTGATCAAACATATCCACACAGTCTCTGTGTTAAACTCTTCATAAATGTTATTTTAGGATGTTTTTTTAACTTTAACTTCAATTCTGGCTCATTTAGTCATGAATAATTAACCTTATGGAGAAATACTTAATTACCAAGTTCTTAGGGGCTCTGAAGGCCCAAACTATAGCCTGTTTTTGTCCATATACATTTATATGATGTATTCAGAGTACATTCAGAGTTTGTAGATTAAAAATACAAGTTGTTTGTGTTTCTCAGGTGATCATAATTAAAAATACTGGCCTGTTCTTTAATTTTATAAATATTACTCGTATAATATATTGTTGGAAACTTCCCTGTAGCCAAATTTCATTTTTGTTGAAATGTCATTCATTTTGCATGACATTGGAGCCAAACTGAGGTGTTACTTACAGTTGAAAGTTTGAAATGAATGACATTGAATAAGTTCTCAAGGGCTTTTGCTGCAGCCTCACAAACCTGTCGCTGAGCAACAATCAAATCTCACTGGTTCTTCCTTTGTCACCTGAGTTTCTCCAAGGTGCTCTTCCTATTGGTGAAGAGTAGGCGTAGAAGAGTCTTCCTCTTCAGAAAGATGATCACGATGGTTACCAGAAGGCTGACCAGGGTGACCAGGATTGCCACTGTAATGACCACACTGTCGGCTGATGCCATATATGACAACACGCACATTAATGCACACACACGCACATCTACAGCACAGAACAATGACAGGACATAACGCAAAGACTGTTACAGCTAGGCCACGGTCAGCAGCACAGTTTGTGATACATATTTCTCTTCTTCACTCTAAGGACTAAGATTCATTTTCTTTCTCTTTTAAGACTACAGACTGTGCTGTGTAATCTATTGCTTGGTGGAGTGGAAATTATGTTGTTCTAGGAGAGTTACACTCGAATCCAAACCACACATCAATCCAGTACTGACTCTGCAAGAAAGAGATGTACAAAGGGGCAGCTAGTACGGCTTTGTGTTGTTGCTTATTTCTTAGTTAGTGCTGTCTCTGTCTATATGAGAGAGGATAGAAATTAAATTGTCCACACTAACCTGCCAGTCTCATTGGCCCGCTGTCAATACTCCCACCGAAGCCTGTATTCTCACAGAACGGAGGCGCCCAGTGTGCTTCACAGTGGCAGTTCTTCTTGTTGTTGCACACCTGCAAACAGGGTAGTTTTACTATATATTACTACACTGATACTTCCTTGCAAATAGTATCAAATGGCATTTATATTCTTACCAGCTATCTCCAGATATAAATGATGCATTGCCCTCTAAAAAGGGTCTATCCCCAAATAACAAGATTGAAACTGAATTGGTTTATTTTTCATAAATAAGCCACTCTCATTTCGTTAGTCTGAGTGACTTTCAATATAAGAGGACACTGGCTGTGCGTGTGCACTCGCACAAATGCAAGAGTCATAATAGATAAAACATGTGCATGGGAGAGTCCATCCTGTAAAGCCTCGGGTTTCCAGTGCAGAAGTCGGATCCAGGAGGATTCCCTGGCGAGGTAACACAGTCCAGCTGTCAGTTGGAGGGAGGATGGAAGAGGGAGGTGCAGAGAGAGTTGTGCAGCTGTGGGGGATTTACATTTAGCACAGACGTAAAGTCAAGTGCCTTCACTGCCTCCAGGCCATGGACACTCCTTCGCACTGGGTGACGGGGTTAAGAGGCACTTGGGGGCTCAGAGGGAGGTATGGTTTTGGGGGAGTTTTATGTGTGTGTGTGTGTGTGTGTGTGTGTGTGTGTTACAACACACGAAGCAAATACAATCTTTAAATGTTTGTCACAAGGTAAGTAAAATTATCTGTCGCTCTTACGTAAAACTAACATTTAGGAAATCCTTTTAATACGTTTAGGATAGTAAAAAGTCAGTCACTGAATTTTGTTTTAGGTACACACAATGATCTGGCTCTATCTCGATCTCATATAAATGTATTTGATATATCAGAAAAGATCACACTTCAGATTTGTATCTATTTATTTCTTGAAAATGTCTGACACATTTGCATATATAAAGTTCAAAAAAGCTACAAAGTTGCTTTTCACCGGGTTAATATGCAAAAAAAAAAATAGATGCCAATGTTCCTGCATAAAGCCAATACATGCCTTGCAAGTTGTTTTCCTGCAAGTCAACTCACTTTACCTTGCAAGATAAAGTGAGTTGACTTGCAGGAAAACAATATTCTTTCAGCTTCTACAGTAAATACAAAGAATTACTAAATTTCCAGTCAGGTCTCGTACTGTGCGACGTGTTTGAGAAAATGGCAGACAAATTGATTTGGCAGATACTTCTGCGGGCGGAAAGATGCAGCTCAAGTCCACACTTTTAATGAGAAACAATTTCTCTATACTCCAATTCTATTGCAAAGTCATTTTTATGTGATCATTTTTATTCCAGTGATCAACTGGCAGATATGTTTTATTTGTTGTTGAGCATGATGTTATTTTTTTTATTGACAGACTAATTTGGTCCAGGAGTCTTTGGTCAGTTACAAGATAAGAGTTTAAGGAATATACAATTTTAGGCTCACAGCTTTGATTTCTTATTGTATATAATCTCTGCACCATAAATTGACTTAATTGGCAGTTAAGATCAGCGGTTACGGTAGGTGAATTTAGCCCCTGGTGAGTGTTTGATTCTAAAAACGAAACAACAAAGTAAATAAAACATAAAAGCACTCCCTATTGAATTATTGATAAGAAAAGCTAAAAGAGAAAGGTGATCATTTCTTGGCAGGAAGAGTTACTTTCATACTGCAACAGAACTATTGTTATGGTCTCTCCCTGCAGTGCTGCACTGTATCTTCTCTTACTGTACATTCTGAAGATGATGGACAACACTATGCGCAGACCATAAATGATTCTGTTAAATGGGATTGATTTAACCTCAGTGGGACAATGAAGATTGATCATACAGAATAGGAGCAGCTGCCATAACTCAGAGGCTGCACTGTAAATACACAGTTGCTCTGCTATGGTGCGCAATCATAGGGCAGTAAGATGGTATTCATTTTCAATTAAGTTGGTAAAAAAAGTGACTAAATTGAAGTCCTCCCACGACCCTGTTTCACAAGCTACGGTGTATAACATTGAGCTAGTAGGTACTCTGCACTCACCCCACGTCCATTGCACTTCCCAGAGCACTCATGCACACCAAAGACACTGACATTCTGGCACTGCCGATTCAGGCACACCTATAAAGGGAAAAACAAGCATCATTAAGCAAGTACATAATTGGAGAGCAAATGAAGATGAATACAAAAACTAAGAAGAAGTGTGAACAGTTCTGTGGCACAGTTGGATAATATCTGTTTTGTATGTGCACAGGTTTAGTGTCTAAACCATAAAGTAGCGAGTGCATGTTCTCTGCTCAAATAGGATAGTACAGTCACAGTTTTCTTGTCTATAAACAAATAACAATTTAATAGAAAATACATAAATTAGTGAGAAATTAACATGGAAATGGAATACAATTGTAAATGCTACATAAAATCTTTAATATTGACACCAGGTTTAGTCAACTATTGAAGTGATGTTTGATGGACATGTTTACCTAGCTGCACCACACATAACGCAATGTAATTCATTGGATAACGATGCAAAAGCAGGACTGCCCAAATATAAATCACTGTTATATAAATATTTTATTATTTTGTGAGCAGAGTGTGCAGGAAGTTGATCAGTAAAAGGGAGCCTGGAATCAGAGTACCATTTTGTATTTTATCAATACAATACAATAGGTGTTTGATTTTGGCCCGCAGCCCACCAGTAAGTTTCAGTTTTGGCCTTCCAAAGTAAGACGTTTGGGCACTCCGGCTGCAAAAGCCACACTATGCTGTGTATCCTCTAGACCGAACAAAAACATCAGACTGGAAAAAAGCCAGCTGTTTCTTTTATGTAGAAAATAAGACCCGCATTAGGTTTGCAGCACTCATCTTCTTCAAATTGCAGGTCTTTTGTGGGCCATGTGCTGCCAACTTAATGCCCTGATTGGCATGGAAAATGAAAAACCCTTTTGAGAAGAACAAAGGCCTGTGACAAAGACCCACCTTCAGGCAATCACAATTCCCAGATAACGTGTGGAGCTAACTGACATTCTGCAGAGACTACAGCCAGGAGACGTGCTAACCTGGCAGACGGCCATTTTTGCACACAAACCTCAAAGGCCTTTTAGCACCAAGGGCAAGTCCCTTCAGGTAACTGAAAGAACTTCTAAGGACTTGTAGGATTGAGGGACCCCGCAGTTTGGTTCCACACTCTAAAGCTGCCAATATGTTTCTTCAGAACTGCTTTTCAGACGGTCAAATAGCTTGTGCATAGTGTGCGGCATTATCCCCATATTTAAACAATTATTGCGTCTCCCCCTTCTCTAGGATGGCCAGACTTTCACTACGCCTTCAGGGGTGGCCCTCGTGAACAACTACTGATAGACAACATATCGTATAAAGTAGTTCTTTTTTAACATATAACCCCACCCTCACACATTCTGCCAAATATCAACCACTTAGGCAGAGCTCTGGTCTTTCACAAGCTAAATCCACAGCTGCAGGGGGTTTGGCAAATGCAATCATCTAGTTGTGTGAAGAGGCACCATGAGTATCTGCAAAGGAGCAAGTGTGGCCTGGCCAGTTCTGGGCTGTGTGTCAAAACTTGTGTAATATTTTCAGTATTACAGGAAATGGTGAAAAAGTGCCATCTCCTTCGCAACTGGATTAAAAAAAAAATTCCATCAGGGAGAACCACAGGGTATGGTGTGTGGAGTATTAACTCTAACTGTCTTGCTGAACCTGCACCTGAACAACATTTAACTTGGGACCATAAGGAAAGTATAGAGGCCAGTGGACACTGCAAATAAGTTAAGTTGGCTTCCTGGACTTTGGAAGTAGAGTTGCTTTAAAAGTGAATGTTTACCTATTTATTTACTGAAAGAGAAAGTTGGTGACACTGCTCATATGAGCCCCATATTATATGCTCTCACAATCAGTGTGCCATTAGGTAGGACTGAGAACAGATCTTGTAACCTAATCTGGAGAGACGATTAAGGATCCAAGTTCTCCAGTTCAAAGCAAGAGGTCTCTTTCTTGGCAGAAAAAGGCCCTGGTGTGTCTGGTGTGGTGAGAAGGGCAGCATATAGAAGGAAAAAAGCTGAGACACACCTAATAAAATAACTGGTTTGCCATAAGGCAACTTTATTATCCCCTTTTTATTCAGGAAGAACAACCTCTCTGGGCCTTGTACTGCAGTACTATTTGCTCAGTGCCAAAAGGAATACTACAGTAGGTTTTTTAAATTGTCAGCATTCTTGGATCTCTAGAGGACAAATGATGTAGCTGCATCCTGTGGTTATAGGGCAGTAAACAACAAGCTAACAGCTACTTCAAAACCTATAGAAAGAACATTTTTATTAACATTGTGGACAATAAGAATGTGTGTATAATACTTGGCCACATGTGATTTAGCATGGTTTGCTCACCCTTTGCATGGTGAGACCAAATGTTCAATAATAATACTGGGTCTTAAGTGATAAGCTGATCACTCACCATGCCATCTCCGCACTTTGTACCAGCCAGAACCAGTCCAGGATCAGGCATGTCATCACCCAGGTAAACATGTGTTCCTCGACACAGAATACGCCCTCCTTCTTGTAGCGGGATATTGGTTTCAATGGAAACAGCATTTGTTCCGATCACAGGCCGGTTGGCTCCTCCCTGGCACTGAATTTTACCACACTTTGCATCCCTGCAAACGACCCACACACACACACAAGCGGAACACACATGTGTGCACACAAACATTAAAACACACATAGTAAAACACTTAATTAAAAAAGCCTAAAGCGTAAAAGCCTGTCAATCACAGACAGAGATAAGTATCTGTAGAGAAAGATGAAAGACCGCTGAAGAGAGCTTCAGTGCTTCTGTCCTCCGGCCATTAAAGCAATTACATCAATTAAGAAAGAGCTTGATTACAGAATTCACCCAAAGGGAGAAGATCTTTAGTACAATTAGCCAACAAGAATAGCATGAAACGATTCATGAATACTTTCTTAGAACGTAATTAGCTACTATCTTTCTCAAATTACATTTTTCACCCATGTAAACTTTTGTTTGAAGATCACATGTCAGATTTCACAACGTAATGATGATTGCTAATGACACCACTTAAGCTAATCAGTTGTATTTTGCGCAGTGATTTCTCTGTACCTCTACTGCATCAGTGCAGCTGCACTGTCTTACCGTGCATCACATTTGGCAAAGGAGCCTTTGGAGTCTTTCCCACAATTCCCATAAGGATCCCCTGCAGAGTTGACTCGCTCAAAGCATATCCCAGGGGCAGGCTTGGCTCCTACACACAAAAACAAACAAAGAAAATACAAAAATATAATCACCAAAATACAGTGAAGGATCCCCTTATGGAAGTAAAGATTATGTACACAGTCAAACTTATCAGTAGCCATTGAGTTACCTGGTCCCCACAGGGTGATGCATTGTTGCTCATGAGTCTGGCAGATGCCGTTGTAGCAGTAGCCTTCGACGATGTGGCAGGCGTGCCCATCATGCAGATAAACGTTGGCTGGGCAGTGAGGGTTGGCACCAGTACAGAACTCTGGCAGGTCACAGGAGTTGCTGGACTCTCGACACAGGGTGCCAGCTGGTTTCAGCTGTAAACACACACAGTAAATACAGTACAGGAAACCCTTTCAAACATAGAGTCTGCAACATTTCTGACTCTATCTTTTAAAGTAAATGCTTCTGGGCTTTGTAAATATTCTGGCTTCATTCAAACATGACAGAACTGTTACAAAGAGAGCAGCAATGCTTGTGTGATATTTGGCATATGGCGTGCTAGAAGGAGTGATAGCACTAAGAACAGCGATGAGAGAGCGAAACAAAGAGTCTACAGCTACACTAGCAGCTCTGTAACACTGCCACCTAACAGGAAGCGATGCAGATGAGCGAATATGAGATTGTTACAGGTTTTCCCAATGTGTCGCTTGTTTGAAAACCCCACCCTGGTTCTATTTTTGCGTTTCATGCACTTGCTCCACCTCCAACCAAAGTGTGGAGTGGTCTGGCTATGTGAGAACCAAACTATTGGACAGTTTAGAATTTTGACCTGATGATGCTAGATGAAGAGGATGGAGATCACCACAATTGGTGGCAATCCATGCAATAAAAACCTTGGTGGCGCTACATAAAAATGAGGGGATCACCCTCTGGGAAATATTAATGTCAGTACAGTATTTCACAGCAATCCATTAAATAGTTTAATAGAGAAATTTCAGTCTGGACAAAACAATGCCATCCATAGAGCTATGCTGCTAGCGAGGTTAAAAATGATATCAAGGAAGAAAAATGTTCTCAGTTGTCTGGAGGCTACAAGAGTGATGGGTTTTAAATTGATTTTGCAGTTCAAGTCTTAATTAATGACCACCATGAGTGTGAAGGATGATCACCCAGGCTTTTCACTAGTGGATGCCCTAATAATAATAATAATGAGCAGTTAAAATTGATTTTATAGACATCAGAGGAGATTTGAGATTGATTCTAATTTAATTTGCTTACATCCTTTATGTTTTGCTGGATATTTATACTGTAATAATTTTCCATGGATGAATGTTGAAAATGTAGTTTATTGTGATGGTCTTTGTCATTTTCAATGGCTGATTTTCTTCTTTTGCCTTGCACCACGAAGGTAGTAAGAATAAAAACCATGAAAACACATTTTTATAGACAAATCTTACATGTGAAACTAATGAAAGTAGATACAGTGCGTTGTGGTTTAGGGCTGTGTGATATGACCAATTATATTGTGTAAGGATAGAAAAACGTCTATTGTTTCACCTATTTCACTGTGTCACAAATCACTCTCTTCTGGAGTCCGGAGTTCATATGAGAGAAATATGCACTTTTGGAGGAGTTGATGAGGCAGGGATGTAATGCAAAGCAAATGTTTCACTAGCGATTACTCACAAATTACTTTACTCTGCTCACCTTGCTTTCACTCTCCCCATACACACACGCATACACCAGCAGCTCTGCACATGAGGCGAATCTGCCCCACCCTGCCTCTTTCTGTTTCTCTCTCTGTGTCTCTCCAGCAGTATGTTTTATAAAGTCCCCCAAAAAACACAACTCGCATTTCAGTCTGAATCGGGATTAATAGTGAAACCAACGTGGTACAAAATGCTTTACTTGGTCTGTGCTTTTATTATATCCACCGTCTTCCCATCTCTCTCTTATATATCTCAATATATAATCAAATATGAATAAGTAACTTTTATTTGGCAAGTATAATTCAAAATGTAATAAGAAATAGGCCATTCCATGTGTGATTTTATATAAACTGTTTAAAGAAAATGTGCTTTATAGTGATATATATTGTTATCATACATCAGGATATGAGATTTTTGTCATATTGCACAGCCCTTTGTTGTTATTTTCTTTTCATTGTGATCTACTGACAGTGCTCTTAAGAAGAAGACACCTATCTAGTACAAAATCTCTCTGCATACTTAACCTTGTGCTGGTCTGGCCTTTACACTCGAGCCACTTTGCAACTAGATCTGATCCAGTAAGAAAAGTGACTGGGGGCTTAATTAAATATGAATACATTTTTCATGTCTGAAATGAGCTACAACAGGACATCTATTGTATCTATGTACAACACTGTCACACGTTTTTGTATAAAGCACAGGGAAGGACTCATGGAGGTCTGTGCAGAAACATGTAATCGTTTAATCATCTTCAACAAATGTTCCTTTTCAAAGAGAGGACATCTGAGTGGACAAAGAGTTCCATGTCATAGCAAAAACCACTAATAACTTGGTGAAAGTGAACTTGCAATCTAACTTGAGAGCCTTTCTTCAATTGAAACCTGCCTATTGAGGTAAAACATCCCAAGATTGAATCAGCTGCCCTGAGATATTAAATTATATCCAAGGTCACACTATTATGAGTCTCTTAATGACCTAACAGAGAGAATTAACAGGCTTTAAGAAAGTTTTGGGTCTTGCACTTGAGTCTAGAAATGAAAAATGTCCATCTCTGCAGAGTAAAGCTTTGTGCAATGTTCAGGAGACTGAGAAAAGAGAAAATACAATTTCAGAACTTTTTCAGCTATGAGAATGGTATAAAGGCATTTAAATTGGGAAAAGAAGGGTCTTACCCTGCAGTCTTCACAGCACTGTCCGTGGGCACACACAGCATCTCCCTTAAGGGTGCATGTGGTGGCGTTGCAGCATGGGTTCATACATTCCTAGAATAAAAGGGAAAACACAAAATAGTTAACAACATGTGGACCTGATCACCGCTCTGTCAGCTGGTCCCTGTCAGATCGAGACTTACAGGTCAGCGAAGCACACTTCCTGTCCGGGGGATTCATGCTTTGCTTACCCTGACCTGGAGACCTTTGAGTGGAGACATATTAACTGAAGCTCATGTGTTCTGGATTTGAGAATTCTCAAGACCATTGGACTTGCAGAAAGAGGAGTGTGTTTAATGCGGCGACCCATGTAAAAAAAATAACTGAGAATGTGAAGCAGAGGAGGAAAATATAGAAATCATGTTTAGCACTTGGGGTGGGGTGTGTTAAAATCTTCAAATCTGGTTTGATGGAGATAATGGAATGATGTGGCAAGAGTTCACTATTTGGGTATCATTGGCAGGAGCAAGAGTGGGATTTGAAGGCCCCTAAGAGGCACAGATTGTAGCCACTTCACCATGATGACAAGATCAGCTGGCCGTTGGCAGAAGCCGCTGAGATAGGGTACGTAAGGACTAGTTGAAAGAGAAATAATGCTGTAAAAGACTTCAGGGAGGTGTTGCAATGTTTATCTTTTATTGGATGCCGAAACACATCGGCTTTGTTTTCCAAGTAGTGTCACAAATCGCGCTCTCAACGTGGCTGTTTTGCTTGTAGGCCTCTAAGGTAATGACAAGACGTGGTGAAGGCTGAGAACTGGATGGTTGGACATCTAATTTTCATTTGATGTGTGGTTTTATGAGACTGGCTGTTTACCTCTTGGCCCTGACGTAATCCTATTGTTTAGAGAGGAGAGAAAAGGTGGCTTTCATCTCGAGGTCTAAGTGGGCCAGCAAATAAAACAAGCAGGCCCTCTGTGGTGATATCATGGGGGTTATGGAGGGGCAAACTGGCAGAGATGGAGTTGGAAAATGTAAATTATACAGTTAGTTCGTTGGTGGTCAACACAATGACTCCACTAAAATACTACCAACAGTTGCCTCTAAATGATGGAGTACACAGTCATAACACCACTTAACTAAATAATCAAACACATTGTTGAGTCAGTTTTAAATAGTAAGTTCGCCGAAATAACACTACTCTCAGGATTAAAGAGGACGCTAACAAATCACTTATCAAACCTTTTCTCTCTTAGTGAACCAATGTTAGATGGCTCATTTTAGCTGGCGCTGACCGTCACTTTCACCAGTTACAAAAATCATCGGCTAATTAACGTTAATTCGGTAATGAAACTAAATGAAACTTGTCGGATTCATGAGCTCACAGCAAGCTAATGTCGTCACTCATCACACGCAATGATGAGCTGGCCAAGGTAATGTACCAAGGCTGAGTCCTTGCTGCAGCAGCGGACGGTTCAAATCTGACCTGTGGCCCTTTGCTGGGTGTCATCCTCTCTCTCTCTTTCCCCTCTTTCCTGTCACTCTTCTTGGCTGTCCCCATCAATTAAAGACAATAAAAAGCCCTCAAACCCCCAATAATTTCATATCTCCTGCTGATCTCATTTTCAGGTTGCAGTTTTTGGTTGTGAATATGAATTAGACTGCCACTAGAATCCATAGCTAACAAAGGGTTGATACTGATCTGAATCTTAAAATGTATTGAATTATCTACTATTAACTATAGTTACCTGCAAATAGTAAAAGCTAAATTTTATCATATGCTGCTTTTCACTAATTTACATCATTATAAATTGATAATTTATGGGTTTTAGATGTAGGTTAGACAAACAAACAATTTGAAGAATCATGGGGGGCATTACATTCTAAACAAAATCCATCAACCTTGAGAGATTTTGAGTGATTCATCATCAAATCTCCTTTGGTTTTAGGCTTTCTGAGACATGCAACTGCCTTGGCTGCAACTGAGCAATACATGCTTCCCACATGTGATTCTCACTTAACAGTGTGTTAGCAAGAAACAAGGTGTGTCTGTGTATGTGTGTGTGTGTGGCTGAATACATGCATCAGAGCGTGCCTAGTTGTTTGGGTTCCACAGCCAAAGAAAGCTTATTTCAGCGTCTCGACCCGATTGCACTTTTGTTTGTTTCCTTTGTCACGCAGTTGGACAGTGGTTTGATTAATGGGCCTTCAACAAGGATATGACATCAGCGTGGCGGCCTGTCAGAGCACTGTTCAGCACATGTGGGAGAGAAGGTGTGATGTAAATAAAACACTTATATTGGAGGCCTCGGGTGGTTTGCTGAGCTTTTAGGCTATTTTTTGAACAGCAGGTTTCGATGCTTTTAAGCCGCAATAACAACATCAATGTCAAGAGAGTTTTTTACGTGAAGTTTGTTGTGGTTCTCAGTGATTGCTAACAGGAAGGTTACCATTGTTTTCTTTGGACAATAGGTTTTGTAAGGGGAATATGAAGTTGGAAAGGTGCACGTTTGATACTTTTGAGTACATGCTGATTTGTGGAGGCAGTTTACAGTGAATAGAAATGAGAATCTTAAGAAAAATCCGGCCTGCTTTTTTTTTGTTCTTGTTGACATTTTGGGAAAAGGACCACCCACGGAATTTTTTCTAAATCACATTAACAACACTTCGCTGAATCCTGATTCACCAAACACTTAAATTGATTTTCCCAACTGACTTTGTGTTTTAACTTTTGTTTATCTCCCAAAAACATTTGCTTTTTCCCGCACCGTTTCACATTCACATAGTTACACAGAGCTGCCCAGTACAACCACAGTGTTGGGAGACTGATCCACTCCAGTGAAGCAAGTAAAGATGAAGGCCTTTGCTCTCAAACTCACCTCTGGCTCACCGCAGTCACACTCTTCTCCCTCTTCCACGTAACCATTGCCGCACTTCTGGCCACCATAGAGCACCTTGACTTCGGGCATGTTGTACAAACACATGCCAACGCCTTTCTCCAGACTGGCAGCAAGGTCCTTCTTACTGCATGTGCTGAAAACTGTTGGGAATGGATACCTACAAGAAGAATGGAAGAATCAGGTTGACTGAATTGAAAGAATGAAGAGACGGGATATTAAAATAAAATGTACCAATTTGCCTGAGACACAGAAACAATCCTGCTTCATGTGTGCTTTTATTGTTGAGAAACCAAAGTGATCTTAAGAAAAGTGGACTCTGCTGAGCCAGAACACAGACAGAGCTCTGTTCAATCTGCTCATTCAAGAGGCCTTTTCACACAAATTTAATGGTCTACTGACATTGTATGAGCTCCAGTTCAATAGATTTGCAATCCTACTCAATACATAAGCGGGCCATCAAATGTCCAGAGAAACATTTTCTCTGGCAGCTATATTTTCAAGAGGCATATCCTGGCTAGACCGGGACAATTTACGCAACTGACTGGAGGGAAGAGCATGAGGAGGGGTTATGTTGGATGTGGATGACTTGTGTGTGTGTGTGTGTGTGTGTGTGTGTGTGTGTGTGTGTGTGTGTGTGAGCACGTGTGTATGTGAAACCTTGATAATATAGCAGGCCCGAAACCACACAATTTCTACCACATTAATTTCACTCCCTGGTATCACTTACCTGAAGGGCTGACTAATGTCTAATTTAGTGAGGAAAGAAATTGGACTTCGTATTGAAAACGAGAAAATGTTATGGCTTTAAAGATGAAACTGTGCGATATGCCAATAACAGCTGTGAAGCCCGGAGGAATGGTCCTCCTGCGAGAGTGAGTATCTGCGAGTCTAAGAACCAAGAAACTGAAATAAATAGGCAGAGAGAGATGGAGAGTGAAAAACAAAAGTAATATGCAGATATGTAGGAGAAAGAAAGGAAAGGGAAAAAAAGAAAGGAAGAAATGAAACAGACAGAATAATAATAAACTGAATTTATATAGCACTTTTCTTAACAATGTTACAGAGTGGTGTACAGAGGAAAAAATAAAAACCAAGCAAGGCAGATAAAATGACAATATGGAACATGAGCACTGAAGTAATAAAACAATGGAATGAGTAACAAATAAGAATAAAAACATTATACACAAAAACATATCAAATACTTAACAGTGAGTCATAAAAATTTTAAATCAATCCGAAATTTGACAGGGACCCAGTGCTCCCTACACTGGGGTCATGTGTTTATATTTCCTTGTCCCAGTAACAAGTCGAGCAGCAGCATTCTGTACCAGCTGGTGATACCCGAGTAAAATGCATTGCAGTGATCAATGCCTAGAATAAACAAAAGCATTTACCAGATCACGAGAGGATAAAAATGACCGCAATTGTCTTTAGCTGGATCAAACAATGACTGGTCAACATTTTTGACTTGCTAGTCAAAGCAGATGTTTGCATCATATATTACCCCTAGCAGCCTGCTTAACATTATCTTGCTGACCACCAAGATTAGCACCAAGTGAGCTCATGGGATTTAGGGGACCAAACAGGATGAGCTCCAATTTATCACCATTAAATCTGAGAATGTTTTGGGACATCCAGGATTTAATATCAGAGAGGTAAGTTGCGAGGTTTGCTAGGCTGCTGGGATTTGTGAGTTTTAAGAGTAAGTATAACTGAGTGTCATCGTCAATCAAAAATTGTAGAACAAATCATGTTTTTGGATAACCTCGCTAAGAGGCAGCATGTATATAGAGAACAGAATGGGACCAAGAACTGAACCTTGAGGGACACCACAACTCAGCTGAGCCACAGAGGAAGAATAGTTACCCAAACAACAGAGAAGGTTCTGTTGGAGAGGTAAGAGCATAATAAACGAAGAGCTGTGCCCTTGATGCCTATCCAAGTCTCCAGGCGTGGTAACAGGACGCTATGATCGACTGAAGCAAAAGCAGCACTTAAATATAAGAACTAAAATGAATGCAGTCAGCAGTAGGTCACTGGTAACTTTAACATGAGCTTCATGTCAGCTAACAAACAAGCACAGCCTCACAAAAGGACTAGCAGAGAAAAGCAGGCTTTGGGGTGCAAAATGAGTATCTCACAGCTCACACAGTCATAGAGGGACATTGTCTAGCTTCAAAAAGAGGATGTGGAGGATGTGGCAGGCAGCAATGGCTAGCAGAGAGGATTGGCAGACATGGCACAGAGAGAAGCAGCTGGCACCGGATGCCTGAAAAGCTTGACTTTAGACGGAAACATGTCATACACATACTTATGTAGCGATAGACTGACTGTGGTCTTCAAAAGCAACACAGCGTGGAGACTGTCTGCAAAGCTTGCTGCTTGACAGGGCAGATTTGTGAAAATTCAACATTACACAGAATATGTTTGTGGAGCGTGGCACTGGACAGAGGTGTGTGTATGTGTGTGCGGTGGGGGTGGGGATATTGGGGGGGATGCTTTGCCTTTGGCTAAGGCGGATTTGGCTGTTGCAATTGCATGGATATTTCACTGCTCTTAGTTGACTATAGTGAAGCTCCTCCTGGGGGGACTGGACATAACGGTGGATTCAATTGGGGGAAAAAATCATCTTTTTTTTTTTTTTTTTTTTTTACCAAGAGAACACAGATTTCCCAAGAACACAGAGCACAGAAAAACATCCTCTTCTAACAGCCACCCTTGGGTGAAACCACTGTGTCCACTTCATTCAGACTGTCTATAATACTGTCATAATAAAAAAAGACTGTCCACCTTTGAGTGTCAGCTGCATTCATCTCTCACTGACCAGAAGCCAATCTACCGGGCTCTGTCTGCCCTTGTCTGCTCCCATAATCCACTTGTTAGAGTCTTTTTACCACTATAAAACACACAAACAGGGCTTGGCAGCTCTGTGTGTGGAGACCCATGCACAACATCAAGGGTAGACAGACTATGCAGATCATACTACAGCGCAGAGCAGACCAAGCCCTTCTTATATAGCATGGGCTGCCACTTATAACAGAACACAGGCATGCTTTGGGATCTGCATAGGGGTAAACAGAGTCTGTTCTCAATAAACTGGCATTAATGGTAAAAGTTGGGACAGTTGTCAGTTGGAGATTTCTTCACTGAGGAAAATAAGATTTCTTTGGATCAAATTAGATCCACATGGAAAGTATTAGCAAGATCCAGTGGATACATGTATGTAAAAAAACAACATGGATCTTCTAAAACACTGACAGTCTTTGAGCATAAAACAAAAACACACTTTATTGTCAGGATTGACCTGTCAAGGATGTGTCCACTATGACCACTAATATATTTTACAACCCTCCCATTGGTTTCATGATGTAAAATAAAAACGATGTATACTAGTAAATGTCTGCCACAGTTGGGTAAAACTGAATTTGAGCAATTAAGATGTGCCCTGTCATTTATTTAAGGTAGAGGGCACCTCGAGCAGCCATGGCGGAAGCCAAGAAATCATTCTAAATTAGTTGCCTTCAGCTGATGTCCAATGTGGCCAGTGACTGTGTATGAACAGGGGTTTGATAATTGAGCTGCACTGCTCATTTCCAGCTGACATTTCTCCAGAAAACAGAAGCCTACTCCATCCTGGTAACAGATGCAGTGTCAGCCTCTCAGGGTGTCCAGGGATGCTGCAAGAATATCTAACTTCTCTGTCACCCACTCCCTGGTGCAGTTCTTAATGACAATGAACAGATACGCCAAAAGAGTTTACTGTCCGGATGTGGGTGAGCACAAATGCATAAACAAGGACAGAATATGTTGCGTTTTTGTGCCATTGGCTAAATGTCTGTGACTTTCAGGGGAAGGACAGAAATTAATTTATGTGAACTGACAAAGAAAAAAAGACAAAGACAACATTAAAGGTCCAGTGTGACACATGAATACCCCTAACCAGAGTCAGTGTTTGGTATGTCATTTCTGGGCTACTGTAGAAACATGGTGGTTCAACATGGCAACTCCATGTAAGACGACCGAGGATTCCTTATTCAGGTCATTATACACTAATGAAGATGATACCTATCAATATTATATTCCATTTCTGCCAATAGAGCCTCCTGAATGTTACACACTGGACCTTTAAATTACTGTTCACTTGGTATGTGATGATGCAGATGAATTAATAGGGATATTAAAATTTTCCAACTTTTGAGTTGAGAACCACTGAACTAGACAATGGCTTTCTGGCAAACGCTAATGTATCATAAACTGTATTTAAAGCCAATGAAAATGTGGTTTCAAATCTAAATTACTTCTCTCTAACATTAACTATCTATGACCAAAGACTAAACAAGCAAAAATTTAAGATGAAGTTGGGAAGAAACAGCCGTAGCGCTAAAAACTAAAGCTAATTTACTTCATCAGGAGGGCTGTGTGGGTGCGGTTTAATCAGATTTGAGTCCGGCCTACTTTAAACCATTGAAGCTGGCAGAGAGCTCAGTGAAAACAAAAATACAGAAACCTATCATGTGAAATAATCCAAACTGTTCTAACCGTGGCAGAAAATTGTGTCGTCACGCAACAGACCCCATCGCTCATAAAGAAGCTGATTGAAAAGAGAAAAAAACAGTTATAGGTAATACCTCAGTCGAAAGAAATGAAAAATGTTGTAAAGTTAAAAACCCAGGAACATAAGTCAGGACAGTTTACCTACAGAAAGACACACCATAAATGAGCAATACATAATGTAGGAACAGCTCAAATGAACAGATCTCAGTCTGCAATAGACCCACATTGAAGGTGTATATTATCACAGCTGAGACCACACGGCTGCTTTGCTGTCCAGGAAATTAGCCGAGCACAGAGTGTAGGTTTCCCTGGATAATATTAGCATAAAGCTCTGCACCCTCTCCAGGTGTTGTTTGCTGGGGTGGAACTAATTTGGCTCTGCACAACAGTTACATAAAATCTAACTAGTCAGCTCCTTTCTGGCTATTGGTAATGTCTGAAAAGGCAAATATGTCATTCACATTGTGAATAGCACACAGTTAAAGATCATAGTCTCATCAATGTCGTACAGCCTTATAAGTCTGTGATACTGACAGAGGAAAATGTGTGGCGATAAACAAAACAGGAACCAACTCATAGAAAAACAGCTCTATAGCACTATTAGAGTGCTGAAAACTCTACAGGGAACCATCAAACCTCCACCATTACATGCTTTACTGGGTTTAACCATCTATTGTCTGAGCTGCCTATACTTTCATGATGATGACTGCAGACCCGCTTTCTCACAGAACAAACAGTAAATGTACTTTGGCATTAGAAAACGTTAAAGGAGATGTTGAAGAAAGCAGAACTGTAGGCAGGAATCCATAAAAAAGTTAAACAAAACAATGTGAAAGAATAAAGAAAAACTCGCCACCAGCTCTACCACTACTATATACCAGCGACTTGCCTTTTATTTTCTCTGTGGAAACATATCATCTGCTGAGTACAGGGTGAGCTAGACCAAAACAAAGCTTTCACAGATTACACAATATCAAACAAATCATTAAATTAAGATTTTTACTGCTGACTATAACATTTTATCTACAGACCTATGTGCACACCAGAGTGCAACTGCTGCAGAGGAATTTTACACTTACTTAAAAATCGAACTCTTGCGCCCGAGCTGAGAGCTCTGCTAGTGATGTGTAAACTGAATGGCATGTGCAAAATTGGTGGAATGTCCCTTTAACTCAAAATGTGGGGGAGGCATGGCCTTGTGGAGGCTTTTCATAGTGACTTACAAAGTGATCTTGTAGCATTAATTTAAACCTCTACAGTGTACTGAGATGCAGTCTCTTGTGCACCCAGCAGCTTTTCATGGATTTACAGCCATATGTGCAGTGCAGATGATTCTTGTCAGTTTGATCATCTCAGCATGTGAGGCTGGTGTGTTCAGAGGAGGAGGAAATGTCAGTCTGGATGGAGAGTGAAATGGGTCTGCAGACAGCAGAAGCATTGGTCACATGAGAGCTATGAAGGGCTCTTCTATTTGTAGGCTCTCTGAAGGACATGAAGCTGTCTCTGCTGCTCTCTAAGCCGCACTACAGACTGACATGCATTTAGTCCACACTAAGCAGGAGAGACATGTCTGACCTTTCGGGAAATGTTAGGCTGCAACACTGGCAGGAGCCTATGGTGATTAAATACCAGGACGAAAACACAGCAAAACACAGGCTACATTTACTGCCTTACATTTACCCACCAGCAGCCTCACTAGCTTTCTCCCTCCTCTCCTCTCCTCAGATAATGACATTTTGTACCATCTCACCTCACTTGCACTCTGTCATTCCGACAAGAATATAACAAGAGTCACAACCCCATATTGTGTTGACAAAGAATTCACCTCTGGCCTCAAAGTCCAGCCACAGCTACCTGCTGGGTTTCATCTTTCTGCCCGGAAACACATATTGACGCAGAAAAGTACTTTTGAGCCTTCTCCCCACGTTCATATGATGCAATTCTTAGCACAACTTCTAAAAGACATCCCCACTTCAAAATGTCCATGTAAACCTCTGTTCCTCTCCTCTGTCCCTCCAATTTCCTCTCATAGTTATGACACAAATCTCTCGTGGCCAGCCTTCATGGCTCACATGCCTGTCACAGATGTCAATGTGTAGCCAAATAATTCCTTCGTTGTCATCTTTCTCCTGTTTGTCTCTCACTCTCACCTCTATCTCTCTTTGTGTTTCTCTTCCTGCTTTACCACTGAGGGAGATAAAAAGACAAATAAAAGCACTGCTTCCTCGCTCCGCCTGTCTATCCAGGCATAAAGCACCTCTCTGCGGATCTCTCTCGGTGTGCCCTGGCCCTGATTACAGCTGGCAGCGTCACTGATAATCATGTCATTTAGATGCAGCCTGTCCTCTCCCCCATTAGCAAGTCTAAGCTGAGAGTATCCCAAACACACAGTCAAACGAGCTGCGCTGCTTTACAATAATGTGTTTAACATTCTGAAGGCATTTGTGCTGAGGGTTAAAGGGGGTTTTATACATATATATAAAGCAGTGTGTGTGTTTCGGATCTGGTTTCTTCATATATATATATACATACATATATATATGAAGAAACCAGATCTGTGAGAAATGATTCCTAGATTTGTTTGTGAAATTATTGGTTTTGTCAACAGGAAACTGTGAATTCAGGCAGATAGTTCAGGAAATTCAATTTGGGAGATAACTGGCTAAGCCAAGCTTGAACTTTCAAGTAAGTTTATAATTTTTCATTTAAATTTTTTGATGAGGCTCAGAAAACTCTGGCACAATCTTTCCCTCGACAAACTGAGGCAGCACAACTGATATCATCTAGACAACAGCATCTAGACAACATAGCTGATATCTCATCCTTAAAGGGGAACTTGGCAACTATTTCAATTAATAAACCTGTTTAGAAATCATTTGGATGGTTAAATGGCCTGTTCCGGTGAAAATGGTGACTTTCCCCGCTCCCCCTAGTGTCCCCAGGAAAACCAACCTTGCAACGTAAGTTGGAAATAGGAAGTATCGTGAGAAGCGAGAACAAGCAAGAAACACAAACTGCTTTACGGCTATTCCACATAAACGCACACGCGACGACAAAAGTGAAAACCAGCGAAGAAATGGCTAGAGTTGCCAAGTTCCCCTTTAATGTAAAACATCAAAACACATTTGAAAGCTGTAGAACTAGCTGTAAATACAACATTGATGACAAAATAAATTGCCAATTTTCACATCCATTTGGAGTTATATTCCTACCTACCTGACAAATGTAAGTCCAATATCCTTTCCTTTTAGCTGTTTTTTGTCTCCACCAACCACTGAGGGTTAATTCTGGCTCTTTAGCAGCTAAATGTTCCATTATGTTCACCAGCTAGTTGCTAACTTTGAGGTGTTTTGCTACTGCATGAAATTGAGAGCGGCAAGACTGAACCAAACCAGTTAAGTTCAAACCACAACAATGAGCTGAAAGATTCTAAAATGTTTTTTAGATTCATGGTCCAACATTTTGCCAAAGGACTGCAGTCAGCTGGGTAACAATGGCTCATTGATGGAAATGTTGATTAATGTGTGTTGTCCTTATAAACAGAGAAATGAAATGAGGGCTGAGGGGAACTTCTGAGTCAGTTTGTCATTATGAGTGACCAGGACACATATTCATTTGACCAACTGGTAATACAAAAATAAAGCCCTAAAGATTTCCCGCTGATGAGCTAACTGAAGACCTACTACTCGACTGCACTACTGACTTGTTAACACACCGTAATATCTTCCAGTGTTTATTGTGTTCATCTCACTTCAGTATTTTTTAATGCAGCAGCTAGGATTGTGTGACTGACCAACACCATAAAAAAAAAAATCAACATATGTATGTATTTTTGTATCCAATTAAAATATGAATAATTAAATAGGGAAATATTGATACTTGGAGTCAGTGTATCAACACAAAATTGCCAGGCAAAATAAATGTCACCATACCACTGTGTATGGATTTATTCCACACCCTTTACTTAGCAAACAGAGGAGCGAGTTTCAGACTGAAAGGTCACTGATCACCTCTCTCAACTATTAATGTGTCTAATCTCATAATTATGTAGCAGAGAGTGTTGAAAAGGAGTGACTGTTCTTCATTAACCTATTAAAAAATTCAGTATTGCCGTGACTCATTCGAAGCCCATTTAGATCATGCAGTCATTTCTCTAAACTCTCTCATGACATCATTAGATATCTTTGGCCTGACGACGAGCTAAAGTGAAGTCATAATGTCGGAACACTGAGTGCGCGTGTAAAAGCTACACTGCATAAATCCAGTGGTGCTCGGTGTGCATTATACTTTTATCTGTTGTAGTATGAGAACAGCAGGATGAGCTCACAGCGGCTGCACAAACAAGCACAGTTTGACAGCCATCTCTTTTCTATTTGTACAGTGAAACGTTATTTAAGTTTCTCTGGGACAATTGTGGTACATAGAAAGTTATATTATTTATGTGTTTTCTAGCAGATTTTACAGCCCTTTTTTTTAAGGATGTACTCACAATTTTCTTCTACTGTGTCTTCTGAGCATAATTGAAGCTTTTATCTACTTTTAATGTCAGTATTTAATGACAGTAGCCACAACTAGTGTCAGTAAAATCACACATCCACAGGGACAGATTCTAATGTGTCTGCTCATTGCTCTAAACTCAGATGCTCAGCTTTTCAGATTTTAGCACATCATTGTTAATGCAGTTCTTTATAGACTGATGCACTGCACACTGTTGTCTTCACCTTTTTTTCTACATTTTTGTACATTCTTCTTTTCTGTAATCTGAGCCTGTTCTCGTCTGTTTGTCCACCTATTAAAGTTTTTCCTCTCTTGTGTAACTCTTTTGTCTTTCGTTTATGGAAATGTTTTTTAGGCCGACACAGTTTGAGAACTTAAGCTGTGGGTGTGATCCGGGCACCTACAGCCATATGTTTTGGTCTTGTCTGCGGCTGGAGGGTTTTTGGATAGGGGTTTTAATACACTTTCAGGTGCACGTAGCACAGTTCTTAATCCTAACCCTCTGACAACAAAAATCACAGCTAACCAAATGGAACAATATGGCACCACCATCTCATAAACACTGGCTGGAGTAAGTAATGGCACACCTCAAACTCAGCTACAGAAAACTACTCTTGGCTCAACCAGAAAGTTTATAAGATCTGGCAACCTTCCTGCTACATTCTCAAAATTGGACAAATCCCCATGAACATGCATGATTTAACCCCCGCTGATATAATTAATGTGTGGGACAGATGTAGGCTAGGGTTGATGTTGATTTGTATGCGGTGGTAGGGGTGGGGGGCTGTGTGAGCAGTTTCTTTGTTGATTTGTATTTTGAAATAGTAACAATAGTGACTGTGTCTTACTGCCTTTTGTCTCTTGTCTTCTTCACAGTGTTGTGAAATCTATCCTGACCACATTCATCTGCGGCTTGTGGGACTCACCATCAGACAAACCAGACTGGCACCGGACCAAGGGTGAAATCTGGTATTGTGCTCTGGATTCGCCTTATCTGCTTGCTGTTTACTAACAGTCGCAGAGTCCATCACTTGCAGCAGCGCTGTTATCTCAGCGACCCAGGCAACATGAGTAGAATGCTAGAGCAGCTGTTTTAGTCTCAGGCCAAAGTGTGTGTGTCAGTGTGTGTTAATATGTGTGTTTGTGTGCGTTTGAGCCCCCTCTCATACAACAACACAAAAACAATGGAGCATCACGCACAGATGAAAATTATCCAAACTGCAACTAGTGAAGCCTAATCAATCTTTTTTTTTACTTTTCATGTGCAAAAGAAGTTGCTAATTTATTCAGAAATGTTAAGCTGATAAACATTTTAATCCTGTAGCTGTGTGAAACAAGGCTTTTAAAGGGTAACTACTTAATGGCTCTAAACCAATGCGCCCACAACAGAAAGAAACAGCCCAAAGGCCCAATTTTAAACCTTTGTCTGAGCTAATGTTTTTAAATCTGAAGCCACTTTCCCAAATATGTTTAGAGCAAAGATTTTATTGTAAACGTCACAAATTGAAAAATAAAGAGTCTAAAACTACAATCTAAATACATATATAGCACAACCGACATAATTATTGCAATCAAGTGTGGTGCAGTGGACACATTTGTCTGAACTTTTAAGGTTGGGGCATTATAATCTCTTTAGGATAAAACTTTGTTTGAGAAAGATCAGCAGAATCTCACCCTGTGGAGGGGGTCATGATGCAGCCTCCACGATCAACAGTCATCCTGCAGCCACAGCCGCGCTCTGGGGTGTCGTGGTTCATGCCAAAATTGTGTCCCAGCTCGTGTGCCAAAGTCACAGCTGCACCCAGTGGGTTCTCAGAGTGATCCTGTGATGGGAAAAAAGGGGAAACCCAGATCATGAGAACATGTAAACTATGTATAATCTTGTATGTTTGACTATGTGTAAAATTCAATCAAAGATACCTAAGCAAGCTTTGAGTGAAAACCAAGCCATACTAAAGTGCACTGTCACTCACAAAAAGGAAAAAAAATGAAAGAAAGGAAAAAAAAAAAAGTTCAAAGAAGACAATTTTTAAGCTGCAGATTCCCAAAACAGTTCTGTAACTGTCCGATCTGCCCCCTCATCCTCCTTCTATTACTTATTCTCCTCATGGAGGCCTGAATTCATCTGCCATTCCATTACCCCTGCAGACCCAATCATACCCGCTGCTAGTGGAAACAGCTACTGCAGTGAGCTCTATAAACCTACCACTGTACGACTCGCTGCATTGATAAGCGAGACAACTGTCCTTCCTGAGGCAGAGAGAGAGGCAGAATGACGAGAGAGAGGTGGAAGTTTTAGTTTTACCTAGTTTTGTAGATAGACAGGATGAGCCAAATGAGTTGTTTAAGTTTTTAGTTTTTAAACATTTTGAGTGTGTAGTGTGTAGTGCCAGTGGAACACAGTTCAATACACTGACCATCCATAATTTGCATAATGCATACAATTCCCCTATTAATATCGGAAAAATACTGATATTGTGACATTTAAGTAGGGGTGCCCAAACTTTTTGCCTTGGAGGGCCAAAACTGAAGTGGTGGGCTATGGACAGAAGCAAAGACCTATTGTTTCTATTGTTAAGATGTAAACTGATTCTAGGATCTCAAGTTCCCTTAATTGACTGCCTTAACAACAAAATCTGAAGCTCACTAATCAACATATGTACTGAATATACATACCAAAATAAAATAAAGAAAGTGAAGTACAGAGAAGTATGTTCCAGCCTTACCACAGATAAATGCTGCATGTTAGTTGCATATTTAACAAGCCTGATCGATATAACAACCCCCCCTCCAAAGACGCTTGTAATTAAACTCTTACTAATATGCATGAGCCAGCATTTTGTATCTGGCAACCCCTGAGACAGAGGTCGCCCATGTAGCTACAGTCTATCTTCCTTTAATGTTCCCTGCCATGAACATGAGAAAATCACATGCTTCCTATGAAGGCAGGGTCATATGTCAAAGTTGAGGGCAAGCCTATTTTTATTTTCTGCACTGATTACAGAGCAGCATCGTGGGGAGCTGCACCCTGCCTTTTAACAAGAAGGATGGGAAAACTTTCCCCTTCTTCTGTCATGTTTATCAGTGTGTGTCTCTATGTGTGTGTGTCCAATTCATAGTTGAGTGCTTCCTCACAAAAAAGTGTAATATCAAAGTCAGCAGAAATGGATGAAACTCTTAGAAGCCACAGTCATTACTTTGAAGTGGTTACATATAAGCCATTGTTGTGATGGCGAGAATTTGATAGTGTTGGTTACGAGGAAATGCTCTGATATCATTTCTAGCCATGTGAGAAAATAACTCCCAGACAAGAAAAAAAAAAGTGGATATAGTTTGCTGTCACAGTTTAAACCTAACCATTCACATATAAAGACCCATGTGAGTTTACTTGGAAAAATAAATAACGTTATGATGTATAAACTGTGAGAACATGTGGACCAAATAAGAGGATTTGAGGCTGATTAACACACATGGCGGGGTATGGTTTGAGAAATGGTTAATGTCATCTGGCCGCCTTCTAACCGGTTACATTGCCCTTTAATCTCGGTCCAAACCATCTTGCCATCTGTAAGTAATGGGGAAGACAAACATCTGGAGAAGCCTCACCACAGCCATGGCCAGCAGAAAACACATCTATTAAAGGAGGATGCACATCTGGACTGGGGCGTAATGGCGTTGGCTTGATAACCACTTTGCGATTTGGCATGGGTGTCAAGTGCTACAGCAGGCAGAGGAGACCAACAGGAAGCTTATTTACTATGTGTGATAAATGTGTGTACCTGGGGTGATACACAGTTGTGTGTTAAAAAAAAAAAAAAAAAGCATTTTGATTCAAATGTGTGGCATAAACAATTTATCACATCTCATAAAAATGTAAATGTGGTTTTGTTTAAATGCTGTGGCCTTTTGATTTACCCTGTGCCCCACTAACCCTTTTAGAGATGTCACAGGAAAGCCTGATTGAATGAATTCAAATGACCTTACAAGGGCGTGCGTGTCTGCACTACAATCCTTCTGAGGGTATATTTTTACATATTCCTTTGTGCACATGTTTGCAGTAATGATGAGGGCATAAATGTTGAGGGAGTGCCAGCACAAATATCATTATGTTTAAAAGCATGACTTCCTGCCAGACCTGTCCGTAAATGTGCTTCCAGATAACAGCGAACACCTTTTCTGTGTAAATCACGTCTGGGTTGTGTTAGCTGGCTGAATCTGAACAATATCTGGCTGAATACTGATACAATCAGGCTACACATAGGAAGAGGAGGGTGGAGGCATGGTGGGTGCAGCAAGGTTTTGTACTCACCATGACAATGCCTCCAGACTGCTCAACTGTGCACATGCTCATAATGGGTGCCATGCCAATGGTGGTACCCTGGAAGTAAACCCCGCTGCAAAGGACAGAGGACAGAAGTAGAGTGGAGAGTAGATAAAGATGTTATGGGAGACTCCATTATTGCAGCTGGTTTTCCAAATCCATTTAATAGTTTAGATTAGGTTTAGATGAATCTCTTACTAGGTTCAGATGTAGTGTATTAACTTTGTTCAGAAATTACAAATAGTTAAAAAAATTATATTATCTGCAATCAAAAATAGCATGTTCTGGATGTAACCACAGTTAACAAACAAGGTAGATGAAGAGAAGTCAGGAGAAGACAAACACATGAAAAAAAACAATACAGAGCCATATTTCAATGGAATAGTAAACTAAAGTGAAGGCAGGCCTAAAATACTTAAATAAGCAAAATAAGCTTTAACTTTCTTTGCATTATGAATTCAGATATATTATTATTAGTGGTAGTTTGTTGATAGTACTAATTGATTTGTACCTGCCGAGGTGACAACTAATGGGAATCAAAATAAACAATGTTTTTAGATAACTGCAGTGACATTAATGGTAAACAATGGCTGACTAGTTAGGAAATTAGTGTTTTGTGTACCAATATGAATAACTGTTTGTTAATTTGTGGCCTCAATTTCTTCTGGTAAATTAATTTTCCACCTGATGAGCTGAGCATTGTCGTGAGGTTTCTGGGGCAGCAGTTTGACTTTCCTCCAGTCTAGGAACTCGTGCAGGGTGGTGAAGGGATCCTGGGTGATGGGACATTTATCAGAGTCACTCCACACCTCAAGACCCACCAGGGCCACCCGGATGTCCAGGGCCCTGTAGAACTGAAGTGCAGCATGTGGATAAGGAGAGAGTGAGTGTGGATAGAAAGGCCAGGAGATTGATAAGGCTTACATAACATGAATGATCAAAACACCTTCATACAGATGTGTGAGACACTATAGACTTTTATCCTTGCTTCAATTCACTAAATTACATTACATTTCACTTCGGCAGCCCTCAATCCTCTCTTGTGTGCATCAGCATCCTGTTTTTCACATGATCAGAGCATGTCTTTTCCATGTCTCTATCTATGCTTTCCTTATGCAAATCCATCTGCCTGCTGTATCTGCGAGCTATAGATCCACAGCCCTGGCAGAGGTTTTAGACAGACTAAAAGCAGCTGTTCTAGTAGGACATTAATATATCACAGAGTCATCCCATTAATCTCTGCTGCCAGCGATTTTTCTATTTTAAAAAAGTGATTTATCCCTCCTGTGCAAAGGGGAGAGGATGTTTTACCTTGTCCACATAATTGGCTATCTCTGCCAGTCTCTGTTTCACCTTCTCCACGTCCCTCCCCTGTTTCTGAAACTGAAAACAAAATTACATGTAATCAGTGGTAGAAATTGGAACATTTCAATAACACCCACAAGTAAGATGTGTTGCATGAAGACATGAATAATACTGTAGTTAGTCATTTTCAGAACTAAAAAGCATGAAACAACACAGAACCCCCGCAAAGGCAATACGTTTTACTGTGTGTTAGGCAGCTTGTCAAGCTGTGACCATCTGGATCTAGAAAAATCTCCCAGTGTTAGAGAGACGAATGGCACGGCCGCAGGGAGCAGGTATATTGGCAGCTCTGACAGCCTGCAAAGCTTTGGATCCAAATAGTAGCAAAGTCAGACCCTCTATTTCCACCCTACTGTGCATCCACCTGTGTTCGGTGCTGGACTTCTGGAATCTGAGCCTGACAACATACTTGATCCCTTATCCCGTTTTTTTTCTTTCATTTCCATTCAGGTTGGTGGCACTAGCAGAGGGCCGCCAGGAGGAAACCCCACAATGAGCTCGTCAGTGCTTACGGGAGACTCTTCTGTATCCACATGGCTTTTTCCGGTTTCCTGTCTAGTCCGCTGGGGAATCGTTCAGCACTTCCCGTCAAACGGAGCCTCTGCCACAAGACCACACTGCTTGTTGCACACTGACCTAATTCTGCGGCCCCAGCGGGACCTGCTCTACTGTTACTACAGCTTACCCTGCTCTTTTTGTCTACTTATACCATGAAGGGTTAGTGTGTTGTTTACTGTATTCGTAAATGGAATGTGCATTACCTCTCTGTTGTCCGCAACAATGATCAGCTCTACATACTTAGTTGTCTTCTGAGCATTTCTTTTATGCTGAAGTAAAAACAGAAATGTTGCATGTTAGAAATGTTTTGAAAAAAAGGACTTTTGTCCATTTGATCCTCCTGAAGATCTGACTTCACATTTCAAGTACTGGCAAATATCATAGACACACGACTGATGTACTATTGCTTCCTGTGGGCCTAAATTAAAACCCTTTCAGGCCTGCAATGGCTACAAAATCTTTCAATACACTTATTTTTGCTTTCTAAGAAAAGAAAATACCAATCTAATGCCTGTTAAGGTAGAATTGACCTTCTAAAAACTTGAAGCCCAGATATTACTCAGGGGTCATTAGGTGCTGTATGTTGGTAAGTTTCGCTTTCTGAATCAAATGGAGATTTTAATGCTGGGAATAGTGGCAGATGGATGCTGCACCTGCTCCATGTAAATCATTGGCCAAACCTGCATGGGCCCTCCACTTTGGGCTCTAAGCACAGATAAAATGTGTCAAGCCCAAGGCAACACCCTCTGGATCTTATCCAAACTGGTCGGCTTGCCAATTTGCTGATCTTTGGTCAAACACCAATTTATCTTTCATCAAGTGAATATTAATCTTACCCTTCAGAAACGTTTGGCATTTAAATACAACAAAAGAAATGCTCAAATTGATGACAATATAGGTTTGAACTGTGATACCCATTGGCTCTAACACAAGTTTTGCAATAAAAAAAACCCATAATACTAATCTCACCCTCGTGTGGAAGGATTGGAAGGGGTTTTTGATGTGGTTTTCAGGGGCAACAGAGGACATGTTGAAGCCGTGGCCACAGTCTCCTGGTGTCAGTTTGAGTTCTTCCACTCGGTAGATGGAGTGGGTACAGTTGCCATGGCCAGACACCGGCTCAATGATGAATGTCTTGTTTTTAAGCGCGATGAAGCCTCTGCAGGGACAGCAGCACAACAAAGTCTGACAACAAAGCTTCAAAGCATAACCTCTCTCAATCTCTCAAATGCAGAATTTGATTGAATGAGGTTCTCTCTAATGGAATATTTGACAGCCCTTTTTTTTTTCTTCCAACAAGCCAACTTTTACTGAAGCCAAATGAATCTATGAAACTATGAAACTTTTTATTTTGGCAAGGCACCCAGAGATCCTAAACATCATCCTTGTTAGGGTTAAAACTCCATGCTCTTTCAAATTCACAAATGAGTTCAGTATTATTATATACAACAATACCACTACAATATTAAATACACACAAAATTAAATTTTAATGTTCTTTGTCATTAGCTGTTGATAAAAGGTTGCCATGGCAAACTAAACATTTTCTTGTCCAGAAATGTTTTCTTCCTGTTTAATTAAGCAGAAGATGGCGCCATGATGTGTTATGGCTTTTACTGATGCACAAATCTTCCAATTGTGGTTGGTCATTAGCAACAGCAAGATGCCAATTACTGCCAAAATGAGCACAGATATTTACTGGACGCCTCTGTGGACAAAGACAATGAGGTGTGACATTTTCTCCTATTCCTGCGAGTCACACACCAACTTACTGACAGCGCGCTTAAGGGGCTTAAGAGCGATGGGCTGCTGTTCAGACTGACTTAAGTAAATATAAACATTGCAGTGGCAAATAGCACTTAAAGGGCAGAGTTGAGATGCTGCTCGAATACAAAATGATGGGTTATGTTTCTTACCGAAGGCCTGAGCAGGTGCTGAGGGTGACATCAGAGTTTGGATGCTCTTGAACTTCCCCATGGTAGTAGCAGTTATTCTAAAAGACATGAATTGTTCACTTAAAGCTAGGGTTGGAAAAGTATTTCAGGAGCATTTTTTGTTATATTTATTTATACATCCCAACAGAAATCAATACATTATCAAGGTAAATATTTGGTTTGTTTTGTTTTGGGGAGGATTTGCTTTTTTCTTGAACAACGTAGTACATAGAACTAGGTAGGTCCTCTCCCCAATCACTCATCTCGACTACTACTCGTCCTCCAGCAGTAGTCCAGCACTGTGTTGGGGGAGTGGTTTTGCAGGGAGACCTTTGATTGGATACTTTCAAATTCTCGGTCTCTGGCGTCTCTTCTCCTAATGTGACCTGTCCTAGCTTTAAAAGCCTTTACATACTGTAGATGAAAACAAGATTCACCCACTGGATAATGTAATTAAATATGTATTACAGTTTAAAAAAAAAACACAAACGCTGCTTGTCACTGCTCTTCTGACATCAAAAGAGGACAACATACAATGCAAATGAAGTTATTTTCTTTGAAATTAGCATGCTCTTTAGAACAGTATTTGCCTTCTATCCTTCTCCATACAAACAGGCCCTTTTGAAAAATGAATGCAACACACACAGTTGAAGGGAGACCAAGGAAAACTGACACGGATGGGAGGTGACAGTTATATGGTAATTGTTTTTCCTTCGTTATTCTACCAGAATGGTATAGTAGAGGATGTTTAAGCCTCCTCAGACACACTGAAAACTCTGTTGTCTGAGCACAAGGAGAGCAGAGGAAGTGACTCTCGTTAAAAGGGAATACAGACCTCCGTTTACTGTCCAGCAGCACTCCAGTCCTCTTAAATCAACTGTCATTAGTCACTATGCTGACTATTTATCATCCCCAAATATTGAACTGAAGGGGGAAATACTGAGGGGTGAGGTTTTTGCAAAAATACAGTTGGTTCCAACGTCTGTTTGATAAGTGCAATACTGCACAAGTTACAGAGCCAGGTGGTGATGGAATTTTGTAGATTCATAACATTAAGTATAAAAATAGAGCAGCAACAAAGGGTCTGTGCTTAGGATGTGCTTGACCTAGATTACTTCACCTTTCATACAAGAAAACATCAGGCAGCAAAAGTGATCGTCTCCTCAGTTATCCTCAATGTGTCTGTGACTTTTAAAGTACCTAAATGCATTCAAAGTAAAATATTCAGTCAAAAGCTCATTTGGAGAAAATGTCCTGAAGCTACAAAAAAAGCTGAACAGAGATGGAATTCGCCTTAGTTAACCCCATAAAAAAACCCAGTTTTACAAGAAATTCTGTGGGCTTCAAAAAATTTATTTGTAATGACTGACCCACTGCCAAGCTACTACTTGTTAAGGAGTTAATTAATCACTTAATTTATAGTTCCTGCTTCAGTTTATTTTATAGATGTTGACCGGTATGCTAAAGGAGCAGCAGTAAAATCATATTTTCACAGTTTCTGTTTTGTCTTATGAGATAATTCTCAGACAGGCAGAGTTTATTTACAGTACATGTCTCTCCACTGATCCCTGATTAACACATGCCTGATTGCTGAGTTCAGTGACAGCAGGTACTGGAAGTGTGCAGCTGTGTGAGGCTTATCTAAGACAATACAGTATGTCTGTCTGACAGCCTGATGCAACATCCTCCCACTCAAAATTAAAGGTGTGAGAGAGAGAGAGAATGGAAAACGCTGTTTGCATAACTTTGTGGGATATAGACTTGTCAGTCATTGCAGAGTTACCAAACATTTCTCCTCCAAGCTGTAAGTGACCTTTCAAACTGTCCATGCCGCTGTTCAATTAAACAGTGATTCAATCCGAGTGCCGCACAAAGGCAAGGGACTGTTAACTTTGTTAAAAAGAGAGTAGGGGTGTACTGTAGGTACCGAGGGTGCAATTTCTTCCGGACCTGACAGCGCAGCATATACGCCTACAAATACTCTAGTTGGCCAATAAATGCCAGAAGAAGAAGAACAACATGTCGAAGACAGCGACGAGTTCAGCTATACAGCTGATTCACTCGGAAAACTTTTGTGCACTCTCTCGTCTGTGTGAGCTCCTACTCTGGGGCGAGACATAGAGTGGTGGGAAGCCGCACACTCTTCACGCCACAAATAAAAAGCAAAAAAAGAGTAATTTATTCATGTTCCACGTAAAAGATGTACAGACGAGGAAAATAAACACTACAGTACATTTAGGTAACTCAGGTAAAGGCTGCACTGAAGCAACAAACTCTGCAGGACACTTAAAAAGGGAGAAAGAAATTAAACAAGACAAGACAAAAAATATTACAGAGACAGTTTGTTAGAATATTTTATAGTCTACTTTGTTTATTAGTTATATATATATTAGTTATATATATAGGCTATATTAATATTAATACATTATATATAAAAACCATTAAGGAACAGCTTGGTTGCAGGGAAGTTTTTCTTAATGCAATGCAGAGCTATTAACTGGGACTCAGATAATAATCTGATATTCAATGTGTGTTATGGCAAAAAAACAACTTGATTGGGACATTTTTACTGTGGTATCGACTACTACATTTCTGTTATCATTATCCCTCCTCTTCAATGGCTGGTGATAACAGTGAAATATTTCTTCTACCAAAGTGGAAGTAAAAAAAATACCTTCATGACAGAATGAAGAAGCAATTATGCCTGAATTTTCTCTTGTGAGCCACATACACGGAGCCACAGTGAGTGGCCTTGATAAGTACTTGAAATTCAAATGAAGATCAATCTTTTCTTCCTTTTCAAAAGAATAGCAGATGCTTTGCTTTACAAAGCTACCGTACATGTACCGGCAGAATTAAAAAAGTAGCCAGGAATAGATCAGCTGCTAAAAGGGGATTCAATAATAAAATCCTGATGGCAATGTTGGCTTAAAAACAGCCATCATAAAATACAGCTTATCCTCAAGTAGGCCACAGGCTAGACGTCCTGTTCAGCAACAGCCAGAAGCTTTCAAATACACACTGGTCACATTATAGATTGATTAAAAAAACAAACAAAAAACAACTATCTAATTTCAGTCCTAAATTTGATTAACTAATGCATAAGAGACAGTGTAGATCAAATACAATACCGATCCCCTATAAGTAAAAAAACATCTGTCTACATGAATGTTTTTAAAGGGTCAGTTTTTACAGCGTGACTTCGTAGTGCCACTGCACGTCAATTCGACCATAAATGTCAAAAGCACTCCAGTGCCACCGTACCGTGAAGTTGTGAGCACCGGTGACTGCACTTCCATCCTCCCGGTAATGTGTCTCAGTGTAATGGCTTGCAAAAAGACCCCTATGAAGAGAGCAAAAAAAGAGGAAAGAGACACATCAAACACCCTGGCATTTTTTTAAAAACAATCTGAATAGATAAAAAAAAAAGTTTGTCTAAGACAACTCTACCCAAGAGTTGATTTTGTGTGTGCATTCAGTTTTGCTTGTGAGGATTTTGGGGGTTAATGCTTAACATTCTGAGGCAAGGAGAGACTTGATTTTCTGTGAATTTATTAGGTGATTTGTACGTGTCCTTGAATCCCCTGGCATTCAGCACGACTGAGTAGAATCCCTGCTGAGGTAATTATTTTGTGTATGTGCGTTTCTGTGCACATGCGTGTCTATGGACATATTTTAAACTGAGTGTCAATGTGTATGTGTGTGGGTTTTCCTCTCAAGGCCATGAGCAGATGGACACAGTGAGCCCCACCCCAAGCATTGGCAAAGGAGCAGCAGGAACACCCATCTTTTGCAGCTGCATAATCACACTGACATCAGGCAGGATGATCTCAGGATGTGTTTGAATGTGTGAGTGTATGTATGAGAAAGAGAGAGAAAGTGTGAGAAGGTAACAGCAAGTGAAAAATGCAGAAGAGTGACAACGTTGTCAATAACTCTGTATGTGACATGATTTAAGATTCCTGGCCAAAATAAAACAAACTCACCACACCATGGTCCAACAGTAAATATAATGCAAAGTAGTCAATTTAAGTCTGTGTGCTGAGTGCATAACTGCCATGTCAACACTAAAAATGTCAGAAAAGTATCACAAATTGGCCGACTTTTTTTTTTTTCTGCGAAAAACATGGGATTCATAAAGACAGAAGGGGAGATCTAGAGGATTTAAAAAACTGGAGCGCAGTGTTTGTCCAAATCACAGTGGGAACCATTCATATCCCACAGTGCTCTGCCATCCCACACAGCTTGCATGGACAACAAACCTTAATTAGATGAGAGTGGAAAAGCCAATAATTGACTTTTTCTTAACTTCAGCACCATTTAATATCTTATCTGTACATTTAAAGTTAATTTTTTATGACCTGTTCAAAAAAAGGATCAATCCTCTGTGGCCCTAGCCTGGCCACATTTAACTTCATTAAATACTTATTATCGCTTTAATGTGCCTTATCATGCCATTAGCAAGCTCTAAACCAAATCTGAAAAGCCAACGGCCAGTAATCACTTTAAAGAGCCCGGTATGTCTCATTAAAAATGGATGACACATCAGAGGGTAGAATGTACTTAAAATATTCCCAAAATATGTATCTTTATACTTAACTTGCAAAAGCAGTGTTTAAAAAGTGACACTGATAAATAGCCCCCTCCCACCATAACACCAGCACGATACTATAATGTTTTTGTTGAAAGGAGGGCAAATTCAAAATGCTCTAATAAGGGATGTTTTCGCAGTAAAGATGGGATTTGTGTCATGTGAGCGGTAATTCCGAGCAAATGCTCCCGTGCTGTGTTTTGAGGACATGTTTGGGAGAGCCAGCTTAGGGCAGCATGGCCCCTGGTACTACGACACATACTGTATTAAATCTGCAGATTTTACATGATGGAATCTGCCTGTAATCAACTCCCTGGCAAGAGTTTTTGAGGCCATGAATGTTTACTGTGTGTTGAGGAGAGTTTCCTCTCCGCCCTTGCTGGCGACTTTAGCTCTGTCGCGTGGAACTGTGTATCTGATGATCAGATTGCCTTGGTTGTGGATGGATGTGTCCCTCTTTGCCTTTTTTAGCTGTTGCACTGACTACAACTTTAAAAACAGTCCTCAATTTAACTTATTCCTGAGCGCATTCAAAAAAAGGTTTTAATTTGACATTTTGATTGAGAGCCAACAGAGAATGTCATCCTCACTGCACCTAAAATGTGTTTGGTCGTGTTTTTCCACTAAACCGTAAGCAATGGAGGAGAGCGAGTTTTTCTCTGAATACCAGAATACTTCCATGAGATTATACCTCCTTTCTTAGCAACAACTACCCAATTCCATCCCTATTTTTGTCAAGAGGAACATGCAGCCAATCAAATGCAATTTAGATGGAGTGCAGCAGATGAGAATTGGTCAGAAAATCGCCTCAGTTCTCACCAGAAACCTCTTCTATATGAAAGTACTGCTTTCAGTTTTCCTCACTTTGTAAGAGACAGGTGATAAAATGTATGAATGCAAGTGAAATACAGAGCCTCTGACGGATGTGCTAAATGACTTTCTATTTTACCATGCACCTTCACTTCACATGAGTAATAATTTATTACGCAACTGCAATTTTAGACAAAAGTGTAGCATGTTTTATAAGCTTCCCTATGAAGTGGTAGTGTGTGTCTTTGCTATTTTACTGCTTGATATTAAGATATTCTTTTTTTAATATACTTTTGAAAGAAAAACTTTCAATATTTCTCTTCCGAAATGTTATATAAATCTCCTGTAACTGCTTGAGTCAATAACCATTGATTCAATGCTCTTAAGTGTGTGTTGCGATTCATTAGACACCGTCTAACATCTAATTAAAGTTTCACTAATAGTCGCCCAGGTTAATTGTGATGAATGAGGGGCTCTTTAATAGCACCTCAGGGAGGCAGAAAATACCGTTATTTGTCCTAAAAAATAATCTCCCATCTCTTCAAAATCTTACAAAGTGCTCTTCAGAATTAATTTAATTTCTCTGAAAATTAATTTACGGCATGAATTATTGATTGTTTCTAAAAGCCAGATGAATGATTTCCACACTTCCCCTAAAAGCCTTGTATGTTGTCCGTGCTTATATTGTGTGATGAACATAATTAGGAGTATGGTTTACTAGTTGGAAAAGGTGTTCATGCAGATCTTTGTCATCCTTTCAACCTCCCTGATCCCTATTGTCTCAGATTAACATATGTTCCTGTTCCCTTTCCATTTCTTGACATAAATGGATTGCCGACATATATCCTACACAACAATCAATGAATGGCTGCCAGAGATATGACTAGCACAATGCAGGGACCAAACACACGAGGACACAGCAGAAAAACTCATTACAGTAGACCATACAAAATCCCTCTTCCTTTTTCTGCTGCATGAAAAAACGGTCAGATATGAGTTTCTGTCATATCTGAAATTATGGGAGGTGGAACTGTTGTTGCTGAACCAAACATGTTTTGGTGAGTTTTATTTGAAAAGAACAAATCAAACCTAGCAGACACAGACTCACCACAGCGGCATAATTGATGAAGCCGAAACAGGATATGTTGCATGTTGTTTACATGAATCAGTGTTTTTAATTTCATCCTTTTCTCAACCATCCAGAAAGTACAATGTTCTGTGCAAATTTAAAGCGCTGAGCCTCATTTACATATATGTGACTCCATGCCTCATGTAATAATTCACCATTACACAAAGCCCCTTGAGCATGAAACCATTTGAGAGAAATGTGGCTCCTCTTGCAGTCTCTCTGCTTCCTTTGAAGACTGCTAACTTCAGTGATTTCTTTTAATCCCCTCTACCCCACGAGCCTAACCCTAAGCCTTCCTTCCTATAGCTGCTACTTATGGTACTGTATGCCTAACTTGAAAAAGGAGCAGACTACTACAGAAAGAGAGAGAGATGAAGAAGAGAGGAGGAACTAAAGAGGTGTGGTTGACAAGTCTAATTCTATTTCCACATACAGATGCGTTCCAAATTGATTTACATACAGCTCAATGTCCCTTCAGCTTAGGCTTGACTGTATCGGGTGCACTGGAGTGTACAAAGCCAGCAAAGACGGAGAGACAGAGATGAGGGTGAGAGGAGTGGAGGGAGCAAAACAGAAAAATCCCCTGAACTGCAGAATTATAGGAGTGCCTTCCTTCACTCTACTTCTCTGGCTTGATAAAAGATTACTCACATACATTTGTACAACTCTTGGTAACAATCACATAACTATTGTGAAAATACAGCAAGTCACAAAATGAATCTGTTCTTTATAGGTGTAAATTTTATCATGTTAACTATATCATTAGTTTGGTAGCAGGCTCTCCGGTATATGTTCGTCCTAAATCTGGTTTCAACCAGGTTGTCTCCCTGAAATTTAAGGTGTCCAGCCACACTAGTAGATATTTGAGACTATAGACTAAACGCTTCATTTATTTGAGCTAAATGCTTACATAAGCAGGCTAACATGCTCTCAATTATAATGTTAACATGCTTATGTTTAGCAAGTATTTAATGTTTACACTGTCCACAATCTTAGTTTAGCATGTTAGCGTGCTAGTACAGTTAAGATGAGATGATGAGAATGTCATTAAGAGAGAAATTTGTAATTTGACCTGATGGTGATGCTAAATAAAAAATGTCAAGGAAACACCAAAGATATTACTATTCATCGTATGGGGAACATGTCATGCAATCCTTCCATTAGTTGTGGAGTCATTTCAGAGGAAAAGTCAGGTGAGCCAATCCATCAAGCAGACATGGAGATATTTCACTAGAAAAATTGTAAATCAATTGGTACACACAATGTCACTGTACAATGTCAATGCCAGATTGATTAGGATCCTTCCCTGGGGACCTTGACTGGCTGTAACAAATTCCATGGAGGTCAGTAAATTACCAAAGTCATTAGGATTCATCCTCTGGGGCCCACAAATGTCTGTACTAAAGTTCATGCCAATCCATTCCATCCTATACTCGTCTACTTCAGTCTGGACCAAAGTGGTGGACTGACCAACCAACTGACTCTCTGAACCGTCTCTGTCCTGCTGCTGGTATGGCTGAAAAAGTCACATTAATGAGAAAGCAGACAAAAATTGTCCAATAAAAATGTTCCAGCAGGCAGCAGACCAATATCAAACAAGCAGGCGGATGGGCCCAGTCTATTTAAATATTGACTGACCAAAGCAAAGATAGCTCCTTAATGAGTCAAGATCCCTCTTTGCTTAGATAGAAGTCACAGAGAGAGCAGCTCACTTTTAAATCATTCTGCAGTGAGTTCAGAAAGCACTAGATGATTTCCCAAAATAAGATTCTCATCATAGGGAAAAGAAAGACAACCAAATGAGACAATAAATAGCAATCTCTACAGAGTTGGTTTAAGAGATTAAAAAAACAAAATGGCTCTGTAGATGCGAATGCACCAAAAACTCAAAGTGGTCAGGCCCAAAACTTACAAGCTATGAGTAAGAGTGTTATAACTTGCTGTAGAGTTGACGTTCGGTTCAGATTCAAACGAAAACCCACCTTTCTACCATTCAATCACCAAGAGGGTACACTTATTCAAACAACATTCTCTGTCTGTGTCCCTCACCTAGGGCTTCAGAGCTGTGTGTGTGATGTGGTGCCCAAGGCGAGTGAAGTCATCACATCAGTAACAAGCCGCAGACGGAGAAACAGGGCTGTCTGCCCTAGAAAGCAGTTGTGAATGATGAATCATAGTATAGTGATACAGTTAGGGGAGGCTGTCTCTCTCTCGCACACACACTCTAAAATTAACAAAATCATAGGCATTCATGTGAAAACACAATGCCCGATAATATATTCAAATGACATTTTCCTGTTTGAGCTACATCACTGACCATATGATTTCCTTCATGACTGCATGACTTGTCACCAATAGAAAATGTAGGCCCCATGAAAGATAATATATGAGTGTTGACAGAAAGAAATAAGAGGAAATGATAGCAAGTGACAGTGAGGTCATATGATTTTTCTCTCCTGGGGGGGGGTAGGAGGCTTCTGATGGTCAGCATCCCTCTAAAAGGAGACATTTTGATAACAATGATGAACTGCTGGTACCTATATTGGATTGTACCACTCTCCAAATGACTTTACAGCGCACAGTGTAAGATGAGTGTAAGTTGTATAAGATAAATGCCTTAAGATAAATCTAGGTATCCACAGTGTGGGATTGTGCATCAATTGTCAGACATTTTTCTCGCAAGTGAGAGTCTCAAGAACTCACAGATCACTGGAGTCAATTTATTTCCCCTTGATATGGCTTCTCCCTCTGACATATCTTCTTTACATCTCCAAAGGGTTTTATTTTCTTATATAGCACGTCTATAGTAACCTTTTTTGCTTGCAGATAATTCTTCTTTTTACCACCCATTGCTTTTTACTGGCTCTACTTTTTACTACCGTAGAGCCTTAAAAAGCCTTCAAAATTGAAAACAGAATTTGGGTAAAAATGCAAGGCTGCAGGTGCAAAACAAGGATTAGAAATGCTGGTGGTGTCAAATCCCAAAAAATGTTATACTTATAATGACGTACGGCGCACGTCCAGTGGGTGTGAAACATTGCAATTTGTGCTGAAGCTATATCAATGTGATTACTGCCCTTGTTTGTGAGCAAAAGCAACCACCTCAGCTAAGAGCAGTAGGGTACAGCAGAGCTGTTAAAGAATGAACTGTTTCATAGCTGCTGGCCTACACGTCCGGAATATTTAACACCATAAAATGATTCCCACACTAAACATATTTTTCCTCGTAACTGTACAAAGAGAATGATGTCATATTCCCCCTGCACCCTTTAAAGGGAGTAGTTTGTCGAATCAGAGGGAGGGAAAATGCGCTCATCTACAGTACGGTAAGAGTGAACCTTGTACATGAATCTAACTTCTCTCTGGGTATGGCCAGCTGCTATAATGCAGACTCAACCTGTCCATCTTGTGCAAAAATAGCCGTTGGCGTTTGCATCCTCTCCACTTATTGCACCACTGAGGCTGTTTGTTGTAATTAATGCTCCAAGCTTTCGCAGCTAAACATGTTGTGAATGTGAAATGTGTGGCTAAAGGAGTGTTTGAATTCTTTATTACTCTAACCAAGCAGCGCAGAATATTTCTGGGTACCAGATGATGATGGTATGAGCGCAAAAAAGCCTGGAGGCAAAATCACCACAACTACAAAGCAGTGAACCATAAACTCTTTCTTTATATGGTAATATGCTTTTATGCTCAAAAACACGCTTGATGAATCTACTGTGGTTTAAGGAGAGCTTGTACTCCTTTTCTTCAATCACTGATCACCGAGTCCATATCCACCCTCAACCTCCTCCTGGCTAGAGTACGTCATTTCTTCTGCAATTAGACAGAATTTTACTTACTTTGAGAGGTTCCGCTGATAACTTCTTTAAGAGATGGTATTAAACTATTTATTTTTTTTATTTATTGCATTATTATTTAACTCTCTTATTCTGTAAATATACAGACTACATGTGCAGTTTTAGTCCATATTACAAACCTGTAAAACACATCTCACATAGTTTATGTAAGCATTATACTTATATGAGAAGAAGCATCAGTAACATCAGTGCTTTCGTATAACCCATTTAAAATGGTGGGAAGCTAATAAAAAACCTAGCACACAATTCTGAATAATCATCCAGCTGATAAATCTTCTAAAATGAATTACTACAAACAAAATACTGAGAACTTATCATACAGTAAATTGTATCTTTTGAATCATTTTTCCAAAAAGTTGATTATTTGCACGTAGACCAAACAGAATACAAAAGGCTATTTTAGCTCCTCTGCATATTGAAGCTGATATATGGATAACAAGTGTGTGCGGTAGCATCAAATCTTCATTAAAAGTTTGCGAGAAAGAAGTATTCCAAACAACCTCTGGAAATAGTTTTTGTATGCCTGCCCAATACTGAGATGAAGTGGTTTTTTTTTTTGCTTTTGCTGCTTCAATATTCCCATCCATAACAAGCTACACACCGGAACTAATGAGTGACTAGGGATCTTCAAGGGAGGTGGCCTATTATTATTCATTGAAAAAGAGTAAACAAATGCATAAATGTTAATGTCAGAGGGTTCCTATCTGTCCAATTAATCTATGGTGGCTCCCCTGGGCAGCCTCATTGTTCAGCCATACTTTTTTGTCTTCAGGGGAAATATGCAATTAAGAGCTGAGCAGAAAAAATATTAAAGATGTTTTTTGTCTTTCATTTTTCTTCCCTTCCCTTTTATTTTTGTCTTACTCCATCATTTCTATCTTCCTGCAAAAAACATGAAATAAGTGGTGCATATCAATATGAATCAACCCCTGCTCTCCCACATTCACGCCCATCCATACATTTGTTCCTTTCTGAAATCCTTAAAGTTGATGCAGACAACTTTAAGCTTCAAGCAGTAAGGAGCACTTGTGCTGCGTAAGACGACTGCTTTAATATAACATGTTGTCGCTCCGCTGACTGCACACATCCCAGACCATCAGCTCTCCAGTCCCAGACCCCATGGAGCATTTCTTCCCCTCCTCTTAAAAAACGACTCACGTCATTAAACCCACTTTTTACATTTTCACGGATCCTGCGCTGATTCTCCAATAAGATAATAGCATGCAATCTGTCATTCTCCACCCCATTACCTTGCAAACATGGTAGAGATGGAAACTTTCACTTGGCACTGATGTATCATTTTAACATAAGGATCAGGGTGAGCAATCTGTCACTGATGCTGATGCTGTGTAACGTGAGTCGTCATGGCTGCTGGGTATTGAGCGGGACATGTCAATTATTGGACTGGCTACGGGTGGTAAAACAACAAAGTGCTTTTAAGTTAATCAGAGCCTTGATTTTGGGTTTCTAGCTGTGAGACACTTGACATTTCTCTGATAGCTACGGCCAGTGTGAGCGGTCTGGAGCACATCAATGTCCAAAATACAATAATGTACTGCTTTTATCAACCTGCTGAGGATACATAAACCCAGTGGTCTCTCAATAGGGTCCATAAAACGGATTACCAAGAATGTCACTGATCTTCAAGAGTTTAAGCTCAGGCAGAGGAGAGGAAGCCTTCAAGGACAATTCAGAGGTTTGGGTTTTGGTTAGGCCATCATTCTTACTGGTAATAACATTATACTCACCAAATAATGGCTGAGATCTGGGAAAGATCAAATAAAAGAAAACAAAGAAAAAATTAAGATGAACTGTAAAATCAAACTTTTTCTTGTAAACATCAATCACAGTTTACAAACTGAATTTTGATTGAACTTTGACCTCCTGTACTAGCCCTGGTTGTGCATTCATACATTACATTTCAGTTGTGCTTACTTTCAGATTTAAAGTGGTTTAGAAACTTTAGGGTTCTTGTTGCTGTCTTATTATTTGCCTGCTTTATTCACTGTCAAACTCAGTTGTAGCAATGGCACCATGTCCCCTGATCTCAGCAGTTACTTTGGTGAGTAAAATATTATAACAGATAAAAAAACATAAACACAAAAATAACAACCCAGGTTTTACTTTTATCAGTAAAACCTATTTAGAACATATTTATCACTTTCAATATAGATTTATCTGCTTCTCTGCAGATTTGTTTCTCCAACAAATCAGCACTAAAGCGTAACTGTATTTTTCTCTCTGTGTTTATACACACAGCCTGTGGATTCATTGTGCTGCTGCCCCTGTGTTGTCAAGTTCAACATGGACCCAGAACAGCAAAAACTTCCCCTCTATCAGTGATGTCACATGATGCACTTCCTCTCTACCGGTTTTCCTAGGCACATCTGGATTCATTGTGAACACACACTTCCTCTCATCATGTCCATGTGTGTCTGGGGCTACTGTATTTGTGTGTGCGCTGCATGTAAACACCTCTGACCTTTTGAACGGATGACTGCAAGCCTTCTGATTGCTGATAAGGCTGTTTGTCATGTTGTGCTGAAAGGCTGCCGTGCACACAGTATGTCATACGTGTATTGTGATGCAGACTGAATGGATCGGGAACATACATGATAATGCAAATCTAAAATGTTGCAGACCAGTGGCTTTGGCTCATGAGCAATCTCAATAATCCATATAATGTAAATCTTATATCACCTGTATGGGTTGATAGCATGGTGAGCAATACTGCTGACATTAACCATATCAGATAAACACCAATGAGAGAATGCGACAGCTGCTGAGCTGTGCTGTCTCAGGCAGAACAGTCCTTATTTCTCATGGGTCCACTACAAATGACCCATTCTCTGTGCCATGCTGAGATACAGAGGAGGATGTGAATCAAACACAAAGCAATTTCTACTTTGAAAAGGATTTCTCATTAAAGCTTTTATATCAAGCTTTTATGGCTAAGGGTTTTGGGAGGTTGTGTGTGAAACATGATAATGATACACTCCACTACGGTACAGACTGATTCCTCGGCTCAGGAAGTGTAATTTGATGACAAATTGTACACTAATGGCTGTATCCTGTCATAGAAAAATGCATGGAAGTGCATTATAATGTACAGTTCACACATGCCTTTTATTATCTTGAGAAATATATCTATGTACAGCATGGTAATGTAATCACTCATGTACCACGCTCTCCAGGATGTGTTTCCTGCTGATGCAGATAAATGATACCCACGATAAATACGGATATTATGCACCATCAACATCTGTAGCCCCACTCCACCATGTCAAAATCTCCAACGCAGATAATAGATTTTCTACTCACCTACACCAAGGCGATAGTTCACTCCACTGACACCATACTGAGTATATCAGAGTCTAATTTAAAACAAAAAAGAGCTTCAGCCTTTTTTAAAGAGTTTGTGAACAAGGCTGCAAATGCATCACCTCTGTGCTCTCATTTGGAGGCTTTTACTGGCTGTGAAGTGCTCAGAAATGAAGCAGAAAATCGCTTACGCTCACAGGATCCTAATTGTTCTGCAAGCCAGCACCCTTGACAGGTGACCCACTCTGTACAGTATATGTAAGGTTAAAAGCAGTTAAAATTGGGAGATGTTCCACTTAATGTTCCCTCGCATGAATGGGAAATGAACATATACACAGAGAGAGAGAGACACACACATACACACACAAAACACAACCTGACCACATTGGTTAAGTGCTGTGACAACACCCTCACTATCCTCTCTACTGATGCAGGCTCCTAAAAATAGGTCTGTAGCAGTGGACAAATAGATAATGCCATATGCTGACTACTGCATTAGTGCATCAATGTATTTATGTTTCATCGGAAGAAAATATAGGGCAATATCTGGAACATAATTTTAGCTAAATGATTACTCAAAAAAAACTGTGCTTAATCTGTCCAACTACAGTTTTTGGTAGTTCTAAATTTTAATAAACAAGTTGATTCCAGCTCCAAAATTACATAAATATAACGTCAAGCAGGCACTTTATTACAGGTCAGAAGTAACTGATTTTCTTTATGGACAAATCAACTTAAACTATTGCTTGGTCAAAAAAAAAACTGGCTTAACACTGATCTTCCCCAGAGATCTCTGGGGTCTGGAAAATTAATCACACTTTTAGGGAACGAGGGAGGCAAAGAGAGAAAGTGAACCTAAGATAGGGAGAGACTTAAAGAGAAAAAAAGGAAGACTAGGAGAGACTTTAAGCTAGTTTGGCTCTGATGCCTGGCTCTGATCCCACCGGTCAAAAAACTACCACTCTAATCTTTTCCCCAAGCAACACCTAAGACTCTCTCCTTTTTTTTTTCTTATTGTCCTTCAAGACCGGGCAACTTTCCCCAAGGGCGATTTGCATTATCCACAAACTCTTTAGCCAACTAATTAAAGATGGCAGGAGGCAAAATGTGATTACTATGTGCTTTTAGCTTAGCAAAAAACTACAACCACAATGTCATGTGAGCAAAAAAAAGAGGGGAAATTACAATTGGATCAATACTCAAACAGACAGCATGTGTATCAGCTCACACAAGATGTGTGTTTTAGGACAGTTGTCTCCACACAGTGTCCACAAGAGAGTTGAAGTAGATCTGACTGCCAAAGTATTTTGTTTCTCGACCTGACAAAAAGCCAGCAGCAGGTAAAGAAATGAGAGCCACTGCAGTTAACTTTTGTATAAGTTTGGTGGGGATTGATATTTCGGGTACCAGTGAGACAATTAAATATGATCCTATGATCCAGGAAGGAATATTTGAGTACCAGATCAATGACTTTGAATGCTTTTCAAACACCAAAGCCCTGCACAGCGCTTTATAATACTATGAGGAAGGATTTTAAAACTCTGGAAAGTAATTACAGCGGCAATCAATTTGTCCTTTCACGACAATCACTAGGTAAACAATGGAAATGTGACAGATGGCCCTGTGTTGCCAGAGCTCTCTGTGCAGCCATCAGCCAGTTAGCCTAGCTTAGCACTAAGACTAGGGATGTCATGATACCATAAATTCATTAGTCAATATCAAGACGTGACATGAGAGCGTGGTATCAATCTTCACATCTCACTCTCCGCAAAAAGCATTTCCCAAAATGTTAAACTATTCTTTTAAATGAATGAGGCAAAAATATAAAATACACCACTGGACATCTGCTATACTGTATCATAACAGAAAATCTGAATAATTGGCATACACAAGTGCGGCGTAACAGCCAACAGAAACCCCTTGCTTGTAGGTGACTGGTATTTAACCTTGTAATAATGTGTGAATTGATTGTGACAGGCGGAGCAAAATGCCTTGGCATCCAAAGAAAAGACACACAGAGACTTGGCACCAAAGTCTGAGTACACATGCGCTGGCACCAGACAGCGGCCTGAGGTCCAGTGTTCCCCACTGGTGCCTTTGACAGGGTCTCAGGTTGCATGGTGAAAGAAGAGCTGCTTGGTGAAAACACAAGCACGCATGTGGAGAGCGTGGGAGGAAGGGATAGGAAGGGACAGCAAGAGATAGCGGTGCAGAAAAACCTAGATATAGACAGTAACAGCGAGACATGTGACAGGAAGAGAGCATCAACGAGCAACAACTCGATCACAGACCTGCGGGAACAGAGGAAGTGGGAGTGATGGAAGAGTTGGTGCAAGAGGCAGCAGAAGAGGAAGTAGACTGCCAAAGTCTTGCTTGTGAAGTTTGTTGCTGCTCTACATCCAGCATCCGTCTATTTCCTGACCTCATACGGTCATTAGGTCAGTACAGGTTTATCTAGACTGCATGAAAACCTATCATTACTGAGTAGTTACACATATAAAAGCTCCTTTTACAACCCTGATTAGGCATCAGAGTTGACAGCCAAACAAGCTAGCAGCCAGTTATTTTCCACATAAATAGTGCTGCTGAAAGGCAGAGCCACATACAGTTCAACTTATCTCATAGTCCTGACAGATCCAATTAAAGGAAACCTGGGATCTTTCTTTGTCTGTCCTGACTTGGTAATAATATTCCTTCTGTGTGGTACCACACATTGAGAGAGATCTTGGCATTGTCAGCTGTGTTATTGAAATGGAGTGCATCTTATTCCCCACAGAAAACACACTGAGGATGTTGCTATGGGGATTTTTTTTTGTCAAAAACATAATGATGTTGTTTAAATGTGGCCATGTGTTCCAAAAGGGCTCTTTTCCTCTTTTCTTTCCTGCCATAGAAGAATGAAAGGAAATGTTCTCACTGGGAAATGCACGGTCTTGTGCAGAGAGCTAGTTAGACTACGAACACATCCAGCTCATTGTGTTTCAATTGGGACTGAAAACAACTGACCCAAAATGACAATACAGTCTTAAAAGTTATGGAAGTATATTATCGACAAAAGATTTGAGTGAGCGCAAAACAAATTTAAGTGCTACTTTAATGGCCAGTGTGTAGGATTTAGTGGCATCTTGCTGTGTAGTTCAAGAGATCGCAACTTGCCCCCTTCGAAGCGCGAAGGAGAAACTACGTGAATGCTCCTATCTAGAGCCAGTGTTTGGTTTGTCCCTTCTGGGCTACTGTATAAACATGGCAGTTCAACATGGCGGCCTTCACAAAAGGCAACTCAACAAAATGTCTCATTGTAAGGTGACAAAAACATAACTTATATTTTCAGGCTATTAAAAATGATAACAAACCTATGAATATTATATTCCATTTCTGCCAATGGAGCCTCCTAAATGTTACACACTGGACCTATAAACCTTGAGAGCGCACAAGCACAGATTTATAGGAGTAGAATCCGATTTCTGTGGGAGAAAGGACTGAAGCGTGAGCATAACAGATGATTTTTTAGCAAGCGGAATCATGTTACTACATTTGAGCAAGAAATAGGAATTCCTACGCTGGTAATGATCAAAGCTGAATCCCTTGAGCTCAAACTGAGAGCGTCACCTGTTCAATTTGATCTGAAAGCCGAAGGGTCATTCTGTTAGATCCTGCCTTCTACTTTCAAAATAAAAGCTGGGACAGTTTAACCCACAGGTGGAGACAAAGAGCAGCATTTGCTGTCTATATTATTTCAAAAATTAAAAAACATTGACACTAAATGACTAAAATCACATCCAATTTGGATAGAATGTAAAGAAGCATATCATGAAGTGTTTCTGTGTTTGTATTACTGTTATTACTGTTACTGGTACAAATCAAAATGTATCCAGTATTGAAAAGTGTCAACTAGCTAAAGCTGGCATCAAATTGTTTCGTAATCTTGTTTTTTTCTGATTTTGATCAGAATTCTGTTAGTTTCAGACTATTTTGTACTATTTGTATTTATTGTGTGAGACATCATTATTTTGAAAGAATAACACATTCTTCCTCTTAAAAATGAAAAGAAACTTACCAGCAACAAAACACACAGTTGCTAAACTCAATACACTACAATACACAGGTTCTTGATGCAACAGCCTTACTTATTGAGACTAATAGCTTACGGTGGTTAATTCTAGCTAATTAAATTGCTGGTTAACTTACTCTACTGAGTTTTGGGACTTTATAACTCTTCTCTACTTCTGCTTCTTAAAACTAAAGGAAGTTTTTGTACTTACCTCTATCCCATAATTGTCACTTGTGGCCATTGTTCATTAAAAGTAAAAAGTTTTTAAATGAGATAAATCAAACAATAATGGGCCTTAGAAACCAGAAATTAGAATACTAAACGTAGAAAACTTAACTAAGTGGGCCAAACCTTACATCTTTGATACTTCTTTTCCCCCCTCTCTCTCTTTCACACACACACACACACACACACACACACACACACACACACACACACACACACACACACACACACACACACACACATACACACAAGCACCTTGGTCCCCCAGACAGTGCTATTGAAGTCTTTAATCAAGACTAATGTGGAATGTCCCATACGACCACCATTAATCATTTGAAGCTGGCCAACTGTGCCATTGATCAATGCTATACATCAAAGCAGCCGCTGCTGGCACAAGTCTAAATTTCTGTCCAGCTCTTTTTGTACTGTACCACAAGTCAAGTCTTAAATATTGTATATGACACAGCCATTCCCATTGCTCTTACAAAATAAGAAATGTGACAGAGTAATGGGAAAACATTTTCTCCTTTTCAACCATGTTAAGCTACTTATTTTAACTGAACTGGCATGTAGAACAAAGAAGTTTATATGAAATGGCATAAAAGACTGTTACAATTGAAATCAAGCAGAGACCCGGTCTAAGTCATGTGCTGCTCGGTTACAATGCTGACAAAATCCAAAATCAAAACTAACAGAGAGTAGAGTGCAAAGGAACTTTTACTCTGAACTGACTTTTTCAGCACAGACATTCACAAACAGGAACACTCTGAGGTTTCCAAGGCTCTTCTTTTGACTACTGTGATACAATTTTGGTGGTACCTTGTAAAACAGTAAATTTAAGAGACTATGAAATACAGAGACTGCCTATCTTATACAGACCAAGGGACTGGCAAGGACACAAACGAAGTGGCCTCTACCACCTGGGGAGATAAAATCCAGTCCAAGCTTTCCAGCAGTGAATGCAATATGCACAAGGTGGATAAAAACAAAGAGACTCTCTTAAACACACACACAATGGAACTAAATTTAGCCATATGCCACCTATAGAAACTTTCCTCACACACACACACACACACAGTGCACCCCGCTGATTTCTCTCCTCAGGAGATCTGTACTTGTCTTGCTGTAGCCAAGTTTTCCTGGGACAGGGCCCAGCGGCTAACAAACAGCAGTTTATTAATTGGATCTGGTAGCGTGTTTATATTGGTGAGGACTGAGATCATTTCACACTGGCCTTGGAACAGGTGTGCTCGGCAGCGGTGCCAAATGAGCAAACTGCACGGGCTCAGCAGATTCAAGCAAAAAAAGGATGAGCCTTCACAGGAAACCTACAATAAATCAGCACAAAGAAGCAAAACTTCCTAAGCTCTCCCTGCATTCATATCTATTCACATCCACAACACATAATGGTTGTTTGTTCTTTTTCCCTTGATTCTGCAATCTTCCATCTCTAAAACTCTAAATGTTTCGCCACATTTCTCCTTAAGTAGCATTAAAGTTCTCTTCTATAAGAGATACCATGCTTACACAGACTGAGATGTTTTTTGGACCATTAGACTAAATCAAAACTGCAGTGTTGGATATAATTTCATGATTTGGACTAGAACTGAAAATATTAAAGCATTAAACACTTCCAAAAAAAATGCAAGTGGGGACCTGTGTGCCATTCAAGCAGCAGATCTACTTCATACTACTTGGCACGTGTGCATTTTTTGAGCGGCATATATATACGATTTTGTTGTCGGTGTAGGAACCACCCCATACTGATGCTCAAGTTCGGTATCCAATCCAGCCAATTCTTTATGGATCATCAGTAAAACTGTGACCGCTGTGCTCCCTATTGAGCTCTATTAAAACGCAAACCTATTCCACACAGCCTTGCGGCATTAAAACTGTGGAGTGGCATTAAAAAGTAAGACGCTGCTATGAGTAACATGAAGATATCCACTGTGACAGCATGCGTCAGCAAGTAAAGCAAGGAGGGCAGCTTTGGGTAGGAAAGAAATATATTTGCGAACCTAACCTCTAAAGTGCTGTTATTATGAAAACTGCCTTTTAACTTCCACATTTTGCTGGAGATGAAAATAAACTGATATTCAAACCCTAAAAGGAACCACTTTCCTTAATGCTGAGCAATTCAACTATCAAGCATATCTCAGCAACGTTGGATTGGTTCAACTAACTTTAATGTGTGCAATATGTTACATTTAGGGAAATATATATTGTATATAGGAGTGGGACTCAGTGTTTCCAGATACAAAATATTACTGGAAATTAGCCCAAAAAATATCAAGGCATCCATACATCATTAGTAGTTCCCTTTCATGCGCCCTCATCTGTCCTTCTGCCCCAGACTGAACGGTTACAGCCCCGGCAAAACAGACCCATGTAGAGGTCACAGACCACCTGTTCTGAGTTGGCTGAACTGGTGAAGTGATATCAGAGGACACATCTGGCCTGACAGGGAACAAGCCGGATGGGAATGGCAGCATGCTCCTGGGCCTGGTGACGGATGACTCACAGCTGATGCTGAGGTCACTAGAGGTCACATGGAGAACAGTGAATGGAAGAGTCAGCCGGGACAGTGTGTTTCCAAAGAACGTGCTATTTCTGAACAGGGATGGGGTGGTTGTGGTTTTTGGTTAAATAGTGGTTTTAGATTTGCAATATTTCAGAGTGGTTGACAGTTATATGTCACATGTATAAGAGATAATGAATGTGTAAATTAAGCCTGGACAGTATCAAGGTATTACAGTATCCCAGCATATTTAGAAATCCTGATTATATGATTTTCAATACTGTCAAAAAATGATGCTCCTCTTTCTGGTGGATCGATGGTTGGTTTTATTTTCTGTTCGGATTTGAGTGGGTATCTTTGGGCAAAGAGCTCTGTGCTTGTCTCATAAGGTTTGTGGCGTTTCACATTGGCGTTTTAATAATCGCCACGGTCTGCCTGTGGGAAGAATGAACATGTAAGAGTCTGTCCATTCTTGATACAAAGTTCTTTTCGGCGTCTACTTTTCTCATTTTAGAGCACACCATGTGAAATTACTTTTCAGACTTGCTTATTTCTCCCAGTGTCTCTTATTTCGTCTCCTTTGTGTCACACAGGCTGTGATTATCTCACTATCTGAGTCAAGTCGCAATGCACATATTTGATTGGCTGAGTAGAGTGATGTGAGATGATTCTGGGCTGCTAAAAAGATGTTTAAAAAAGCTGCTACAATGACTTCAGCTTTTAAGGTTTTTTTTTTTGTTGTTGTTTTTTTTTTTAACCAAATACCATCATATACCATATACCCCGGTGAAATGTCAGGAAGTAATGAAGGTATGAAAATGTAGATACCGCCCAAGCCTTGTGTAAATCAATATTACTGAACTTTGACAACAGCAGTCGTTTTTCATTTTCAAACTCCGACTAAAGGTTCTGCGGTATAAAAAGGGGAAGCAGCAAGAAAATCTCAGCAGTCCCATTTGTGTTTGTTCTAGAGTTACCAGAGATGGAGGTCTGACCAGTTGTGGACTAAACCCATCATTCTAGTGTCAATATCTGTATCCCAAAGCAGCAGGGTAAAATATTATGTCTCCACTCCCTCTGAATAAGAAACATTGGCAGAAAGAAGACCTGAGACAGCGATGTCATCATTCTTGTTAGACTGTAAATTTCCCCGGACATGTAACCTTTACGCACTTTTTCTTCTGGCTTTACAACAGTCTTTTCTCTTTATAGGAAACAATTTGTGTGTGTATCTACATATTTATGAACTCCAAATGATCCCCACCCCTCGTTTCACAGTTCACTGTGTTGTTTTCCGCAGTCAAGAAGGGAGTGGAGTGATGAGAGGAGAGGGAAAGGAGGGGAGGACAAGCATGTCCTCGGAGCTCTCTTCTGCATTATTCTTTATCAGCTTTCATCTTTAGGCCCTTCAGAGAGACTGAACCATAAAAGAGTCCAATCACTAGGGGACATATTATTTTCTCCCTCCTTGAATACACTATATTATAGCCCAGACCCATACAACTTCTCCCCCTCTTGCATATATAAATCCAGCCAGCCATAGCTGGCAGTGTGGGTTTATCTATTGGCTCTGTATGTGATTATAATAATAAATATGAAGTTCCCTCTGTCCTGGTGAGTGTGGAAAGAGAATTAAAATTAATCAGTGGAAAACTCACTCATTTTTCTCCAGCAACAGAATCAGCTGTTCACCTTCCGCTTGTACCAGCAGCTGGAGTGACGCAGGATGTCTCTGCAACACAAAAAGATGATGGGAGTGTTGAGGTGGTGCCCGGATCTCACCCATCCTGCCTGTGGATCAGCATTTGTGTGAAGCTTCACCTTACTTACACAGGCTGTGTACCAGGCAGGATGTGGTAAGGCACAATAGTGTTAGAGGAACAGGAAGAAAGCTGCCACATCCTACACTTCCCAAGTCTGTGCACGTCACAACACGGCCTACTCAAGGTTTCTATCTGTACTCTGTCTCTTCAATGTTATAATCTTTTTTTTTTCTGTAATAGTGATTCAATTTATTCACATTCAGTGATTACCTTTATAGATATTAGTTTTAATTATTAATGACGAAGTCTGCAATTCCTACACTGGCTTCAAAATGCTCTTCTACTAAGTTACTGCTAATGCTTTGGCAGACTGTGATGACTTGCGTATGAGTATTTCGTGCCACTAATTCATGGCTGCCAGAACCCAGGAAATGAAGGTGATGCAGGAGATTTTGCTCAAAATGTCAAGTGCCTTTTTGAAATTTAATCCTAAATGAAATCTCAAAACATTTCCCAGCAAACAGCTCTAAGATGACTTGATGCCTTAAGAAAATTGTTATCATAAGAGTGCCCTTGCAGCAGGACAGAAGAAAAGTGTATTCATGCATGAGGAAATACAACAGGGAAAACACGAAGAAAGACATCTCAATGAGTGAGGAATAGAAATCACATCAGTTGATATTTCAGATGTACTGTGACATTTCTTAGATCTGCTGACCAGTGCCTTGAGGCCAATACTTTGCCACCCGGTCTGCAGCTCTGTCTGAGAGTCAGGGTGTCTATGTTTGTGTGTGAGAGTTATGTGTGTGTGGAGAGTGGATGTCACTGTAAGTAATGACTCTGCAATACTTTACGATTGCTTGATAACCCTCTATTGGCACAAGGAGCAGCTATATAAATCTGTTATCCGGGAAGGTTTAAGTCTTAGTGCAATAAGACAATCAAGCAGCTGCCCTAGCGGTCAGTTTAATATGGGAAGGGTCAGTTTGTAAGCAGTAGCTGGTGGTTAAACATATTTGATGTAGTTAAAAACGGGCTGCTTAATTAACTCCATGAAGCTAAAAGTTGCTTTTTTTCCCCTCATGCCTATGTGACATGTTAGTGATAACCAATTCAGCTAATTAACATCACTGCCCTTCCCCTACTGACTGAATTTGAGAGAGGAGCATATAAGGCTACTCTCAGATGGTGACTTCCCTGCACCAGGAAAAAATGTTTGATTGCTCAGGGAGTTCTCAACACCTACGCATTTCCCTCCTCTGGAAAAGTTTCCTTAAGTTGTGGTGGGGGATGCCGAATTTCAAACATTTTCTTTTTTCCAGCAGTAGTAGGTGGGACAGGCTGGTTTTCGTTGCCTGAGAACACAAATCTAGAGAGTCCAGAGAGGGTTGATTTGACTGTACATATGTACGAATGGAAAGAACACATCTATAACGTGTTGTAAGGCTACTTCATGCTCTCGAATATTTCTCACAGTGTCAGGTTCGTGAACTGCTGACTTGTAAAAACTGTTGAAAGGCTGGTGTGCTTCAGGAATAATTTCACAGCATGTATCGCCTATGGGGCAACTGTGTATTCAACAAACAAAAGAGGACGTACTTAAAAACAGAGGAGAGGGAGCAGGAGAGGAGAGAAACCACAACAGGATAAACAGAGCTGAGGAAGGGACTTTCTGCTGAAGAAAAAAGCAAGCAGGCGAACAGGGAATCATATACTGTGGTTATGTCAAACAAAAAGCCACACATCTGTACTTGGCTGAGCTCTTGGAAGCACACTTGGGAGCCAGCTTATTAGCATTAAGCTAGTACTGCTAAACAGCCTTGAGAGTATTTACCCCGGCTGGGAGCTGGCAGAGGGGTCTGCGCTCCTTGCCCTTCAGCAGCAGCGGTACGGTGGTCCCATAGCGCTCTGTTTTGGTTGCTTCCCCTCGCTGTTTAGGCTTGTCTGAACTACTTCCTGTAAAAAAAAAAGATAATTAGGGCAGATTAAATAGTTGAATAATGAAAATGTAACATCACACTACAAACATCCTACAAATGCTTATACAGTAGACTTTGTTAAACTGGCATGCAGACAAAGGGGTCAGCGATATAGGTCAAAGCTGCTCTGTAATATCCTCAATAATTCAAGCAAACCAAAAATGCTTCAGATAGAGAGAAAGCCTGTAACAAAGGCAGGGGAGCCTGAGAGGAGATGTGCTGTCCCCCAAAGGGCCTCTGAAGTAGGACCACATTCACAGACACATCAATAATAGATGCTCCCACACAGTTTATGGGGAAGTCAGCCTTTACAATATCTCCAGACGGTAGTGGAGTTAAAAAAAAAAAACAACTGCCAGGATAAAATTGTCCTTTCCATTTCTTATTTTTGTTTCTATCTTTGCCTCTTTCACTGTAGGTCAGAAACTAGCGCTGCAGTTTTCTGTTTCCTCCTTCTTTGCACTTTCTCTCTTCAACATATCATCTTACTCCTCTTGTCACTGAAGTAAAATTAGCAAAGTTGAAGCCAATTATGCTAACGAGCTCTTAAAGACTGCTCATTTGGGAGGCAAACAGAATGGGATGTATACATATATATAGCATAGGATGAAATATAATAAATCGGATCAGTGGCTTCAAGCTGAATGTGGGAATCGCAGTCACAATTCCCTCTACTCTCTCAGCTCTCATCCCTTTTCTCCCACAGACAACTGAGGCTGTCCCTAATGCTCCCACGGCCTTACTGGGCATGTCTGCGCTGTAGCAGGCCCAGCAGGCTTCCTGTGAAGCCCAATAAATGTTACAAACCCAGAGAGGACCTGTGGAGATGGAGTGGAGAGGGAGTGTTAGAGGGGAGGGGAGAGGTTGTTTGAGGTTTCACACTCCTGCTATCACCAAAGGAAGACCGAAAGAGCATGCTGTGTCTCTATTTACTGTACGTCTAAGGTCTAGGCCTGTTCCCTAATCCCTTGAGATACGCACATAAAGGATCTGTTTGTCTGCATGAGCATGTGTAGCGCCACGCGGGGTACAACAAGAGTTCAGTAGTACACTGAAAAACGATACTACTGTCTGACATATTTTGTTTACTCTTCTTCCCTCTCTCCTCCCGGCTGGCAGTGTCTTCATTTTCAAGCACTCTGTCTCTTAAAAGCCTGACGTTTCTTTTCTTTGAAGACGAAATTCAGCGAGGACTCCTGCACCACCACAAACTGCATTTCTTACATCTTCAAACAGTCTGTGACAGCGGTTGCTCTGCGCTCTCACTGTGGCCCACGACTCTCCGTATATCCACAGTGCATAATAAGCTAACAAGGGCATAAAAGGGACCTCCTCTATTTAATGGGGTATTTGAACATGTGCCGATGGTAGTTTGTTGGTTTTAGTGGTGCATGAAAACCGCGTTAGACAGACGGAGCAGCATGACTGAGACCACAGGCTGTGGCTAGAGTGCCATTAAAGAGCAGCTATAAAAGGAAAGTCATGCAGACGTCTTGCTAATAAAAGACACTTCCACTGATGTCCCTCGCAAATTCATTTAGATCTCTCAGATACTGTATGTTAATTGAATACCAATGCACAGAGGAAACTGAAGCAGGGGTATGCTAGGAACAAACTAGTTCATACAAGATGTCATCAGACCGACTCTGAGGGCAAAAGCGTTTATAGATGTTGTGAGTGGTCACACTCGAAAGAAAGAGGTGGGGGGCCTGAAGCACAATGAACTGCACTCTTTTGGGCAATCTTTCCTCAAAGGCATTCATGCTGTTGCACTTGTTTGTTCACAGAGAAAGTGATGGAAGAAGTTGTGTGAAGAATAATAAGGAAATCTTGAGAGAGAAGTTCAATTTCTGCCTTGTTTTTCACTTCTACACACTTGCAGCGTGAAGTGCGTGCCCTTGTTCGATTGCTGCTTTCTGAACATGCAAATTCAAGCACTTTGTTAGAAACATACTGACCCCTTCAATGTGTGATTTAATGTTTATGTATGTGTGTGCAAGAGAACCGAATGCTGTATGTGAGCTTGTCAAGGTTTTTGTGTGCACCAGGGCTCAAGCTGGATAAAGATTAAAGTTTATATACTGTAGTTTATGCTGCAACACCCGTCATTGCTCCCCAAAAAGAAGCACTCCCTTCAAACAGCAAAGAAATGTGACATTCATGATCATTCTCATGGGCTTTATCCTCTTTGGGAACCTTTGAAATTCAAACTAAAACTGGGTTAATCCCATATGTTTTCTGGAGAGTATCTTGATTGCTAAGCCAACCACAGTTGTATCCCCATATTGGACACAAGGGAAAATCAGCTGCGGGTCATACATCTAAAAAACACAAGTCTGTTTGGCAGCCAAAAACATCTTTCCCCGACTCTCTCTTTAAATAGCCTCAAAAAAACCAAAGCTCTTTTAAGCGAACTCCATTTGGACCATCTCACAAGGATGATTCGTTTCTGCCATTTTGGCATTCCACCCCGAACATGAGTGTATTACTAATTAACTGGTAGGTAATGTGAATTCAAACAGGGCCTGAAGTCCACTTTTCTCAGCAGGGAAGTGACACAGCCAACAATATAAACAAACAAAATGAGCTGCAATTACTTCAAACTGAGGGCGCTGCGGACAAAAATCAAACACATTACGCACACGTATTTTACCTGCTGCATCAGAGACCTTTACTGATGACTTTCACATTTATTTGTAGATTTATTTATTCATCTTTTTTGAGGAGAAGGGTGCATATATTGTGGGGGTGATTAAAGCGAGGCAGCTATACATGCATAATTAATGTGCTGAAGAATGCATATGTGCAGCATTATCTGCGTTCCCTTTAGTCTACAGCAGAAACAGAATACACCACTTTTCATTCACAGCTAATACTGTGTCTGCTCAATCAGCAATGTTAACGTGGGGTTCCTCTCTTGAGATGAACAAAAGAATAAACAACGTAAGGAAGGTCAAAACAGGGGGATGAAGGACATGTAGTAATCTATAGGCAATGTGCTGAGGGAGTACAAGAGAGCGTGAACATCACAGCGTGACTTAAAAAAACCTCCTGCAATCTGATTATCCTAAAATGGCATTTGCATACAAACTATGTGTAACATACGGTGTATTTTAGAGAAATTGTTACACCCTGCAGGTTTAGATTTTTTAGCATAGGAATAAAAACCTTTTAATTGAGTTTACTCTCGACCTTGGAAAAAGCAGTTCTCACAATATCATGTAATCAAAAGCTACCAAATTGCCTTTGTGAGTGACATTTTGTTAACTGCTGTTTTTCAAAGTTATGACTGAGCTTTAATGCTTTGGTTTTCTCTATGAATTATTTGATCTATAAAATAATAATAAAAATTACATAAAAATGCCCATCACATTTACCTGAAGGCCAAGACACTGTATTCAAAAGGCTTGTTTTGTCAAAAATCCAAAGGTGTTAGTTTTACTGTTGTAGAGGAGTAAGAAAACCAGAAAATAAATCAAATATTAAAATCTTTATTTAAAAAAAAAAGACTTAATTACTATTCTGTTGTAAAAAAAAAACTGACACAGATTATCTCTGTCAACTAATCAGCCTATTTTTTCAGCTCTATTGTAGAAGTGTTATAATTGCCTTATTGTACAATATTCATCATTACTACCTAAAGTATATCATCTTTGCTGCTGATACTCCTGAAATGGACGAACAGAAGAATCCTAAAGTTCAGAGCACAGAGATACAGTAGACAACAGGAGAAATGATGAAGGCTGGTTAGTAGTGTTAACGCCTCCTGAACCCTACTACAAAAATACTGGTATCTAACAAACTCAAAATCAGATATTTTATGTTGCAAATGCAAACTACATCTGTCTTAGTTGCTCTTAACCACACAGGCCTTATCCCTACAGCTTTCAACTGAGGTCAAATATAAAAGCGAGGAAACACAACATGGCCCCAGAGATGTGACTTTTCAGTTATTCCTCCACACAGAGAACAGACCTTTAATAACAGCAGATCAGAGGATAAGAACTCTGATTATGGATTTGATAATAGCAAAGATTTCATGTTCAATATCTTCAGAGCAGCTGCAAACCAAGCCCTCCAAGCCTCCAATCAAACCCCTGTGATGCTCTCAAAAGGGGAATCTCTGCCAATAGTGACTCACTGGAGGAGCCTCTTTAAGAGAAGAAAAGGAAAATGAAGGTTTCACTATTATACACAAGGACAAGTGTCTTGTGCCAAAACGCTGACAAGCAACACGCAGCAGAGGTGAGTTCAACTGCTGCAATTGGATTCGATGGAAATCTGGCTCTAACCTTCTAATCTTGTGGGAGTGCCCACTGTATTGATCACACATATTGATCACAAAACAGCAACATATTGAGCCAAGCTGAAACCACTCCATGGACGTGAGATAGGTGGTATTATCAGTGTGGACAGTTTTTTCATTTTTTAAATGTTTTTTTTTTCATTTACTGACGTGTTGGAAATATACATGAAATAAAATATATGAGCACCTTAGTTCTGCAGTGTTTTCTACCTTTGTGAAGATAAAACTTCTGTTGAGAGAGGTTCAATAGAGGTGTTGATTCAACTACCAAAGATTCATATAAACACTACTACTACTATAAACATTGGCTATTGATTGTTTAACATTCTGTAATGTGGCAGCATTTTTACCTGCCCATGTATATTTGCAGGTTTACATTTACAAAAATGTAAACCTGCCAATATTCAAAGTAATACACTAATATTGAGAAATACAATTATTCTCTTTCTTGCTTGAATCTAGAAGGGAAGAATTATATCACTCTCATATCCGTCTGTTAAATGTGAAGCAACAATCAGCAGCCAACTAGCTTAGCTTAGCTTAGCAAGGGAAACAACTAGCCTGTCTTAAGTCTGCTCATCATTGCCACTAAAGCTCACTAATGGTAATATATCATTTGTTTATTATTTACAAAAACTGTAGTGGATAAACCGAAATGACAATTAGTGGGTTTGTGAGAGGTGACATGCTCAACTGCTTGTTGCCTGGGTGCAGAGACTTCCTGAGGTCTTGTTGTTACCATGAGGTAACCAGGCAAATTTCCAGATTAGAGTGGTATTGATCTTTATCGCTAATAAATCACAGTTCACCAAATCCCAGGCTTGGTGTTTCAATCCCCAGTCCATATGTTGAAATATCAATAATAAGATTGTGCCTTTCACGTTTTTTCGCAGGTTTTGCAGATCCCATTGTTTCTCCTATGTGCTTGGAAGGGCAGTGTACTGTGCAACTGGATGCCACTAAGTCATACACACTGTGTTATTAGTCATTAGTAGGTACACTACAATATTATACACAAATTGTTACTTGTGAACATACCTGGGGCTGCACATGGCATAAGAATGAGAAAGAGAGGAATAAGAGTAAAGAAAGTACAAGAAGCCAGTGATGCTTAGTTCACTGATTCAGTGAAGTCTTCTGGGTTTTCTTACTTCTGCCTCAGATGCTCCAGGTTCATTCTCATTCTCATACACAGAAATCTGAGGATTAAAGATGCTAAAATGTTTTCATCTTTTGGGTCAAAGTGGAACAAAGGAGCTCTAAAAACACATTAGTGGAGCTTTCTGTATACATCCAATTACTGATTCCGTATGAAAACACCACTGACCTAAATACAGCAACGGATGCTACACCTACAATGTGCCCTCGGAAATAAAGAGCCCTTAACAAAGAGAATGGCGAATGAGGCCGCTTTGAAACACGGTGCAGCTCATGACTATCTTAATAGAGTCGTTCCTGGAAGTAAAAATGGAATCTACCTTTGAAACATCAATTGGAACTTGATACCTGTGAGGTTGTCATGGCATTTATTTAATTAGCAGGTAGTCACTCAGAGAAGCAGAAAGACATCAACATAATCTTTAGAAACTGTCTGCCATATTACAGGTTGTCACAGTGAGTCTTGTCACAATGTGAAACTCAGCATTAAACAAAAAGCCTGGGTTTCCTTTCATAACAAACACTCTTCCTACCAGCACATCAAAGACAGCATTTTACAATTCCTCTTGTTAAAAGGCCCACGATGAATCCTTTTTTATAAACAGTAAAAAGAAAAAAGCCCTGCTGCTGACACAGCTCATCCTCAATATGATGTTCCTAGACTAATAAAAGACATACAAAAGAAGACAGCATTGTTTAAAAAAAGGAGTACGGCTGTAGATCTCTGAAGTGCTAGCTACTTTGCTGCATATGAATTGATGTTTGATGCTAGAAGCAACTTAAAATAAGTCATCCAGTGAAACATATGTATAGGCTTCTATTCTCTGTAGAGAGCAAATGCACAAATGTATTTTTCATGTCTGCGTTTCATCTCGAGCAGCATAATGAACTGGCTAGCTTTCACTATGTTAGTTCATGTTCTCCAGCAATAAGATGGAAATTACAGTATATTCAACAAGACACTGGCCAGAGCTGTAATTTCCAAGCACTTTCAATGTTCAAAGACAAACTCTGAAAGCTGTCTTCAAAAATGTGTGGATTTATTTAGAGATGACGCGGGAGGGGCAAAAATATCAAATTATGTTTCTGCCTCAATCCATGTCTGCCAGCCTTTTAAAGGGGTAGAAGAAACAAGCTTCTTAGCTCTTTACTGTTGTACGTTGTCGATTCTGATCTGATTTCACAACAAGATGTCTTAACATGTGGTAGTGCTGATGGGAATGTCTTCCAAAGTAATGGATACAATGTCTTTTGTAATCCAAACCATAGTCGTTGAGATATTTGGACCAAAGTGGTGGACCGATCAACCGACATGGGGACATAGGGTCAGACTGCTACACTCCGGATCAAATGGAGCAAATTTGTTGTTTTTATAAGTGAGTACATTTCCTGTGTTTTCAGCAAAGTAATAATATCCTGACTCAAATGAAGTACTTTTTCCACAACTGCACTCTGGCTCCTCTACTACCAGCGTACATGGATAACAGAAAAGGGTCTAGTGGATGTGCTAAGTTGTCCAAAGCAGAATGAAATAGGTACAAACAAAAACAAAGAGAGGGTGGTTTTCAATATGACTCCCAATGAAGAACAACATCATGAGCTTATTATTTACAGTGGGAAAGACCAGGCTGAGAGACAAAAAAACAAAGACTCCCAAAGGCTTTTGGAGGAGCTGAGAATTTGAGTGTTCCCTCATTGCCTGATTTCAACAGTCCCTCCCTCTATCAACTCCCTCATCGCTCACTTTCCCCTATGATGACACGCTGGAGTAATTAGCACTGAAGTTGAGAAGGTGTTAATCCTGGATGTGGGACCCCCAAGATCCAATCCAAACAGAACAGCCCATTATTGGCGTGATAGAGTAAGTTACGAGGTCAGTGACTCACAGTGAAATAACGGTAATAGGAGACTTCTCAGGGTGGGTTAGTGAGATTTGCTTGTGTCCTGTTCCCATCCGGTGGGAGCAACAGTGGGAAAGCCAATTCCCATCTTGTCTTGCACAGATTTGGGCATTATGTCTCAGAGCTATGGGGATTTCATCATGGAGGATTTGTGGATTAACAGAAACTTATCACACATGCCGGGTCACCTAGCAGCCATTTGTGGGGGAGACGGGGTTTCAACGAATATGGATTTTTACCAATGCTAGCGGCACGGCTCTATGGATGGCAATGTCGATCAGTCGGTCGGGATTGGTGGGTTAGATTGCCATGGACTTTTGTGCTGACATTCAGGGATGAATCCTACTGACTTTGGTGATCCCTTTCCTTTTCCCCTACGGCCATCATAAGATTGACATTTATGGTGAATGAAATGTCTCAAATACTATTGGATAGATTGCCCTGGGATTTAGTACTGATGTTCCCCTCAGGAAGAATTGTAATAACTTCGGGTAATGCTCTGACGTTTCATCTAGTGCCATCTTCAGGTTGAAATTCAGGTAAAAAAAAAAACATTTTTCAAATATTTTGGTTCATGAAGAAATAGAAAACTGATAGCATTCCCCATTGGCTTTAGGCTAATGAGCACATGCTTGTTAGCATGCTTGCTCACATTAACATTTAGCTCAAAGACCCAATCCCAAAATTTCTTTGCATTCACATTAAACCAAGATCTCCAATGGATTTTAAGATTTTGCATGATTATTTGTTTGAAGATACTTATATTTATGGGCTTCTTTCCCCGTTTCATACTACAGTCCTCCAGTTCGCAAAGCATTCTGGGAATTTTTCTTCTACCACTCTGTTTGGAGGGTCAGATCATAGTTACAGAAACTGAAAAATCAGTTCAGAATTAAGCGAGTTAGAAGAGAGGCAAGTCTGTAGTTAAGTCTGCATCTCTCAGTATTGTTAACTAGCAAATGGGACACCACACACAACAGAGGGGTAGGGCCAAGTGAAGGCCCATGTACAGCTTTTAAACCCTTGGGTTGGCTTTTAGACAATGAATTTATCCAAAGATCTATAACAGGCTAATACATTCAAAACTATATTTATTGAATATATATTCATTTGATACCAAAAACACAAAGAGCAAAACATTCTGTATTTGTCAGGATTTTGTAAAACACGCGAGGAAGGAAATTTAAGTAGTTAAGTAGGGGCAACCCCACAACACACATGCACACGTACACATATTGAGATCAAGAGGTCCCAAATTGCTGTGGGCAAAGGACAACCAACCTCTGCCTCAAAGGTCTTTCTTTACAAAGGTGTTCACTCTATATAATACTCTCTCAGCAGCTTCTATTCCCTCCATCAAAAACTACCACAATATAAAGGCTGATGGCTTAAGAGCACGGCTAGACTCCAGTCAAGAACGTCTCACAGTAAATACACTGACACAGAGGTGTGATGACCTTTCTGTTGTGAAATTATTGATGAGGGGCGACATTGTGAATCAGCCCGCTGTGCAACTGTGGATTATATTGTTGCATCAGTCCACTGTCCTTACTCTCATAGCGAAAACCTAATATATCTTGAGATGGGCGCTTCGTCAAAGGAAAAGACAAAAACAAGCAACCGCTGCTCTAAAGAATTTATATGTTCACCAGCTCTTTTGTGCACGCCAAAATACTCCATATTTCTTCTGATATACCTCTGGCCTCTAATTCATTTTAAACGTGAGAACTGACAATTGCATGCTTGCCCCCCCCTCGCAAATCCAATATCTGCTTTCATTCTGTGTTCTAGCATCAATATCAGCCGCTTGCTGTTCAGATATGTTGTAAAAGCATTGACTCTATGTTCCATTCCTACTCTTTCTAATCTATTCATTATTAATTTCTTCCTCTCTTTGCTCCACAAAATTTCTGAGAAAATTGTCTATCCCACAAAAATATCGGTGTTTTACCGAGAGAATGACACATTCAATCACTGCAGTAAATGGATGAGAGAGGTAGGTAACTGTCTTTGCACCTGTCTCTGTGTCTCTTCTGGTTCGCTGGCGGCTGATGCAGATCGGGAGGGGATGCTCCCACCCTCATCTATCCCATCTATGACTGACTGCTGTCTATCTATCTATCTATCAGGTGGTGGTCTCCAGCTCTGTTGCTGTCTACCACCCAGATTCCTCAAACGTTCACAATACACCTCTCACACATTTTTCTTTCTTTCCCCTCTCTCTCATCACCCAGTCATGACATCTGGGATTACTCAGAGCATTATTCCATGTGTGCATGTTAGTTTCTCAGATTATCACACAGCAGTAAACATTTCTGAGCCGCGCATGCCGCTGGTTTGTATGTTGTGTGTTGTGCTGCCGTCTCATAATATCGGCTTATCTATTATATCTGTGATCCTGTCATCCTCGGGGCAGAGCGACACGTGGTGAGCTGGAAGAAGCTAAATCACACTGATGGCTATAATGACCAATGATGCTTAACAGAGGGAGACGTTTCTAACTGTGTCTGTCATTCCCTCGTGGCCAACAAATCAATGCCAGCCTGGCCTCAAAATGTCAGGCGACAGCCACCCCAAGGGTTTGAAAGACAGACCAGGGTGAGGTTATTTCCTAAATGGTTTTAGCAGAAAGCGGTTGTTTTAACCCAGATGGCAGCCATACGTCAGTGCTCTACCACAGACCTGAGGACGGGTGCTGAGTTACATTTTAGGAAACTGTTCTGAAAGGTGGGCTACGCACCTGAGAGGCCAAAGGGAGTGTGCATGAATTTCTAAGTGTTTCAATGTGCTCAGGGCAGATTTTATTCTCCTCTCTGCCAGTTTGTTTAGACAATACAGACGTTCTAATCTTTCTAATTAATTCTGTCTGATGCTGCTGTTTGACCAGATAATATCCACAAATCTAATCCAGGTCATTTGGTTCTGTCTCTAATTATTTATTGAGCCTCTACCCAGAAAATAGATCAGACCCTCAGAAAACCAGTTGATATGCAGAAGAGAGACAAAAAGAGACAGACCCACAGAGCGATTCATCAAAGATTTGTAAACACAGCCTGCTTAATTCTTGCCCTTATGGGACTTCTCTTAGTTTTGCTTTTAGATTTTTTGAAAGCTAATGAGCAGACAGCCAATTCAAATACTGATCACCTGATTTTAACTTTGCAGATTCTTTCATCATTTAATTACAGCGACATTTATACAGAGGAACATATTTTAATACTGCTTTAAACAGGAAATGTGTTAATATTCTAAGATTCACTCAAGAAGCCATCAATCAACCTTTTGATCATTTCAAGTATTCTTTCTGATCTTAAAAAAACAGGGACAAACAAAACCTTTTCTTTCAAGCTTTGAGCAAGAGGAGCTGAACAAAATGTCAGCATTTCACACACACAAATTCACACTTGATCATTTGCTACAATGGCATATATTTGGTAAACAGCCTTTGTTTCTCTTGTGCTACACCAAACACAACTCTATGCTTACCGGGGGAAGTGTGATTAAATCTACCTGTTAACTTGTACAGTGCTTCCACTTGTTGAATTCTTCTTAAAATAATACTCTAGTAGTGGAATATCACTGGCTTCAAGTGCAGGATATACTTAACATAACACCTCCAAATCTCTGCAGAGATAACCCTTACTGTCTGATGCATCATTTAATTCAGGAACTGCTAACACTGCTTAGTTTTTAACTCTATCCAGGTAGCCGATTGCAGCTGATTGCTGCTGTGCTTAGAAGTACTCTGACACTGGAGGACTCAAATATGGAGTTTTTGGGGGTGGAGACTTTGGTTGATTTAGGCAGCACTCAGGCTAGCTTTGGGCAAGTGTCAACCCATGGCATCGGCCCAAGTTTGGGTGATTTTGGCAGGGCACTCATCACAAATCTGGTTAAAGTCAAGCAACCAGTCGTGTCGGATTCAGCCCACTGTTGAACCAGTCCGTTCAGGCAAAATAGATACCTTCCAACCGCTTTACACTTAACATACATCCTGAGCTGCATATTACTCCCAGGCATCTTGTTTTCCCTGGTGATGAATACCTGCTGTTCCTCTAATGTGTAAATTCATCTTTCACTACTTAATTTCGTTAACATTTGGCCAACGTGACTGTCAGTAGCAAGCGGAAAGCGAACAGCTGTGTTCTGTGTCAAAGTCCAACATTTTCCCATTCAATCACCTCTACCTTCTTTCTCTGTGGACTCTATACCGAGTCACACTATGTCATAATTGTTATAGCCACTAGAGGGATTTGTCACTTATACGTAAATATATGTAATTTGGGGGAATTTGCTGAAATAACAGATGCTGTCTTTTATTTTGGGCAGGGGGTAAGTCTGAAGTTAAGAGCCCCAGTCATCATACTACTCATAAACCATGTGTTTTTGATACTGTTTTTGCTGTACTATGAATATTACATTGTCACTGTTTTACACTACATTAATCTTTCTTGAATGGCATGTTAGACCAATCCACCTCATAAACATTTACATTTAGCATGCAAACTAGAACATAAACAAATTCAACAGAATATTCCTGGGGCTAGTTTGTCTATCGACAGCTCCTGTTATCCCAAACTCCATATAAAAACAGAAAAATCTGTAGAATTTCTGAATTGAAAAAATGCTTTGCTATAGCTATTTACTCCGAAATAAACCAATCCAAACAATGTTGTCAGAGAACTGAGGGAGAGTCTGCCTCAAGGAAAACCTCTCTAGCTTCTTTCTGCTTCACAAACTACAGCATCCTAAAGCCATTGCAGCTCGGTCTCCACCGAGGTGGAGGGAGGCCATGACAAACATTTCAGAAAGAAGCTGAAGTCAATATCCTGCTGACATCAAAGAGGTGGTATGTACTGCCCTATTTCAATACTCACGCAACCCCTTAAAACTATTTTTACTCCGTGCTTTCATATATCAGCTAACCCTCTGAGTGAGAGCTCTAATGACCCCACATTGAGATGATGTGTGCGGTAAACATGGGTAATTTTCATTGAAGCTTTGCTGTAATTTGTGAGGTACTATTAATGATGCACCCTCAGGCTTCACGTTTGTTAGCACAAAATCAGCAACAATGAGCAGTACATGCATGTTTTAAGAAAGAGAGCGATTCTGCATTGCATTTAAATTTTGCTGGCTGAAATTCATTGACGATATGACTCAAACTTCTATTTTTACCATTAATGTGGACATTTCTTAACTTTACCTCCTCAGGACTTGTGAGCACTGAGCTCCTATGGTACCCTCTCACATTGTGATGATGACATGCAATAGTGTTTTAGAAGTACACTCTACAGAGTCTCTGTCTGTATGCACTGGAGTCAACTGAGGTTAAGAGATGAGTTATTTAGAGTCTTCTCTATAATCTATGATTGGTGCGTGCCTGCCAACTTGTCAAAATCTACAGAAAACAGTTTGACAGTCCAACACATGTAAAACTTAAAATATAGAGTTGAGGGGGGCTGTTTTTATCTTTGCCACGTACCACATACAAACAATCTTTATCCTGGCACACACTCTGCATCTCACACACACACACACACACACACACACACACACACACAATACGCAGTTATTACTGGCTTTTTCATTCAGAAGATAAAAGTTTAGCTTCATAAAACAAACATCCTGTTTGGTTTATATTTACAGCCTAAAGATGACGCTCTATCCTCCTGGATGTTAAACTCATCTGTCCACACTTCCTTTTATTGTTCAATCTGAGCAGAAAGATGGATCTAAACAAACAAACTCTTTCCCCTTCTACATTTCCCCAATGTGAGAGAAGAGCTGCATGAGAAGAGAAATGTCAAAAAATGGTTGTATTTAAGTGTCCCATCAAGTACATCTATAAAAACGATGAGATTAGTTCTTTTACATATTAGTATGCCGGTGAACTACAACAAGATAACCCTCTTATAAAAGGTACTTACACTGCACGAACATACATGAAATCAACTCCAAACATGCTCAGTTGACCAAGACTGGGGCTCAACATCTGCAGCATTATGTGAAAACAAGCCAAGTCACTAAAGACAGACATCATACCAGCTATGTTACCTACTCACCCTCCTGTATACTGTGAACCATGCTGTCCGCATTTTTTGTTGCCGTGGACAGGCACCAGACGCGGAGAGCGAAGATCAGAAAGGCAAAGTTCTTCCGCCGCCTCCAGGTTCTCATGATGCCCGGGCTCGGTGGGGGTGAAGCCGGGGAGGGGGAGAAAGCGCTCCGGTCAAACTGCGTTATTAATGCAGCACGACCAGACACTTCACACAGGGGACAGGATGGAGGATACAGGTCAAAGCAGTTCACAGAGATGTATAGTGGGTTTAAGATGGGGGGCTAAGAGGGACAAAAAAAAAAAAAAAAAAAAAAGCTTCACCACCAAGAGTCCAAGATGCGGCAGGCTGTCATTTAAAAAAAGAAGCTGTCAAAAACTTTTCCTTCCTACCCCAGACGTTTGGCGGGCAACTGTCTGGGGGAAAAACGTTCAAACACATGTGTTAGCTAAAGGGTTTTTTGTGTGTGTGTGTGTGTGTGTGTGGAGGTGTTGCCCATGTGATAGGGTTATGGCAAGGAGCGGTAGAAAAGCCAGAATGAGAGAGAGGATGTTGGAGAGTAGTGAAGCGGACCTACCATCCCCTCTCGTACCGGAGCAGCCACACTTCGCCATGTGCGCCTCACACTCCGCTGGGTCCTAAAGCCGGACAGATATTGACAAATCCAATTAGCTAGTTGCCAAATCCAATCTTTTACCCATTTACCCACCTAATGCGTGTTAGGGAGACGGAATAGCTATTCCATATCGAAAGCTCAAGTCTAAATCTACACCAAGAATCAGTGAAGGTGTGTTATTATCTGCCCCCCTGCCACAGCTAGCAGAACATAGCTAACGTTACTTACCATAATGTTACATCAACAGGGGAAGAAGACAACGGTCAGCTAACTGTAGTCAGCTAACAAAAAAAAAATAAAAATAAAAAAATAAAAAATGTGTTGTGCAGAGAAATAATATTTAATTATATATGTTATTATTATACATTAGGCGTTACTATATATATATATATATTAATTTTCAACTTACAATTACATTATATTTATATATATATAAATTGTGTATATACATGTATACATATATAAATATATACAAAACAATCACAAAATATCTTAGCAGGAGAGATGTCTGCAAGGCTGTTTAAAAGATAAAATTACAGACATTTTGTAGTACAACACAAAACATATATTTATTTATGTTTGGTAGAAGGTGAGAATTCAGGCATTGTGTGATGCTGTGTTTTCCCAAGAAGCACAATCATTTTAGTAAATAATGGATTTGAGTGTTGTTAGACTCCACATTCAAAAATGACACCATAAATTGTAGAGAAGAAACAAAACATTATACATTTTCCCAGAAGGTACACGTTATTCATGAACATTTGTTGTTGTTGTTGTTGTTGTTATTGTTGTTGTGTAAATGAATTGTATAGACCAGTCTTTTCTCCAGTCTTTTACTTGTGCTGGAAAATATAGTATGGAACACTATGGTAAATTGTGTGGAATGAAATCTATGAATGTACGCTGATGGGATTACAAGTTCACATTTAAAAGAATGTTAAGCTTTTAAACCTGTTGATTCCTAGTTCCCACAACGTTCATTGTCACGAGTAAGGTTTGTAATGTTGCAGTGAAATAAAAGCACTTAATAATTCAGTTTCCGTGTGAATATTATATATTTTAAATAGTATTCAGCGATGAAAATAGTGAGTCACCCCTCATTTTGCTATACCCCTGGGATGAGATCGTCTCTTCCTTTTCTCTATCTCTGTCCACACACACACACACACACACACACACACACACACACACACAAACTGTCATCACCATGGCCCCATCTGTGTTTTGCGCTGGCTACCTGGTCTGGTTTAGTCTAATCTTTTTTAGTATGTGTACGCTGCGGGCAAAAAAGTCACAGATGTCTCTGCGCAGGCATCGGTTCACTCCACTAAGGCTTCAAACTGCAAAGAAAAGGAAAAATTGCAGTGCTTTGCCTGAGCTGACATTGGTTTAGTTTTGTCCCTAAAATCCCACAGTGTCCTGGTGTGTCTGTGTATCATCACCCTAAAAAACAGATATTTTTTTGTTGTTGTAACTATTGAATTGGTTCTCTTTTGCCTGTGTTTTTGAGTGACCTCCTGTTGCTAATTTCAAGGCCTGCATACAATAAATATTGTAGACTGAAATTGGCAAGGCTATTTGTATCGATGTTACAATCACAATCCTAGAAAACAGAGCCGCTGCTAGAAAGAGATGTCCATAAGGCCAAGATATTCTGATGAGTGGCAGTAAAATGACTAAACAGATACAGTCAGTGGCACTGCTTCAATAGACACAATTAGCCCTGTAAAGTCAGCTAGTGTTCTCCTTTTCTATGCCAGGCATATCAGCGCTACCCTCAGGGCATCTGAGTCATTCAAGGCCATTGGGAAGCCAGTCGGGGGGGCCTCAGAGCACATAGTCCACATTATGCGGAGATAGCAATGTGACATACAGACACATGATGCCTCAGAGAGAGAGAGGCTGACTGACAGGAGCCCTTCTCCTCATAAACAACTGCCTGTCAGTCTCTGCTCATCATCTGGAACCAGCCTACATGGCAGGAGAGCAATTCTCCCATGTGGATTACTCTTTAAAAATGGCCTTGCTGGCATCAGTAAAGTCAGTGTATAACAATACCGTTTACTACATGCAGTATGTTGCTTGCTGGATCCAAGAACCTTGCAGTACATGGCAGCTGGTCCATCATTTTCATACTGGAGGAGAATGAACAGCAGACTAAAATTCACCCTGTAGTCAACATTTAACCTAACATTTTGTTTGGGATTTAAAACACTGTCAGTATTTACTCTGCTCACCAAAGGTCTGCCACAACAGTATGTATTTATACAGTGAGTTTGTCTGAGACCTGTGGCACATGTCCTTCCCCTGTTCCCTCCTCATCCCAACAGGCTCTGTTTAAATGCCACAGAGATGTCAGTCACCTTTATGGGCTATATGTGGACTGCGGTCCCAGGCAGTTCTCAGAAGTCTCCTCTCTTATTACAATGTCATCTCTGGTTTAGAGCTCTGTGACAAAGGCCCCTTTCATAGGCGCTGTGTGTCTCCTGAGTTCGATTAGCTTGGAATTCCACTGTTCCGGATGGGAGGCTACAGTGGCCTCAAGGCAGACGCGAAGCCAATGACGAAACATGGTTCTCCCCTCTCCCACTTTATAAACACCTATAGTACTGTACCAATGACAGAATCAAGGTGCTTTGCTCAGAGCACTGAGACTCAATTTCCTGGAAAATGACACTATTTCTACAGTGAATGTCCTTGAAAAAACTTTTATTTCATTTTGAGGTACATTAGAGGAAAATGAGATTGTAAAGAATCAAACCATTAGGAAATAAATTAATACAATTATGTGATTAATCTGTATTTAATCACTGGGTGAAGACAGATTACAATTTAAATCCTTTAATATTTGAACTGCCAAACCATTCTCACTTTTTTTATTATAAGTGTGTTGGTGGTGGGTGAGAAGGTTGGGCTTTGTCAGTGTGTGCACACAAACAAACTTAATAACATACGCCTTGAGCATAATATACAATTTTCATCTACAGAAAACTTATACAGTATAATTTGCAAAAACAAAATAGCTTATTTTGCCATAGTATGCCATTGGCATAAGCAGAAATATCTAAATAGTTGTTATGTGTCAATCAAATTATACATATATAAATACTGGTGAAAAATAAAGAAATTTGCTTTTAATGTGTCTTCCTGTCACCCTGCAAAAGCTTATTGACAATGTCAGCAAAATCAAATTTTTTTGTTTACTGTTGCATTTTGTTGCACTGTAAAGCAGTCAGGATACAATGAGCAAACAGGATTTTTTTTTAAAGAAATAGAAGAAAATGAATACATATGCACAGTTATGGCAATGATTTGCAAAGAAGATTAACTGAATTAAACACACAGTCATGTTTAATATACATGGAGAGAACTGAAGAGCCTGAACGGTTACTGAATTAACCCCATTTGCCTCTCATTGTCTTCTTTATCTTTGCAGGATCTGGTCCAGAAGTCTCTGCAAAACAAGAAAAACAACAACGATACTGAAAACTTCACCACAAAAAACAGATCAAAAACACATTTATCTGCACTTAGACCTCCCCTCCCTGATTCTCTTAAGAGCAGCTCTGCATCACACAGAAGCAACTCCCACTGCTAAATTGGCTTTCACTTCCATCAGCCTCACCCCTGAGGTATCCAAGCCCAGGTAGGGGGAATAATTCTAGCTTGCTATCTGACCAAACACCCCGCTATGCAATCACCTTCCTCTTACAGTACTACCCAACAGCTGGAATCTAATTTCAGCCAGCATTCAAGAACACCCACCCTGTAGCCTGCACTATCAGACCCCACTGTGACTCTTCGCTGCGCTCTACCTTTCTGTGTGTGTTGGAGACTTTCTGACAAAAATGAGGCCTCTAAAGCACACACGACTCAGTGTTTATCGGGGAGGAACACACTCTTTTTCTCCCAATCTCACTGTGGTTGAGCCTGGCTAATAGCTTCATTTGAGAGGTGGCAAGGTCACACTGGCACGGTAGCAGCCACGCCTGCTCCATTTCCCCAAGAAATAAAATATTTTCTTGCAGAGACATTTGAGGTCACACTATGCGTTATAGTTGCTAGCTGCGTCAGTAAACCACACAACGCTGATTTACTGTAGATTCACTGTTTTCTTAAAAAATTAAATTGTCGAAGGCCTGAGGCAGAACAAGAATCATCTTGAGATCATGTTGAATAAAATTTTGGAAAGAACACACATACACACACACACACACACACACACACACACACACACACACACACACACACACACACACTATCTATCTGAAGACACCATCATTGTGTAATTACCTGCAAGAGTCTGGAGACAACTCTTCACATTTTTCACATCTCACCTGACTGACAGGGAATTCATTGTTGTGGTTAGGTTATAATGGGCGAGTGAGTGATGTCTCACTAGAGGTGAAGCTGAATGGATCTGTCTGACACTGCATGTCCTAAATATATCATTCATTCATGTCCCTCACTGTTGGAGGACGTAGACGCTGCTTGTTGAATCAGGTCTTATGCATCATGTCAGTAGGTTGGTTTCTACAGTGCTGAAAGCCACAATCAGGCTGTGGTATAGAGAGTGAAACAGGCTTGTGATGAGGTAAGAGTCTATGTTTGGAATTAAAGTTCTTTAGAGTTTCCTGGTCTGATTTTGAAGAAAACACCCATCTTTGAAAAGTATCAGATTTCACATAAAATATGAGGAACACGAATGCACCTAAATGTTAAATGCCAATATATTTATTAGGGCGATAGATGTGATAAATGACAGAGGATCTGGGTTTAGCAGTCAAACAGTGACCTCTGCTGGACAATGGTCAAACCATCTTTCATTTTATCCCCATGAATGATGCTTACATACACAAACTCCCCTTTGAATTACACTTAAATTAGACATAATGAGTATGCGTCATCTATATTTAATTGAATTGCAATAACTGAAAAAATTAAGAGCTAGGGAAAAACACCAAAATAAATCAAAATATGCACTGTATTTTTGTTGTGCTAAGTATATTGGTGTGGATATTTGTGTTTAGATTTTCCTTTTTTAGTTTTTTATAACTTCATATCATATCATATCATTTTTGTCGATCTATAAATAAATCCATTCAATTACACAAACAAACAGATATATTGTTGCCATAAAATATACTGTGCAGACACCTGTTTTGAACATTTCTTATCCCCACCAAAAATTATAAGATGGCTATTGTTGGCCTAGTTTAGTGGAAGTTGAATTGTCCCAGAGGACTGTATTATTGTTTTTCAACACTAAAAAGCAAGTAAAAGTAATAAAATGTTGTACCTAACCACTGCCCACCTCCTGGGTGACAAATGAATGTGAGGAGACCACAGTGACTCCAAAAAAAAACCTCCTCTTCAACACAATTTCTTGCAAAAAGCATTCAAATTTTAAAATGAGACCCTAGTCCAGTATTAAACAGCATGAGATGCTTTCAATACACAACGCTTAGTTAAAGCACAGTGTTATAAATTGATTGTTTTTATGTTTGGGATTTTAAGCTTCTTTTGTTGCAAGGTTATTTTTGGAATATAATTGTTCCCTGTTCTACTGAATAAGTAATCAGTGTTTTGAACTGATTTTGTACTAAAAATAGGTCCCATCTACCTTTTTAAAGACTTCCGCGCGCAGTCTGTTGGTCTGTGATACAGCCCTCTTTTTCTCCTCCTCCTTTTTCTTTGTCACCTCCGGCAGCTTGTTGTAAATCCTACAGACACAAAAAAGGCAAAATTCATACAGGGCAGGGGAATATGGTATCAGAAGTCTGAGGGTGGCTGAGCTATGCCAACAGATTGGCATAGCTACTAGAGACAAGGTATTATCTAGTGAGACCACAGCCGGCAAAAACCTGGATCCACTGATAAACAGGTCTCACACAGACTCATTTTTCACTCCCACAACTACAGCCAATTTGTTAAGAGATCCTCCAAGTCAGATAGTGTCGCTTTTGAAAAAAATTACAATGGGCGGCCATCATCTGATCAGGTGTGCCTTTCCAGATAAGGCAAGAAAAAAAGGAAGAGATAAGGTATACACAGGGTAGCTCATATCTCCTGTCAAGACATTTGGACATCAAACATCTATTGTATCCATACAGTATGTGGGTGTGTGAACGCACATCGTGTTTGTGCAAAAACCCACATGCATGGCAGATATGACAAACAAGCTTGATGGATTGTGCTGAATAATAACCAAAGAGCGAGGAGAGACAGAGTGACATCGTCTGGGAAACTCACCGTCTGGACCTCAGCTGCATCTCTCTGCCTGATATAGACCTCTCTCTTGGCTTGAAAAGGTTATCTAGGACACACACACATACACACAAACACACAGACAAATATGCACATACACACACACAAACACATATGAATAACAAATAGGAATTAATATGTAAATTAATCTAGAATATGTTAATGAACACTGAGGGCTGTGTGTGATCTCTCTTTTTCAGACAGTTGCACATTTGAGTATTGACACACCTACACTTGCACACACACACACACACACACACACACACACACACACACACACACACACACACACACACATATACACACACATATACACACACAAACACACACACACACACACACACACACACACACACACACACACACACATACACAAATGCATGGACACATATCAAAGACACAAATACACACACACACACACACACACACACACACACACACACACACACACACACACACACACACACACACACACACACACACACACACACACACACACACACACACACACACACACACACACACACACACACACATACACAAATGCATGGACACATATCAAAGACACAAATACACACATACCATACATAGCCATATCCAGTCCTATTAAGTCTGACTATTCAGCTCAACAGCACCAAGACTCTTTTGAGAAGATTCTTTTGTTCATAATTAGACTTTAGGCTTCAGTCAGACACCAGTGTGAGCTATTCAAGGCTCCTAATTCCATGACTCCCCCATGACTGTCCAAAACCAAGTAAGAGCCCTTCATTTACCTGAAGAATCGTGCCTCCCGACGTTATTAATGTTTTACTACAGGGTTGAGCAGTCAAATGTCAGCTACAGTTGGCTTTGCTGCAAAGAAATATTGCTGTAAACAATCTTCTGTGATTAATGTATGAAAAAAAGTGTTCATGCTGGTATAATCAGAAAGCGTTCCGAGATCACCAAACCTCTGTAGAGAATCCTTCAAATTCCCTGTTTAGCTTTTAAAATCCCATATTTTCACAAAGCAGACAAAGAATCAAACTGCTGAGAGAAATGTTGGATGTGGTGTGTGCTCAGCTGAACAAAGCCTTGTCAGAGTTTGTAAGTCTGACAGCTTCAGATGAGCAAGACTCTGACAGTGTTTACACTGAATATATAATAGCATTTCCTGCACAGAAATCATAATCTGCACCTTTATGAATGTCAAACGATAAATAACAAGTAATGATGCAAAAATGTACTTGTGGATCTTTTAATATTTACTTACTTGGTTGTTTTCTCTGAAACATCTTTACTGGCAGCCATAGAATTACAGGCAATTTTTATACATTGCTGGATAACATTTTTGACAATTGCTGGTTTAACCTAGGCATTTTGCATATAAATAGGGTTTTCATAACCGGTATTTTGCTATTTACGTCATGTCTGGGTCTCAAGTCTTCATTTAGTTGTGTCTCTGTGCTATGCTTGATTTCATTTTATCTGTATTTGTGAATTTATGTGTATGATGTTGTCTTTTTCCTTTTTCATGTGTGGTAAAAAAAAAAAACCTGAAACAAATTGAAAAGAAAACATCCAAGGGATTATTATATTCTAGATGTTCTCATCTTGAGTTTATTCCCTGCATACAGAGGTTTAAGAGAAAAATGCTTCAGCTGATCTGCAATACTAGATAATGGCCACCAGAGAGCAAAGTTGGATAATTGCCACTACACTATAAGACGAATAAAAAATAAAATCCCCCCCTTTCCCCCCAGAACAGCTGAGGTTGTTGAGGTTAACATGGCTTATTCGAGAGAAACAGTCTATAGTCCATGTTCATGTTCAGTATGTGTGAGGTTTTACTTCTTATACCTTATACCAGGAGCTTTCATCCCAACGATCCAATGATTTGATGAATGTGTATGTCCCTGCAGAAGTGATGTAACAACGGCTCACAGATGGTAAAAGATCGATGTTGAAGATGGGGGCCTGCTTTGGACTGACTCCCAGGAGGCTATCTCAACGTGCTAGACTGTGAATTGCTTGCTGTCACGACTAACATGGATATCACACTTCCACAATGCCCAGTATCTTTTATCATATAACTTAGAGCTGTTTGTATGCTGCTGGTGGTCTGACAGCACAACTGAAACCTTTTTGGTTGGTAGTCCATTGGCCAGTGAGATGACATTGTGTTTTCCTTATTGGGGTGCTTTTCCAGGGTTCAGGCAGAGATATTCAGCTGCACTTACCACTAAGTGGATCAGGTGTGGTGCAGTTCCTCTTTTGTTTGTAGTTACTCTCCCTAAGGCCTTGCACCAGGTCTGGATTGGAGTCCTGAAGCGTTCTCCTTCTCAGAGCCCTCTGCTCCAGCCTCCTCAACCGACCCTGAGATCGGCTGATGAAGTCTGGCCTGAAGAGCTCCAAAGCCTCCTGGGGTGGGGAGAGGGATATATACAGTAAGCTGCTTGTTGGTAGGACGAATGCAGAACAACCCATAGACACTAATCCTTGTGGAAAGAAAAAAATCTTCATTGGGTTAGAATATCCTTAATCTATTCCTTAACCTTCGAGAATCCTCTTCACAGCCTTGTAATAGCTAGGAGGTGTAGGCAACATGGTAATATTATGCTCAGCTTTAGAGGGGATAAAGGTAAGAGAGCTTTACTCACAGGGGGAATCTGAATCCTTTTGAAAGCCTCACAAACCTCACTGGATCTTTACCCCTCACTGCCTGAGATAAAATGTTTTACATGGGATAAGTGGGTAGAACAAAAAACTGAAAAAAAAAATAATAATAAAATAAAAAAAGGAAGCCGGAAAGAAAAAAAAGAAAATTTGTGTAATTATTAAAGATTTTCTTTCATTCAACCCCCTCTAGGCAGAGGCTGTGACAAACACCAACTAAAGCAAAAATGTCTCCAAGTGTAAAAATCACCCCTCAAGAGATGCTGCTGTTGTGATAATGTTTATTTCAAGAGTAAACATATTGAGATTCTTTGTGTGGGAAACCTTAACTGAAAAAGTCTAATATATAAATATATAAAAGGTTTTTAAGGTCCCATATACAATGAACTTCCTTATACATATCTTATAATAAAACAGTTGCAGTTGTTCTTTATAAGTATAATACTAAACAGCTTTTCATGGCAGTTTCTTGACTCCATAATTTACCTTTAGGTTGTCAGTCGGTTCTGTACTTTGTGGAACCATTCTTTGTGGTATTTGCATCCTCAGTCGCTTCACTGATTCTTTGATAGTTCTTAACTTTGATGGATCAAAAGCAGTAGCAGTGGGGGCTTGCATAATTGTTTTATATGAACCTGCAGGAAATATAATGTAATATCTAAAATATTATCAGTAGGAATAATGAACTACTTGTGATATTGTATCGAGCCTTAGCACATTGCTAATTCTTAGCACAACATCCATTTAAAGGGTGACTCTGATTTTACACATCAAAATCTGTTTAGGTTTAGGTCTTGGGGAGAACTACTGCACATGTGAAAAATTACGTAAAAAGCCTTTGTCGTGCCAGAGGGAGCGGGACAAAATCTAATATATTGCCTCAAGTGATGTCACTTGAGTCAGTATCTTAAAAAAAAAAAAAAAGATCTCTGTAGTCTGCTCCTCATCTCTGCATGAGCATGACGTGCAATGCTAAATCAATAGAAATTCTATGGAACTTTCAGTCATATCTTGTGTCCTCAGTTTGCTCAGTTGTCAGGGAGACCATCTCTAAAGAACCTCCCCCACATATATGCTCACTTGTTATACCCGTCACATGATAACAACTGATCTATTTCCATGACAATTTAGCAAAGAAAATCTGTTGATGAAGGCCCAGAGATGTGGCTAAAAGCTACAGAAAAATTCCAGTAAGTGACTTTCAACCCTAAGGTTAGATTTACTTCGGGATCCTTTTGCTTGATCCTATTGTGTAGGGGATATAAAATATGAGTAATGATTGAGAAAAGATCGCCAACAAAAATATGAACTGAAATGTGGCTCCTACTTTGAGGCTGAGAGTCTTGGTTTCGCCCTCCAGAGAATCTGCCTTCAGTCGGGAACAGGTTTTGTCCAAAGCAGAGACTTTTTGAGGCTCCGTGGAGCAGTTATGGTCTTGTCGTTCCTCTTTCTTGTCGCTGTCTGCTCGCTTGCTCCATCTTCTAGAGTCCACTTGAGAAACACAGAACGAAGAGATATCACTGGGAAATTTGATTGCAAAGAAAAAATAAATTTCACAGGGATATATATATATATATATTAATTTGAAGAAGGTGTGTTTTATCTTTGTTGTTTGTTATGTACTATGTGGTGTTGATACAGAAGATGTAATCCAGATGACTGTATTCTTCCCCTTTGAGTTATAGCACAATTTTCACAATTCTCCAAGTTCCATCTAAGCTTTTATGATCTGGAGAAGCGGGAAAATGAACAGACCTCAAACTGACCCTATAACACGCACCCATACGCCCACACACACACACACACACACACACACACACACACACACACACACACACACACACACACACTACCCCCACAACTCATAGGGAGAAAAAAACCCAGAGGGAACATGAGTGTGGCCTATGAATAATGTATAAGATGACAGTGCATCCATTCTGCACCCGTAACCCCATTCCTCTACCTTCTGTGGAATATATATCTCCACTGAATAACCTGCCATGACCACGTGGCATGTAGACAGAGCACCATCACCTGCTCCAGGAAGCCCACACAAAAATGTAATGTTGCCATGCTGGGCAAGCTATTGCCACAGGATATGTCTTGCCCTTTAGGCATCGCAATAAATGAAGTGCCCAGTGAAAGAAAAACAAAAGTTTATATAAGAAAACACAGGAGAAAAATCTGTGGGATGGTGCAGAAAATGTAATGAGTGGAGATAGTGGTTTAATAATTAAGTGTTGCAGTTGTTTTTTTGTGAGACGGCCCATGTAAGTGCTTCAGGCAGTGACATCATATTTATTGAGTCCTCTTAGCTGTGAGTCCACTGCCAGTACTGTATAGGTCCACTCACTGCATGTTAGGTACAGTAGCCATCGTCTACATTCTGTATGGAGACTTATGGCTTCATTAAGCTTACGACTCACATCCATCTGTAAAACATGGAGCTGCAGCCAGCCTTAGCTTAGCATAAAGAATGTAAACAGGGAGAAACAGCTGGACTATTTCTTGGCTAGGCACAGTGACTTCCTTAATCTTGTCATCAGTGATTATCATGCATTATCATGCAATCACATAAACTCAGGTGAAACCATAATTTTTAGTCTTTTTCTTTTACACTTGTCAAGATATAATGTGTTAATTAGTGAGTCTTAGATGTTCTGGTAGCTGGGTTTTGTTACGGCTGGAATGAGCCTCTTTCCCTCATTTCTAGTGTTAGAGTCCTAAGCTAAGTTAAGGTAACTGCTGCTGGCTGTAGCTTCATATTTAGCATACAGACATGTATCAATATTGACCTCATCATCTAACTCTTGGCAAGAAACAAATAAGCGTATTTCCCAAAACTCTGAGCAATTCCTTTGAGATCGCATAATTTAATTATTTAGCTACCTTTCAGAAGACCGAACATGGACTGCCACATCCAACACTGTTACTTTAGGACTACTATGTTTTGTTAGTTACCATTTATATCCCCCCAAAGAGAGTCTGCCACCAACAATTAATCACTGAAGCTCCTCAGTGGCACAAACCAAATTATATTTCTTAATACAGCCCTCATATAACCTTAATCTTTTCCTTACTTGTACATCTGGAGAAAGATTGTTCAAAATCATGCAAATTCAGCCTATCTTTAGATTAAGCAAAGCAGTTTTAATATATACAGTTGCAGTTGCTAACTTAAGATTTTAAATAGAAGTGTTGGAAGTCAGAGGAGGATAAATCAAACTGCTTGTTCTTTATTTTAGTCTGCAGCTGGACTGAGTGTGTGTGTACAAGTTGGGATTTATTTTAAAGAGTGTGAATGTACAGTGAGAGAAGTGTGGTGGGTGGGTGTGGTTCTATTAACAATGCATGGTGTATAAATCAAAAAGTGAGAGTGAAACAAATCAAAACTTTAACTAAGACCACCTTGGCACCACATTCAGATAGCTGGTACGCCTTGGAAATGTGATCTTATCTACAACAGCTTAAGAATATATTGGTCACTGAAAGGAATATACAGATCAATTGGTGTGGGTCCTTTAGATTTTCCCTTCTGAAGCAAAGTGATGAAATTCATACCTGGGCCTATATTGGAAGTGTGCTGCCTGTGTCTGAAATTGCTTCGTGTAGGAAAGGCTGCCTCATCTGCATTCCTCTTCTGCCTTCCAGCCTTTGTGTTTGAGGGGCTGAGCCCTCTGAATGACAATAATCCCAAAGTATTGCTGTGGCGCTGTGTGTCTGAATCATCTGCATTGCTGTTAACACCATGTGCGGGTGCTATTTGCTCGACCTTGTAGCCCCGATGCTTTGATAGAGGGCCTCCGCAATGACCCAAACCCCTTTCTCGGCCATTGCGTTTGTTATGGCCTGCTCTAGGTCTCCTGTAACCCTCATTTGTTTTTGCTGGTTTGTTATCTGTAGAGGATCTGCGGCAGGATGAGACACCAAGGCGAACAGACAGGGTGGACATGTACGAAGTGGGTTGACCTGCACTTCTTCCTTCTAGTTCCACAAGGGAAATACAGAGGGACTTGTCCAAAAACACAACAGAGCTAGTTGACCTCAGAGGCACCTCAAGATGGATACAAGACCGGTAGGAAGGCTGTGAGGACAGGTTCAATAAGGAGCCACCTATCACGTCCCGCTTTCTGTCGCCCTCTGTGTAGCTCAGTCTGCGTTGTACAAGTTGTTCTTTCCTCTTTCCTCGATCTCTCACTGCCAATCCATCCGCTGATGAGTAGGCCTGTCTGAACTCATTTGGCATCACAATTGTAGGTTTCTGTCTGCACACATCCAGTTGAGAGTTTGACACTCTCATTGTTCTCGTGGATATGGATGAGGCTTTTCCTCCAAAAGTTCCTGATAGTTTTGGTTGAGGTGATACCTTCACATGCTGTGTTAGTGTGGATGGATACACAGGGTCCTGTGAGGTGGAACGTGATGGCAAAACCTTCCGAGCTGTAATGGTAATGGAAGAAAATGCTGGCTTTGGACTCCTTCCCACCACATCTGGGACACTTGCAGTCCTGAACAGGTTGGAAGCGCCACTGTAAGATCCACTATCTGCAGTCTGAGAGCAGGCAGCGTGTGTTATTGCTTTAAGGGACACACTCTCCTTCTCCTCTTGCCCCCACCACATAGCCCGTGACAAGACATTCCTGTGCAGTGAAGCAGTGATATCCTTACTTGAGGCCTATGAAAAGACAGAGAAAAGAGAAAAAGCTACATATCAGAGTTGTGCTCAAAGTGTGCAATTGACTCCTGTGCCAACTTAAAGATTCTGTAACTCCAACGAAACCAAGAAAGAGTGCAAATACAAAGATATTAGCCGCTGTGATGTGGTTGTAGGGACTTATTATCGGCTCTCCTGCTTGACTTGTTTCTTGATCCATTGCTGTTGCCATGACAATGTGTAACTTGATGGGCAGCACTTGGGGACAAATTATCCATGACATTCAAAACACTACCAGTCTAATATTTACATTTCTCAATTCAGAAAAAAATTAAATAAAATCAAACAAACTTTGAACACATAGTAGATACTTGAATTAAACATACTTTCCTGCTGCTTTTGCACACAGGATATCTTGTTGGTTTACATTTTCCTTTTCTCCTTGTTTGAAGGGCAAACAATTAAACATCTTCCTCAAACAGCTCTTGTGTTGGCTCACATTCCCAAGACCCAAATATCAGGAGAGTTTTACGCAAACATAATTTGGCTTAATGAGTAATTTTGTCTCTTGCTTGAATGTAAACTGGAGTGATGGAAATCAGAGATCAAACATCATATAATTATAGAAGAGAGTATTTTGTAGCATATTCAGACATACAGTTTTACATCATTTGTATTATTTGTATTTTTAGTTGACAGCGATGACAGTGAAATAGATTTCTGGCTGAAATATACATAACAACAATCAGTTCAAAAAGCAATTTGTTCAACAAGCATTCTCAGAAAATGTAAAAATTAGAATGTCTTCTTCCTTGAGGCAAAAACATTTGCGTCTTCGAGTAACAAATAACAGAAGTGAACTGAGTGCAGCAGTGTATCCACTCAGTATCTGCAGAAACAGTGTTCACTAACTTTCTATGCCATAAGACCTTATGTAAGCAGGTAAGTGCAACCTGTTTACCTCATTGATGTTAGGTGTCGATACGCTTGGAAGTCTCCAACTGTGGGAACCCACGGACATCAACCAGTTGTCTTCTGCTTTTTCATCTGTCAATTTACGACATAAAAAGAAATAATTGTACATTGTTGCTTAGGACCTTAAGATTTTAACTAGGCTGCACACACCATACATGACATAAAAAGGAAGTGCACTTCAAAGACATACTCAACTTGAAACACAATTATCAGACTTACCTACTCATCACAAAAGTACAGCTATCTTGTCACTGAAAATAGTCTTTCTGCTAATACTTCAATATCACATTATTCACTTCACTTTATCATTCCATCATTTATTCCATGCTTAGAGCCATGTTAATTCCCACCTATCAGCACCCAAAAGAAAAATCTCTCTCTCTGCCTCTCTGCTCCTCAGCTCAGCTGACGATGACTCTCCTAACATGGTTATCTGTCCTGCTTGCCTGGCACATTTTGGATAATTCCTTAACACCAAACAATAGCTTAAATGTTTAGGCCTATTGTTTCTGAAGACATAGGAAGGGGCTTATCGACTCATTTTATTCACCACTCAGTATAATTCAGTTTTTATAATCATGATACACCAAGTGCGCTTCTCTCCATTCAGCTGGTATAAAGCCCAGTGTAGCTATTGCAGTCAATAAAACTGAGATTATAACAAATGGAGGGACAATTTACTGTTTAAATAAACTTGTCATGCATACAGAGCAATTCATTCTGTGTTATACAATGTCACAGTGAGACCTTGCAAATTGAAGTCATGTCGTTGGCCTGTTAAGATGTTTGCATGAATGGTACAGTGTATATAATACAAGAAAAGTAATTATGTTTACCCTGTGTGCTCCACTTTGAGGTGAGTCACATGGGACAGGAATGTGGGCTTGAACAACAACACTGAAATAGAAGTTTATACATTCACAGTTTCACCCCATTTTTTCTTTGATTTATTTTTGCCCAGCCAGCAAGTGTAATTGGAGGAACAACAGCAAGTTTTATAATATTGCACTCTACAAAAGAGGGTTGGATAGGAGTTTATATTGTGTGAGAGAAAGGGACCTGAAGGACGTTTCCCTTAAAAGAAGGATTTAAACACAATTTCTATGAACAATGAAACTGAGGGTGAAAACAGTCTTTCAGCTAAAACATTTATTTAACAGCATATATGCTATAGTATGGACAGCGTGCAAATTAATATACTCAGATATATATATGGGTACATGTGCATGTATTGTATGTGCATATATGAATAGTGTATAAAGGTTTGTCTATATTAATGTATGATGTATATACAGATGTACAACAAGAGTAAGAAAACATACTGAATGCAGATGATTCTATAGGAAATGAGGACTCACTGTATTGTTTAAATACAGAAAAGAAAAGTAAAATCATCAGCTACTGTATAGTCTTCAAAGTCACCAGATCTCAATCCAACTGAATACATTTGGGTGTTAAATAGCTCTCTATACCACTATCATCAAAACACAAAAATATCTGTCGGAGGAATTGTGTTGATCCCTCCAGTAGAGTTCAGAGACATGTCAAATGCTAAGGAGCACCAACGCTGTTACAGAGATTTGTGGTGAATACCTTACTGTAATAGGAAAATATTATAATTTAAGTCACGGTGGGACTAAAAAATAAAAACTTTTTTAAAGGATATGTCTGGTGATATTCTATATTTTTCTTATTGTCAACAAATCCCATAAAAACCGACACTGAATTGATCCTTGAACATTTGACATCACTTGAACATGGACACTGTTGTTGAGTTGATTTTGCATACACCATCCTGCAGCCTTAAATACATACTATCCTGCTTACACTCTGTAACAACAACTGAAAAGAGTTCATGATCAATGCATTATGTAGTCCTATGTTTAACTTTTACTAGCAGTTTTAGGAAATTACTTTTATAAATGCATGTATGTATTTGTGGCCATTTAAAAAAAATATATTTATACCATTGAATGAATGGACTTGGGTCTCGACAGGGAGGGGAACTCGGAGAGTATTGAAAGAAAGACGCATTGCTGCTTTTGGTGTCTTGGAATTTGTTGACATAAAAATATAGAATATAAAAGTAAACCTTATGCACCAACTTACAGGTCTGTGAGAGACAGAGAAAAATATGCAAGAGGATGAGTATGAGAGGAAAAAATTGAAACAGAGTGTGCATTTGTGAGAGAGACAGACAGAGTGACAGCACAGAGAGCAGACAGGGTTTTTACTTGGCTGATGTGGCCATATGTTTATTGTTGCATGCATGGAAACCAGTGATTGAGTAAACCTTTGTGCTCCTGACAGTGCCAGGAACAGAGAGGGAAGCCATGGGACCTGCAGCTGGTTAGTAAGCAGTCTGGCTGTGCAGAGCTGTGGGTATATGAGAGATAAACCCATCAGCACAGCCAGTGTCGAAACGAGGCTCACTGAGGGAGCTCTGGGACAAAATGCTTGTATTCAGATGTGTCATACGTGCTGGTGTGAGCTGAGGTTATTTTTGTCATGGACTATAGTCTCATGACATTTTTCTTTATACTCACAATGTCTTTTATTTCTCTGCACGCTGTCTTTTGTACTCCAGTTCAACAATTTTTGAATGAAAAGAAACCTAACCTACAGGAGTCACCTAATGACTTGAATTTGCCTCTTGTATGAGGAATATTACCTCTATATTGCAGTTTCAAACGTTGATGCAAATTACTTTCTGAACACACATTCTTATTGTTCAGTTCAAAATTGACAATAAAGATGACACAAATGCTCCTTATTATTATCTGCAGCAGTTACATACTCGGTTTCTGTATTGGAGAAATTTGTCAGACTGAGTCAAGCGTGCTGTAATGGTCTCGACTGTGGGTCACTGGAATGTGGTCACATGGGCCATAATCTGTTTGAATTCACAGTAGGAAAACATACAAATTCTACAAAGATATTCAACATTCATCCCCATCTGAAACAGCAAGAACAGACTATTAATGTTAGACTATTTATGAACTAACTAGTGCTGAAAAGTCTGCAGCTTGGTTTTGGTTTTATATTGGTACTGCTTGTGAACATAATATCCAAAATAACTGGTATTCATATACCTTTGCAATTATTATTGTCCTACCATTATACCCTAACATTTATTATTTTTTAGATGTATATACAGTATATAATATCATTGTCGTCATGTTTGTCTTGCTGTTACCATTGAAAAAAACTCAAATTATTACAGAGAAAAAAAATAAGCATAATCTATTGACATAATCTACTGTCCAACCCTGATAGCAAATATTGTGGCACCTTCTTACCTGATAAAGCAGAGCGACAAGGCCAAGGCATCAACTGTTGCTCCTCTCTTTGGAACAGATATATCAGCCACAGTGCGAGCTCTCCTGCACTCAGCTGGGAGTACAACACATTCCCGCCGTCACCCAGTAGCTGAGAGCACTGTGAGGTCTTTTCACAAGCCCCAGTGAAAACTCCTTTCAGCTTACAGGGGATCAAGGAGCAAAGCACAACTCATCAACTGAGTCAATATGTTCATACAAATTACCCTGTAAGCGTATGTTAGCTGCCTGGAAAGTTGAGAGCTGATGAAAATGAAAGAGAAGGCGAGCTGGTGTCCTTGGTTGAAATTTAACAGTGGACACACTTCAGTGGATCTTGATATTTCTAAGTCTATTCATTCCCCTCCACACGCCTCAGGTTTAGTTGCTGGTTAAAAACACCCACCAGGGATCTCTGGAGCTTCCAGCAGTACCGAAGGCCTTATCCATATGAGTTTAGTCCTGTGGGCAGGCAGCTCAATGAGGCTGGCTACTCTTCTTCTCTCTTCCTCCGTCCCTAGAGCCCAGGCTCAGGTAGCAGAACAGGTGACTGGCTCTCAGGTTTCAGGACTTGCATAATAGGTCCCCACTGCACAAGTTATTAATGGAGTCAGAGGCTCCCAACAGCTCCTGCAGTTACCTTACTGATGCAGCAAAGACAAAAAAAAAGTATAGATATATATAAATAGATAGATAAAATAAAAATGAGGCTGTTTGCTCCTGCGTTTACTCTTTCCAGTGCTTACTCAATACCAATACTTCCCAGCAAAGTTCTCCCAAAGCTTCTCTGAAAAGACACACACATCTTCCTGGAATAGGTAGACCTGGGTGTGGACAAAAGAACAGAGAGAGTAAAGGCAAAACTATAAATAAATGTCTAGATATGGTACAGAACTGAAAGTGCTGAATATTCAAGTTATTGTTTCTCCTTCCTTTATAATACCCAGCCAAAGTAGGGTAGCAATAAAAATCACAGTAAAGTACAGTAAGTTTACACTTTCTCCATGATGACTTACCCGGTTACTCAACTAAAACAGTAAAAAAAAATGGGGTATATATTTCACTCTTGCCACTACTCATGACCCAGTGGTTATGCTGATATGAATACTGAATGAAGCAAGGTGATGATCAATTACTTATATCTCCAGTTATTTATCTGAGACATATACTGTTATACTTCTCAATAGCTGTAAATATGGGTTTACACAGTCATCATTTTATAGTAATTCAGAGTAGATGGGATAATGTTGGGCCATGCTCCTTGATTATTAATGGCCTCAGAACATTGTGGTATGTCAGCTAGCAACTGAATAATGTAATAACTTATATTATATATATTATATATAATGATAAGTTTAATAACACTAACACTGGCAAAACATAATTCAAACAGCAGTTAAAATATGTAAGTTTCCTCACCTGACAATCACTGATCCATGTATTGAACAATTTATTGACTTTGTGTCATTTGACTTATTGATTTGTTGATGAGACATTAAATGCAACGTTACTCTGACCTTAGTTCAGTGCTGACCCATTTAGATTTGTACATATATTTCATTGCAGCGAAAATGTACTTACTCAACAATTCTGGTATCGGGAAATAGCTTCTTTTTTTTTTTTATAAATTAGCTTTTCTTGCTTCATAGGTTCTCTCAGTTTGTTCTTTGAAGAAAACTACATGACAATTGTGGCTGTTGTGTCCGGCTGCAGTGCATCGTGCTGAGCCATGTGTTTTTAAGTCATTGGTGTACCTCTTCCCACCTCAACCATTTAAACCTTTTTTTTATTCCAATTTGAAATTTTGCTATGGGTGGACGCACTACAAGAGCTCTTGAAATAAATATAAAGTTGCTGTTTCACTCAAATATTCTAGTTTGAGAGCTCAGAGAAAGTACCTGAGAAAACTGTGAAATGGGGTTTTCTCACCAAGATATGTGTAGGAGAGTCTATTCTGAGCTGATCCTATTAAAATTCTCATGTCGTACAGTATGTCCACCCTAAGTCTTCCAGCAATGTCACTTTTCATTTGACTGCCACTGTTTCAAGTTTCATGGGGATTTGTGCAATCAATAGTGTGCTCTAAAGTGAACTATGCTCATTAGACTAAATCTAAGCAATTTCTCTTCCCTCTTACCCAGACGGATGCTTTGCCTACATCAGAAACACCATGGGTATACTGCACTAAAGCTCTCCGTAGCCCTGTTATGTTGGTTTTTCACAATGGCAAAGTTGGATTTATCATTCATAACTGGTTTGGTTTAAGGCCACTGCTTGGAAGAAAAATTATGCAAATCTTGATCATATGGTATTGTACATGCAAAAGTAACTCCGGCTCTATCCAATCACAGAGGGTCAGCCTCTTATAGCTGGAATGTGGCCTATTTTCTTTTTCAAAGCACGTCTACGTGTTCAGATGATAAAAAGGACTGGAAAGCTCAGTGGGTAGAGCTGGCAACCCACGTACCAAGGCTGAGTCCTTGCTGCAGCGGCCTAGGGTTCGAATCCGACCTGCGGCCCTTTGCTGCGTGTCATCCCCTCTCTCTACTGCCCTTTCCTGTCTATCTTCAGCTGTATCTATCAAATAAAGGCAATAAAAGGCCAAAAAAATAACCTTAAAAAAAAAAAAAAGGACTGGAAAGTGTGAATTCATAGATCTGCAATCAGTGTTATATATGAACAGTGATACCATGGCTTTTAAAATGCTAATACTTAAAATAAATAAAGGCACTTTTAACATAATAGTAAATTACATTTTGAAGAAGGATATTCCCTCAAACTTCATCACATTTCTGTGCACTGGTAAAATATAAAAGCCTTTTATAACTAATAGAGTGCACTCAACAGAGTACAGATCTGACCACATGGTGAAGCACCTACTGCCACCACAACTATGCAACCATGAGATTTGAATAAGGTTTTTAGTACAGTATAGTGTACATTTCTCATTTACTGTAAATGTATGCAAATGTTTTAATAAAGTGTTTTTGCACAGTATAGTCTCAGTTTTCTGTAATGTGCACATAATAGTGTAATGGAATAGAGTCCTGGTTTGCCTAACTGTATAAACCTAATAAGGAAACAATAAACAGGATGATGAGTCCAATATTCTCAATTTAAACATAATATATTTAGAACAGTCGTTGAAACACGCATCACACAAAATAAAATTCCTCAAAGTCCCTACCCGGGAAAAAAAACAACATTAACTTAGTAGGCCACTGAGATACAGCCTATTATCTAGAGGGCTTTATTTAAATAAAACAACTTTAATATCCAGAAAATGACATTGATCATTATAAAGTCATGATTGCACACACAGTACAGTAGGTGGTGACATGCAATTTAAAAAATATATATATATTTTGGGGGGTGGTGGCTTTATCCCTTTATTTGACAGGACAGCTTGAGAGATAGACAGGAAAGAGGGAGGGAGAAAGGGGATGACATATAGTGGACTTGAACCGATGGCCGCTGCAGCAAGGACTTAGCCATACGTATTTTATTTATTCATCTCAATTCTATTCAGTTCATTTATTATTTGTCAAATACATGATCTCCTCTGGATAAAGCTGGAGACCACATTTGAATCAAGAGGAGGAGGAGAGAAAAACGGTTCATTTATTTTGCTGCGGACAGCCCAAATGAATATTAAAACAAAAATCTAGTCACCACAGAAAAATAATTTTCTGCTTATGGTTAAAAATGCATTTGTTATAATCTGAAATACACCATCTCAAATGAAAATGAATCACATTTTGAATCCTAATTGGACGGATAGCAAGATTCTTTCAGGCTTATTTTTGTGAAACCTGTCAAAGTCACCAAAAGCAATGGATGGAGTGGTGCCCAGTTAGCTGCAGAGGCAGAGTACACTATTTTCTAAGGTTCCCATGTTTGTCTTGTAGAACAAACATTGGGGTTTGTTTTCCTATGTCTCATGAAAATAAAGGCACAGTAGTGTTGGCTTGGCTTAGTCAGTTCTTTCTTCATTATCATCACAACATACTCTACTTTAAATTCCTATGCAAAAAGTCCAGCTTGCATTTTAATTTTCAAGTTAAGGCAGCACATTTTATACTAACATGAAAATGAATGCAATGCAATGAAAATGTAAGTTAATTATAATTATTCTCCTTCAGTGGTTCTCAAAGGATTTTCAAACAGGCTGAGGGCTCTGAGGGTAAAAATGTAGGTTCCTTTCGATATTGTATCACCTCAAACTTGAACATAATGCTGGCAGAGATTATTAGAGATAACACGAAACAGAACTGGGAAGACAATTTAATAATATATAAATGCAATTTCTAGGGGACAGTGGTGAAGTATGAGAAATAAGGATGACAGAAATGTCAAAAAAGTTAGTCCATGAATCCGAATTCCAGATTCTGACTTCTGTTTTACACATTACTTGGAATGATATGTCTAAATTTAAATAAATAATGTGGGAGTATTACACTTTTGTCTGACAAGTAAACTGTGCCAAAAATGTCTTCGCCTAAAGTTGCTGAAAAACACAAAGATGAGGAAGTCAACTGTCTCCATCCATCTCAATGACACGTTTGCATTGATTTTCTGATGAAATTTTGAAGAGGAGGCAGCTGGATTTTGATGAACTTGATTTCACAATAGTTTGCCTGATTTTACAATTATGCTGGAGTAAACAGAAGCAGCAGAGTAGCATAACTGTGTGTCATGTGGAGGGCCAGGATCGATGTTGGTAGCAGCTGCTCTAATGAAGTGTCCAACAACAAAATGGGTTAGGGTTATCAAGTTGAATGATAGCATCCACAACCCAATGATTAGATGAAAGTTTTTGAAGTTTTTTGTTTGCTAAATTTATAAAAATTATATGTTTTATTACGTCTAATTCTTGAATTAGTCTGTGTCACATATATATCAACTGCAGTGAACATTTGATCCTATAAATAAAAAAAAATGCTTATGGACGATAGTAAATTGCTCAAGTGTAGCTGCAGCTCACCTAAAAACAGAGTAATGTCGCTTGAATGGACATACACAATGACTGAAATGATATGCATGTACTTTTTAACTTTTAATTTAACAATTTAACTTTTTACCTACTTTTTCATACTAAATGTTACTGTTGTCAGAACCAGGAATTCAAAAAAAGTGACCTGGGCCTTTAAGTTCTTAGCACCTTAAAGGTCCAGTGTGTAACATTTAGGATGATCTACTGGCAGGAATTGAATATAATATTCATAGGTATGTTTTCATTTTTGTATAATCACCTGAATATAAGAGTGCTGCATTTTTGTTAAGTTAAAATTAGTTTTTATCTACAAATGCCGCTGGTTGCCTTCCATGTAGTCATGTTGAACCGTTCTCATTCCCAGGTCGTTAAATACAGAAACAGCATTCAATCTACTACAAACTACACCACTAGATGCCACTAAATCTTACACAGTGGTCCTTTAAAGGATCTTTAATCTTTTGGTGGCATCTAGCGGTGAAGTTGCATATTGCAACTCACTTGCTTCACCCTCCCTTTATAAGTGTGGGGGAGAAACGCACAAAAAACATGAATGGCCCTATCTAGTCAGTGTTTGGTTTGTCCATTCTGGGCTACTGTAGAAACATGGCAGTTCAGCATGGCAGCCTCCACAGAAGGTAACCTGTGGCGTCTGTAGATCTAAAAAGGTTATTCTAAGGTAACGGAAACACAATGATTCTTATTTTCGGGTCATTATACACTAATGGAAAGATACCTATGAAAATTATATTGCATTTCTGCCAATAGATCTTTCTAATTGTTTCACACTGGAGCTTTAATTTCTCACTTAATTTAAACACTCATAAAGACACTATCATTATTTGATTGTTCCTGCAAAATTTTACAGTAAGACGACGGATTTCATTATTGCAGTATCCCAGGAAGTGATTATGCTGTCATCTGTGAATGAGAATCCCCTTAGACAACTCAAGCTTGCGTTTGACAGAGCAGACCAGAAGTACAAATATTATCCTACAAGCAGTGATCAGTGGATATAACTTACTATTTGTATTTTGGAGTTTGCACAAGCATGAGAAAAAGAGTATATTCTGTTCATAATTTATATTCGATTCTCTGTACAATGGCAAAATATTGAATGTCATTAAAACCTGTCAACTCCGCACAAACACACTGTTTGAAACACAGGACACAGAACAATTCCACATTTTTCTGCCCTCACTATATGTGTAAGTGCAAAGCTATGCAGCGAAATAAACAAACCACTAAAAGTTGAGGACATGAGCATGGAATTAGGCAACAAGTGTCACTTTTTTAAAACAATATTGTACAAAACATAATGGTAGTGATTACAGAGCAGAAAAGAGGAGATACCATGAACGTTAGTATGGGAAAATGGATTCTCAAAAGAATTAGCTGTCAAATTGCCAAGAGGAAAAAAAGTAAAATCAGTGAAAGATCGACATTAAGTTGCAATTGGAAGTACAACACAGTAACTGAGCCCAAAAGTAACTTGAAAGTTGTCTTAATAGCAACAAATTCACCTCAGACAGCTAAATGTGCTTTCAGACAGTGAACGGATGCAGCCCAGCAACATAGTGCAACCACCTCTGATTCGACTAACTGCTTATACCCTACACCATCGGTTCTCAACTTGGCGTCTGAGGAAGCCCTGGGGTCCTTGAGCATGTCCCCAGAAAAATTGAGAATATTTCAATTTCACTCTTATTACATTGACTAAAAATGAGCCCAATGAGAGAATGTATAAAAATGACTACCGTTCATGACTTTTAGCTTGCTGTGTGTTAATTTGGGGGTCCAAAAAGGTTGAGAGCCATTGCCATACACCTCAGACTGCTGCTATATATCCTCCTATGATTACAACAGTCTCATCTAAAAGAAATGGTTAACAATATGACTCAATTAATACATTTTGGTAACTAATATAATCGTTTTGCAGTGTCTCTCATGCTCTCAATGATAAAATTGTTACTATATCAAGAGAACAAATTATCAGTGTGAGCGAAAGCCCCTTACACTTTGTCACAGACATTTACAGAATGTGTCCTGGAGAAGATGCTCTGTGCTGTGTGCAGAATATTGATCTTTAACAAACATCTTGCATTTTGCCTCTGGGTTTCAGTGGAAACACAAATTGGACAAGTGACAAATTAGATGAAACAGTGACAAATGATGCAACAAAACCACAAACTCATCACATGCAGAGTTGTTGACAGGCAGAAGGACATGAACTATTGTTTTTGTTTGGAAGCTGCAATAAGAATTGTAAGAGTAGAGGTAAAACATGGCCAAACACTTGAGTTGTTTCATCATAACAAGGAGCAAAGAATGATTAAATAGTGTGAAGATTGCAATGTAGAGGTGACTTTATAACTGCTCCGAAATATATTAGAAGCTTTTCTGTAATGATCAGAGAATGAAACGAGTGTCCTTTTCAACTGCAGGCTTGAAAAGGGGTTTGTTGCTATTGTTTGCACATGCAATATATTGTATCACAGAAAAGTAAAAGATAATTCATCTGACTTTCTATTCCTTTTGATTTTATATGAAACCAGTGGCACAAAATATATATTTAATTAATCAGAAAACTAGGTTTGTCACACTTTTACGTGCAAAGACAGGTGTGTGGGGGAGGACTTGGAAGCCTTTGCAAGATGCAAGTATATAAGAGACTCCAGCATTGAAACAGTGACAGTATTATTTCAGTACCACAGCCAAGATGCTGGCATTCTAAAGTTTCAGGCATAGACTAGAGTATTGCCTTTTACGTTTTTGTTTTTCAACCTGAACCTAAGAAAATGCTTCTTTTTTTTATCCTCTGGCAGCAATAAAACTCCTGGGTGATCAGACGTCTGAGGCATTCATCAGATGTGTAATTCAATGATCATTTGATGATACAGTGTAAATATGAGTGATTTTGCTGTTTTGTACAATTTGAGCCAGTGAGATCAGGCATAAATTCAGTAAAGTAAGACCTAAGATGGCGCCACGGACAGTTGCCTCGGTGTGTTGGTGCGCTTTGTTTTTTCTTGTTTTGTGTGTTAATTCAGTTTTCGACTGTGATACCCGGGGCTCTTTCACTAGAGAAGAGCGCATGAACATCAGGGGAATAACTCCAGCTGATCTCTTTCCCACTGTATGCATTACATTAATGCACTCCTGTCTTCTGTACAGTTTTCCCATCTTTTCTTATCTTTCTTATCTTTATTTATCTATATATTTTTTAAAAAGTACTTTATTCTTGTGTGATTTTTGTGACTTGTATATTTTTGTGTGATTTATATATTTATCTTTTTTTTGTGTGTGATTGTATATTTTAAGCACCATTGTACCAAGACAAATTCCTTGTATGTGTAAAAACCTACCTGGCAATAAATCTGATTCTGATTCTGATTCTGATTCTGATTCATGTAATATGTTGTGACAGATATTCTCTCTCTAACTCTCTGTTTGGTTACTATGGTTGACTACAGCATTATGCACAAATGATATTTTGCCACAGTCAGTGTTCAGTTGAATGTCATTTTAAAGTATGTTGTGCTTAAAACACAGAATTTGTTATTGTTTTTCTTTTGTATTTGACAGGCATAATGAGCAACTGCACTAAACAGAAATAGGGCCAAACCTCCACCAAGGCTGCACAAACCTCCAATTTGTTATTGCAATCAAGATTCTTCTTCACCTTTAATCAAGCCCCTGGTTCAATTCGATGTGTAGGATTCAGTGGCACCAAGTGGTGAAGTTGCAGATTGCAACCATCTGAATGCATCTCAGCCTTCCAAGTGTGAAGGAGAAACTATGGTGGCTGTGAAACTCGCAAACAACCTGAAAGGCCCTAAGGCAATGAAAACACAACAGATCTTATTTTCAGGTGATTATACACTAATTAAAACCTACTTATGAATATTATGTCCCATTTCTGCCAATAGACCCTCCTTCAATGTGTGTATGTTCTCATTTGTGTGCAGAAATTCCTTAGAAAATAAAGAATAAATTAAAGTAGAGTCTAGATCGATATCAACGTGTCACCTGATCACCTGTTCTTTGACCCATGGCTGTCTTTCCACCAGATTTAATTGGCTATGAAACAAACAAACGAAAAATACTGAAAACATTGATGGCAATAATGAAGCTACAAACACAGACAGCTTCACTGCACTGTTGACACTTGAATTTAAGAGATGAAATACAGCTTACTTCAATCTCCTGTTCCTTGAAAACTGCACTAGGATTCACACTTTATTAAAAAAGGATTAGACAACTGCTGTGAATTATATTACAACGTTTTCTATTATTTGAAGGGACACTGAAGATAAAGGAAATATTGTTGTACATCACTGTTGTTAAAAGCATGAATAAAAACTGTGATAATATATATATATATTATTACCACTTTCTTATACCATGCTGTTTATAATCACATAGATGATGGTATTACCATTGGACCCTTGTTCTTGTGATATCACTGACTTTAAAAACAGTTATTTCCTCAAAGTTTACCAATAATGAGAGATAGCACATTGCTTTAGTGGTCTTTCTACATGACATACTTCAGGAATCCTGTACCACCTAAAAGGCATCTATGTATGGATTGATTATTTTAGCCCTAGAGATAATGAGAGTGTCAACAGGGAACCCTATGGAGAAACAGTTGCTTTCCCAAAATCAACATTTTGTTTGTCTCTGTCTCCCTCTAGCAAAATATTGATTAGAGCAACCATGTCTTTCCCCCAGGCCCTATGTGCGTGTTTGTGTGTATTTGTGCAAGTGTATATTGCACATGAAGGTAGTCAAAACACACTAACATAAAGGTCTGCTCACTTGACCCTGTCAGTGTATTTGAGTGCGGCAGAGAATCATATACTGCTCACTGCGCTACTGTAGCATTATGGCAGAATGCATAACAACAGGATGAATCAAAAGGATGAAACAATGACAATACATTTTAAACTGTCAGTTCATTCATAACAGTCTTGGTGCATATACCCTGCATTTTGATGTGGCATGCCTCTCAAATGTGAGGGTTTGCCACTGATTGACAAAACACATAATTTGAAGACATCACCTTATTGAAACTTATGGAAGGCATCTTTCACTATCGGACATTTCATACACAAAACAATTCATCAGAAAATAAAATAAATATATAAAGTTGCAGCCATAATCCCTTTGACCTGTACAAAATGTGTCTTTCTTGCATTTTTTTTCTTCCTTGACCACTTTTCTCCTCTCTGCTACACTCTCTCAGCACTTAGTCCTCTTCCCCTTTTTATCCAAAGTATTCGTGTAATGATGTCATTCCCTCCTTTTTTCCCCTGTATTTCTTTGGGTATATTTTGTCAAGAAGAAAAGGGACAGGTTGACACATACACTGTACTGCACGGAAAAGAGTTAAGTCCACTGAGAACAACCTGTGTGCATACTAACTTCCACATCAAGTGCTCAAGCTGTAAAGACTGACAATTACATCTTGAGGTGGACCGCCAGTCCACGCCTTTTTACTTGAAAAGTTTACAAACTTTTTTTGTAAACAGTGTCACAGCTCTTTTCAATCAGATTTATTTGTCTTTTTAATTACCAAGGCTCCAAGAACTGACCACATTGCATAACACACACTAGCATAAGAAGAATTAGAATTAGAAGTGAGGGTACAGAAGCCAAAATGTGTTGATTTAGGAGGAAATACCTTTGATAAAATGATTGCTTTTCTAGAGCTTTAACGTGAATCAAGATGTTGCCAGTGTGTTGGAATTTAAAACTGAAAACAATGATTTGACGTGCATCACATGCTGTGGGCTACGATGCCTTGAGAAGTGTATCCTGTCCATAGAAAATGGATAGGGGCAAGCTTCAGTGTGTAGTGATATCAGTGGGTTGCTGCTGTTGCTGGGCCAGACAAAGCTAAAGTTAGCCCGCTTTGTACAAGGCAACCTTACTGTAGCTCAGTTAAACAGCAAATCTTCAAGTAACAGCAACTGCAACCTGTCTGCATCACAAACGTTTGGTCAGGTCCTACATCGAGGGCATATGTGACTATGATTTTGGCATCATCAGATCTACACAAACAAAAATGGGTGCCATTATTTTTATTCAGTAAGGCGAATATCACTGAAAGTGAATGAGATTTCTGCTATGGACCAGGAATCTTTAGGCAAGCTGTACATCATGCAAATCATTTAAGCACTTTAAATAAGTCCTGGCACTGTCCCTGGCTGCAGGAAAAGAGAAAAGCAGAAATTCTTTCTTTTGCAGTGAGTTGATGGCGTCTGGGTATGGTTTGCAAGATTACTACTTGGATACCTACTATCAGAAAGATATGCTTAGCGGGTTTTATACATCACTACACTTTCTCAGCCTTAATATAAAACCTGATGTGGGGTTACACTGGTATAAATATAATTCAATTGCTCTCCATTGCACAGGATTCTTGACAAAACAGCAGGCACTCTGGTTAACAGGTAATGGAGAAGTTTCTTTTGTTTGACTGACAGGCAGGGAGGAGATATGGCATGATGCTTCACTGACCTGACAACCCTGGCAGAGCTTATGAACTTTCACTTCTTAATAAGAAACAAACGTTGGTGAAAAACACACATGGCAATTCAGAAAAATACACTTGATGTTACATAAGAGGAAAGCCAATGTTGATGTAATTGCTTTCTGGCTTTGGCTCCCCGAAAAAATCAGTAGAGCTATATTTTGGACAGCTCATTGATTCAAATTAGTAACTCATTACACATGTATGAGCCTTTGTAAAAAATATTTTTTTTTCTACAGTCATTGACTGTTTTGTTACATTTTGCATAGTCAGAAACAATCAACCTTTTTTAAATTGTATGCAGTATTTCTATTCTGTTCGCTCGTTAAGTAGTGCTACAGTAATTGCTTTAACTCAGCAGATTAGACATGGTACACCTTCTAATCTTTGCGGTGAGACTGAGCGGCTGTTGTTAACACAGATAAGAAGCGTGACACTGTGAGTGGCTGACAGGATTGGCTGTCATGCCAGCTCAAATCACAGGGCATATACATGTGTTTGAATTGGCTAGTCGAAGGCTGCTTGTTACACTCCTCACCTGTGACAGTCATGCCTACAGCATGTGGGAGGGAGACTCGCGCTCCAAACACACACACATTCACAAACACCTCACTCAACCCTGGCAGTTCTCTGGTTCATTACTATATTTGCAGTAATACAGTGATTCTCCACTTTTGCCAACAGTTGTTTTTAGCAAAGGTTGGTTTGCATTGTATTGCATTTTTCATGAGAACAACTTCGAGACGAACCATCTGTTCTTCTCCCTTGCCTGTTGTTATGTTCTTATGCAGCATTTATTATTTGCATCATAAACTTCAACTGTCTTTACATGGAAAGCTCTGCGTGTATTCACTCCAACAAACACTCATGAAATGTGAAATAAATTAAATGTTGGATGTACAATATTGTTACTTCGCTCATTGATGATACTCTTACATTTTTACATTATCTTCAGCCAGACCAGAATCTCTACCAAACAATCTCAATGCAAGCAGTGAGTGAATACATAGCCCTGCCAAGGCTGCACAGCCCTCTAGATTTGTTGTTGTAATTCTCATGTCTGTCATAACATTAGTGTTTTATTTCATAGTCATGTTTACTAACCTGTTTTATTTTGTAGTCCTCCTTTTGTGTCCTGATTATTTTTATATTGTGTCTCGTTGCCCCTCCCCCTCACCTGTGCATTTAGTCTTTGTGTTTCCATGTGTCAGTTGCCACTTCAACTTTGTACCTAGTGTCAAAATGTTCCAGCAATTCCTGAATTCTTTCTGGATTTGGACTCTGCCTGTGCCCTTTTGGATCTGTTTGTCATTAGGCTCGTTCGAGATGAACTGCACCTCACCTGGAAAGTGGATGAGATCAGGCTGCAGCAGCAGGAGGCGGTGATAAAAAGCTGCAGTCAAGTCGGATAGTTTCCACGTGAGCATTGCGTCAGAGCAAGTCAGCATCAAGTCGGACTAAAATCTAACCATGCAGGCATGCATTGTGATTGATGTGATTGATTCTGTGCAGGCCTGGCTCTTCTTGAACGAGTCGATTATTGGACTTCTCTGTAGCTCTGGCAAGTAAAGACTGTGTTTTACATCAAGGTGCGGTGTCTTCTGTTGTGGATTTAGTTCCGACCATTTGTGGTTCTACTGGTTGTAACAGTAATAATGGAATGTGCGGGATGTGCACTGTAAGAAAAAAGCAGAAAAATGGCCAAAGGTGATGCCTTCCATTATTAAGAAATAATTTCACTGATATCTATTTGAGATACTCTGCTAACTAGTGAAATGACAAACAAACGGGACTGCAAACATAACCCCAGTGGCAGAAGTAATTACTCTGAAGGTATAGGGGAGGCAAGATAGCTCATAATCAGTTTGTCAGCCTTAATAAGACCTTGCTCCTGCTGAGAAGAAGTAATCTACTGGAAACTGATTTGACTGATGAACATCCAAATAAACCACCAAGCCAATGATTCCGTCACATTATGCAGTACATTATCCCAGTGTTATTATGGTGATCACAGAGGTTACAGTACAGAACCTGTCTGTCATAAGTCTGGCAGTTTAGTCACTGATGATATTACATTGTAAATAATTTATGACTCAGGTACTGGCAACAGGTAGTGGTGGAAATTTAATAGGATACGATGAGCTCTTTAAAAGTTACTGCTTCGCTAGATCTACATCCAAAATAAGTTCAAAAACATTTGTAAGGCAATTTTTTTTTAAATTTCCATCATATACAGCATTCTTCTTGTGAAGGTCACTCAGAAGTGTTGATATATATATATATATATATATATATATATATATATATATATATATATATATATATATATATATATATATTTCCTTCCAAATTCAAGGTCCTTTCTGTCTGGTTACTGAATAACATCTATATTTACACAGACTGCAGACATTGAGCCTCAGCCTCAATGAGATAAAAGATTTGGAGAGTTACGTTGAGGTAAATTGAGGGCTAGATGATACTGTAATATTTTGAATAGCACCACAGTAATTGTTCTCCCTTTATTACTTAAAGCATTAGAAACACACACACACACACACACACACATAGTATATTGTGGCAATGATGGGAATCTGCTAATCATGATTGCTTAAACCCCATAATGTAGGGCACACTGACAGAGGTTTCACAAATTAAAAGATAGCTGAATGTGCAGTGCGACATGATAAACATGCAGTAAAGGGACCATCTGCCCATATGGTTTGCAATTACGTTACAGCTTCAGCTCTATAATTGTGATTGAGCGAGAGAGAGCCATAGATACACTGTGCATGACAGGTAAATGTCCCATGTGGTCAATATGTTTTTACAGGATAATCCACTGTAGGTAGAGTTTTTCTCTCCCATGGAAAAAGTGTTTGAATTCTTTTTCTTTTCAAACTACAGATTTATAATACATTTGCTGGCCTTCTTTGGAACGCCACACACTGAGACTTTAATGTTTTCTTTGCAGAATTTTGGAGGGGCGCATTGTATATGCACGCCCTTGGAAGACATGCCGATTTTAGTGAATGAGACTCATTAGAATGAAAGTGTCATGTGGCAAATCGTGACAATTGTTTTGCACAGGGAACAGTTGCCCCTGTCCTGGCAGTGTTACACAGGATGGCCATCTGCAGCCCACATGTCAGAGAGCAGCGGCCAACACGGTGGCAGATAATTGTTGTGGGAGGAGGGCTGGAGCGAGAGCCTGAGTCTAAACCTGCTGAAATCAATTTGCAAGAGCTGGACTAACAAAATGGTCATAAACACATTTGTGTGCATGTGTATACCCATAAATGCTGGGTGTGTGAGCACCATTTACATATCCTCCATGTATTTTGCAGTATATTGGAGAGCCCCTTGGATAGATTCACTGACTGTGAAGGTCTCTGAGTTATTCATGGCCTGAGGGGGGCCATCATTCTTATACATTTCACTGCACCATTTGCTTCCATTTAACATCACTCATGTGAGGTAATGACAAAAGTCAATATGTAAAAAGAAACGAGGAGGCTCTACTGTTGAAGAACTGTTGACTCAAGTACTGTGTATTCTTTTGCATTTCCATGGTGTTTATTTTGTGAGTCAGAATAACAGCCCATAAGGATAAATAATTGATTACCCATGCCATATTGAAATGGACTCATGTCTCGTTCAAGGGGATTTTCCTGGATGCAAGCGGTCAATTTGTTGGTTGACTTTTTTTTCAAATACCACACATTTATTTTTGAGGGAATATTCTTCGACGTCGTACTGAGAAATGACAACACTGTCCCAAAATATCCAGAAACAAACACACACACACACGCGACACACGCAGGCATACAAAAGCTATCACATACTGAATGACAGACAATCTGTCAAAACTTGCGTACGTCTCATTTGTCTGGGAATTAAAACCGGAAGACAGCTGAGAAATCTCAGACAGCAATCTATTCCTCAGACAATATGCTTCCACCACTTGTATGAGCCAAATGATTATTTACAGCCTGCTGTCAGCACAGAACGTATGAATAAATTCATGTGAGTGCTTTGGACTGCAAGAGGCACAAGAATCAAGTTGCACGTCTTCCATGCATGAATTTGAGTTATTGATTCACAGATGAGAATCATGTTCTGTATTCTCATCTGCCACTGATTCAGTTACAAGTGAAAACACAACTATTATTATTTAATATTTTTGGCTGTCTTTATTTGTTTGTTTATTCATTTGTCATTTCATTTTATTATTTTATTTCTTTAATTTTTTTGTCTAAACTCCTCATCATCTGTGTCTTTGAGAATGAATGTCAACCTGGAATTTCTATTATTTACAAAATCTTGTAATCTCATTAGTGTTGATTAATGTTACCTGTTTGGCAGCTCTGCAAACCTGCTGTTGAAAAGACAACACTACAGTGTTTGGTCCAGTGCATCTCTAGGAGGCTTTATGTCAAAGATGTCAAAACTGGCTTCCAGTGACCAATGCTGACAGGTAAACTGTGATTGCAGAAAACAAGCTTTCATCATCCAACAGCTCAGGGTTGTTGTTTCCTTTAAAGACAAATAATAATAAATGAATATTCGCTTTTTCCTCACATTTCACATTTAATCAAAATTATTATTCTTGCTTTCCTTGTGTTACTGAATTATTTTCTGCATCAGAAAAAACATAAAAGGAACAGTTCACCTAAACTCATTTTTACAATCTATCCAACCAGATACTTTTCCTTTGCTTTGCTGCAGTAAAGGTGCTCACATGAATGCTTAAATGCTTAAATTATGTTGTGAGCTTTTTCTTATATCTGCCTGGATAAAGACAAACAGAACAATTTAGTAGAAAAGCAAAACCTGTTAAGTTAAGTCTGGGGATTATCATGTGTGACGCTGTCACTAAATTTGGAAAGATGCATTACTGTTGCAGATGTAATCTTTTGCTGTAACACCACAGACCAGATGACACTGAGTACATTGTTATAAGGAGATATATATCTTCAAATTTAAGCAAATAAAATCAAAACCATCTGGATGAACAAATAAGGCTCAAGGTTAGACTAATTATACCTCTAAATGTGCTTTTATGTCACATTTTCCATCAAGGTCATTCAGAGATGTTTCACTCTAATAGCTCTTTGTATGCTGTGCTTTTGCATCATGTTCTGTTTATGCTGTAGTAGCTATGCACATTTTTGAAAGTCAGCCAAAAATCTTGTTGTGTGATGTTCGCTTTATCACAGCCAGCAGCCATTAGATGGAATACGTTTGAAGCACACAGAGAAAGAAACTTATTTTTCACATTGTGGATTACAATCAATGCTGCACTGTGACTTCTGGATGCATTAATCAAATACTGTTAGCACATCAGGGAGTTCATTCAAGGGCAACTATTAAGTCTGCATTTATCAGCTGTTACAGCATCTCTGACTGTCCAGATGCATTTATTATATATATAAAAGTATAAGACTTGTACCCATACGCATTTATTGTTTTCTTCTAAGCATTATTTACACATGACTTTGAGCTTTTTAGTTTTTTGCATGCAGAGCCCCCCTTTGGGCTTTCACACTTTCATTAGCAGGTTACCAAACAATATGTTAATTGGGTGGGATCATATTTTTCTTTTATTAAGGCAGACTTGCTTTTCCTGCTAGCATACCTGTGTATAAAAGATGAACTGGACTGGAGATTTGAAGGTGGGACATATTAGTATTGTGGAGATGTGTGGTGCAAGATATTCATGTGATGCAAAATAGTAGATAGCTTGAATCAGGGGCACCGCCAGGAATTTTGGGCCCCATGACAAAAAAATCTAATTGGGCCCACTCTGCGCAGCTGTTGTCACCACATCTCTAGGACCTAACTGTCCCATCAAAAGCTTTACATAACTCTAATTAAAGGCTTGCAACTGTCTTGCTTCTTGTAGTTCAATACTAGTACTAACACAATATTTACTGCTGGTGATTTGTACATGCATGCAAGTCTGCATATGGTATGCAGTTCACTATTTGATGCAAGATTAAAAGCAACCATAAAAAATGTGCGAAAGGCAATCTTTTACAGTCTCAATGTATTTTTTTGGGCCCCTGTCAGTCATGGGCCCTTGGAATTGTCCTAACTTTCCCCCCCTATATGGGACCCCTGGCTTGAATGTGTGATGCGTATACTCATTTAGGATGCTCTTTTTTAGTATAATGTAAGTTCACAACGGCCTGATGCATCACAAGGTGTGAAAGCCACTGAAAAATGCACAGATATTGTTCCACTCTATAGCTATCATGACCATAAATTACAATTACACACATTTATATCCATTAAACAACATAAAACCTTACATTTTGGTGCGGCAATAAAGAATGCAGGCTCACCGTGTAACACAGCAGTTAGTTCACACATCTTACAGCATCCCATAACTTTGTAGTGACATCCAAGATAGGAATGAGGGCATTTAAGTTAAAAATCCTCCTTTTACATACTGTAAGCAGTGGTCTAGTGTAGAACATCCTACTAATCAATGGTATCATAGTCAAGTGGTACTATGAGAAAGGTACCATGCTGATAATGCAAAGGTCAACATCTGACTGCGCATTCTAGAAAAAATGCGCAGGCATCAGGCATTGCTAATGGCACTGTCAAGAGGAATATAAACAAACACAGTTAACCTTTTCACCAGTACTTGCCTCAGTGCCCCCCCCGCCCGAGCAATGTCATGCTGATTATCCATTGAGAAATGTGTGGTAGTTCTACCCCTCTTGGTTTGAGTGGTATAGTGTGACCCTCATAATCTAAGATCTAACCCTAAATTCAGCCTCTGTGCTTTGGTTACCCTCGTGCTTTATTTAATGATCATTTTATGGTGTATATGGAAGTAGTTGCTGACTATATTACTGACCTCCTAACCCAAAATGAGCCTGAGTGCAGACTGAGATCCTCCGGTGGGTCCTTGTTAGTGCTTCTGAGGTTGAGGCTAAAAACCAGAGACCAACCTAGAGAGCAAAGAGCAACCCTTCTCTTTTAAATCTTTGTTCACTGCATTTTGATTATTTATTCAGCTTATCCAAATTATATCTGAAAATAGCTTAATGAGTAAGGTTACAGATTGCTTGTCTTTGGTTGTCCCATGGCTTGAGTCTTATATTTTCAGATTTAGCAATTATTCCTGTGTGCCAAAGCTAACTTATAGAATACACAGAGCACAGTGTACAAGACAAAACAGCATGCAGCCAAAATATACAAATCAGTTTACACACACGTTTGCAGATACCGACAAATGAGGCCGAATGAGAGATACTGTAATCTAGAACTGTGAACCTTAACCTCCCTGGAGCTTATTAGTCCATGAGCCAGGGCCCCAAATTTGGGCCATCGGTATCATCCGGGGGGACAAAGTCTTCTAGTGATTTTTGGCAAGGTATACACCCCTAGTACTAGAAAAATCACGATAGCAGTGCAGGGGTGGTAGCGAAATCAATTTTTTCAGCTCATGAAGTTACTAACCCCCTAAAATAAATGCCGTTTTTGAAATCTGGTGTATATCTGGTTTAGGCTCATGGTAGGGATATTGTCAATATTCTATAATATAGTGCTTGGTATCGTTGGAAAGGGGACCTTTTAGGCTTTCATTTAAGCCCGGTACTGAATCTGTCTGACAAACACAGAGGTCACATGACTTCTTTAAACCAGAAATAACACACATTTTCTTACAATTTCCGCCTAAAATGTATGCTTTCTTTTATCCCTGGGGCATGAAGGAACATCAGGGACACAAAACTCAACAACTTCAATACTCAAGGCACTCTGATGATTCAGAAAATGTATAATATACCCATACTATTTATTTGTGAGAGCCTTAAATTAGACTTGTGCAGCCAGCACAAGTCTTCAAAATAGAATAGAGCGAATAGAATGGACAAATAGGATGGAGCCCTATTAGTTGTAAAAGTCAATAAAGAAACAGGTTGTAAAGTGAATATATTTAATCTAAGACTGGTTTGTATGTTGATATCCATTATTTTATTATCTAATCATCATCATTTTCCATGTTGTCCTCGTCTTCATCTGAACTTTCTACACAGGTCGCCTGGTTTTCACACTCTGTCAGTTTACACATGCCTGTGCACCTGAGGCCATTTGCAAGACACATACATCGTAGGAGTGAACATTTTTTTGTGCAGTTGCAGGCGAGTAGATCCAGGAGAGCTTCAAGTGCTTGCTGGCCTTCCATCTAGTGCAGCACCAACTGTTCACCTTCCTCCTCTGTCTCCATCTTCCATCCTCTTCCAACAGGGCTTGGCACTTGTGGGTCCTTTTCTAAACATCTTCTCCAAATACCAGCCTGATAGTTAGCTTGCAGTGTGTGTTGTCTCCAGTGTTGGGAAAGTTTTGTGTCCCTGATGTTCCTTCATGCCCCAGGGATAAAAGAAATCATACAGTTTAGCCGGAAATTGTGAGAAAATGTGTGTTATTTCTGGTTTAAAGAAGTCATGTGACCTCTGTGTTTGTCAGACAGATTCAGTACCGGGCTTAAATGAAAGCCTAAAAGATCCTCTTTCCAACGATACCAAGCACTATATTATAGAATATTGACAATATCCCTACCATGAACCAGATATACACCAGATTTCAAAAACGGCATTTATCTTAGGGGGTTAGTAACTTCATGAGCTGAAAAAAGTGATTTCGCTACCACCCCTGCACTGCTATCGTGATTTTTCTGGTACTAGGGGTGTATACCTTGCCAAAACAATGATAGCATTTGTCCCCCCGATGATACAGATCAACCCCCCTGGCTCATGGACTATATCTGGGTTGTTCTCACCCTGTCTTGACTCATAAATAATTTACTTGGGTCAAATATCAGTATTAATTTTTCTAACTGTGCTCTCGTCCTTTCCAAATATTGAAATGGCACAGTCTTTATTTAATTCATTCAGTGGTTACTCCACACTTTCTTGTTATACCAGTAGCAGCAGTGTCAGACTTCATACTGTGACTGACTGCTTCCAGGAGTGCCCTCAGCTCTGGGCTCTCTGACAGTTCAGTTAAAATATGGTTATAGTTCAAGAGGGACAGAAAGGGGAGGCCCTCTGTGTCTGTCCCAGCGTCAGTTTTGTACTAATACAGAAAGGCATCCTGCTCTAGTGCAGAATGAATACCACACGCCAACTCATCCTCTGCTTTGACTTAATAACCGTCCGTTTGCAAGGCTGCAGCAAGTGGGTGTTGTTGAAAGTAATGGAGGGGGTGGTTTAGAGGGTATGTGTGTGTGTGTATGAGTGTGTGTACATTCTTGTCTGGTGAAATGTGGAAACTGAAATTACAAAGACAGATGACGAGAACTACAAATGGTTGGGTTCTTTATCCAAAACGTTAAATCTTTGTTTTCTTTCTCTGTTGACATGTCTCATATGTTAGAGGCATGACCAGGAGCAGAATGGATTCAGTACTTGTCTTATGTGACAACTTCAGGAGATATACTTGGTACAGTGGACATACGACATACAACGTCTCTTTGTTCAACAGAGTCATAGTTTAGATAGAAAGACACAGCATGCATATTAACACTAGTTTTAAGGTTCTACTACAAAATAATCTCAGTTAATAATATGGTTTGAATAATAGTACAAGAACATTCTTTATGTCTAATGAATGCTTTGCCTAGAGCTTTAAATTATTCAAGAAAGATTATATTTTAAAAGAATACATTATTGATACAGTACATAAGTCTATATTTTATTCGTTATATAATTAAAAAGAGATAGAGCACAGAAGCTCTGCTGTTGCAGTGAATGATACATATTCAGGTTCTGAATTGACAATTTGCTAACCCCCTCCCATAAGATCATCAATTAATGCAAATATCAAAACCAGGAACTGAATAAATTACTTATCTTAAAAAATGTTTGCTGCAAACTAGACATACTGAGTGTCAGGATCCCACAGTTTTCCCGTTTTTCCTGCTGATGCCTCAAGTCTGTTTCCGCTTTTGCCTCAGTTTTTCGAAAAGTTAGTTCTGGGTTCTTTACCCTGTTGGCAGTACATCCCACCAAACAGCAGCTTTTAGTTATTTTTCTGTGGAGAGATCAATTGTTTTCCCCTCCATTGTGGGTGGGACTTAAATATGCTCTGTCTCCCCAGGCATAATACATCAAACAGTATCTTGTTACAAAGTACAAATGCTTGCTCATCAAAGGTATAAGAATAAATGACAAAATACAAAATAATATGATAAAATCTATTTAAATAGAATTCAAGTAATTAGAAAATTCAAAAAGACATTATCACATTTTAAGCATGTACTTGCCTTAATATGGGTCTGACCATAACACCCCCACACTGTAAAGATAAGCTCTGCTAATTTCACATATTTGAAGTGGTCAATCTGAATATCTTGGAAGTGGGAGGCTGCGAATTCAGGGGTGCATGGTGGGTGGTTTCTGTCTGTCAAAGCGATCCAGTGACTGACTAAGTGAACAGCCAGCTAAAAATATAACTTGGGGACTGAACATTTAGGCCACGGTAATGCACTAATTCTTTCAGGTGACAATAAGACGCATTTGCGTTGAAATCTCCAACATTACAATGGAAAGAGTGCAAAACACACAACAAAAAAGCAGCGGATATGGTGAGGCGGGGGTCTTCTCCATTGCTGCCCTCTCCCTATGTGATAAGTCTTTGATCCCATTATGATGTCATCGTAAGGGGTTGGTGAAGCCTATAGGCACTGGAAATGATGAACTGGAGGTGAAAGGGAGGAGGGTCGCAATGCAGCAGACAGCAACAACATGATTGGCTGGAGGAGATTGTGGCTAAATCTGATTGGATTAACTGAAAGAGTAAACGACCATAGCTGATTAGAAAGGAGAGTGAGAGAACTGTGAATTATTGAGGCATAATGACATGGTCTTCTTGCTTTTTGTTTATACATCGATCAGCCCCATACCAACAAACTGTGATCCAGTGTGTGTTCTGACACCTTTCTATCAGAACCAGCATTCACTTTTTTTTAGTAATTTGAGCTACAGTAGTTTGTCTGTTGGATTGGACTACATGGGGCAGCCTCCACTTCCCCGGAGCCTCAGTGAGCCTTGGACGCCCGTGACCCTGTCTCCGGTTCACTGGTTTTACTTCCTTGGACCACCTTTGATGGGTACTGACCACTGCAGACTGGGAACACCCCACAAGAGCTGCAGTTTTGGAGATGCTCTGACCCAGTCGTCTAGCCATCACAATTCAGCCCTTGTCAAAGTTGCTCAAATCCTCACGCTGACCATTTCTCCTGCTTCTACTTTCAACTTGAAGACAAAATAGTCACATGCTGCCTAATATATCCCAGTACCTTTTAAAGTGCTATATATATGTTTTTTTTCTTCTGCCCAGTAAAATACAAATGACAAAATAAGTAATTATTTAAGTAATTAATTACATGTTTTAAATAGATTAAATTGAAATACTGCCCATCTCTGAGCTCAATTATATGAACTAAATTATACAAAATGGTATGCTATTGCAAATACAAAATCCTGACTGACTTGGTTCATTATAGTTATTACAGTCTATTCCACATACAGTAAGATTTTTTGACATCTTAAGTATAATGCATTTCCTGAACAAAACCCAGTTTAGCCCTAATTAGGCGTTGCTCTGCATGCTAAAAAGGTTGAGCACTAAATCTCAAGCTCTCATAGGCTTTCTTAAAATATAGTGGTCTTGAAAACCTACCCAATTATTACATGCAGCTTTGGAGTTTGATGGGTTACTAGAAAACTTGTTTATGTCCAAAAAGCATCAGCTAGTTTTTTTTTTGTTAATTAGCCCCAGTGCAATAAAGTATGGTACAGAACTTTCACTACCTACTTTCACATAAAATGGTTAAAGCCAAGTGAAGCAGTGTGTAGGAGTGAGTTGCTGTGAATTTGACTTTGTTATTAGTCCAACTGTGGGTAAATAAAAACTGGAATTAAGCAACATTTGAAAAGGTCCCCCCGAGGAAAGGGCTGTCAGACTTAAACAGGCTTATGCTTAACACTTGGATAGCACATCATTTGACACATTTCATAGAGAACATTTAGACAAGTCCTTAACCTTAGTTTCATTGCTTAGCTTGCCTACAGCCAGGATGACTGCATATGGGGAATTATTTTGAATGAATTACAAATAAGGCAATTTGCAAAACTCGCCACATGAGATGACAAAGCCGAAGACCTTTTATACCCTGGTTAATTAAAATCAGTGGGTTACATTTAAATAAATTACGATTAATTGTAAATTTGACACAATTCCAAAGAGAAAAAATATACATTTTAATCAGACAAATACTAGATTTTGCCTACCTTAATGGCACAATGTTTTTTTAATTGAACTAAAGGCAGAAGTGTTCATCATTAGCAACTTAATTTTCCAAAAAAACATGTTGTATAAGTAGCATGACAGGATCAGATGCTCGTATATTGTACATGTAGATGGTGAGAAAGACCGGTAATAGTATGCATTACTTGATATTTCTTCTAAAAATGTTAATTATAGAAGATAATAACCAATTTATACTACATGTTAATATAATTCTTTTACATCCTGTAACACAACTAACACACAAAAAGGGTGCAGTTGATGTGCTAGTTGGACATCCTTCTTTTGCTTGCAGACAACATGGATGTGGGAGAGGAAAGAAAACAAGTCGGGGAGTAGCAGACAGTGAACAAGACTAAGAAATGAGAGATTGGTGAATGACACAGAGTCTACAAGAACCCCTGTTCTGAACATCGCTGCCCTTGATATCCCCCTCTCCCACCTTGACGTATAACATTGCACAGATGCTGTCCTGAAGTCACTACCAATTTATCCTCTTTTCCCATGCAGAGTAAATCTACTGTCCTGTTAGCCCCCTGTGTCTGACATTAATAATACTAATAATTGTATTTACATAGCAACTAAAACACACAGTGCTTCACATATAGTATAAAATACAAACATAAAAATACAGTATAAATACACAAACACATACTTACATGCATGATATATAGATAAAAACTAAGGCACACTACCGTAACTTGAAATTAATTTGAGCACCACAGCTTTCATTCCTCCTGCTACTCTCTCTCTTCTCCTGTCTGTTATTCCTTCTGCTTTGGATGGTTAAATGATTTGAGAGATTGCTGGCAGTGGCAGTAAAGCATGCTGACAGTGGGAGGCACAAGGGCTCGCATGATAGGTGGGGGCAGCCGATTGCTCTGCTAATGTTACTGTGATGCAGCCGTTTGACAAAGCACCTCAGATATGGGTCTCAACTCCCGACCTGATCAAAACCCAGAGAAATAACCCAACACCTCCAGATGACAAAGGACCAAGCAGCCTCTGTAGGAAGCTGGTTTACCCACTAGAAAAAATCAGGCAGTATTTTTGTATGTATGCAAAATGCATTATGGATTATAATATAATTTGCTATATGATCATAAACATACAAAAACAAGCACTTCCCATGCAATATGGTAAAAACCCCCCACAAATATTCATTTATAGTTCCTGGCAGAACAAAATATTTTAGTAGAGGAATCTGGTATTTTTCTGTCAGAATGAAAGAGAATGATGCATCGATGAAGCCTTTAGGAAATTATTTCTCCCAATGGGACGTTTCACATTGTTTGGACTAAGCTTACACTGATGTGTAATGCAAGGGAATTGGCACAACCTTCTCAAAGGCTCACATTAGGTATACAGCCTTGGTGCATTACATTACAACATTACAAATTTCACTTGGCATCTCAGATCTCAGTGTACCCCACTGGGCCTTGATTGTAGAGCTATAAGATGTGAATTTCAAACAGAGAAATCACAAAATGTGCCAGGCAGGAAGCGGAATGGAATTGTTGTGTTGATTATAAAATCCAAAACAAATGTTACTGGTGATCAAAATTCTCATTTGTTTAATTTCATGCTGTAATAATTTGTGAAAAAGTTAGTTACTGTGTTTTAGTTTTTCATATGAGCTGCATTGAGAAGGCAAAAAAGCCTTTACACACCTGGGACGTGATGATTAAACAACACGGAAATACGGAATACAGGCCTGCAAATATGTCGCATCCAAACTATTCATACCGGCAGCGATATGCAAATTTGTGACTCATTAAAATAGAAAAATAAATCCACACACACTTACCACAGACTAAGCAGGACAGGGACTTGTAAAAAAACAGCTTGCAGATCTTATGGGGGTCTCGGGGGTTTTGGAGGTCACACTGCAGCCCCAAATGGATCATGGATAGAGAGGTCACATTCACCGGGTTCATCTCTGTCCTGGGGCTCCAGTCCGTAATGATGTATTAATACGTTAAAACACCAAAGTCACATTAACAGTTCAGTCAGAGTTTTAAAAATCAATCTAATCGCACCTCTAAAGCTCAGATACAATATTTGTCTGCAATCAATGTAGTCTGTGTTGAAAGATAATATTTGTGCTTCTTGGAAACATATCAAAGAACACATCAGAAACAAAGATAGCTGACTAGAGTCACAAATGAAACATGGAAGAGATTGAAATCCTGCAAGATTACAAGTAACAAAATGCTAGTTGGTTCAAAATGTGTTTCTTTTTTGCTTCAAGGAGTGTGGTAGACAAATAAATTAATTACAGTAAAGGATGCAGACATGACTTGAAGCATTCCAGCAATTGTGGTGTTTAGACCCTGTAATGGTAATTTTTAAGAACTTATACAATCCTTTGACCTGGTCATTGTAAAACCATATATACATATAACCTTTAGCCTTTAGTTTCTAACAACACTCTATGTCCAAGTAAACAGCAGGATGTTGAGCCTTTACTAAGAAGCCCAGGACATTATCATTGCACCCCACTATCTGTCTGTTTACTGTCCCAGAACTAAGGAATGTGTAACTGTGTTAGAGTGACCACTGTTAATGAGCTGGAAGGACGGGGTTTGACTGTCTGAGGTATTTGGGTTAAGTTAGCAAACTCTGATTTAACTATTAGCTATCCCATCTTGCTGTGGAGCCCAGTGATATTATATACCTGCATATTAAAACAATATCTAACTCTTATATATGTAAACAAAGTTGGTGTGTCAAATAATTTTGTTGCAGAGTAACAACATAAATGTGATGATTTATGCATGTGCAGAAGGCATGGTGAGGTGAAAGAAACAATTCAAAATCCACAAATACTTTTTTTTTTCTGATGTTACATAACATATTTGAGAGTCAAAATGTTTTTCAGCATAAGCAGTTTTGTTCAATAATTCAGTGATTCATTGAGTTTATAACAGACAGCAGTTGTTGTCTGTAGTATGAAGTCTTATTCCTATTTGTCTCAGTAACCAGCAGAATGTGTGCAAATACAATCTTAATATTGCAGCAGCTATTTTTTTCAGTTTGTTTCATCAACTGCCAAAAATGGGAAGAATTCCTTTATATTGCCTACTGTACAAAACAAGAAATTCAAGCTTCCAGTGAACTTGAAATTGCAGTACCAAGAATCTGATTGGCTATTTGTTGAGAGTGTGAAAAAAAGGGGATGTGACAAAGGTAGTAAAATAAGGCTCAGAGCAAAATTGACAGTTGATATCTGTGTATCAGAAGCACAGAGTGATTCTCCTCTCAAAGCCAAACTACTGCAGTAGAGTATACAAGGCAGAGCATATGGAGCCTAACAGCAGAGAAACACTGCAGGCAGACTTTGATACATTTGATATTTCTGAAGAGCTTGGATTTCTACTTGAAGAGCCACTGGTAAGTTTCCTCTTTTCTTTTCTAACAGACATTCCCTAACTGTATAGTTCCTTGTGTATTGAAAATAGATCTGAAAAGAATGGAAGATGTCGTAACAAGGCTCTACATACTGAACAGACAGAGACATTTTTGTTTACCTTTGATGAATATTTTCTCTTTATTTATTGCCTTTGTTTAAGTAGTTAGTCAGCAGTCCCTCTGCCCTGAAACAGATTAGTAGATTTGTTTTTGAGGAAGGTTATTGATCCAGTGAAAGTCTATCTCTTCGAGTTTCTATTGAGCCATTCACATGACTGAGCCTGCTCCCTGTCCAGCACTATACATTACACAGTTCATTACTCTTCAAGGAATCACAGATTCTTTTATGTATTAGTAGACATTTGGTAGAAATAAAACAGTACATGTGGTCTCTTACAGTCTCTTATGAAAATGATGGATTTGCAAATGTTGCAAAACTTACATATCAACATTAACGTTATTTAAAAAAATGTAAGCTGAAGAATTAAACATTGGCATTAAGCACAGCCTACTTGTCTGTTTATACAGGGATTTCCCATCTGGGCATCCCCTGTTTTCTGTTTAGCTAAACTTCTCAGTTTTCTACTGCCTCCTTGTTGAAATTGCTTTCTCTCTCTGATTGATAGCCTCACTCATTCCCTGACATGCAGGTCAGGCACCATAGCAAACATGAGCTGATGATGTTACTGATTACACTCTACATGAAAATCCCCCATGCAAAAAAACAATCAAAAATCAATGGGCAAGTCATTTTATTCTTATTATCATCTAGAGTAACCTTCCAGACTATTATCGGGTGTGGATGGACCTGGCAAATAATCTCACACATCTGATAGAATCATGTAAACTACGGGATCTGGTTCATAAGGTGAGAATGAGCAAAGCCTTTTGAATGCAAATAAGTGCAATCAGAGTTGAGAACCCGTGCATGTAAATGTGGACATACATTGTTCACTGTTCCTGAAAATGGTAATATAAAAATAGAAAATCTGATCACAATACAGATGCCGGTCTTGAGTCCCCATCTCTTGAGTAACCATCGGGAGCTCAGGCTGGCCCACCTAGCCCTGGGATTCATCAGCATGGGATATGTATGGCAGGAAGGACAACACGCACCTGCTCAGGTAAAACCCAACAGTGCAATGGAACAAGGGATTGTAAAAAATTATGAAGATGTATATATGTATGCTAGCGTCTCTGTGAGACTGCAGGTTCTGTGTTTGACCATTAACAAAAGTAATGGAAAAAGTTACATTTTGACCTCATGATGGAGTCCCAGGATCACCAAAGTCATTAGGATACATCTAGGGATGGGAATCAAGAACCAGTTCCAGCTGGGAACCAATTCCAAATTGTCCAGTCCAACGGAATTGTATCCTCCGTGCTAATCTATTACTTTTATCGATGCTGGCATGTTTTTCTGACAGCTGCGTAACAATAATGTCAAACTCATGCGTCTACGCTGCTGGAAACTTGCAACAAGAAGGAAACATGGTGAGGGGAAGAAACAGTCCACAGCTTTGCTTCATTTCACGAAAAGAGATGACAACAGTGCCAGCTGTAATGTCTGTAAAATGATTCTGATGATGCCATGTATTTGAAACTCTGCCACTACTTCCCAACCAAGCAGCACGTCTATTACTGAGGGTAAATATCATATGTTATAATAACATTAGCCCCACGGTGAGGCAGCTGTGGCAGATTTTTTCTTTAACTAAGAAAACTTAAATGAAAACAAATACTGTACAAATGTTCTCTCATTTGATCTATTTTAGATGATGGTATAAAGACTGTCATGCATCCTTGCATCCTACTCTGTTTCTGTTCACATCCAAAGATAATACAACAGTTAAAATATTATCAATTCCCATCCCAGATGCTCAGATATTTAACAGGTAAGTGATAACTTGTGACCAACTAGTGGTTCATGAGGAACAGTCAGGGGAATCAACAAATTCAGTAGCATTCATCCTCTGGGCAACAAAATTTCATGACAATTCATATAGTAGTTGTTGAGATATTGCAGTCTGGACCAAAGTGGTGGACTGGCTGAAAGTGGTTGAAAGACAGCCATTGCCAACCCCGGAGACATGCCGCGCTAGCTAAAACTCTCTGAAATCTCAGCAAGGCAGCACTACTGGCCTGAAACTGTACTATTATGGTTGTTTGACAGATTCTCCCCAAATCTTTGGCCTGGCCCTATTGGCTAGTGTCTCGTAGGCTCGGCCTTCCACCCATCCTGACTTATGCAGACTCAGTTTTAGCCAACTGGAAACTGAAGGATCCAACAGGGTGAGTAATGTTGTTGTTTTTTTACCTTATTTGATGTCCATTATCCACATACTGTCCTTTATTATAATAGTAAACAATACAATAAAAATGTACAGTATGTCTAAACTCACCCACATAAAAAAGTATTTCTTTCACCAATGAAAACACTTGTCTCTCTTTTCTTTCATTTTCATTTTAGGGATATGGAAATTGAGTGAGTAGAACAAGTTATTCACTCACGTCTCATTTGCACTTTCACATGATTTTTGCAGTCACACAGTCATGTGATGTCCAGCTCATATAGTTTTAAAACATTACTTTCTTTCGAAAATAGGAACATGGACTTGATATTTTCCTTTCCTGGTGGTGAGAGTTGCAGGGGATTTTTCATAGTGTCATTGTTGGTCGAGATGGCTGCCAGTTCAGGCATAACGGTTAGTATTGGCCGCTCTTCCTCTTTTTCATGTTAACTCTTTCTGAACCTCAGCCTGATGATGCTGTCTGTCCATCTTCCTTTTCTTGTGTCCCATCCACATACTGTGTGTGTCCAGGGGGCTCTGGAGGTGATGCGTGCTATGAAAATCTTGGACCTCATCGGCATACAAAAAGGTCTCGCCAAAGTAACTCAGTCTTTGAAGAAGATGAAGGAAACTTTCAAACTCATGCATAGTAAGTTTGAATTAAACCTAGCCCAATCTGAATGTAATCAATTTACATGCTGAGCCTTTTATGAAAGCAGGGAAATTCAAAGTAATTAAAATAACTGAATTTGTTCTCTTTCCAGATCATGTGGATCCAACTGCGTTTCATGGAACATTGAGAATTTTTGTTTCAGGGTGAGTTTTCCTGCATACTGAAGGTATTAATTATTTTAATAAAACAGAAGGGACGAAATTCCCTTCTGTTTTTACTTACTTACTTTTCTGCTGCCCTGTAGGTCTAACTGGATAACATGTAGAATGATACCATGTATTTCTGTGTATCTGTGGTTGTTTATGGTTTTCTTAAATCATCCAAGATGGCGCCGTGGATGGCTGCCTTGGTACTGCGCTCTCTGGTACTTTTTTATGTTAGTGTTTATTCGTTTAGTTTGCCTGTAAATAATTTATTCTTCCTATAAATTATATATTATCATTGTTTAAATACACAGTTTAAATCTATGCCTGCTATACATGCTGTATATACTGTTATGTTCCCTAACTTCATGTAGGCTATGTAAAGTAACCTACTAGATAAAAAAAATATTTTTGCACTCTCCACCATTGCACTATTGATTGGAGTCAAATTCCTTGTATGTGTACACATACCTGGCCAATAAATGATTCTGATTATAGTACATGTATGTATGTGATGTTTTAGGTGGCGAGACAACCCCATGCTTCCAAGGGGGCTGCTGTATGAAGGTGTGAGCAATGAGCCAATTTTGTTATCAGGTGGAAGTGCAGCCCAGAGTTCAGCCATTCAGTGCTTTGATGCTTTGCTGTGCATCCAGCATGAGGATGAGACAGGTAAAGATACATTTCCTTCAACCTTTGACCCCCTCAGATGCTTCCCAAGAATGAATCACGCTGTTTGTGCAGTAGGTTGATTGCTCTGACAGAAAATGTCTCCAGGAAAGGTTGTTATTTCCTTTCTTTCAAAGTCTCTTTTCTGTTCTCTTCATTGATTCACCCTATCTAGGAGCCTTCCTGACACGCATGAGGGATTACATGCCTCCTGCCCACCGTCAGCTGATAGAAACTCTGTCTGTCTGTCCATCTCTGCGAGACTTCATCCTGTCCCAAGCCAGCTCTGATCTTTGCCAAGCCTACAACTCCTGTGTCTCAGCACTGGTGGATTTACGGAACTACCACCTCAATACTGTGACCAAGTATGTCATTGTACCTGGTAATCAAGCTCGCGCCATGGGCTGCCCGCTCAGAGGTGTGGGCACTGCGCTGAACAAAACAGGGACTGGCGGATCCAGCATAATGGTCTTCCTCAAGAGTGTTCGTAACACCACCCAAAAACCACTGATTTTAGAAAAGCCATTTGCGTCAAGAGAACCAGAAGCTGTACATGTTATCCAGAACCAGAAATGGCAATGAAACGCTCAATTTCTGATTAAATTAGAGGAACTCTAGGGGACCTTTTTTCCCCTGATGTTTTTAGCTGACAATAACCACTGCCATACTTCGCAAGCCCATTTCTGCCAGGGTAAAAAAATTAAAAGTTGACTTACTATTTCAAACAAAAAGTCAAAAATTTTCAAATATGTCTTCCATACTACACAGTCCTTGACATCCCTAAATTAACTGCACTTTACTATGACTTTATATAATTCTGTGAAATGATTGTAAAAAAACCTTTACAGACCATGCTACAGAGATTGTCTATGTTCAGTATTGCATTTTATTTATTCTGGTTATATATGTACCCCAAACTACATCTGTACACCCTTGAATTTTAGTATTATTTTTGAGATAAATGACTTCAATAACATTTTGAAAATATTTTATTCAGTATTGATAAATAAATATTCTTATCTTATGTAAATATTCTTATCTATTACTATAACAATGCCTGATCATGTGGTTTTTTAACCTGTTTCAAAACCATTTGTAATAACAAAAAATACACATATACATATAATGATACGAATAGTGCCAACAATGGAAGAAAAGCATTTTTCTAAAGTGCATTTGATCAATAAACTAATTTGGCTTTTGTAAACAGAAACTGAAAATGGGAACTCCTACGTGCCTGAGAGTAAGAAGCAGATGGCAGAGGAGGAAGATAAATGTAGAGAGAATCATGAGCTGTGGAAAAAACAGAGGAAGGAAATGCTGAAGGAATCAAATGATAGAGGACATTAGTAAAATAAAAGAGAAAGAGAATCTGCTGAGGAGAATGTAAGACAGACACAGTGGGGGTAATCAGGGCAGAGGGATGGAAGTGTGGGATCAGGTCACTCAGTTTGATGGACTCGAACCCCCACTCGCCTCCTGGTCTTGACTTGAAGGTTGCGTCTCTTCTTGCCATAGAGGACTAATCACATTAGAAAATAGAAGAAGGGGCTCAACTGCACTACTGCTGAGCCCTGGTCATGGTCCAACTCTGCTTCACTAAAGCACAAAAGATGTCAAATGTGGACTGTTTGACACCGGGTGAATGCCGCTCTGGCTGTGACTACACCCAGTGCTGGTGTAGTTGTCTGCTGTCACATAGAGTTGGGAAGTGGGAGGGTTTGCTGGCTCTGGAAGTGTTTTATGGCATTCTGTGTTCCCATTTTACTTCTCTCTTTCAACGATATCCTCTATGTTTCTAAAACAGAAACACAGGACTCTGGGTAATATAGCTACCACAGAAGCTTTTGTTGTGGCCACAGGTTCCTGATAAATCATGTTTTATCCAATACTACAATACCCATCAGCTGCCACTATAGAAGAGCAGGGGAGAATTAAAAATGCTTTGTTGCAGGTGTTAACAAAAGCAGTTGTTGAATTCAATCATTATTGACACAAAAATTAAAAGTGAAACTGCATTTAGTGCGTGATTGAGCCGTGATCGAATAGTTCTTACTGAAATGCACCTGTAGTCAAAGGTAAAAGAAAGATATTTTCTAAGGCGGTTGTTAGCTTTTGAACTGATGATTCAACTGGAAGAGTTTAATGCTGATCAAAGCTGTAGAAGTGTTCCGACTGTGAGTCAATTAACATTGTCTATGGGAGAAATTCTACTTCTAGAACCAGGAGTTCCCAAAATAGCTCTTTGCACTTTGCAACTCTATTGCCTCTAGCATTCAGTAGACATAGCAGCACACTGAATCACCTTCAGTTGAAAATGTTTTAATTGTGATGTAGAAACAGTAGAAAAATGCATAATATTGCACATAATCACTAAATTGCACTTTCTCAAGGTACAGATCTTTGCATGGACATTGGTGACCTGAATCATGTAATCTACTGCGTACTCTAAGGATGGGAGGCCAGTTTTTGTCTTCCTGACGTTTCTTTGATATTTAACAGTACCATAATCTACATAAGAGCTGCTGTTATAAAATGACTTTAAGAACTCAGTAAATACCTGCTTTGTAACAGCGTGCAAGTTCAGTATCATTGCTACATCATCAGTGTTTTTGTTGTTTTGTACTTAACCAAAGCTGGTGGCTACAAGTCTTCTCTGCTGTGAGATTGCTACCATACTCCTTTAGCACTGTATATAGCCCTTCTATTCTTGCAAGTTCAGTGCACAGTTGTTTGTGTGGGTTGGTAGACAGATGTTTGGTGTTCTGTAATTGTCTTCTGTGAAAAAAGTCATCATTTTACAAGATGAAACTTGCAGTGGCAAGATAAATCAATATTTCAACACTTCAAGTGGTGGCTAACTGGACATGAAACAACTGACTTAAAAATAGATTAAGTTCACATCAGAGCTTTGCTGTGACACAATGAGTGACTGAGAGGCAAGGCAAACTCTTAATGGACTCAAAGAGAAATGTCAAAATAGCCTTTACTTTTTGTTGGAAATACCCCCCCCCCACACACCCCCCAGACACACACACCTCCCCCCAAACAAACACTGTTTAAGTTATCGTAGAAAATATACTGCCTTAGAAGTAGTCAAAACATTATATATGTTGTTAAAAAAATCAGACCTAACCCAGAAGACTTTTTTTCTGCATTTTCAATTATACCTGCTTCAAGAGGAGGGGCCCAAACATATATCCTTTAAAATTTCATTTCACAGTACTTTGCTAAAAAGATGCAGATATTCTAAAATATAGATTCTGAACATTATGTGTCAGTGTAGCCAACAGAGAAGGACAGAATGACTGAGGCAAAGTTGGCTGGCTAGTCGGTTGGTTGCACAGTGGGCTAAATGGAGAGATAGACAGAAAGACAGAGAGAGATAAAGGGACAGAGTTACAAAGAGAGGGAGGAGACAGGGGTTATTAACAAAGGCAGGCAGACGTTCAGTCAGACAGACAAACTGAGCGGGACGTTAACAGATAAGGAGGAAGAGGAGAGAAGGGTTATAAGAACAGTGCTGACATACTGCCATGTACTGTACTGTGTTTCAGTCTTTTACGCATATTCCTCTCAATAGTCAAATGTTTGTGCTTTGCTGGAGGTGGGGCTGATGTCCATTCAGAGATTATAGCTTCAGTCATAAAAGGCCCTCCACATGGCGCCTCCTCTTGTTGCCAAGCAATATGCTCTAAGGGGAAAAAGACCAAAAGACCATTGCATTGGAGGATACAACAAAAAGACATAAATATAAAGTGAGGGGTGCATTTACCCAGTATATAAATAACATCCATCTTTTTACAGCTTTAAAAATACATGTACAAAAATGCATCCCAAGCTCACCTAGTTGTTGCAGCTGTATGTCGATCCTCTTCAGCAAACATGCCAGAAAAAGGTTTGACAGAATTTTAAATGTTTTTGTCTCTGCTGTCCCCCAGCTGACTTAATGTGCAGTCTCAACTCAGAACCCCAAATGATCCGGATTCTGTCGTTATCCATACTCCTTCATCCATTTTGCGAATAACAGGGGTATTAATGTGCCCAATGAAAAGGCTGTTTCCAAAGCCCTCATGTTTTATTCAAAGGAACCAGAGTTTCCAACGAGCATGCTTTTTGGACTCTGTTTTGGACTTGCGTTTTGGGGTGGATGTGAACACTTCATTGGAGTAAGGCAGAGCAGGGCATTGTTGGCCATCCAGCGGGCATAGTCTCTTCATCAGGGGATGTAGCTTGTCCTCTTGCAGCTTGAAGTCCAGTTCGACACTATAAGACAAGTTTAAGAAGTAGAATTTTAGAATATTTAGATTATTAAGTTCAGTACTGTACTTAGAATACAATGATTTGATTATAGATTCAGGTGCATTCATCTGAAGGTTTTTAAAGTTGTCTTTTTGGTGGCTATAACATTTATGACTCAATATTTGACTTAGCTTTTATGTTAATAATCCACCAATGTCCAGATGGAGGCAGGGAGGGAAGCAAATGGTTCAAATGCACTAACAGACACCCTGGCAGCACATATCTCTTGCAACACATATCCACATTTCAGAGACTCCTCCGAGTAATAGAGTTCCTTTGCATCATTTCTGCATTTTTTATACATGCAGTCAAAGGGCTTTTCCTGCATAGATTATATTTGTATCAAAAATGAGCCAGAATGTGGGTTGCTCCTGACATCAGACGTCCACATCCGCCAGTATAATCCCAGGCTGGTCATCGTCTGATTTTGTTCCGCCACCGTAGTTGAACTCTCTCTCCGATTAAATCTCTCTGGGAGAAACGTGGGGCTTAATCCCATCCAAATGAAACCATCGAGAGGCCAAGCAGACCCTGATTAACTGCCTGTATTCAAGCAAGGGATAAATGCATTATTATACACCATCTCCTTTCACTTTATTGCTATTGATTTGCAGTGCTCTGTTAATGTATTTATTCCTGGGGTGCGCAATAAATTTTGAAAGCATCATAGTGGAAATAAAAGAGAATGAATCATCTGCTATTTTCCTGCCAAAGTGAAACTCTTCAACAAACCATACCTGATAATAAAACGTTCTGTTGATTTTTGGTTTGGAGCATTTTTGATTTTTTTATTATCACCAACATTACTTAACACTCTGGATTTAAAAAGCACAGTGCATACTACGACTTACAAAGCTCATGTCATTCTAAGTCTAGAGGATTAAAGGTAGAAGGGAGAGCTGAAGCTGCCAAAAGAGATGACATCTGGCATGTCAAGGTCAAACATGTAGTCCTCTCTTTGTCTGCAGGCTCACAAATAGACGTTAAGGTACAAAGCTTTGCCTGATGGGGTAACTGCTTTGATGGGCAGTGTAATTAGTTTGCTGAAGGATATGCTATACTCAAAGTGACATAATGAATCCTGGGAACTGTCATCACCCTTAAGATAAGTGTCAGTTAAGAAAGGAGCTCTATTAAAGCCTTCAGGGGAGAAACCGAATGGACGGCTGGATGGCAGTTTTCTAGGCTGGGACTTCCAATGAATCAATATGTTTGATTAAATAAAAAGTCTTAAATTTACAGGAGCCTGGGCGTGTGGCTACTTCAAACTCAACATCATTATTGATTTAAAAAGGGATTTATAAGCATGTTTGTGTCAAATCAAAACCTCTTGTTGCACAGGACTTTGCCTGCTAATGTCCTCTTAATGCTGAATCCTGGACCGAGAGAAACTCTTTTTTTATGGACAGACTCAAGTCTTGCCAGAATGGCTGTTTCTAGCATTATGTGGTGCACTTGCTTTACAATCTCAATCTCTTGTTCATATCTATTGTTTAATTTGCTTTTCTCTATATTTGTATCTTTTGTTTAATGCTAAAATCGTTGTCTTTTACAACTGTTGTACAAAAAATGTTGAGTTGACAGAAAGTGGAGCAGAATCACAGCAGCACAACACAACACAGAATAGCCTCAGCAATTAATAAGCAATTAATCACTTGGCAGATCACTGCAATTACTGTACGCTGTGGACAAATGCCTCAGTGGGAAGCCAGAGGCAGCACTGTACGATGCGGGTGGCACTGGGGAGCAGGTGCTTCAGCAAACAAAAGCCCTATATCTAAGATCATCTCTGTACACAAACAGATGAAGCGACTGGAGACAGGCAGGCTTTTCTAGGGCATTCAGCAAAACAGATTAATCATCTCTTTAGCTATGCAGTGTGAGTAGCTGTTGCTGTGATCAGTGGCGAGCCGTTTGTTTGTCTGTGGTCGTGGTGTGCTGAGCACCATTCAATGATTGTTGCTCCTGGGAGGGATTTTGCAGCCTGTGAGATGTCTTTTTAGCACATCATACCCTATTCATTCCACAGTGTATACCCACTTGCTACTATTCTCTGTTCTTGCTGCTACTGGCACCTTTCAGCGTTAAGTCATTCCTCCTCCCGTGATTTCCCCTTTGGCCATCCACATGTAGTTCAAACTCTCCACTTGACAAGATGAGTGGTTCAGGCCCAGTACAGTGTAACATCTACAGAACTACACGACGGGGCATAGTAGATTAAATCACCAGAGAGTGACAGTTATTTCCTCCACTGACAGGCAACAGTTGAAGCAGAAACTCCCCACAGGTTATGTAAATCAGATGCAGAAATTCTTCCCCTGTCATGTATATCAGATATAAAAGCCATTGCCATCTATTACATGGCTCTCTGCCTCACAGACACACAGAGAAAAACCCAATCTCATTAATGAGAACAAAACAGAATAGGCAATCTTGACAATTGTCACCAAAACAACCACAGCTCTGCCATCTCAGCATGGGACACAAGTGCTAATTAGCTCCTTGCGTCTCATCACATTGCATTGCAGTTGCAGTTCCCTGAACTTAACTGTTTTTTAAAGTCATTGTTAGTTCCAAATTGGAAACACTACACTGTATGCTTTGATTCAAATGCTGGTTCTTATTCAACACAGCATGGTAGGAATACAATCCTTTAATGCTTTGATCTGAGAGTGTTTTTTAAATTGGGCTTCCTCCTATAATCTAGGTTGACTCAGTGGTAGACAACTGATGCTCTTGTAAATCTTGTTTGAACTATACATGTAAGTACAGCAAGAAAATAAAAAGCAGGAGGTCTCACCATGCTGTCTCCTTCTTTGAGTTGAATGTTTTGGTTTTTTTAAAAGGTTAGTTCGCCTAAATAATAATAATAATAACAATAATAATAGCAATTTTCCATTCCAATGCAATAAAGGTGAATGGAATTTGTTCATACCACTGAAAACTGAAAACAGCAACGCGCCTTTCCAGAAACAGCCTCTCGGTTATGGCCTGGTCCCACCAGAAAGTGACAAGTTAATCTGTGTGTACTTCAGGTTCCAGAAGTAAAAGTTCAATTCATTTTTACCATAGAGAACTTTACGTGGCTTACAGTTGGAGCACTTCTGATGCTTGTATGGACATGAAACACTCATCAGTAAGTCATTACTGCAAACGATTAAGAACTCTGTTTGAAAATATCTGGTTCTTTGATTAAATTCAAAGACACCACCCTGTGTACATAAAGTACAAAACTAAAAACACAATCTGCAACTTTGATCAATTCACTTAATTAAGCAACTGTGGTGACTGTGTTTGTTATGTAAGTTTTCAATTCTATAGGTTTGTTACATCTTCATCAGAAGTAAAATGAAGATATTGTGTAAAGGTCCACTGTGTAGGATTTAGTGGCATCTAGCGGTGTATTTCTTCTTGTAGATTGCAACTCCCTTGTTTCACCCTCTCTTTCCAAGTGCAAAGGAGAAACAATGGTCATCACGAAATACGTGAAAAAGCATACTGCCCGTTCTAGAGCCAGTGTTTGGTTTGTCAGTTCTGGGCTACTATAGAAACATGGCGGTTCTATAAAACATAACAATTCAGATGATTATACATGAAAGAAAACATAGTTATGCACATTATATTCTATTTCTCATTCCACCCAAATGTTACACACAGGACCTTTGAATGGGATTACAGGATTGCGAAAAACACTTCAAGAACCAGTGTCTCCTTCCACTTCGCAACTGTATTTTATTGGGGTAACGGCAAAGATCACAGAGGTGGATCTCTCAAAACGTGGGCAGATAAACCCAAACGTGTCTGCGATGCTATACCACTAGAGGCAGGTTAGGTTTTCCCTTGATGTAACGGACAGTATCTTTATAGTTATTCCCATAATTTATCGTCCATATTCAGCCACTCTTTCCCTCTCTCTTGCCATATGTATGCCCTATTTGTTGCAGTGATGTATGAGATGCTGCAGTATACTGAGGGTGGAGAGTCAGGGGAGAGTTGAAGTCTGGATAAGACCCAAAGATTGACTACCTGAGGTCAGCAGGTGCTACAGTCCTGAATTTATCGGACATACTGGAGATGCTGGAGTGCTCTGAAATTAAGGGTTACATCTCAGGGGCTGCTAATCTTGGTTACAGTTGCACCATGCAGTTTCTGTCTGAATTTGAGGTGTCCTCTGGCTCCAATTTGCTTTTTTTTGGTTTGTTCTTGGCTTGTTTAAATTTACCTCACTGTACACAGGCCTCCTCATCTAGGTGTCACACAGAGTGGTTGGTCCAGCAAGGTGATTACTGCTACTCTATCAGCAGTTTAACTCACTGGATTGATAGACTGTTGTAATAAAAAGGATGCTGTTGATGGGATCATACAGCAGCTTAGTGAGTGACTGTAAAAGAAGTACACCTGAAATAAAAAGCTGATATAAACAATAAATAGTAAATATAAGTCAGTCTTGGAAGGTGAAGCTGGATTTTGGAGAAGAATATTAAACAGCACTGTTTGCAGAATTTAATATATTTATGACAATTGCTTTGGCAGAGATAGATAGGATTGTGATAGATTACTACCCTGCTTGCCAACTACAGCTCTGCTTTATTCAACGACTGTTAAAAACCAGTTGGGTGAACTGAAATAAACAACTAATGATACAGATCACAGATGAAATGATAATCTCCCACTTTATTAGTACTTTGCAGAGTGCATCTTCATTGTGATTCTTTTACCATACCACGTGCTTTGGTTTAGTGACAACAGATTGAAGTCACTTTTTGCCACCAGAAATTGTTCAGAGTTTGTTAATTAAGCCAAGTTGCTTCACTGACACAAGGAGTTGGCACACTTTGTCTTATTAAGATAAAATCAGTGAGACGAAAAAAGAGAAACTCAGATATAGGCTTTAGGACTTTTCTTTGCTCCTCTATGCAGTGGACTTCTTGCGTCAGTCTTACAAATTATGTTGCTGTTACATCTTGTTAGATGGAACCTAAATGTACTGCATTGCCCCATTTATCAGCTGTAAGAAATAAGTAAACTATAAGTGCAGTCACAAGACACAAATAATAGCTTTTAGAGGCTCATATGACAATTTATTTACATAGTTCTCACATATCCACTCTGCGTAAACCCCCAGATTGAAAGCCACACTTACTTATAGTAATGACTAAACCCATGAAAACAAATCAATGAAAAGGCCTTGTTGATCAATAGGGACACAAATCGAAACCCACACCGGCACACTGCAGTATTCTGGTTGTTACACAAGAGAGCACCTAGAGTATATTATTTGTGATCCTTGCATTCATGATTCATGGAAATTATGATCATGTAGAAATTAATGAAAGATATTTATTTGGAGCCCATCGGTGTGCATACTTTTTCTCCTCTGAGCCCTGCAGTGATATTTTTTTAAATATTTTTGCTTGAATGTGGACACACTTGGTCCCTCTTGTCATGTAGAAATTATAATCATGTACTGTAGAATTATCGTTTATTTTCTGACAGTGGGAAATGTAACTAAATTATTTTATGTCTGTTCTGGTCTAATTTTCTAATTTGCTTCACATACCCAGGGGATCGTGAATTATTTACCATTCAATATTGTTGCGACAGCACCAATTTTCAGGAAGGGTTTACTAAATTCATTACCCTGTTTATGACTTTTGTTAGTATGGAAATTATTTCTTTAACTGGAAGATGGGGACTGTTCATTACTTTGTCTACAATGTAACCTAATCTTTGCAGCACCACGTGATCTCATTTTCTACATGCCTGTATTCTTTAAGGGCAAGAAATTACATTTAAACAGTGGGTAGAGCTCACGACCCATGTACCAAGGCTAAGTCCTTGCTGCAGCGGCCCAGGGTTCGAATCCGACCTGCGGCCCCTTGCTGCGTGTCATCCCCTCTCTCTGCCCCCCTTTCCTGTATATCTTCAGCTGTCACTATAATAAAGGCAATAAGAAGCCCCAAAAAATATACTTTAAAAAAAAAAAAACAACTAATTATATCGTAAGTTTTACAAAGGTTTGTGAACAGTTCATTACAATAACTGAGACAAGTGTGAACAAAAGCAAAATAATATTTTTTTTACACTTATCACAGAAAGTGCATTGCAGTGTTCTTTATGTGATCATTAGACACTTCAGTGATTTGTAGTTAAAATTGAACTTGCTATCAAAGATCACTGCCAAATTCTTAGCTATAGATTAGTACTGAAATATTTAAACAGATTTTTTTTGGCCTGTGTCAAAACCAAAATCTATGTTTTGTCCTTATTTAGCTGAAGAAAATGTTGCCCCGTTCAATTATTAATTTCTGAAATGCTATTTATAAGATTGTCAACCAGACTCAAGTTGTCTTGTGAGATACAGAGCAGTGTGTCATCTGTGTAGGAAAGGAAACTGATCCTACATTGGCAGCATATACTAACAGAAAAATATGGGGCCCAAGACTGAACCTTGGGGAACACCACAAGAAATATTTTATTGCTGAAACAAAATTGTATACTATAGATTAATGAGTCATTAACTGTACCTGAGAGATTAGGCTAAGCTGTACCAAATGCAGCACTGAGAGTGCCATTATAGATGTTTTTCATGTATCTGAAGCTATTCTGATGTTTTTTAATGCTTTGAGGAGAGCTGGCTTTAGATGAGAGCTGTCTCACTTCTGTCCTCTTCAATTTTCTGGCTCAGTGATGTCCTCAGGACTAAAATTTGTAGAAAATTAAGCATTTGTAAAACTGGTGCAGGAAAGAACATGACTATGCAGATAATATTTGTTTTTAATATGAACAGCTGGACAAGACAATTCCTCTCCTATCACCAACCTTGGCCTTTTTTACTTTGACATCGGAGAAGAACAGCAGAATGTAGTTTTGTGGTTATAGGAGAACAGCTTTGTCCATATGTTTTAATAACATAATTTAGTCTCAGATATGCACAACAAGTGTACACAGATTGTTAGACAATATTTGAACAATCCTTTTTAGTTAGATTAAACACCTTTTTTCTCTCAAAGCTGAATTTTTTTTTACTGCTGACACCCAATGTCTCTGGTAGCAGAATAAAGACCAATCATTTGGTGTTGCTGATGTTTGTTTTGCCTTACTTAGGAGTGTCGAGTCAGATTTTCTTGCTGAGGACTGGTGATCTCCTTTTTGCCTTAGTGTTGATAGTTGTTGAACCTTATTCTTTGATGGCAACTCAGGCACATTCTGTAAAGGCTTAAATCTGTTTTCTAGTTTTATTGACTGCAGTCCAGCTGTTCTCTGTTTTGCTATGGTGTGGAGGAGTGAGAGTGGCTGTCGCTTTGCAGCACTCTGTCTCTGTTATCTTGTTGTGTTTTTGGAGAGATGTCGATGGAGGAAAGCCTTTTGTTTCTATTTGTGCTTCTAGACCAACATCAGACCACAGCTCCTGTTTCGATGCACCAGCAGTAGTATTCAACTTAAACAATAGTAATAGGCAAGATAGCGGCTCATGTCTGGGTCAGTTGTGGTGTTCATATCCAGTAGGTCTTGATTAGTGTGCTGCACAGATCAGTGATTATGTCATCAAAACCCCCAAAGTGAGGTGCATTGTGTTGGTAAGTTCAGTCCATCTTCCATTGCTACTCCATCCACGACACGATCCATGACAGTCAGACAGAAATCAGTGGGCTTCACACAAGAACATTTTCTTATTCTTAATCTCTTTTACTCTTTTTCTGAGGCTTGCTTGAACAAGCGTTCCAAATTTTAAGTGATGAATGCCACTTAAGTAGGTGGCCGTTCATCATTTGATTATTTGCACAATCAAAGAATTTTAAGTCCTGTCAGACAGCAGAAGACAACAAAAAGCACATTTTGGAGAAACAAACAATGAGAAAATATTACTACAGCCGTCATTGTTGTGTCATGTGAGCAAGCTGCATTGACAGAAATGAAGAAAAGTTTGATGTGAATTTATATGACAAAAAAATAACTTGGTAGAGCAATGCAGTCCATGGGGGCGATCAAGGGGACGTGACAGATGGACGAGAGAATGCATTTCATTATAAGTGATGTTATACTGTCGGGTGCAACAGACACAGCAACTTTCACAAAACCCTGAGGTGGCTTTTGGAGTGTGAGAATTTTCTTTTCTATATATCACATTAGCTGCTATTTCATTGTTTGTTTAATATGTTTAAACTCAAAACTCATTCAGATTAAGGCATTATAATATCTAGGTCAAATATGTCCCCCCCCCTCCCCCGTGGCAGTACATGATTTGTATGACACGCCACTTCTATTTGTGCCTAAGAGAAAATTGTTAATAGGTATAACATTGGTGAATGCAACTTTGTTTATTCAAGTGGTTCTTGTGGGAGGCATGAGGATTTCTCACGCCCCTGTATCTGATATGAAATGGAGATCTTGTTCCACAATGGTTTTACACCACAATCTGGGTCACCTTAACATAACACACTCGTCAAGGAACAGAACAGAGGAGGCATCTTGAAAATGTTATATGAAATGAAAACCCTTTTCCAGGACAGGGCAGCTTTTCTTTTCTTTCCAGGAAAAAAAAAAAACCAAATTAGTTATAATTATAATAATAGAATATTCAAGGTGTTGTAAATATATGAGATTCATCCAAAATAATTCAAAAGGACAGTAGAGCAGACAGCCCTTGTTATCTTACTGTTAAAAAACATTCTCTATTATAGTGCAGTAGCTTTCATGCACAAAGGGAAGTATAAAGGAGAAGTTGGGTAGAAAAAATCCATGTAGTGCAGAAAAAATTCCATATTCAGGAAGGACTCAACGTTTACATCTATAATTTGTGATTTTGTGTTTTATTAAGGTTGTTTCCCACCGGCCCATGTGAAAACTACTCAGAAAGCCGCTATACAATGTATATTTTCTAGGTTTGAGAGTATTTTCCAAACACATGCCTGTTTCCTGTTTTATAAAACAAGGGTTCAGCAGTAGAGGATTTTGGATTGAAGTGACAAATGACACAAGGTTACAGCTTGAGTTGATTTCCCACCTGCTTCTGAGCCCCTTTTCAGCTCAGAGCATATCAGAACAGTTACAGCACAAAAAACTGTTGTGCAGAAATAGTGTCTCTTAAAAATGGCTTCAGTACAATGCTTGTTAGTATTTCTGAGACTGTATAGAGCTAATCCAGCCTTTGTTTATAAAACCTTTTATGTAATGTGATAGAATTCTAGGTCCTCAAACACTTTGTGACAGGGTCAACTGTATTTCCTATTCTGTCTAATTTACTTCCCACTGCTGTGTATGATTACTTATTCATTACAGTTAGGCCATACATACCCCAGGAACCCTTGCAAATGATATTGGCAATATTATTTATTTCATCATCCATTATAGAAAAACATGTTATGGTGCAACATCCAATATACTGTATTCAGAGCTGCCAGTAGCTGCACATTTACTTCTCTGAGTTGTTCTTTCTATATACCTGGTGCTTATTTTATGGTTATTCTCTTTGGGATTCCATTTACTCTTACACACAAAAGCTCAACATTTTTATTATTATTACTATGCCTCTGTCAAATCACTATTAATGCAGCACCCTCCATATACTACATCTTCTTTTACGTTCTTTGCAAAGAAAAGCACCACTGCACCAAACACCTCTTGTAAGCATCCCTTTCACACCGAACCGAATTATCATACAGAAAACAGCATTTAATGCAGCATTAATGACATGCTGGCAGTGAAAAGGGCCCACCTGTAAATGATGCATGCGCTGTTCCGACAAGTGTCACAATTTGCTGTGTCTTGTCCTGTTCGGTAGGAGAGCCTGTGAACAGAGAGATGAAAAGATATACGTGATCTCCAGTGGCAGACTTTAGCTTCATATTTTAACACCTGTGGGCATCAGCTATCAGCCAGATTTGTTCAGCTTGGTTTTCACCTTGTGTTGTTTATTCCTAACAGTTGAAAATGCAGCAGGAGCTCTGATCCTGCAGTCCTCTCAGATTTGGTTAATAAAGTGTGTAGACTTGCTGATTTTCCATAATAGGATTACCTCTCTTTGCCATGACATAGTTATAAAATACAGTATGTTCTGTGTCTCTATTCTATAGGCGATATAACTACTTAGCAACTAAAATGCTGCATGAATCATGTGTCATAAAAAATCAATGGCTTTACATTCTGCACTATACGGTACATCTTTTTTATTTTTCACCCAACTCAATTTGCTGCAGACAATGAGCATCAAGGATTCAAAAAAAGCAATCAACAAGACAAATTGTATCTGCTCTGTTTATGGCATAAGTACACAGCCACAAGGGTCTGTTGTCTTTACTGTGTAAGACTTGTAATTTTTTATGTTGAAAGACCTTCACAAAGGACCAACTTACAGTAAACTATCTCTTGGGGCACGACAGAAGCTTATGTGTACATATGTCAAGAACATCAAATAGATTTTGTTGGTTGTAGCAGTCCCTATCTCTCATATAGGCAGTTTTTCATTAATATTTCCTCATTTGAGTTTACATAAGAATGCAGGTGTTCATGTTGTTATCCGCACTTAATGTCACTGCATGTAGGCTGCAGTGGTATGGGGATGATTGGAGGGGCTGTGTTAGAGCTGCACATGTAATTGATTGCTGTCACGGTAGCCGTTCACCCTGTTGGATGACATGTGGAAGGGTTGGACCTCAACTGTTCACCATGACATGAGAGGTGACCTCATTCGGGGAGACAGAACAGCTTCTGTGCGATCGAAAATGCTGATGGGAGCTCAAGGTCACTAAGTTCATCTATCCTGCCCTGTTCTCAAATGAAGTCTCTTTGAACAGCTGTGAGCAAGGACAGTAACTCACTGCACAGACACGGTCTATACTAGTGCTTTCCTGCCTGTCTTTTCATGTACATCCTTGTAATTTAAAGAGCTTTGCTCTAATAATCAAAGTGTATTAACCTAAATTCATAATCACTCTGTGTACTCAGCACAAAAACACACTTTTTTTTTCTCATTTAGGGTAAAATGTTCATGACCCAATATAATGGCACTGTATTAAAGAACAGAATGTCACAGATAATTATTTCGTAGTTGCTTTATGGGGTGGGGGTGGGGGTGGGGGGGAACTACACCTCTGAAAGTCATTCTCTAAGCTAACTGTTTGTTGGCACAGATTCACTGCTGTGTTGTTTGCCCACGTCAGCTGTCCTGGGATATGTCCTGCCCTCGTCATTCCCGTTTCACTGTCCACACCCCCTGCCTACGTGCCTGCTGCTCTGCTTGCCTGAGCATTGCATAGTATTTTGTGCTTTGATAACCTGTGAAAAAAAACTACTGTCAGATCAGGCCACATTGTCTAAGGTCAGGTGGCATTCAATGCGTTACATATCACGTGAATACTGGATGTCATACATGATATATATATACAGCAGATACCTGCAGACTTTATTTTGTGATTAACATTTACTGACTATATGGTGCTGTACCATGACTAGCATAGGTAGAGACATTCATGTTTAACAGTATTATGGCAACACTATCAATACAGTATCAACTACAGTTGGCATTCATCACACTAGGACTGTTATATATGAGGTAATGCAAAAGTGTTGTCTGTCTTATCACTTACTTACAGTCCCGTTATTATATAATGTATAAAAGGATTAGGGTTATAAGATATATTCTATTATGCTGTGATTAAGAGACTAGAACAACTGTAATATTTATTTATCAATCATTATCAAGTGTCAGTGACTCACTTTTTCTTACGTTAGGAAAAAGAAACAGATGTCATGCAAATGCATTGTTTGTATTTCCTTTTTGCATCCAACATTAAGTGTGACTTCAAAATTGAGATGTGAAACAGATGACAAGCATGTGCATTATTTAGAGTTCCTGCTGTTTTTGTAGGAAATATTTGTCATGTTTGTAACTGACTCATGGGACATGTGAGGGAAAGCAAGAAAGAAAATGGGGAAGTATGCTATTTTGTAAAGTTATTTCCAATGTAAACAGTGAAGTGGAGATAACCCCGATAAATAAAATGCTTTCCTACAAACATTGTGCCTGTACTGTTGCTGGACCAGTAGATTACTTTATCCTTTTGTCACTGAATGTTTACTAAAAGCAGTTGCTTAAAAATCACTAGAAATCACACATTTATTCGCAGTGAGGACAGGCTTTTAGTTGCGTTTGGTTTGTCTCAAAGTATAGTATTAAAGAAGGTTATTTGACTGTCCAGCCGTGCAAAAAAATAGTGAAGCCTATTTGGGAACGTACTATGGAAGGCAGGCTTTGGGTTGTGTAACTGCACCTCTCTAATAACGCTGATGGAACACAACACAGTGGAGGCACTATAGCAGGCACAGTTTTGTGGAGATGAAAGGCAAAGTTTTATGGGGCTGCACTAATTGGGCCTTTAAAACCAAGTTTCACAGAGCCACACTAGGGTGCCTTGTTCTCCACTGGATATGGATAAGACTTAAATGTAATTTGCTTTGTGTTGCTGTGGGTTTTAGAGATGGAGTACATTTATTCTTACAGTTGTGCTGTTGTAGGAGTCTGGCTGCAGACATGGCTTGAGACCTTTATGAAGCTTGTTAATGCGTTTTCTCCTTTACAGGTTCTGTATGGCTCTAATGAAATATGACAAATAAAGAGTTATTGGAGGCACAGTTGCTCTTCCATCAAAATTACACAGGACATTACTAACATGTATTGTACTATGTCTTTGAAACGCCCCATTAGAACTTGATGTTATAGGACATTAATAAAATAGTAATGCTCAGACCTGTGTCACCAGCAGATTAAAGTTTTCATTTATTCAGTTAATAACATTTACTTGATAGATTTGCACCACATTTTGCTCAGATATTCATGGTTCCCAGAAGATGAAGCTTTTGATTTTGGTGATGTTTCTTCCAGTGCCACCTGAAGTTGACTTTTTTTATTTTACTTTTATTTAAATATCTAAACAACTGTAAGATGGATTGCTGTAAAAACAGATACAGACATCTATGAGATACAGAGTATGAATTAAAAAGACTTTGATCCCCTGACCTTCTATATAGCGCTATCATGAGATCAAAATTTATGTTTCAAGTTTACAATGCAACAGCCATCAGCCTCAGTTGTACTACCCTAACCCTGTATTTTTGGTGTGTTGGCAAGTGTTAGCATACTAAACTAACTAAAAAAACTAAAAAAAAAACTGCTAAATATCAACATGCTGTCATTGTCACATGTTAGAATGCTACTGTAAATTGGAAAGTACTGCTGTGCCTAAGTACAGCCTCACATTGTCACTTGCCTGGATGTAGACTCATGAAGCATAATCCCTGTCTTTTACAACTTGGTTTTTATTTTTGTAGCTTAAGCCATCATTGTTAATGCGCTTACCAAGTTAACTGCTGAAATCAGAGAATACAGTGATATTTCTACAAATAAAATCTGATGAGGCAAGAAACACCAGCAGTCAGACAATCATACAAACAGCAAACAAGCCTTTAGCCAAAAACTGCCCATTGTAAGTATCCAAGTGACCAAATTCCTTTGACCTACTATACTTGTTGTACTTTAATGATGGACGATTATTTCCTTGGTGAAAGTGTTACATTAACCAATAGAAATTAAGGCTACAAAATATGTTGCAATAAACTGACATCCTCGGACAATACACAGTGAAATGTGCATAAATGTACAGTGTATAATGTATGTTTGGTTGTAAGTACTGTAAAGCTTACTCTACTCACCCCTCTCTCTGTGCTTCACCTTTCTCCAGCTCCTGAATAACTCCAAGTAGGACCTTGATGGTCTCCTGGCTCGAGCTGATGAGGCTCTCCATGGCCTGCAGCTGTGCTTTGATATCCTTGTCTCCAGATAAGGGCATTATCTGCTGACTGCTCCCCATGCCTGGGGCTTCTGTGTCTCGTGGAGGAAAGCCCTCATTCCCCCCAACTGTTTGCTGGAGTTTAGAGGAGGCTGACACATGCCTTGTCCGAAACTGCCCTTGTGACTGTACAGAACATTTGGCACTATGGGGAAGTGTCTGTGACTGCTGTACGTTTAGCTGCGTACCCTTTTTCCGTTTACAGCTCACAGACGGGCTTCCTAAAGACTCCACCTGTGTCAAAGAGTTCCATGCAACAGGGCCAGTGCCCTTTGACTTGTCCTGTGAAAACTCTGAGTTAGCCAGCTGGCGCTTTGAGGAAGGGCCAGCATCCATGTCTTCTTTGGGTAATCCTTTGTGTTTGGTCCTTGTCCCACAAACCTGGTACTCTGGTTCTCTTTTGGAAGGAGAGCTGCGTGGATGGCACTCCTCCGAGAAATGTGACTCTGGACAAGAGGGTCCATCCACACAGTTGGCACTGGAAAGCAAATCCTCTGTATCACTGCTGTCATCAGTGTGGTGAAGCAGTGCTTTTGTCTGCCCCACAATCTTACCCTTATACTTAGAGGACTCCCCAATAGGTTGTCCATCCTCGCCTCCCGCTTTTATATCACTCAAAAAACCATTGTTTTGTCCCCTGTAATCTTCCACCAAAGCAGTATGTTTAAATGTATGTCCCTTTTTCCTCTCGAAAGGGAAAGTCTTGTATCGCTTAGTGAGGTCCGGTGAGGTCTGGACCCCAGTACTCTTGGTTACGTTTGGAATAGAGCGTCTTGCTGGCATGGTCATGTATTTTCTGTGTGTCACTTTACAGGAAATGGACCTGGAGCGTCTTCCCCGATGCTCATTCTGAGCGTCACAGATATCCTTAAAACGCACCTGTAAGGCCTTGTTTCTCTTCTTCACCTGCTGCTTGCCTGATTCTGGTCCAGACTGGGCATCAAGACTGTGTGATGGGCCTGTTTCTGAATCTGATTCATCTGAATTTGAGAGAACAATGCATTTGGTGTCCTCTTTGCTCACCATATTTCCTGAAAAAGGTAAAAGAGAAAGTAAAAGAGTCTGTATGTTACTATGTTATCGAGTGGGAAGGAATTCAATCTATGAACACTCTATGAATAAGCAAAATACTGTAGCAGATAATCAGATTCTATTCTCCATATGGGAACACAACTTGTACATTATCAGGCTGTATTAAAGGCATGATCTGTGATCAAAAATTTAAAACACAGTATTTATTCATACACATGGTGACAAATTATTGATTGGGATGTTCTGGAAGTGTTTTTTCCCATTCTGAGTTCATCCATTTTAAATGTCTCTTATAATGATATCCTCAGTGTTGCGCAACATGGAAACAAAGGACTGTCCTGGATAAGTATCTACAGGTTTATGTTATGGCCCCCACTTTTAACTATTGTAACCTTTTTTCCCCTGAGAAATCATGTTTTGTCTGTCATTGTAGCATGGCAGATGGTTCTACTACAGAAACCATGAGCAATTGTGAAGCAGCCAGAGTGTCAAATGACAGCAGCGGATTCAAAAGCGGATTCAAAAGGTTTCATGCCATAGTCACTGAATTTCTATATTTATAAATCAATTTAAGCTGCAAAATAATCTTTATCTTCCACCTGCCTTGAACTGTACACCTAACAGAATTTTAAGCTTTGTGATTAGATGTTTCTTGGCCTTTGACGTTTTTTTGTACACAAAAGCATGAACCCTCAACTTTTTAATAAAAGAACCAGACATTTACTAACACAGTTGTTCACAGTTTTTTTTCTTTACTAATGATTCTAGTTTGTGTGCTTGACAATATCAAAACTACAGGAATAACAGGGCTGATGTTATTACTTTGCCGTAGATGTGATTGTGAGTGACAACTTCGAGTAGCAGACCTTTTTTTTCTTTTGGCTTTTGCTTTACAAATACATTGTGACACATTTATGTTATTGATTTATGTAGTGGCAAAATAGTAATACCTGTGTTTCAGTATTATAAGCGTTTGGGGCCCAGTTGTTTTTGTGGCTTATTTCCCCCTTGGCTGATGTCATTTTTTGGGTTTCCTATTGGATCACTACAAGCTTTGGTCTCTCTTGGAGGGTAATTGTGCACATTAGCTTTTGTGATTTAAACACGACTGCTGCCGTGCACCCAGCCACTTAGCTTCATGGGAAAGTCTCTTTTGTCGCTCGTAGGAGAGTTACATTTACATTTTGTTCACACCACATTCAGCTATACATTAGGGAAACGTTCCAACTCAAACAAATGGGTTTATGTGACAGCTCGCTTTACTGTTCTTCATATCATAATTACATCTGAACTGCTGAGCTCCTGTTCGCTGCTCTGCACTGATACACTCAGCCACGCTCATGGCCAACCTTAAGCTTACTGTATATCCACCCACTTATGGTCATCTCCTTATCAACATAACATTTCCTCAGATATATTTTTGTAAGCTTTCTGCGTTTAGATTTCTTGACAGTGTTTTCCACACAATGGTTTGTTTTGTTAAGGAATAGCTGTGGGGTGGTTGGTGCCTTGCCAACTAGTAGAAAGTGTTTACTATATAATATATTCCCCTTGTAGTCTGAGGTTCCTAGCAGAGGAAATGACCACACAGCATTTCTGGCCCACACATGCTAGACTCTACATAAAAGCTGGTGTTAGGCTCCTCCACCCGCATCCACCTGTAGGCTCCCTAGAGGAAAATTTCTAAACATCGCTCCTCAATCTCTGCTGTGATGAGGTCAGAGCCTAGACACAAAATATAAACTGTGCACATACTTCCATCATAAATCTGTTCCACGTAAGTTGACTGACTGAACTGACCTTAAACTTTAAATGTTTACAGATTACTGTTACAACTTTAAATGAAAGGCTGCAAAGAGTTTGAGAAACAAACGGCTCACAAAGACATTTTCTACCATAAGTAATTTAATATGAATGGCATGAAATCACTTGAACATATCTGCAAATGAGAAACACTTTTAGAACGTGAGTAAGTAAACTTTATTTGTATAGCAGTTACATATTGCTTCACAGTTAATAATAAAAATACATAATAGTACACAGCATGAAAAAAAAAGTGTTAAAGTCTCCAAAAAGTGTTATTTTCTAACAACTATTTTAGCATACTGTTTATAATAAAATACATATATAGTTTACAAAAGAGTTTAATGGTAGAAACTGAAAAAAATGCTTTGACACATCTGAACCATAGTTGTTTATGATCACCAAATCATTCATAGATCCTCAATAAAATTATAAATTCTTGTGTTGCACTCTGGTTCAAATTAATGTGTTTCGTTTATAAGACATTTAACTACCAACATACTAATGATGCACCAATCATTAATCATTACCATAGTTTAAATCAGTTTTAATGTCATGTCAAGTCTTTTCTTCATTTTTATATATTTCCAATGAAATAGCTTGATTTATATTAAAATTAAATCACATCTGTTGTCACATACACAATCATAAATTGTATTGAAATTAATTCCCTGTATTTAACCCATCCTAATCATCAGCGAGCAGCTCTAAGCCTCTAAGCCTTGGTCTGGGGCACTGACATTACCTGGCATACATGTTTGTGATGGTGGGGGAACGAAGCACCTGTAGGAAACCCATACAAAGACTGGAGAACATACTGCCCCAGCCAGGATATGAACGCAGGTACTTCTCACTGTGAGGCAACAGTGTTAACCACTGAGCCACTGTGCTACCACTGTGTAATAAATCACAAACTGCTTTGATCACACAAAGGAGCTAAAAATTACTTTCATAATTGTTGTTTGTTTATAGTCACTCTCCATGCAGAGTTTTCGAATTAAGGTCCATATGATCAAATGAGAAATATTGCATTTTCTGTCTCATCTGCGATGAAACACATTTCATAGCTAGAGCATGAAATATATCAAGCAGCACAAGGAAATTAAATGATGTCTGATATCATTGACAGAAAACATCAGAAAGAGCTGGTTAATCATTTTCATATGACAAGTCACCACGCAATAAATAAACTCCAATGAATCATTTATTACCACTCAAAAGCGAGCTATTCATGGTGTTGCAGCTTTTCTGAAAGTAATCATGTTTTATCATTCAGAGACATTGTAAATCCATCAATGTGATTGTTCTGGTGGGGAAATTTATACTGAACAGACATTTCCTTACTGTCAGTTTCTCTACTCACATGAAATTTGTGAAAGGAAATGCATGGGTAGATTAGATTAATGTTCATTTCTGATCTACATCTGCAGTGCTTGAAGAGTTCCAGTGACCTAAAGACTAAATATGTAAAGTGCACAAAAGCATGACTAACTGAATAGAATACGCACTTTGTAATGATGTTTTTTTTTTTTTTTTTTTTGTATTTGAGCAGTATGTATACATGTTGGTATATCTCTCCCTCTCATGCTCTTAGTGTGAGTATTAGTGTGTATGGGCCTTGTTGTCACCTTTTCAATTGAGAGGCCTTGGCTAGCATCTTAAGGAGCGTGTGCACAAACAAAGACACACACACACACACACACACACACACACACACACACACAAACAGCAGACAAGGACTGATAATAAAAAGCATGCGGTTGTATTTCACGGGAGTCCTGCCGCGTGTTTCACCTTGCAGACTGTCCACTGTAACCTCAAACTGTTGATGAAATGGAATATATTTAGGCAGCAACAGTGTTTCATCCAGCTTCCTATTAATGCTCGGAAAAAAACTGCAGGCCAACAGCTTCTAGTGTCACTTCAGTCACTGCAATGCATTCAGTGCCAGATGAGAAAAAAAAGCCCTGAAACAAGCAACTAGCTCAATATCATTATACACAAACAATATGGTACGCTGTGTCATGAATTTACACACAGTTGTTTTGGATATTTGGAGCAGCTGAATTTTATTGGGGGTGGTATTTGTTCTGAAACATAGCTTAGTATGCACTTTGATTTTAGCGTAAGTTGTTTGTCAGAAGCGGCTCCATGGATAAAAAGAATTAGTTCAAGGCTGATTCACATGGGATCATACTATTTCACACTCAGAAATACCAATCTCACACCACTGAAAAGGTAATCACATCTGCAGGAAGTCTCCTCTAGGCGCATACAATTTCCTATGCAGTCATGTAAGGCATGTAAAGCAGCTAAATGGTAATTCACACAACAGCTCTACACTGACTTATTATTGTTGGAAGTCAGATGCACAGAGAGTGAGAGCGAGATGAAAGACAGGCCGACAGAGAGACTGATGTGACACATGGATATATTCAGATGTTTGACTGCGAATCTCTTTTGCCTCGTTGTCTTCTTTCTCCTCCTCCTCCTCCTCTTCTCAAAGCGAGCTATATCTCTGCTAATGACCTGAGGTCCTTCCCTGATTTGGCCTCAGCTATCCAAAGGATTATGAATAATGCATTGACTCTAAAATTGCAAAAGTAATCCTCTGAAATCTCCTTATGTACCCTGGCAGACCACGTTGTCGGTTGCAATTGCCCTTCAGTTCTTCACGCTAAAATGCTGCATGTATGAGCAAAAAAAAAAGCACCTATAGCAAGAGTTTCATGATTGATTTATTATGACCACAGTGTTGTAGAAACGTGTTTTTTTGTAAAGAATGTTAATGGGGGGGGGGGTTGGATGCAATAGCGGGTCTACAACACTGCTGACTCATGATTTATGCCCCATCGCAAAGCAGAGAAAAAGAGACGGCTTTGCTTAGATTCCCTTGCATCCTTGTCAGCCAGCGTCAACGCAATAATTACTGAAGTGCATCTGTGGGATATTTACATAGGATAACACTGTCTAGCCACTCTCATTAATGGTTAAGTGATGTTATTATGGTGGCCTCCCACTCCTCAAACATAGTAACCTCCACTCCACCATCAACACAAACTGAGTGCATCATAAACATGGAATGTTCTTCAATGGTACAGCTCATCATTTTAGTAAAAAAAACAAGGGTGTTTGCTCTTCGTTATAGGTTGATGCTACGCTCATCAAGATGCATTCTACCGTATGCATTGTTACTGTACATTGTATCCACATTCTTTGAGGATTGTCTCCTCATTATTTGCAAGTGACATTGCACCAACTATGCCTTCCTTCGCACAGAGTAAAGGATGTGATAATAAGGTATAACGCATAAGATTATACGTGTGTGAAGTCATATGCATTCCTGTACTGCGCAGTGGTACTGTGTTCAGCCCCTACACATTTTGTGTTGCAGTAATCTTTCTATCAATACACCATGAAGCTCTTCTTTCTGCAACAATGTAAACCCCCTTGGTCTAAGATTTTTATATTGTCTTTTGTTCCATTTTTGAGAACAATCCCAGCCACTCAGCTCCACAGTCATGCAAGACACACACATACACGCACACCATCTTATTCCAGCTGTCGTCCAGAGCTATCTGTATCTATCCGGGCTGCCGGCTACACCTGTGAAAGTTTGCTTTATGACATTGGCTTAAAAGATTTATCACTGAGCAGCACTTTCTGTTAAGGGGAATAGTTGGAGGTTTTAAAAAAGCTCCCATCCCTGTATCTCCTGGATGAGAGCACTGGCTGTGAAATGGATCCTTGGGAAGAGTACGTTTGGAGAGGCTGATATGCAGAAGGGCATTTTGGGGTTTTTTTTTGTGATCACACGCTCTATTGCTAGTGTGGATCCCTTTTTGTATAAAATAATGGAGAAGACAGACTCAGTCTTTAACACTTTAGAGCTCACATCCATAGTGCATCACCCTGATGAATTCATTGATTAATAAGGGGTTGGGCTATGGGCATACATGTGTACTCAGGTTGAACTGATGATTAACTTGGGTGTAATGGAGAAGATGATTTATGTGTGAAAAGTATGCTGAGATAGACAAGCTACAGTGGGTTTGGCACCTTACAGCTGTACCCCGTCTGTGTTTCCTGTAAATTCAAGTAGTCAAGGAATGACGTGTAGAAAATAGAGGGAAGGGGGGGGGGCACCGACTGAGAGCAAATATAAGTGCAGCTCTGTATGTGATGCAGTACCCTAGAGCTTCCTAGATCACACATGTCATTAGTCATGATAAGTCTGAAACCACCTTTCATCAAATTCAGCCTTGAGGAGGACATCACTCATCTCATCTGAATTTATTATATATTCTATGCCAATTAATACGATAGGTGTTTTCCAATAAATGATCATCATTCCGACAGTCTATTACAATACAATATACAATACCAAAATAGTCTATTAGTGGGCGCTCATCAATATTCTTCACTATTGAGCCCAGACAATTCACAAGTACAGCAATCTCGATAATCAGCGTTTGCCTCATCAGATAAATACTGCATGCCAGTCAAAGGCTGCAAAGACACGCATTATGATATAAGTATATAAATCAAAGTCGAATTACATCAGCATGCAACATTCATTTTCAATTGGGACCAAAAAAACCTTTGACGTACTCTCTTATTAGTCATTAAACCTGTCAATGCTTGGATGCAGAAATGCCCCCTCCCTTATTTATCCATATCTAATGTATGCTGGGATCATACACAAGCACGAATCACAAACCTAAGACTTTTAACAGTATTTTATCAGAATTAATGCATGCTTCTGATACCCACTTTGATTCAATTAAGATGTGAAAAGGCAGACCAGATGAATCCCACACTCTTTTTGCAATACCTGTGAATATGTGCAACTCCAAAAAAAGGAAGCATAACTCTTACCTTGAGAAACAGATCAGAGGTGCAAAGGACAAGAAAGCACAGATCCCCTGTAGAACCAGTGTTCATCCATGTAGTCAGTGGGTGCCAAGGTACCGTCCAGCCACTGGAGCAGCTCTCACAGGCTGCGGGAGGACAGAGAGACAGGCAGCCGGTGCAGTGACAGCTGGAGTAGTTGTGACACATCCGGCAAAGATTCAGGTTATCGGGATGGGAGAGGGAAAAAAGCAGAAAGACATTGCCTCAAAACCTCATCAGGTCTTCAGTGATATCCTCCTCCTGTTTTTTTACTCTGCTCTCTCCCCCTCTTCTCCCTTATTCACCTCATTCAAGCATCACTGACACTCATTCGCTCTTGTCCCTGCACTCACCGGGAATAGGCACTCACACACGCAGCGGAGATCTCCATCTCGCGGTGCTGCTGCTGTTGCTGCAATCCCTGTGCATTCGTGATTGTGTGTATGTGTGTGTAAGAAAGGCAGGGAGAGGGTGGGCTGGTGGGTGGATGGGTGGGTGGATATGGCAAAGGGAGGAAGAAGGAAGAGGAGGAGGAGGAGGAGTGAGGGGTAGTACGCAAGCTGCTGGGGAAAGTCCAGAGTCGCTGAGCTGCATCATCGGCGAAGACCCCCTCAACTTGTCCTCCACAGGCTGGCTCTGTTGACACTGAGCTGTTATATAATCTGAAGGGCTTCGGGAGACAGCAGAAAGGGGGAGCTGTAAAATAATAATGCATTGTGCTTTTAATTGGATGTCTACTGCCCCCCCATTACTTTCATACATCTTACACATTGTTTATGAGAGGTAGTGAAGGGGGCTGAATTGAGCAAAGGAAAAGAGAAGAGGCTCTGTAGCTGCACAAAGGGGGGAAGAGAGGAGACGAAGAGCCAACAGGGCAGCAGTGTTAATGAGAATCTGAGACGAGAGAGAAAATGAAATGAGGAGAGGGAGTAATAGAGACAGTGAGATAGATAGAGAGGCACAGAGAGGAATGTGCACTGGAAAGCGGGGAATATTGATTTTGTGGATGTCTTAAATATCTAAGATTGCTCTAAATTTCTTAGAAGTTCATGGCTTAATGATTTATAAAGTCCCGTTATAACAGAGAATGGGCATTATAATAAGAACACCTGTACTGTCTAATGCAAGCAAGTTCTGCAATACATTTCTCAAAGGGGGAGAGGGTGACCTGCAACAAAGAAATTCAATAACATATTGTTATCTTGTGGGTATAAGGGCTATATTTTGCACAAACAAATTGCACAAAATCATACTGCAAAGAAGTTTTTATCATGTGAGAAAAAGTTGATACATCCTTTTGTCTTGGTGTTACTTTATATAGCTACTACTAAGTTTAGATCTTTGCATCTCAATGATTTTTTTTAGGAATGAGTGAGTACACTATCATCTGTATCTGTATCTGTATCTCTATCTCTTCAACCAACTAAATGATCTGTAGCCTATTTGTATATCATACTCTGAATTTGCGGATCTTATAGTGGATGTAGGCGGAACTTAAATATGAAGTAAGTTGTGATAAGCAGAAGTTGTTCATTTAAGCCTAAAACTGGGTTGATCAGTAGTTACTATTGAAACTATTTACAGAATTGACCTTCAGAGCAACAGTCTTGAGTAAAATAACTATTTACAAAACACGTTTTTCAAAATATTTATGAGTACGGATATCAGGGTTTCCCGCAGCACTTTGTAGCCTTAGCAACACACGCCTGCTGCCTTAACTACGTCGTCGTCAAAAAAAAAAAAGAAGGCCGAGTGATATGAGCAATATAAGCGATATCCGCTGTGTTACTCTATCCTGTTTTCTCCCTTTCAATGCCAGTCTCCCTTCTCCGCAGAACGCATTAAAAAAATAATGAAAAACGTGCCATGAATCGGAAAATAATCAGTTTTTATAATCTTTAAATATGTGATATGCCTCCGAATTGTGTGATGCATCCGAACAGCGCCATCTCATGGTTGTCATCTATCATCGTTCGCCAAACATTCTACAACATTCTTTATCCGGGTAAAAAGAAAACATTTTTTGTTTCATATCTGAAATTATTATGATAGGCGTAATGTTTTCTTATCAAGGCTAGTTGGGTTTACACGTGGTTGTCTTATAGCTATACGTTTGATGATAGCTCGTGATTTTCTCTCGCATTGTACACAGCCAAATGGACAGAACAACGCAACCAAGAATTGGTCTGATGGCAACCAATAATTGTTTGACAATTAAAAAAAAAATCTGTACTGGATACCTTATGTTTTTCCCCAGTTATCTATGTATTTCAGTTTTAAGTTCTGCAGTTTGCTTTATTTAATGCTCCTGTGTATAGGATTTGGAGAGTATAGTGCAAATACAGGTTTTGTTAAAATTAAGTACTGAAAGGCTGCATCAGTATTGATAAAACCCCAAAACCTATACTCAGTTAGCAAACCAAAGATACTTAGATAATCTCAGGAGTTGGCAGACTAAATAAAGAGTAAACCAAGGTACCCATATAGTTTTTATTTGTTGTTTTTATTTTGTTCACAGGCAATATATCCCCTTATATGCATAAGCTATATGTATAATATGTATGTGTGTGTTTTTATGTATGCATATATATATTAACCTCACAAGTGGAAAAGAGTAAGAAGTAACTGTAAAACAGCTGGCAGTAAATTCAGTGAACTGATACTTTTAATTTCCTGGGGAGTCATACCGAGTTTCATTGTTTGGCACTCTCCTTCAAAAGATTGCCCCAGAGATTGAGAGACTGCTATAAACTAAATTCTTGCCAATGTACCTTTTACAGTAATAGTTGATTCAAGACCAAATTCTAGTAATTTACTGCAGAAAGAAGATTATAGAGCTCTGAAACCTTGAGTGGTGTTTCAAAGTCGAATTCATGTTTTAAAGCGCAGCTGGTTATGTCTGTCTATCTAACTTTAATTAACTTTAATTAGTTTAATTACTTTGGAGTTGGTTTAAGCTTGGATAGAGACACCAAGACTTCATCACAAGACCAACGTTTTACAACTCTTTGCTTGTGTAAGCAACCTGAAGCTGAATAGGAGAAAGGGTTTTTCAAAGGAGTTTTTTCTTTCAACAGTGAGGGGGAGCGGTAGCCGGTGCAGTGATCTGCTGACTGCTGTCTTATTGATTTAATTGTCTGTTTCCCTCCCAGCCCTGCCTGTTCATAGGTCTATGACGGGTTTCTGACTGCGCCCGCTGCATGCTTGCCGATCCAACCCGCCAAGAAACACAGCTCCCCCTCAGTCTCAACACCAGCTTAATCTCACTGTGCTTAATGAGTGGAACAACACACAGTTGACAAGTAGGGAAACCCCGCCCCTTCGCTACTTCCCTCAATCCCTTCTCTACTACGCCGCTTATTGACCTGCCAAAGGCTGTGATGGGAGTGTCCAGATTTATGCAAAAAAGCCCTCACTGCTCGCTGATGACTGTCAGCTTAACCATGCATAATGGTTGGATCCCTGAGGACAGCTTGAGCCTCTGGGCCACTGTACAAGCAGAGACTTTAAAGTGGTCATACCCCATTGAAATTGGTGAAATGTGTGTTTCAATGAAGGCTTGGAAAGTGAAAATGTGCGAATGGGAAAACAGCAGATGTTGCATAAAGAGAATGATGATGTTCAGACACAAACACTGTTCTATCTCTTCTAGTTGATTTCCCAATCTCTACTGAGTTTTCCTAAGTCTCTAAGGTGAGAGAACTGTGCACTGTCAAATGCTTCTTACAGATCCACAGAGCATCCCTAGGTGAAAGAGAAATGTTTGCATTAGCATATGAAACAGCCAAAGCAGTAAACATACATTTTTATCTTTTATCTAAATTATTCATGAGTATTTTCCCACTGTATGCAGCAAACACATGGGGATCAGAACAAGTACGATCACTGGATATAGCCATGAATAAACAAGGACTTTCTCACTGTGAGAGGTTGCTTCACATATCCTAACTGCACCTGCTGAGAAAAGTTTTTGGTGAATGATATTTGGAGCCTTTGGGACAAGTTGAACAGCATTGAACACTTATATTCTTATACTTCAAAGATACTGAACACAATGAGCACATTTAATGAAATCAGATAAAGTGATCACTGTAGTTTTAGTCATGCTAGTGAGGGATGGCAATGTCAGTCAGTTGGTTGGTCCACCACTTTGGTGCAGAAATATCTCTACAACTATCGCATGAATTGTAATTTGTACAGAGATCTCCAAAAAGATATATCTTATTGACTTTGGTGATCTCCTGACTTTTCCTCATAGGAAACATTTGGGACTTTCGTAGCAACTATTGAATGGATTTCCATGAAATGTGGTACAACTATCAAAGGCCCAGAGAGGATGAATCCTGAAAACTTGGTGATCCCTTGTATTTTCCTCTTGCACCACCAGCAGGTCAAACTTTTTACTTTTCCTATGAAATGTATCAACATTTACTGGATGGATTGGCACAAAATGTGCTGCTGATGTGCATGGTTGCCAGATGATGTATCCTAATCACTCTGATAATCGCTTGACTTTTCCTCAAATCGCTGTCATAAATAATTGTAATAACTTCCCACAACAGATGTAGCAGATGTAGCACCATCATCAGGACAAGCTGCAAAACTAATGGCATTCCCACCAACCTCAGCTGCACTTTGTGCTAATTAGCAAACGTTAGCATGCTAACATGCTAAACTAAGATGATGACTTTGGTAAATATTATGTGCAAAACATGAGAAATGCTAGCATTGTAATTGTAAGCATGTTAGCATGCAGATGTTATCATTCAGCTGAAAGCATTGCTGTGCTAAAGTAAAGGCACAAAGACCCTCTACCATGGATCTCTTCTAAACACTAAATACTCATACAGTCCAGAGTAATGGTATTATTTGTGACAATGGCAGTCATGGACACACACACATCATCCAACTCCCACTCCTAAAACATACACTCAGACATAGACAAGAAATGTACGCTTTGTTGAACACAGATGGTGGCCATTCTCCAAACTGCCATAATGTTAAATGATATTGTCCTTGTTAAGGAGATAACAGCTCTTAATGCATTGACTCCTGCTCTGTTTTTGGGAGTTTTTTCACAAAATCTCTCCAGTTTTATCCCAACAAATGGCATTAAAAACACAGCCCCATTAATCACTATTAATGTCTCTGGAAAATTGGCTTAACTATCTGTAAAAACTCCCACAGTGAAGCCAACGCTAATGCTCTTTAACTCATTTCCATTATACAAAACAGGCACGTAAACACGAAACAAATAATAAATGTAATATAGAATTGTTACATAACACATCATTTCCCTGTTGGCTGCAGATGATTTCTTGGTAACTATTTAATATGGAGTATAAACACAATGATAAATCAGGCATAATATATTTGTATTTTGAAGTGTAGTCTCAGTGTTATATAAATATAATCCAATTTAAAATTTAATCCTACACATTATACTCAAAACTTCTTGTCAATGTTTTCTGTAACTCTCAGTCACTGTTTGACTCTTTGCTCTCTATGCCCTTTTCGTCCATCCAGAAATGGCAGGTTTCTCCTTTCTGGTCTACTTTTGTTTGAAGAGTTTTTCAGTGTAATTGGTTGTCTGTAAATCTATTTGCATATGCACTGTGTGCCCATCCCTCAGGAGACCACATTCAAACACAGCTAATCTGGCGTTGGGGCCTCAGAGCAGCATGCTTTCCTTGGATCAACAAACGACAGACACAGAATGAGGAACCATATTTTTTTACAATGGTCTATTTCAGTTAGGGCAACAGTTACCTTCAGAGAGAGTTTAAATGTTTACACACTAGTAAATGTGGATTTGAATATCAGATTACAATATTGTTGTTTACTTGAAGATAGTTTTAGAAATTTTCACAAGAAATATTGGGACAGATATATTTTACTAACACTCAGGGCTTGACAAATTACAATTGTTATATGATTCAGTGTTAACATGCATAAAAGAGACAAATGAGCCTACAGCTATAGTGGCTGCATGAACACAGTGGTGCTTCGAGATAAATGCTAATGTCAGCATGCTAACATGCTTATGAAGATAATGCTAGCATGTTGATGTTTAGCAGGCATCTTTGTGCATAATGCTAACATTTGCTAATTAGCACTAAACAGAAAGTATAGCTGAGGCTGATGGTATGCTGTTAGTTTCTCAGCTTTTTGGTCATAAACCAAAATTTGGAGCAAATCAAAATTTTGTCTTGATGATGGTGTTAGATGAAAGGTCAGGGATCGATGTTCTGTATATCTGCACCAAATTACACAGAAATCCATCCAAGTTTTGGGTGAAAACTTTGACTTGCTTGATGTAGAGGAACGGTAACAGGATCACCAAAGTCTTTAGGATCCATCCTCTCCTTGAATATCTGTTGCAAATTATATGGCAATCCATTGAAAGTTGTCAATCACAAATGTCAACCTCATGGTGGCACGAGAGGAAAACTCAGGGTCAGAGTTAGTACGTTTCATCCTCAGAGGACAAAGGATATTTTTACAAACCGTTATGTCAATCCATGTGATAGATCTCGAGATATTTCAATACCGATAAAAATACAGATTAACTGATTTAAACTTGTGTACCGCTGCTTTTATTCAGTCTTTAAGTTCATTTGATTTTTTTTTCTTGTAAACACAATGTACCAGAATTTTTTGTTAACGAGGGATCTAACAGTTTTATTTCCTTTGTGCAAATGGTTTGAGTTTTTGTGAGCATAATACCTTTCCAGAATATGGCTACACACTCAAAAATAATCTTAGTGAGGTAAACAATCTAAAACCACAAGCAAACAATTTAAAAACACTTTCTCACAATCACAATATTTGCAACCCAGAATCCTTTCTAGTGATGGTTTTCAATCAGACTGCATAGCGACTTCAGTAGTTGCACATTATGCACATAATGGTCTCGATATTGTCAAATTATTTTGAAGTCTCCGCAGTAGTGCTGTCCACACAGTCTAGAGAATAACAGTTTGGGGAGAGGGCTGGGGGTGGTGTGGTGGTGGCTGTACCTCCTCTTCCATCATTAAATACATAATGGCCCAGATTTTGTTTGCTCCCAGTCTGTGTCAACACCAACTGCAGTCTCTTGTCGACAACACACTTCAAAGTGAGAAATGATCTCTGAGCCCCAGTGATGCTGGATGTGCTTGGTTCCCATTTCTCTTCATATGCACTACTTCAGACTAGAATATGTTTGTTTCCATGGCAGCCCATATTGTTGTGACTAATCAGATTTTTTCAGATATGAATTAGTTTTGCAGTGGTTTTATCTCATCAAAAAAAAATGATGCCTCTCGGAATAGCACAGAAGAAAATACCATATTATGTGGAATTAGTAAAGAGATATGCACTGTGTGCTGCTATGTAAAAGAGATGAGCTTCAAACAATATCCAATAGGGTAGATGAGATTAAAGTTTTTGGTTAATCACATGTGCAGTTAGGACTTTGATATTTCTCGGCTAATATAAGGACTCCAGAACACCACTCTCAAGGGGTCGTCATTTGTGACTCACCAAATATGGCTTTGAAGTTTCCTCATGCGTGAATATGTCATCTCTGCTCATCCAAATTAAATCACTGTTACTCATCAGATTTTCCATTTGAGCTCCTATGCAATCTCAGTGGTAACTAACTCCACTGGCCATTTAGTGAACCAGACATAGAGACTATGCTGTATGTGGCTGGAATATCAAGGGATTAACCCTCGACACAGCATTTTTGAGACATGATTTATTTACAGTATTATATTACAGTATTCCATGATTCCCACATAACTCTACTAGGTGTCTTTAACCTTGTAGGCCACATCAGCAAGTGGCCTACAAGGGTGAGTATTTAAATTAGATTTATTATATCACTCAAGACCACTCAGGCATGTAGACATTTTGTATTCAGTGCAGAGCACTGTATTGCATATATTTTATACATAGGTTTCGGAAATTGAGTTTTCAAACCTCAGTTTTTATGCAGTTTTCTTCATCAACATCTTTTCTTTGGACATTATTTATCTGTATTGTTTGAAACATTGCCACTTTTTACAACTATAGTTTTATAGTTCCCTTGTTCCAACACCTGTGGTCAACTGCTCCTCACTTGTTTTAGGTGGAATAGTATAGAGATATAGATAGAATATTTTTATGAACATCTTTCATGTTTAATAGTATTCATCATGGACCTACTGGCTGGAACTACTGTATCATCTACAGCTGCCTGTCCATAAAATGTGAACAGACTGGGAAACATTTTGAATGTTTTGGCTTTGTAAGCCCCTCAAGCTCTTGTTACAAATCGCCATTACCGTTCTGCTACTCACTCATACAGCACCAATTATTTTAGGGGCAAATTACACTGTTACACTGTAAGGGAAGTTTTCTTCTCAATTGTATCTTCTGAAATGGAAAACAGCTAAACTCAGTGGATTGTGAGGGGAGTGGTGCCACATTTACACAGCAGCTGGTACTTAAAAATGCTGCTGCAGAAATGAATGGAAACACTTTAAATGTATGTGTGGATAAAGTAAAATTACAAAAATCATATGATAGTAATAATAATATTCAGCTCACCATATGGCAGTCTGTTTCAACTATGATGTGTGATGACCTGTAGCCAGCCAGCCATTAAAACATGAGTGAGTGTTAGATACACACATAAAGCACAAACACATCCACATTCACATTACACACTAAACTACTACTACTACACTATTCAATGTCATATTGTATGCAGTCAATGATTCCCATGCTGCAAACACACATTACCTGGAACAGAAGACTTTACTGTTAGGACTGCAGTAGCAGAATAGAAATTCTAATCACGGTGATACATGAATATATCAGCTGCTCTAGGGTTGAAACCACTTCCCCCGCCACCTTTATAACTCTCTTGCCATTTCTTCTTCTTTTTTTAAATTCTCCATCTTTCTGCATTCTTCACTTTCTGTGTACTCAGCCTCAACACCCTGTCCCGTACCACATGTAATGGAACATTGGTTATTCTTGGAAATGCTGCTTACATTAGCTGGAATAGTTTTCAGATGTGGTCTTGCAGAACCACTGTCCAAGGCGACGCCATCAAATAGCAGCAGATTGCATTGAGGACTTAATAATGACAGTTCTGAATCACGTCCCAAATAATCTGTCTCAGTTCATACACCCTTGAGATGAAGCTGCAGCTCGGTAATACTGGAGAGAAGCTGTCAGATCTGTCAAGAGCAATAGTGGAAGTGCTTACTCATTACTGGGTTTACACACTGCCCTTTAGAACACCCATTGCTGATCTCTCTACAGACCGGACATACTGCTTATTGAATGGTTATGTTTAGTATCCAATGCCCATTGACTTCTTTTTGTCAAAATGTGTACACTGTACTGCGTGGTAGTTTGGGATGTGAGTGTATGACTCAATGTGGTATGTTTATAATACTTTAGCTTCACTCTGTCGTGCAATCCAGACGGATGTGCATATACATTTTTTTCCAGCTGCTGTGACTCAGCAGAATACTCACCAATTTAACTTTTTGGGGGCAGGGAGTATGATTTAGATGGAAGGTACAATCCTGATGAAAAGAGATCTAAAATCAAAAGGGAATATTCCTGGCAAAGGAAATTCAAGTTACCGGCTGTAGGCTGAGCTAAAGATCTGTCTCTAATTGGATGGAGGTAATTATAGCTGTGTGACACAGGTCACAGGCAAATTGGTCATTCCGGCATGAGAGGCAGGAGGTTTCCAATTATGTATCTATAAAAGCAGGGTTTTTCCTAGTCTTTGCCTCTGTCTTCTGCCCCTACATACAGCGGAGGATGTATTTATGATTTGGCTTCATATACATAATTTTAGACTTTGTGTGATATAGAATATAGATCAAACAAGTGAAAGGAATACAGTAAACACAGTTCAGAGGTAAAAATGTTTTCTGGATGAATGAATGGTGAGAAATCAATTTGGAAAAGCACTAAGATGATAGATCGGAGCTTTGCTAAAAGGTGCTTCAGGTGGTCTAACAGAGATATAAACCTAGGAGATGTGAGCTTCAGCCTGCATACTAATGTTAACTGAGTGTTAGGGAGAGGCAGTGTGAGTTTTTGAGAGTTGTACTTCAGCAATGATAGCTTTTCTACAGAAAGTTCTATATCCACAAAGCAGGCAGATTGTGAGTTGTAAAATTATAGCATCTCTGCTGTCAAACTGATTTAAGTGTCACTCTTTAGCCTCAAGGAGGTGGGAGTGTGTAACATGTGGAAATGGGAAAGACATAAATATATAGTTTAGTGGACAACTTTCCAAAACAAGTTGTTAACATTGATTCTTTTGGAAGAATTCTTTATGTGCTGCAGTTTACAAAACATACTTGGTTGATGTTTATTCAAGTGAATAACAATAAAGTATAATGATGCTAATTTGAGAGTTTAAACATCACATATTAAAAATGGATGTTTCTCTGTTGAAAACAAAATTAACAAGAACTGTTGAAACTACTGTATACAGTACCCCTGAGGGCACTCTTTTTAAAAAGTGGGGTCGTTGTCAAAAACTCTTTACATATCTGTGAAGATGATTATTGTGCATGCAGATACAGATCTTGCTCTCGCTCTCATTTAGAAGAAATACTTACTTGGTCTTGGGGAACCCTGGTTGCCTCAAGACAATGACAGTGATGGCACACACATTTTAGATAGCTATACACAATTCAAAACAAACAAAAACAAAAGCACCAAATAAATTATTAATAGTATGCACTAGCTCCACCCAAAATGTTTGTCTATATTCCATGCAGGGAATTTAAATGTTAGTGAAGGGCATCAAGTAAAGAGTTCTTTGAGGAAAGACAGATGATGTTGAATCACCAAAAAGACAATGGCTCAGCTTAGCTGATGGAGATACATCAAAGAAAATGTCAGTGGTTCCTATTATTGAACTGCCCTTTTAACATTGCTTGTCTGCAATGGTAAGTAATACTCATTTAGTCACTATCATATAGGGTGGCCCAAGTAGGGCACTGACTTATGTATGGGTGGCATGATGTATGTGTATGTGTAAAGTTTTATGAGGCTGTGATTATCCTAGGTCATAATAGATATATAGTGAGGTTAAAAAAAAAGTCTTACTACAATGGGGGATAATCGTCATTACACATGAATACATTGGGCTCATTGGATTTACAATAATCCTAGCTTTCTAGTCATATCCAATTTATGCAATTCCAATACTTTTTAGGGACCGAACCCCAGTGCAGAAGTATTCAAATATACTGGGTGAAAACAAAAATTCTTCTGCATGCAAAAACTCCATGGTTTCAAGGAAATGGCTGCAAAACTGCATGGTTTTTGCCTAAAACTGCATGGGATTAACACTGGGCATGTTTGTACAGGGGAGACTCATAGGATCCAGAGAGCTCATTAGAGGAAGAAAGAAAACTTTCATAAAGTAATAAAAGTATAGTTCATGCCACATCCTAGAGGGGTGGAATGGGATATAATGGGATGAATACATTATTGGTATATGCCTCTAATTATGGTATCAGTTAGAGTGGTCATTGAGTTTAGTTTGTATCTCTAGAGTTTTGTTTGACTTTGTAGACTTGTCCTATGGTCTGTTGCATACAGTAAATGGAGTTTGAGTAACAGTGTTTTCATTCTTCATACAAGTTTGGACCTCATTTCCCTAAGGTATCTTAAGGTTATGTCATAAAATCCATTTTACAAAACTTCTTAAACTTAAGGGGTGTTTCCCAAAGGCATCGTAACCGAGGACATTCTAAGACAACCAAAAAATACATGTTTTATTTAAGTTTCTATTGATATGTTTCAAGATGTTTAAAGGTCCAGTGTGCCCTTCCGAACACAAAGGAGAAACTACAGTGGCCGCAAAATGTGTGAAAAATATGAATGCACAAATCTAGAGCCAACATTTGGTTTTTCTCTTCCGCACTACACGGCATCTGTCGATAAAAACAGTTCATTCTAAGGGAACAAAAACATAATCATTCCTGTATTCAGGTGATTAAAACATACCTATGAATATCATATTCCATTTCTGCCAATAGATCCTCTTAAATGTTACATACTGGACCTTTAAGTTAGAAAATACAATTAAACTAAAGCTATCATCATCCTCTCCCTCTTCTCATGTAACATAGTTCAATCAGGAGATTTTTGAATGAACAAATATATTTAATTGATACGTGCACAATGATGATGGGAAATTTGGCGATTAGACCCCATCGTGACATCACTGTATTAGAAGGGGTTGGTAAAGCCTAGTATAGGAAACCCCCTGATGGAGTCAAGACACTGGTGGTGGTGGTGGTGGTGGTGGTGGTGGTGAAGGAATGAAGAGAATGCTGAAGATCTGTATGTGATGAGGAGTGGATTTCCGATGAGCTCAACCTGGACACTGGATATGATGAACTGGGGTGGAGGAGGGTCGCAACAATTTTGCACTGAAATGAGAGCTGAAAGTAGCAGAAAGGAGAACAAATTTAAAGGTTGACAGCAGCAACATGATTGGCTGTTGGAGATTGTGGCTAAATCTGATTGGATTAACTGAAAGAGTTAACGCCCAAAACTAATTAGAAAGGAAAGTGAGAAAATTGTGAATGAATGAGGCATAATGACAAGGTCTTCCTGATTGAGCTTCATTAATCTCTTCTGGCTGAAATTAAACTTTCCAGCTTTTTAAATTTTATAGAAATCCGTCTGATAGTAGTTGAGACACTCAAAACCACAAATGACAATTTATGGTCACGCTATATAAAAAAAGTCACCAAGGTCACTGGGATTGATCTTCTGAGAAGAGTTAGTACAGAATTTTATGCCAATCCATCCAGTAGAAATAGATAACTGGAAAGATTTTTGGCCGGGCACAGTGACTTCCTGGATTATTTGCTGGTTGCCTGGCAACCTTGTATGACAACAAGAACGTGTTTTGCAGTTCAGGTATGAGGACTTGAAGCATGATCTACAGTTTTCTTTGTATCCACATTCTGTTACCACTGCTTAGTTTTTATTTCAGATGGTCTTCTTGAGGTGTTAAACATCAGAGTAACTGAATTTCTGTATCATTTATTTAGATTAGAACAATCCATAAAGGCTACATATGTCTTATCTTCCGTGTAGGATGTGGGAGACAGATTTTCATCAGAAAACTTTGTTGAGGGCGGCAGTGATCAAAATCTCAGTGGGAACACGACGAATGGGAAGGTGCTTTTGCAGGAGCAGGCGGTAATAGTGCAAAAGCCTGCAGGAGCAGGTGGGTGTGGGATTAAACAAAAACAGTCCTGCTTAAACCTCTATCTCCTCTACTTACTGTATAACAAAAATGAATGTGTGCACAGACTCCTGATCATCAGTGATCAGTATGCTACTCTTCTTTCCAATCATTCAACATGCAAACACACACACACACACACACACACACACACACACACACACACACACACACACACACACACACACACATACATGCACACACATCCTTCCCCACTCTTCTGATCAGCTGTCAACGAACATTGTGCTTTTTGGAGAGATCTCTTCATTTATTCAGCAGATGTGGGGACGGGAGCTGCTGGAAGTCCCTCGTTGCTGCATTCACACGTGACCCATTAGGCCAGCCTAGAAATACTGCAGCTGCTCTAATTGCCTCTCGCTGTGCTGTCCTGTTTGTAGACTTTCATCTACCTGCACTCACTCATATGGAAGTAAACACTGCCAGAATATGTTGTATAGAAAAGGGTGATAATGGATGGGGATACAAGATCATCTTAAACTAATATTCATTCTGTAGCTCTAGATTCCTCTCATCTTAGTTTTAGTATTTTACTTTCAAGTCCAGCCTATTCATCCCATTGATTTAGATTCACCATCCCTCAATTACAGACTTTGTAGTGAGAAACTAAGTGAGAAAATGGCAGTCCTCTACTGTGTAAGGTTATGTGTCATTCCACCAGTTGTAGTACACAGTACCACATCAGTTACACATATTCAGATAAAAATGACTAACAGAACATGCAGCCCTTTATTTGTAGTATGGATGTGTCAAGAGTCAAGAGTCCATTATCAGCATAGTACAGAGGGAAAAAAGAGCAGTGGTCACATCTGTGCCAAAAATGCTTGACTGTGTTGTGCAAAAAACAAGTGCAGTGGCCATTTTAGCTGTTCATAGGCCCCTGAAATTGGAAACAAAGAGTATCTCTTTTCAGCTACACTTCCACTTTCTCCCCTCATGGCTGCATTGATGTAAATGAAAGGCATGCTTTTCATTTAGTCTGTGTTGAGTAATAGCCCACTGAGCGTGCCCTCCTAATTGTTCCTGTCAGGCTTGTAAATCATGGAAGTCTCCCCTCCTCTCCATCACACACAGCCTCTTCTTGTATAATCCTATTAGGCACAACGCTATCAAATAGAAGGGAGCAATATTGCTTACAGGGGCTAGAACTTTTTTATTTTATTTTGTAAATATCCCACAGAGGTACCAAAAACATTTCCACCAAATTGCAGATTATGTTTATTGCAAGTATCATTGCATGAAAATTAATGTTCCCAGCAAGGCTGCTGTAATATAAAAGTAAAGGATCTAAACAGTTTGTACGTAAAGTTATTAAAATATAATCTTTAATCTTTTGTGAGTATGATGGTGGTATGATTTGTTCTGATGTTTCTATCCCTTCACATCTCATTTGGCCTACTGTATGTCCTTGAATTGGCAACAAAAACACTCCTGCAGTATGGTATATGTAAGTCATAGGAGCACAATTTGCCATGAAATGTGTTACATATTTGCTATTTTAGTTTTAATAAATTAGAAATGTCATGTCCTTGGTCTTGATGAAATTTGTCAAGAAAGATAAAATAAGAACAGCGGATAATGAAAGGTCCTTAAGAACTCTTATACAATTTGCAAGCAGCACACGACATCATCATTTCTCCTCTTAATCTCTCCGACTATCTGTATAAAAAGTCATTCTGACCACTACAGTCAGCTTTCTGCAGACTCACTGACGGCGAACAAAAAGTAGGAATATCACAGATTCCTGTCTAATTCAAAACAACAATTTGACGAGATTCGACGAGAAGATCTAAACAGTTGAACTACACAGGCTTGCACCTACAGTATAGGAGAGGGTCTAATAATTTCATGACCCACCGCTGGCTCCAGATTGCTATTCTCTTGACCTACATCAAGTTAAGTTGATCCAATCCCATCATGATCGGTAGCCAGGAAATTAAGTTAGGCTGTGGGCAGCCCCAGACGGTTGGTGGCAGGTCAGTTTTTTTTCTCCTGTTAAGAGCTCCAAACACTTAAGCCATTAACCTTTTTTTGTTTGGACGACCAGGATGGATTACCCTAGCTGCCAGTCTTCTTGTTACAGCTTCCCTTTTCAATGTTTTTTTCAAGTTGCAGCAAGATTGAGCCTACTTTTTATCGTTATAGGCCGAATGGGAGACAGACTTAAAAATCCCCTCAAGCCATCTCCTGGAGACAGGCATGTGCTTGGACAGAAAAAAGAGTGAAATTACTCCCTTTCAAGTCTATTTGAGCCAATTGTAGGGAAAGCTATTGGATGCCTGTACTGATGTTGTTGCAGTGGGTTGGTGTTTCAACTGCTGGGCTAGAACTCATCACTAACTGCAAAGTTTCAGGAAAACAAACACCAACCAAGACCTAGCCTCAACTCCAGTATGTTAATAATACATTCAAATAGTACTTATTGTAATATTTGTATCTAAATAGTATCTAAAATACAGAGGATAAGAGCAAGGTGGTGAATTGTGGCATTAACTGGAGCTCAGGGGTCTCTTTAGAGCAATGAAGGTAATATCAGAATCCTTTCATAACCTACCCTAAGAGGTATTTACATTTTTTTTTGTAATGGATTACCACTAATAGCATTTCTCACAGGCCCTAAGACACTTTTCTTTAAAATGAAACATGAAAAAAGCAACTTACTTAGTTACTTAGTAAAGATAATTACTTACATTTCTAAAAAAGCAATACAGTCCATGATTACATTGTATATAATGGCAGCAATGTAATGGAAGGTGCATAAACTAAGATCTGACAGATATTCCATATTATATTAACCTGTTTAATCCTGTACGAGATATGAACAGCAATACAATAAACCATGATGGATGTTTTCATGCATTTTCATTATTCAGAGGCATAAAAAAAATCAATGTTTACATTTATTACATACAGTACAACGTTATACTTCGATAATGCTATTTTGATAAAATTGTTCTGTTTATGTAAAACAGATTTTGACTTTTCAAGGTGATACCACATATTTTCGTATTAAAGTTTTTAATCCAATTCATCACAAATGAGTTATTCTCCTTGGTAAAATGTCCTCCACACAGGGAGGGTTGTACCACCAAGTTGATGGTATTAAACAGAGAGTACTTTATTCTGACAGACATGCATCTTTGATATTGCAGAGTAGCACAACCATGTCTTTCAGGGCATCCCATTTGTTATTCCATTATCATATACATTGATATATACTATTCATTTATATGACAAATTAATCTTTTATCTGTGGATTATAATACTGTACAATGTCATCCAATCATCCTTTCCTTCAGATGAGCAGTGAGCCAAGATACTGGAGACATGCGAGATGGTTTCTGTGAATCTTGGATGTTTGACAAAATCATGATTATTCTTTGATAACAGCAGCTCTGGTCACTTTGCTTTTGTCAGCTACCAGTTGGTTCATTTGCCTCATGTTCTGTGTAATGCCGTTATACTGTCCAATGAGTCTGTTGATGGACTGATTGTTTGATGCTTCTATGTAAAGCACCAGATGGTGTATACTGGTATGAATGCAGCCTCACAAATATGTTTCTTGGCATCAAAATACTAATACAGAATTGATGATTGCCATATTGTTTTTAACTGCACCCAAGGGTATTTACAAGGACAATGAATCTATAGGGACTTCAGCAAAATGCCTGCATGCTGACTATGATAGATGTGTGTGTAAAACAGGACTTCTTGAATATTAATTGATAACAACTGCTACGTGAAAACATTTTCCTACTTTTGCATACATTGAAGAAGCACTATCATAACTATATACATGCAACCTGCAACATGTAACAGTATAAAAAGCCACTCACCAATGCAACAGTGCTTGTGAATACTGAATGGCACATCATTGTTCTGTGAGAGTGCACTCATGCAATATCAAGCTATATTCATATAACAATATGTCCGACTTAATTTGCTTTTCCCTGATGACTTTTGTTTCTGGTCTACAACTATAGAGATTAATTAAAAAGTGTTTGAAAAAAGCTCTCTTGGTCAGATTCTCAACTCTGTAATGAAGTGAATTGTAAGGATAGCACAGGGTTAATTGTGTTTGTGTCTATTAAATTGTTCAGCGCATTGTTGAAGACACTAATGAAATTCAAGTCTATTATTATTTGAAGAAATATCTTTACAGGGCCTTTCTTTGCAGTTACGGTGTAAAATATTTAGTAAATTGGGTAGAAGTTAGTTAATATTATCAGTCAAAACAATAACATGAATATATGGAAACACAAAGACAGACACACACACACAAAAGGTGACTTGTGCTCTGACTGAAAAAGGATAAAAATCTGAGGATTTATTTCATTTTAAAACTTGTAGTCTTGAGCATCAACTGACACGGACTCAAGTCACATCATTTTAAGCAGTCTATCAGACTTCCTCTTCAGCTCTCTCTGGAGCCACAAACCCATCTGAACCCATAGCTGCTGCAGCAAGGACTCGGCCTTGGTAGATGGGATTGATTGTTAGATTTTTTTTATGTGTTTTAATCGTCTTCTCTTCAGAGATCAGACTTTGTGTGAAAACTTACGGTTATCAGGTACCGTAGGTCCGTGGACACAAGAACGCACATGAAAGGGCACGTGGGCTGTGATACACAGTCCTACCAATGCTGTCACACTATTTCTTCAGGTGGTTGTAATGTGATATGACAAGTTATAATTTAGTTATAAATAAGCCTATATGGCTGGCGGCCCACGTACCAAAGCTGAGTCCTTGCTGCAGTAGCCGTGGGTTCAACTCTGACCTGTGGATCTACGAACTGTGAATCTTTACTGCGTGTCATCCCCTCTCTCTCCCCCCACATTTTCTGTTACTCTTTATCAAAAACATTTTTTGAAAAATAAAAAAAATTGCACCTTGTTGATAAACAGTAAAAAGGGCTCAGACCAACTATATAACAGAAGTGATGAAGTCTGATGGTTTGACCATTGGCAGATGAACAGACCCCCAAAACCTCTCAATACTATGGTAAATGCTATGTTTTCTGTCATTACAAACAGTTTTAAGAATCACAGGGATTCTGTTCACCATAGAGTCATTTGTTAGCTCAAATTGGTTGGACTCAAATCTCTATCTATAGCCAAGTGTAGGGTATATCTTTTTTATTCAGTACCACAAATCTGAATGTTATCCTGTAGTTGGAGATGGTTAATGACGTCTGAACACATAACTCTTTTCTATGACTGTAATCTGCAAAAAGTCAAGCTTAAATCTGTCTTTCACAGTTGGGTAGTGTATTAAAAGTCATCAAGGTTGTTCAAGGATTTACTGTGTCATTTTGGAAGTGAGAAATATGAGAGTATAGCAGAGGTCTGTGGTTTCACACTGGCTGAGGGTGAAGAGTGAAGGGTGGCTCAGCCAGGCAGTAGGCACAGCTGCAGGTTATCAGGTTGATTAGCAGCCTGATAAATAGGCTTTGTCTTGGCGCGCGCACACACACACACACACACACACACACACACACACACACACACACACACACACACAACCACTGGCAACAGTGACTAAATGAAGCTGAGCCTTGCATTTCATGTTTATTTTGTGAGTAAATTAAACAATTGTGTGACAGTGTGTGCTTCCGTCAGAGTATCCTAAGCCCAGAGATCAATTAAAGTGAGGCCTGTTACATGTTTTTATAAGCAGCATACATTTTTAATAGCCTTTAAGTTGCTCTTCTGCTATAACCTCACAAATTCAGGATAGTAACGAAGTATAAAAACAAAAAAAAGTATTTACCCAACAGACTATTACTAACCCCTAACCACTCAGGGATCATTTAGCAAAGATAAGTGTGGTTGCATCTCAAGTGCACTGACTGTCACATCTATGACTTTTTAATTAACACATGTACAGACTGAAGGAAAAGCATTTGCTTATTCCGTATTAGTCATTTTCTGTGACATGGAGGCCCCAGGAACACGGAGGTATATATGTATGGTCTCATGAACAATTGACACTTTACTGAAAATACTTCAAAAATTGTGGCAGCCCTAAAGCGTTTCACTTCAAAAGTACCAATGTTTTACACACACTGGTGGCATAACAATAGGAGATCAGATTTGTCTCTTTATCTTTGCAGTTCTAGGCTGGCTTTTTTGTCAAATGCAGACAGGCAGTAAATTGAACACTCAAAGTACTGTAGATGAGGAAGAAAAGGAGAAAGAAGACAGTGGGATATGGAAGTATGGAAATTATGCTAAAGTTAAGTTTTCTCTTTCACTGTGTTAGTACAACATCATATTTCTTGATGCAGGTGTATATTACAAAATACAGTGACAAAAATAATACTGTTTTCTGGTGGCATAATTGAGCAGGTGCCAGTTGAGTGTCTTAATTTATTTACATTTTTTTGGGCTGGATTGTTACATTTCATTAAGCTCATCTTTTCCTGATGTTTTTGTTTGAATATTATATATATATTCAAGCAAGAAAATGACAAACATTTAGCAAAACAACTTTGCATTCCAATATTATGATAGTTACAAAAAGAAACGTTCAGTGTAGCGTGTCACTAGTTCTGATTGAGTTATGAACTATTATATTTTGCATAGCTGTGATGTTGCATAGCTGAAATCCTGTTTTGATTTTAAAATTACTCTCCCTGGAGATGGTATACATATATTTGGTTTTGAATTATTTTCTTGTGAGTATTGTGCATGACCTTTTCTTGCAAAAAAAGGCAGCAACTGTAGACACGTGAAACCGATGTTGGAACAGGTTTTTAAAATGTATGTTTACTGTTGCACTTCACTGCTGTTTGGTATCTCTTAGAACTTCAAATTTGATCATCCAAAGCAACTACAGACATGTTATTTTCACAGACTGGATAAGAGAAGAAAGCAAGTGATTTTATGGTGAGGGTCTTTTCAGTTGCCGATTCGTTCACACTACACCACATGGCAATTTCACACTACACAACTCTGTGGTTGTGATAATCTGTGTTTTGAAATGTCAGAGAGAATATTCCCCCCCCAGCTTTGCTTCCAAATCCGAGATCCACTGATAGCTTGTTGAAAGAAAGGTTTTGAACAGGCATTGCAAAATAAATGTACTTTTCATTTAATTACTGTCATAGCTGATGCTACACAACCTGAGTTTCACTAGTTCATGTAAGGTCATCTCTGATTTTGTGTTTCCGTGATCCGCTAGATCAATGCCAACGTCTCTCAAATCTGAACCCTCCCTTTAATCGGCAGTGTTTTTTTCTCCTTGAAAATATGAGTTCACATTCATATTTTTGCTGCTTAAAGATTTGACAAGCTGATTATCTGTTATAAACATTTTAGCAGTATGATTATTGTTTTCTGTGCAAGAATTCATTGCTCCATTCTTTTGTGACTATTTTTTACTTTTGATGTTGCAGCTTTGGATATCCAGTCAAAGAGATCAATTGCACAACAGTCTGATCCCTCTCCTAAGCCAGGCATGCTCTCTCTGATTCCAACAAAAGCAGAGCTTACCAGAAAGCAACACTGTGGCTCCTCTTCTTGGCTGCAAGGCGCCTCACTGTTCAGTCAGTCAGTCATGTACACTACATACACACACACACACACACACACACACACACACACACACACACACACACACACACACACACACACACTCCCACATGGAGACTCAGAACACTGTATCCAAGTAGTTAGTGATCAAGAAAAGACTGTTTCGTCATTTGTCATGTTAATGTGGCAGAAGGTGAACACTGCCTTCCAAAAGAAAATACACAAAAGTACCAAAATTCAAGGGCTGCTACATCATAGCAGGCACTGTGGACATATTTGCTTTGTGACTCTTGATGTTATTTTACAGTTTGTGTAACAAAAAAATCCCAAACAAGAGGCACTGGTTAAAAATGTGTATTCCTGCCAATTTGACTGAAAATATTCCAAGTTAAAAGCATTTTTATCAGTACCAGTCAGGTGGCTCTAGGGATGGCAGTGTTGGTTGGTCAGTCTGTCCAACAGTTTGCTGCGCACTTAAATGTCTCAACAGCTAATGGATGGATTGCAATATATTTCCCTTTCTTCATCTCATGATCTGTAAAGATATATATCGTCTCCAGAGGATGAATTCTAGTGTTTTTTCCTCTAGCACCGCCATGATTTTGAAATTCACATCAATGTCTTCACACTCAACACCTGTTGAAATGATTGACATTAAACTGATATCCATGGTACCCAGAGGATGAATTCTACTGACTTTGGTGACCTTTTTATCTGGCGCCACTCGCAGGTCAAAGTTTTCTCTTATCCAGTGAAATTGCTCAACATCTAGTTGATGGATTGAGCCTGACATTTATGTTCCCAATATGATGTATTCTAATGACTTTGGGAATCCCCTGATGTTTCCTACTAAATTTGTGGTTTTAAGTGAAATTGTGGCTGTTTGAAAATTAAAAAAAAAAAATCTGGAGGTGTGGCGTCAGAAAGAAAATAGGTTACCAGATCATGTATCCCACTCCTTATCTCTGTTTGAGACTAGCAGCTCAAGGCTGCATTAGCTGCTACTAGTGTGACTGAAATATCGGCAGTCTAGCTGCATTGTGGATAATGTTGATACCGTGTATTTACAAGAAAGATGTGTGGAATAAAATTGTCATACTATTTGATCAATGATTGATTGATGAAATTTGGTACAGCCATGCCCCCCTAATTGTAATTACTCTGACATACCAAAGGAACTACAGGAAGACTTCCTATTATATGAATATATATACAGTATAAACAGCTGCTTTGTGAAGCAGTTCAAGTAATACATTAAAGCATTTGACGAAACCTAAAGATCATATTACTATTCATAAATCACTCACTGTAACTTCAAGGGTTTCCTCATCAAGAAAACAGCTGATGAATTATACAATGTGTTCCTGTGTAAATGCATGAGGGGTTTGGAAAGAGTCAGACAGGCATAGCTGCAGGCACTGGTTGACATAGACTAAGTGTGTTGCTCCACTATAAAGTGCTGCTTATCTGCCAACATCTGTAGCCCTAAAAATGTTTAAAAACAAGTGTCTCATCAATATAATTATTACAAATCTGGTTTATCCTTCTCTCTGAAATTGGCCTTGTTCTTTAATTATACTTTTATCATGAATGGGATCTCTTCACCCCATAATCTGATGTTTTTTGATGAGAGCTTCTACATGTGTACCTTTTGGTTTATTGAAAATGGCATCAGAGTCATACCAAATTCATACCATGGCCAAGAAAAATGCTTGTTTCTATAATGACTTACTTAGTGACTTAGTCAACAGTTAAACCAAATATAGTCTCCATATTGGCTTAGGAAGGTTAAACATATGGATGTAGATTTTCAGTTACTTATTTTGGGAATGTAACCATGATTTATGGCAGTGCTTATAACTCTGTGATATAGAAAACAAATGGACTTGGTGGAGACCCACTTGGCTTCATGTTCTTATATTTAATAATACAATTTGTTGATATGATAACACATTTGACACCTTACTCCGAAAATGTACATATAGTAATACAAACTGATGTTAATTATATTCAGGAATTAAATTGTATAGAGTTGTAAATCGTTAGAACTATACTAAGTGTTTTAAACTCACCACTGTTTATTTATCTTATAGACTGTGAAGATAGATAGCAATGTGTAGTTCAGTCAGAGTGCCAGTTCACCAGGTCAAGTATCAGCAATATCTTGTTCCTTCACTCTCCATCAAAGTAGCCAGCTTTTTACTTAACTACAGGACACACACAAACAAATACACAAACTTGGAAACACTGATTAGACTGCTTAGAGGAGTAACAATGACAAGATCAATGGGAATAGGGACAATTCAGCAGCATCTTGACATTACCAAATTCCATACCCATTCCCAAATCTTCGCTTATGGCATAATAAGAGTTGGTAATGTAACATTTCCTTAAATACTTGACAAATCCTAGACACACTTATTGGAGAAAAGACAGTAGGATTGATGCCATAATTAGTGAATTATATGATTAGATAATCGTATTAGATTTTTAGAGGTTAAGAGGGATGTTAAGAGAGAAGGCAGTTCAAAACTGACAGTGAAACACAAAGTGAGTGGCAGACATAATGAATGGTGAAGAAGCATCAGTCTGGGGCTCAGGTCACACAGACCATAGATGGCCCAGATTAGAAAGAGTGAAGGTTGCTAAAGTCAGAGCCTGGAGTTAAAAAAAAAAATCCATTACTTTCCATTTAGACTGCCACCTCACTGTCTACACTTCTCTCAGCAGGCCTCTACCTCATAAGTGCTAAAAAGTACAGCTCTCATCACACATTTTATCGATCCTATAGAGAGTCACAGACTTCCAGCTAGGGGTGCTGGGTCAAAGGGCAGGAGCACGGGCACCAGTCATAAAGAAACAATAAAACGTCTACGTTAGCACTTTTCTTCTTGGGGGGCTGAGTCCGGTCAGTTGGAGATCCCACAGAAGTGTCAGTGAAATTATAGTAAAACACTAATTGGCTGAATTGGTGCATGTAAGGTCTGATACAAAAGTTTGGCTGTTTCTGCTGGTGAATATTGTCAAGCCAGCTGTCACTGATTAACATTAATTCAGTTAGAAACATACTGAAGAGAAACTAGTCTGTCAGGTTAAAGTGTTCTCTGTAAGCTGAGTACAAGAAAAGACACTTCACTCTGTAACTTTGTGATTAGCTCTCGCAGTTCCAAAAACTCCAACAGAGTGAGGAATATCCTGTAGTTGAATGACCTAACGTAAAAGGGTCATGCCAGGTAAGGTTTCAGAACCATGCAATTTAACTGTCATTCATACATATAACATTTAAGCCGATGAATAATTTTGATATCCTCACTTCCAATATTTGGACCATGTGCCTTGTGAAAAATAGAAGCGTAGCACATATTAAATCCTCATTTAATATCACATGTTGCTTCATATTTTTTAATGTATGCTGAGCATAAAGGGGCAGAAAAATATTAACTATACAGAGTAGATTTCTCATTTCTCAGGTTCTTGATTGAATGTGGTTTTTGGGGAAAGTTAGTATAGTTGAGATCAATAAGGTTAAAATTTCGACACCAAACACTAATGCTGTACATAGTCTACATTTACAGAATGATCTATTCCACATGAGTCGTCTGACAGAAATTATCTCACTGACCACTATAACCGATGCATCCTGTGAATAGGTCAAAATATATAGATGATATACTACAATATTTTTTCAGTTTTTACTGGTACTTTTGTACTTAAACATGCCCTGAGGTTCAGTATGGTTCTTGTATTTCCAGAATGTTTATACCATGAAAATGTATAAGTCAAGTCAATGAAAAAATACTTTATTACTTTACTTAGCTGCTAAATGCCCTCTAAATGATAAAAATAATCTGACGGGAAATGATTAGCACTGTGCATGGGGCATGTGACCCATAATTATGCACAGCTGCAGTGTTTGGATGCTGAGTGAGAGCAACTTTTTTTTATGTACTTGAACTTTGGATGTTTCAAGTGAATCAAAAATAGCTACGAAGTCTTCCTCTGTGCCCTTCACTTGTGCAACCAACATTTTAAAATATGGTTCGAAAGAAGCCCAGAACAAGAGTTGGCTGCCATTTTTAATACACTTAAAAAACTGGGCGGGCCAAAGCTGACTCTCTCTTCAAACACCAGGTTTTTGCTTTGGTAAGGGTTTAGTTATTTTAGAAATTTGATTAGATTTTGCTTGGGAAATGTCAGAGTGAGAAAAAACACTTTCCTGAACACTTCCTTATAGTTTATAATGGGATGCCCCATGAATCGCTCCTATTCAGTAATGTCAAAGTGAGGCTGGTTTTCTTTTAAATCTTGTGGCATTTGGGCAGCTATTGCTTGCAGAGAAACACAGTTATAGCACATTTAAATACACAGAGTAACTTAGAATCAGGTTGATGCTGGCACTCGTTTGAGTTGAGGTTATTTTCAGACAAATGTGGATTGAGAGAGGACTCAATAAGATGTGTTATATCTCAGCACATACATGTTGTCATTAAAAAACAAGGAAGTGTTTGACATTATGCAACAAGAACACAGAGAGGAGTCGGTCCCTGAGGTGAGGTAAGCCTCTTGTCGTTATCAAGTGATAAAGTAAACCCCGGAATGTCCATGTAGATTTACAAGTGGGTTGAAATCTGACAAGCAAAACCAACAATGGGATTCCGGGGGAGACTGCAAACTCACTCACTGCAAACTCAGTGTGCATAAATTGAATATTTCCGCTGCTCTGCATAATCAGTGAAATCACTTATGACTTCTCCAGAATAATGTTGAAAATGTTGGATTTTCTGTTAAAAAGAAAGAATCCAGGGCGCCTTGATCTGAATTAAAAGTACAAAAACCCTGTGGTCTGCTATGTGTATATTCTGAATATAAAAATAGGACAGAAAATAATAATGGTATGCCACTGAGAGCATTGCACCATGAGCATTGCCAAGTGCTTGCTCATGGGAACTGTTAGGTCTCTGTAAATACATTTATAAGGAATACAGTCTAGGCCTACTCTATTTGAAAAGTGTCCTGAGATAACTTTGTAATGAATTGGCGCTATACAAATAAATTGAATTGAACTGGATTGAATTATTAAGACAAACACTACAACAGAATCATGTTTAGGAATAAACAATACATGGGTCAGCTGAAAATATGTTTCAAGGATATTAGATTAAGAGATCTGGTTTCATTTTCTAATTCCAGTAAATAATTTGTTACATCCTGTAAACTGCGATGCAACCAAGCATGGAGTGTTTATTGGTTAGTGAGGGAAATAAGCAAGCAAGACTGTCATGGGTGTGTTCAGAGCCAGTGTATGGGGTCGATACACAGCACTGTCCCAGTGGAAATGCACAGCACTACAGATCTCAGCAGCTCATAGTCAGCCCTTATTAAAAACCAGGGCCAGGCAAGTCTCTGCTGAATATCATAACCCTTTATCTTTTAGTGTGCTGTCTGAGCAGTATAGCACATTTAGCCAGTCTAGCCAAAATGCAGTCATTAGGTGTCTAATTCTAACAAGTTATTTTATTTATTTATCCTTTATTTGAGAAAACCTTATCGCTATGGAACACAGCACTGCTGAATCCTCATATTAAAAGCTATTTCATTCATTTCAAAAATACAGCTCATGATGGGAATTGCAACAGAGTGAACAGCTAAACATCCATATTCAGATGCCACCTGTGTTTTGAAATTACCTTGGCTTCTTGTGTGGAAGAGGAGCAGATTCCCTGTATAAACAGTTGGCAATTATAAATAATATAATTTTATATATACAAATACAGATTTACAGGTTAAGCAACTGTAATATTCAGAACATTTGACTGTTTACAACAAGGATGTTGTGAACTGCAGGTTTGTTAATGGCTTGTTGAAGCTACTTGTATGCACTTGTAACCCGTCAACATCCCAGCTGAAATGAGTTACATCATCAGTTCAATGACTTACTGTGTTTTATTGATTGAGGAAATAAAAATAATTTGCAAATGTGTGCCTCTATTCTGTTGAACTTACTATTCCCCCCAGCTAAAACCGATACCAGTATGACGTTAATGTTATGCTGTCACAAACTCTGTGATCTAGTTTAAACATTATCCTTCAAATGTTTTTATTGTTATTACTATTCCACTTTGAGCTCTCATATAATTTTCTAGTCAAGCCCACAGCAGGCTTCTCATTAACCAGCCAGGCATCATAGAGTGGAATTAACTGTCACCAACTTGATTCAAATGACATGTGAGTAGTGTTAAGTGTCTCAGTGCTATCAACCTACTAAAAAACTACTCAAAAGCCATTGGATCGCCTGTGTCAGTGACATCTTTAAACTGCCATCAGAGCACTCACTTCATAATAACCAGCAGTGCAGTGACTCCCTCATGCCATTGTTGCAAAGGGACCATTTGGAGAGCTGCCACATATGCCAAACTCCCCACAAGCCTTTGGTGACTGCAGTGAATTAATAGAGGGAAGCTTAATGTGAATGTCATTGATATGGAGATCATGTTTATTCACATCAATTATGAATTGACAATATCCGGGCTGAACTCCCCTAAAGTCCAAACTTTTGATTTTTATGTGGATCTTGAGTTGTACAAAAAAGACTAAATCCATAAATCCATAAAAAAAAAAAAACACACTTGTTTTGTTTTCAAAGACAGAAGAACAGTATGCAGCTGTATTTATTGTGATGCCCAGTGATCCCTTGGGTTTAAAAAAAGATGTTGTGTAAAATATGTTTTGTCTGTTGTTACTCTACAAACATAATCAGTTCAAACATTTACTGTGTGAATTGGCACAAACTGTACATATAATATCAAATGTATATATCTGTAATATACTGTACTACATGTACTACAGTAAACAAAATAATGCTGCTGTTGTCTGTTGTCAAGCCATACTCCTAGAAATCCTAATGACTAAAACTAAATGTGCATGTAAGCAGCATATTCTGGAAAAGGCCTTAAAATGGAATTTCTTACTGTCTTGAATACAGTGAAATCAAACACCTCCACTGTTAAGCCCTGTCAGTGCAGCTGAGGTTGAAAGATGTTTATTTGAAGTCTCATTACCTGACAGGACTTGCTAATAGAGAATAATCCCTTTACAACTTTGCGATACCACTCTAAATCAAAATACGGGGGAATTTTTTTCCGTCAACCAGGACATGTCTTTATATTAATAACTCAGTCGACACACTTGAGGATGAAAAATGTCCTCAGAACACAGTAGTGAAATGACAGAGAGCATCATAATCCGTTCCAATTTGGAATTTTTTTAGACCTCAGAGTGCAATGTCTGTCTTTGTGTGTGAAAGTACGATTTCTGTTTGCATTTTTGCTCTTCTTTTTCTCTGTTAGCAAAACCATATATATTGTTTCTTTGCAAGGTGTCACTGAAGCTTTTAGCATTTTCCCAAACAGCCAGACAACCTAAAGCCCCCAACTGTTCATCCAGCAGCCCAGTGAGCAGCCTTGTAAGTATCTATTTCCTTTCTAAATGACTAATTCATATACAGTAATCAGATCCTGAATTTAGACGCTGCCTGATGTGACCCGGTGCTTGCATACTGTTTACTACTTTGCATAAAATGGAACAAATCCTAAGTGTGTGTGTGTGTGTTGGGAGGGGGATCCCACCTGGCAATTCCAGCAGTAAGCTATCTTCAGTCTCTTTGCTCTGCTGTTGCCTTTGTAGGGGGGAGGTGTGTGTGTGTCTGTCAGGGGCATTGTCGGTGCATTACTGTCCATTGATTCAAGATGATCCTTGCTGGATGAGGTTGGGTCTGAATACAGTTTAGAGGAAGAGCAGGCAACTGGTTGTTGATTTGTTTTTGTATCACTGTTGAAATCAGTGGTTTTTTTTTTCATGGACTCTTCTGCAACGTATCCAGCAACCATCTTGGAAACATCCTCAGTTGTTCAAAATACATGCAGTATCCACAGTAGAAAACAGTACCTGCCTCTGAAAATACTTGATTTATTATAAATGGGCAACATTGCACATGAGACAAATAATGTAAAATATGTTTCATTACTACAGGGGTATCTCAATGGAGCATAACTTTCATTTAAAAAGCAGTGGAACAAATGGTAATGAAGCAAGAATCAATGACTTGTCCTCCTTTTAACTCTCAGGCTGCTACCCTTTCCCCCCACTCTTCATGATGAAGAATAGAAACAGAGGACATGTGTAATGGTGTTCTCCACTATTACTGACAATCATTCATGGAGTATAAGAGTTTATTAACTGGAGGTTCGTGGTGCATTTCAGTGCCTCATTTTCTCTTATGGTTCTCCTTACTGTGCTCGCTGAACTCACGCTAATAACAAAGAAGGGTGTTCGTGTTATATGATGTTTTAAAATACATCTCTACGCCTTTCCATTTTTCTACTTCTGCATACTAGATTTGGTTTGGTTTGTAACTTTAACCTTGTTTCATTACATTTGGTCAATATTAAACATTTAAATTTGTACACCTTGCATTTTGTTGAACGTCATCATGCTTCAGCTCCAAAACAGCAATATTAAACAGTATATGGAGGTAAAAGTAGATTCATATTATTATTATTATTAGCAAACATTTTTCAGGCTCCCATCTACTTTATTCACATAAAAGGCTCTCCGGCTGGTGAACATTATACCCTACAAACGACAGAGAAAAGGTTGGAGAAATGGAGAGAGATGATATTTTTTTTCCCGTTATTCTCACAGTGGAATGCTAACCCATCAATGATGTATGTATCTGTCCTTTGATAATGATAAAATGGCCATATTGTTTAAAGTATATTGGAAATGCATCAAAAAACATAAAATTTGTGACCATTAAAAGCACTATCAGAAAAACATTCACGTAGATTTTTAGCATACTGTACAGGATGACTGTACTGAAATAAGTTATTTTATCATGCTATTAAAATATCATGGTTTGACTGAACTGCTTTGATGATGTAATGCATTGAGTATTCAGTTTTACGATTTTCATTAATGACTTATGTTTCCTGGAATAGTAGGCTACATACATGTATATGGCTTTTATTCAGTCCTTTTTCAAAATAAAATTTTAGTTATGAAAGGTATTTGGCACAAATTCTTAATCAAATATGTCTTGCAAAAGAGATACTGTATATACTGAGATTACTTCATCATTACACACATCATATATATGTACAGTATATGTATATATAGAAAAGCGGCATGTGGCGTCTATAGATAAAAACGGCTCATTGTAAGGTAACAAAAACACAATCATTCCTATATTCAGGTGATTATACAATAATGAAAACATACCTATGAATATTATATTGCATTTCTGCCTATAGATCCTCATTATTTTAACACACTGGACCTTTAAAAGGCATTTAAACACTTTAACACTTAAACACAATTATCACTTTCCTTCCTTTTTTGGGTTTTATTTGTATATTCATGCTTCTTACATACTTTCTTCCTTTCGTTCTTTAGATAGGCAGTTGATAGAAGTGCTAATGTAACATTTAGGGATTCCACATGAGTCCTGTAGTCATTCCCCTTTGATTTGTGCTGTAGCTGTGATGCATGGGCAATAGTGCTGGCTGAGTTAAAAAAGAAGTAGTTTGCAGGTGGTGAGTCTGAGGAATCATTAGGAATTAGTCCACTAAAGTGATGTGCCCAGAGTGCATAATGAACACGTACAGTGCTGTGGGAAAGTCACACAATTGGGAGAAAGAGCCCTGATTGCCTCTGTCGGTCATCATTTAAGTGCTGACCTCTGTTCAAGTGCGAGCTCTCTCAGCTTTGCAGTGGTGTAACACTGCTGTGTGGCTTCTTGGTTGACATAAGGCTAAGTATTCAGATAAAGTATTCAGATCCTTTATTTAAGGAAAAGTAATACCACATTTTAAAAATACTTAATATGCAAGACTTTTACTTAACAATTAACTGAAAAAAATATTTCAAAGGTGGTGTACAATTGCAAGACGATTGAGAACCACTGACTTAGAATAACAATCTTATCCTGTCTGTGGCAAAATCAAGCATTTTTAGTGGTTGTACTTTGACGGGCGCATTAGTCTCCAAGAATTATTGTTAGCTTATCTACCATAGGGGCATCCAAGAGGGCAGCTTTGTGACATTTTTTGAAACATGGGGACAGTACTTGAGTTTACATTCCAACACTGGGTAACTAACTACAACGAAAGTCTGACTTTGTAATATCACATACCCTTGCCATTTGCAGCTTCAAGAGAACTAAAACTGCACATGAATATACATAAATGTGTAATCTTTTGATGTGTGTCTGTGCCACCCTGGGTTGAGAGAGAAGAGCCGGGTTGGTATTTTCAAACTTAGTCCCACATGTCGTGACGTCCCACTGTGCAGGTAAAAGGGCCAGTTGTATTCAGACGCAAAAATGTTATGCATAATGTGATTACAGTCTCAGAAGAGATGAAATTGGAAACACATCTCATGCCATTATTAGGCTCTCTACTCAAAATGCCTAGCCAGAATAATGTGTTCACTGCATAGCAAAGTGTTTATTGTTTTCTTTTTCTCCGCATTTCCATGCTGCTGGGGAGCTCTTGAGGGAGCAGCAGGTGTTTCTTGATCCCAGCACTGCTACTCCTGTTCCTCACTGTGCTGCCTGTCAGAATGACACCCACCCCTGCTACTACTCTCTACTGCGGTCTGTTTACCTGACACCGACTTAATAAAGCCTCTCTACTGTATCTTCACACCTGCTCTGAAAGTCTGCGGTTGAGCCTGCTGTGCTTGAATTACCCCTCATGTTTTTTGCCCTCATAATAGATTTACAGTGAAGCGATTAAATGGCCTATAGAGAAATAAATCTGAGTCTAATTTATACACTCACAATTCTGACAAATGCATCAGTATCATAAAGTGTACTGTGGAGCACCGATTGAAACTTAAACTAAAAAAAAAATTAGATTATTCTAGTAGTCCCTCCCCTGAAGAGCAATCATCCAATCATAGCCTAACAACTGTGGGCAGTGCAGACATGTCAAGTTTTGTAATTCTCCACAAGTAAGATAATGACTCTGTTATAAAGTTTGGAGGCAGGAATTCTATTCTATTTTATGGTAATCTCCAGATCTATGACTCGCCAGGTAATGTCTTTCTTGCCATTATAATTTATAATTTCAGGCGCTGCAAAGCTGGAAATAGGCCGGTGTGGGGGTTATACACAATAATAGGGGTGGCTGTTTTAACGCATGACGTTGCCACCGATATGTTAACCCCTTACTGGAACTGGATCCAACTTGGATCACGGTAAGTAATTTCAGTCATGCTGTAATCAGTTTATGAATGACAAATTGTGTTTATGTGTCATAGTTGTGACCATGTGACAGGTTACTTAGTACTCTCCCGCAGTTTGTCATGTTCGAGTCTTTAAGTATAGAGTCAGTTTAAACATCATGAGTCATTGTCGAAATGATAGGAACAGATGTTTCTTTCATCCCTGTACAGTAACAGTGAGCTGTACTGTCACAATGAATAAAATGCAATTTGCAAAAAAAGATGACGAAATCCAACACAGGATATAGATACAGTTCATGAACATGATAATTCAGGCAAAGGCTGCACCCAAGCAACAACCACTGAAGAGAGAAACTCCCCTGAGACAGTGACAAGGCCAAAAAGATTACAGAGGGTTTGTTATTTAAAAAACAACAACAAAAAAAAAAAAAACATTAAGGAACAGCTTTGATGCAGGCAAGTTTTTTTCCTAAAGCACTGCAGAGCTATTTAATTGTCACTGAATTGATTTTAATAACTTTACGTACATGAAGTGTAAACTGTGGACCTGTATTATCTAGGAAAATAAGAGTATTGGACCAGGACTCTGTACTGGCAGAGACTCAGTATTAAATTACTTACATTTTGAGCAGAAAACCTTTCCTTCCTTCAATACTATGCATAAAATAATGCAGTTTCAGCGTCAGCATTTGAGCACTGTATCATGAATACATGTTTGAAATCTTTGTTTTATAATGAGTCAGCTAGACAATTTAAAAAGTCAGCCAGAGACAACATTTTCAACTAACACACGTTAGCTTAATTATTTAACTAGCTACAACTGATAAAATCTGCCGGCAACGGTGGCATTTTAGTCGACAAAATCGACGATTGCCAGTAAGACATTAAAAGCTTACTTTTATCTACCTCGGTCTGATCTTTATGCACACAGATAATGGCCATTTGGCGTGTGTACATAATAAAACATGACAGTGCAAATCCAGTTTAGTTGAATGTGTCATTGGCCACTTGCCAAAATGGGCATTGGTCAATGTCAGTACTTATTATCGACTATTAAGTGCAATCCAGGACAGCAGAGAGGCACTTCTATCTTACAGACTTGGCAATGGACCAGTTCATAGGTTATTTATAGGAAATTAAATAGGAAGACATCTTTTCACTGATGATCAGCTTTATTCAATTATTTTTTGACTTGATTAAAGGAAACATGCAACATTTATCTGAAGGTTTTGTTCTGCTGACTGCATCAGACCACATCCATTTACTCTCCAAGATGTCTGATCAATATTTAATAGCCTTTCTCTTTTGTGTAAGATGGCTTAAGTTCACCTCAAGTACATGGCAAGGACTTTTGTCTGGACATAAGCTTTCCTTCCTGAAGTGGGGACCTAAAATATTTAGGTAGAACAGTCATTATAATGCAACCCCTTTTCACCAGGACACAGTACACAGTGTATTACTAATCTTGCATTTTGGACAAAAAAATGAAAGTGTTTACAGCTTGTGTGCTTTTTTTAAAGGCTTCTACAGAAGTCTCCTGTGTTGTTTGTGAGGCTCACTCAGATTGACCAAAGCAATGACATCTAACCACAACAGCAATCCAAGTAACAGCCTTGTGATCAATAAAGCACATATTGTAACTGAAGGGGAAAGGGGTTAGGGCGAGGACCACTTTCACTTAAATGGACACATGTTTCGAAAAACGTAATGGCTTACAAGGAGAACAGAGAAAGGGATCCATGGTTGAATCTCGGCAGACTTCAGTGAATCTGAACAGAATCTTTTTCTCACTCATTGGACGACTCAAGCAGCATTATTTGTTTTGTCTGAGTCCTCTTATGTCAACAGTTTTCACTTTGTCACCTTCTGACCTCAAAGGTTGCTCACTTGACACTATCTGAGGAAAAAACACTTGACCCTTGCCCCCTCGGTTGTGTCTCTTAGTTTACAGAATACTATTTGACACTGTTCGAGGATGGCCTATTGAATTTATTTTGCAGATAAACAGTTGCCTGCAAATTACATGAAAAACCTCTCACAGCACGGATGACACATTAAAAGAACTCAGTATTCCCTCTGCCATAGGAAGTGTTTGTAGATATCACCTTAATGTTAGGTGCTACCTCAGGAATTTGTTAAATCTCATAAATGAGGAGGCCTTTTATTTTCATGTGCTTATAAGTGACAGCTGCATCATGCAGTGGTATAAAAAGAGAATTTTTTTTTCTCTTGGGAGACTGTAGTCTTGCCTGAGCTGTGGTAAAGCCGCACTGGAAATCCCTGCTATGCTGATGAGGGTTTAAAAAGAAATAGCTCATATAATGGGGTGATCCTGGGTGACTTATCCAAATCCCTCACTCATCTTCTTTTATTGCTGTTCACTTTGTCCCCTGTGGCCGCTCCACACATGGTGGGTGAGCAACGCTAGAGAAATCCTCAGTGTACTGCCTGTTAATTTGATCTGCTCAGGTTATGTCTCATTGGGATAGACAGCCACATTTTTGAGTGGTGATTTTGAATTCAGGTTTAATAATAACCAAAAACTTGATGAATCAAAAAGTCTCCTATTTGATATTTTATAGCCAGTGGAAGACATTCATGGTTAAATCATTATTATCCCTGTCAGGGATGTCAAGAAGGTGTTTTTTTTAAATACTGAGGAAATGTTTCAGGTAAAATGTTGGTACTAATTATTAAAATGTTCTGTGTTAGCACTATTTTGCTACAATGCCCATGAGAAGCTGACTTAAAGCACAAGGATAGGACACAATAGGAAATGTTTACCTTTTCAATATTTAAAGGTCCAGTGTGTAATATTTAGGAGGCTCTATTGGCAGAAATGGAATATAATATTCATAGGTTTGGTTTCATTAGTGTATAATCACCTGAAATTAAGAATCATTGTGTTTTCATTATCTTAGAACGAGCCGTTTTTATCAACAATTCAATTCAATTTTCCATTCATTTTATTTGTATAGCGCCAATTTATAACAGAAGTTATCTCAGGACACTTTTCAAATAGATCAGGTCTAGACCGAACTATTTATAACATTATTTACAGAGACCCAACAGTACCACCATGAGCAAGCACTTGGCGACCAGGGCAAGGAAAAACTGCCTGTTAAAAGGCAGAAACCTAGGACAGATCCTTCAGCTCTAGGTGGGTGGTCGTCTGTCTCAACCAGTTGGGGTGAGAGAGAGAGAGAGAGAGAGAGAGAGAGAGAGAGAGACAGACAGAGACAGAGAGAGAGACAGACAGACAGACAGACAGACAGACAGGTGCACAGCAACAACAGTATTGGTAATGGAAATCTAGCAGGACCATGGCAGGAGGCTCCACCAGGATCGATAAGAACCTGCGAGACGAGAAAGCACAAGAACTCCTCTACAGAGGCCACGGTAGTTTCTCCTATACATGCTTGGAACTGAAAGGTGAGGCAAGGGTGTTGCAATCACAACTACACTGCTAGATGCCACTAAATCTTACTAACTGGACCTTTAACCAAAACCATAATCTTTCCCTAGCTTTAACCAAAGTGCATGCAACCACAAATGTTAACCCCAGTCCTGCTCTCAGGGGGTCCCAGCAAGCAAATGGTTAAGGCACATAACATGAAATCACAATGCACCCGGTTTGATTCTGGCCAGGGACCCTTGTAAGATATCCCTCTGGCTCCTCTGCCTTTCTAAGCCATTTGGTTTAATCAGCCTTCTAGAAACAGCATAAATACCAAAAATAAATAATCAAAATGTGAATTATCATTCCTTACACTTGTTTGGGGTTTCTTCGCTTGAAAAAATGTTGCCTGTGAACGTAACTCAGGCAGGTTACAGTAATTATGCTTTCTAACATAACATAATTGGGAAATTACTTTTTATGTTTGCAAAGTAATTTTATCACATGCAGGGCAAGTCAGGTAATTGAAACTTAATTTCTAGGAGCAGGTTACAACAGGTGACACACAGACACGTCAAATTTAGTCTTGTCTCCATTTCTGCTGCTGAGCCTTCTATGACCGTGTGTGTCCTTCTTTAACAGGCAAACTGACTCATTTCTTTGATCCCAATTTAATATTTTTGCAAGTCAGATATCCAAAGATTAAATATTCATTGCACTGATGGCAAATAGTTTGAGATGACAGACACATAGACACAGTTAATGTTCTGAGCCTGATTGTTATGTTTGTGTAATTAGACTTTTGCAGGCATTTATCAGGATGAGATGGTGTTTTTTTGTATCTCATTATATGCTGTAATTTCATGAATTAATCATTTTTGCAACATATCTGCCTGATCCAATTACATTGTTCTTTGCATGACCAGTATTCAATTTCTCATCCTGGCATACCTCTTACTCAACTTTTAAATTGGGCATAATCATCAATGAGGATTCAGCAACTAGAGGACATTCTTAAAGGTCCAGGGTGGAGTGGCATCTAGTGGTGCCTTTGCAGTTTGCAACCTTCTCCCTTCACCGTCCCCTTCCCCAAGCGAGGGAGAAGCTATAGTGGCGGCGAAATTTGCGAAAATTCAAACAGCCCTATCTATAGCCAGTGTTTGGTTCGTCTGTTCTGGGCTACCGTAGAAACAGGGTGGACTCATGGTCCACACCCCCTGTAGATAAAAGGTGTCAGTTTCTACCTATGGATTCTCCTAAATGTTACACACTGGCCTTTTAATTATATTAACAGGTTTAATAGGTGTTGAGTACAACCTTCAGCGCAAATTATTGCATGCAAATACATGCTAAACATTTATTTTATCTAATTTTAAACAATTTTAAAGCTTATTTCATATCATATTATTATTTCTTATACTGTGTTTACATTGCAAATGTTTGAGTAATTGATTTTGTGCCTTCTAAATGGTCCCATGAGATTGTGAAACGTTTTAGTATTTTCTTGCTGCAGCATTTGCAAGTTTCACATTTTTATTTGTTTTACATGCGGCTTTATTGAATTGGTTGGTTAGTGGAGGCCAGTGTGCATTGATTACTGCTGTGTTCCAGTCAATGGCTGCCACCAATCCATCATGTAATATGTTTCAGGTTAATAAATGTTGAGCTCAGCGACCAAGGGCGTAAAAAAATTACATGTATTGCATTGCACTGTAACAGGAGTGGAGTAAACAAAGATTGTTTCACTTTTAATATATATATCTGAAGTAAGCTGCTTTCTGTTTTGGTTAGTGTTTCATTAAGAGTGTAGTTATGTTATATCCTAAAAAGCTGCAATGGAAATAATTCAAATAATGTATCAGCTGTTGTCATATGAGATAACATGATGAAGGGCACCACTCCAATAATTTTAACTGTGTGAAAGTCAAACATCACACTCAGCAAACAACAAAAGTCAAGTTTCTGTTCGGGGGATTACATCAGACCAAGAGACAATAAATGTTACTTAACTGCTGTACAAACTTGAATATATTCACTGGGGTTTATATGTGGAACAATGTTGAATAAAATTCAAACATTACTCAAGTCCTGGAGAAGATGTCCCTTCGAGGAAGATTTAAATTTAAATGTAACCCCAAACTGGTTAGTTTAATTAATTCATTTCAGCTCTGCCCTGTACAAATATCAAATGACTCTGTTCAGTTTCTGCTCCAGTGAGAGTGTATGTGTTTGTGAGCTTGAGATTGTGTGTGTATGCCAGGGCATGCAAATGCCAGGGTGCGTGTGCTGATAAAATGATAAAAGAGGCTTTTATTTATTTATTTTGGTGCAGAATCCAAGGATTTCTCACAAGATGACAAACCATGTCTATGATGATAGAGATGTTTGTCTGTAAATAAATCAGTAAAGGTCAAAACCTCCTCCACTCCAGAACCACAATTAAAGCTGGTCCTGAACTTTGGGGTCTCTTGAGTACCAGGGCAGTGTGCCTTTGACCCCCGCCCACCTGTTTCCCACCAGCAGAATGTCAGAAAACCAGAGAGACTCTGAGTGGGAGGCAGATTCAATGGGATGCTCTCACACTGTTTACCATTTTTCATACAGCACAGAGGCAGGCTGGGAGTGATGCTGACATATGCAGCGGGATTCTCTTCTGCTGTTAGAGCTTCGCTGACACATCCTGTATATGAGTCATGCTTTCCCTGATAGTTACTTTATGGAGTTTAGTGCGTACTCCAGTGTTATTAGATGTGAAATCTATTCATTATTTAAAACCCTCTACAGCACACCAGGATCTGGCTGACAAATATGCTACTGATGAATAATTTAAAGGGAACAATTTACAAAGACTAGCCACAGCAGAGGTTATGATGCTCTCTCTTTGTGTTCCTCTGGCATCCTTGTGATATGAGGGTGAGAAATAGACTGGGGCAGAGGCTGTGCAAGAGTGCTTATGTGATATTATGTGTGCACAATATATGCTTACACATGCACGTGTGCAAGATAAATGTCTTTTACTGTAAGATGGGGCATCAAGGGCACAAAGGTATTGCTGTTTGCTGTGAAGGCAATTCCACAAAGTGCCTGTATTACACAACGGTGATATGGTGTTTTGTTTATGAATAAAAATTGATGAAAGCTGAATGCGGCGCACTGCTTTGTTATCAAGATACCCAATGTTTCATTTTCCCTTTTTTGTGTTTTTTTATGAAGTGGAATGATAAGACTGCTTCAAAACTGGGTAACCGCTGTTTATTATACAGTGATGACGCAGCAAAACCGTTTTCAAGGTGAAATGCATATTACAAAATGTTGTTTATCATAGCAGGGGAAGAAGCTCTGCCAGATAGACACGGCTAACCTGTAAAATCTATATTTGTCTCATTACAAGCCAAGATATCTTGCTTGTAAAAATTTACTGTAAAAGGAATCTAAATGATGGAGGGAGACATGGGTCGGTAGATTTACGAGAGAGAGAGAGAGAGAGAGAGAGAGAGAGAGAGAGAGATGAGGAGAAAGGAGAGAGGGATTCTCTTATCTCTCTTTATATCATTGATTTATTCATATGTGGAAATGGGGGCAAAACAGTATTTCATTAGAATGATTAAAACACAAGAGAAAGATAGAGCTCCTGTGTCTTGGTCTTTGCATATTCATTCGGTTTCACATTGAAAGAATAATTACACATTGATTATCCATGTCCAACACCAAGGGCCAATCGTTACTTTGTGAGAATCTCTTGAAGCCCTCTAGTGTCTGCAGACCCCGCAAGACAATTATGTCCTTATCAGAAGAAAGATGGTTTGTGATGTAGGTCTATTACATGTTGAAGAGGGTAATAATAATTTCCTAATGAATATTCTGTGATGACTAATTATGTTCACATTCAACAAAAGTGTGCCCACATAGGACATTTTGCAACCATATTTGCTTTTTTAGTTATTCATGTAGTGAATAAAGTTGACATCGGTCAAATAAAATAATGTGGAAGAAAGAGGGTAACCATGAAAGGAGTAAAAAAAAAATCAAACAGAATCTTCTATGTAAATTAATAATCAGCATTTAGTGTTTTGAATAGCCTGGGTACGCATTTCACCGTCTTTTAGGCGAGGTGAGTCATGCTGCAATGGAAACAGTACGCTGATGTAAAATGCAAACTTCTGACACTGGTCACACTTCAGGCATTTGCAATTAAAAAGTTGTTTATCACAGCTCCCAGTCATTGTATTGAAAAGCATGGCAATGAGCTGCAGAGCTTTAATCAGACTTAGCCAGTGCTAAGAATTAAACTATCCGGGTGAAAGATGATAGCCACTGCTGCTTTTTACTATTAGGTTTATGACACCCGCTGAGCTCCACTGAATAAGGTTTATTAATTATTATGAAACATTCCATCAGCATTGCGGTGAAGATTTCACCAATGATGTTCTTTAGGGCGATGATTGATGCAAACACTGGAAAGTATGGTGCCTCTGCAAAGAACGCTTAAAGGAGCTATATGTAAAAAAAAATTTTGTGAAACATTCAAAAATTAACTAAAATTATCAACACAAAGTCAAGAAATAACACTCAAAGACGTCTATGTATTGTGTTGCAGAGATATCTACTGAAGTTAGTTTGCAATCCGGCTAGCCTAAGGCGATAGTGAGGCACTGTAGCGTCCAGTATGTCTTCAGTCCAACGTGAGAGGTGGAAGAAGTAGCGCTGCCCCAAGGGCAAGAAACCACATTCGGTGGCAAAGAAAGAAGTGATAGAAACAGAAGAAATGAAAAACAAAAGATAAATTGGCATTGTGCTTGGCGAGTAAAGGGATAAAGTTTGATACTAAACTTGCAATTGTTCTTCTAGACTGGTAAGTAAACATCTGTTGATGCTAACATTTGCTATTTAGAAATAGCTTATGAAGGTAGTTAAATGTATAACGTTACTGATAGTGTTAAAATGTTTGCTACAGTAGCTGTCTGTTGAAAGTAAATGAGATCTGAGGGAGAGTGCATTTTCTTGTTTCTTACGACAGAGGTGGACACAGCCCAAATTTCTGGTGATATGCTGCCCCCAGTTGGTTTGGAGTATGAATTCGACAGATTGCCAGTTCTTACATACAGCTCCATTAATGACTTTGAGTTTATTGTTAAGAGGCTTATGTAAACTGTTTAATAAATGTGCACAGTGAAGGTGTAAAAACAGCTGCAAAATATGCTTATTTGCTTTCTGGCGGAGAGTTAGATCAGTAAATTGATACCACTTTAGTATGTGTCCATTCAATACGCAGCTACCACTAGCAGCCGGTTAGCTTAGCTTAGCATAAAGACTGAAAGCAGGGGGGAAACAGCAAGCCTGGCTCTATCCAACAGTGACAAAATCCAGGATAGAGTCTGACACAAAAGTCACCTGATTGCTTGCATTTTATTTATGTCCCACCATTTGAGCATCTCTATTTTTAGTTTTTGTCATTGCTGTCTCACTTTGTCATGACACTCAGCAGGGTTTTCTCTCAGCCAATATTCTTCATTACTTCACTTCCCCCCCTGCTGTTTTTACCCTCCAGATATCTCTTTTTCTTCTTACCTAGCTTATTCCTCACCCCACACACAGCTTTAACCTGCTCTCCTTCAATCTACAACAGAATGACTGAACACAAAGTCATTTACAGCTTAAACTTCTTGCAAACCGAAAGCCATCTGTCACTGACGTTTTCATTTAAATTGCATGTCATTTTCTATAATGTTGGGCTTTGATTGACCAGTGACATTATTGCAACATGACAAGAGGGGGAAAAAAAGCAAATTGTTGATTTTCCAGTCACATAAGGAAAGAAAATCTCACAAGGCAAAGCTGTGTGCCAAATTTATTTTAAAAAATTAAATAAACCTCAGTGATGGGCGATGCTGTGACTTGTGGTTCGCACTTCATTTCAACAGCAAATATCTGCACATATGGTCATCATACTTCATGCTGTTAAGCATGTGTTAAAAACGCAACGCTGCTTTCCCTCTAGCGAAAAGCATAGCAGCCTTTTATGACAGTATAAATGTTTGTTAAGAGTTTTGAAGAGGCGTGTTACATTAAAAAGCCTACAGCAGCCTTTAGTTTAGCTCACATCTGTAGTTGTTGAATACCAAATGAATGCTTGTTGTGAAAAGAATCAGGAAGTTTACATAACAAAGGAAGCATATCCCCAAAAATATTCTGCTTTACTTCAGCTCAAGCAGCATCTGTTACTGATGCACCAATATCAAGATTGTTTTTTTTTCTAGTTGTCAGAGAAAAACTACAATGAAAAGCAATACAAAGGTTAGAGTCACAGAGAGCACTTAGCCACACAGACCCTGCACACACACACACACGCGCACACACATGCACACACACACACACGCACACACACACACACACACACACACACACACACACACACACACACACACACACACACACACACACACACACACACACACAAACCTTTCTCTGTTATATTTAATTCATGCTGACTGAACAAACTGTCCAAATGATGCTGCACTTTGTTTATTTATGTGTCCTTTGAAAGAAAAGTAACAAAACTGAATGTGATGCTCTTCTTCTACATCATTTCTACACTCATCTGCAATCAGATGACACATGATGTTGTGGGCTGTCGTTGTGCCATATGCCCAGCTGCAAGTTTTTATATATAATTGAATGCACAGTGGATGTGTTCTTTTTTCCTACCACAACACTGCATCAGCAGCAGCAGCAGCAGCAGCAGCAGCAGCAGCAGCATTCTCGTTGCTCCTCAAAACGTATTCAAGTTGGAACGTGAAACAAAGTTCTGACCGTGAGCAATACTGCAGCATTTGAAAAGCAAATGTCAGAACAACGCCCATGCTCAGTCATCTGTCAAAAACTGAAAAACCAAGTGATCTTCAGCATGGACAAGCTTCTTCTCACAGGCCACTCACAGTGTTACTCGTGTAATGGGTTTAGGCCGTGCGGTGACAAGTTAGCTGATGGATGAGGTGATTACATCCCTCTTTTGCTTCACTCGAGGACAGTCCCCAGTTCCTAATTGGTAAGAGAGCAGACGACAAGGGAAGAGACGTCTACCCCTCTTTCTCTCTTCTCCCCCTCTGTCCAGCCCTTACTACTTCCCCAGTTCCCAGTCATTTAACTAATCTTGTTTTATCCCCTTGTCGACAGGCGCAGGACTCAGGCAGTAAAATGGAGTGCAGCAGAGATAACTTGCATGGCAGGGCCACAGTAATTTAATGGGAACAGATGTTTCCCCTGCTAGAGTGACAGCAGATCCTTCTCCAGCTCCCTGAAGGGAGGAGCGGACACATTACAGATGGTTGTTGTGCCTGTGGTCATCATTACTAAGGCCCAGGTTTAGACTGTGCTCCAGTCCTGTTGAAGATATGAAAGCAGTGATGGACAAGAAGAGCCCTTGGATAAAAATGACTTAAAAGGCCTTTGGTTTAAACCTTGAAACAGAGGCAGTGACGCAAAAGTGTAAGAGGTAGTTGAAGCAAGAGAGAGCACACAGTGTGTGTTAGTGTGTTTTTGTGGGTGTCCTTGAACTAATTTTTCTTTGTACTGTGTGTGCGTGTGTGCATTCCTCTATTTGTGTATGAGAGTATGTGTGGGCATTTGAGACACAGTCTGTACAATCTCATCACTAGAGATGGCCTCCACAGACTGTGAGGCAGCAGACACTGATCGACCCGGGCGCTGCACAACAAACAGAGGCAACAACAAAAAGCATTAACACTCCCATAGAGAGAGAGAAGTGCCTGAAATGTATTCCTCTGCCTTTTCTCTCTCTGTCTCTTTGCAGTCAAAAGATGAATCCCTTTAGCCCCAAATTGAATTCTTTCCTTTTGTGTCATGTAAAAATGAAAAGACATTTCATCAAGGTTTTGCCTTTGCATCATGCTTGTAATTCGAGTTGTCAGCTGTGCTCCGTAGGTCAGCATCACAACCATATGTTCTAGTTTTAACAGTGCCATTCAAAGTTTTTTCTCCCTTTCACATACAAAAACAAATATCAGGATTAGAGATTAGAGAAATAGAAATTTTTAATGAAAGCTGCAAAAAATACTTATTTTCAGAGTTATATTTTCAGTTTCCCTGAACGAATGCCCAATTCTTTCTGCTAAATAGGCTGGAGCGATGCAACTAATGTGCAAATCAAGACTATAAGCTTGTACACATAAAAAGAAAGTGTAATTTATAGGAATTCTGAAATGACATGTACTATAAAAACAAGGATTAAAATCAGTCACACCTTTATATGTTTGATAAACATGAAGTGAACTTGCACACTAAAGAGACACTAAATAACATTTACTGTACATTCTGTAGCTCCTGGTGAGGATACAAGTTCCAAATCAAACATCCACTTGAGCTTTTTGCTTTGATAGTCCTGCCAGTTCATTCTGCACTGATATTTCCCGGCGATTGCACATCGTAACAGTTCCAATGAAAGGTAATCCATTCAAGTAAACAGTGATTTTGGCAATCATTCCCTGTGCTTCCATCCCCAACTCATCCAGAGAAATGCATTTTATGATACAATCTAACCTCATTGTATACAGGGAGATAGGGGATTTGATTGGTATGTACCGCTGTATTTTGCTGTGTATCTCCCATGTGTGTATTTTGTCTTGTATTTCTTACAGTATTTGTTAACAGCCCAGCAACCCTTATCTTATAGGTCAGTAGTTTGCGTTGGGTTTCAAGTTTTAAGACAGCTCTAGAGGAGTACTTTTGTCTTTCTGCATCTTTTTGACATGGCATATTACACATTAATGCAAAATAAATGCTTATATGTCAGCCATTCATAATATTACAGCTGTTTAATTACTGTGTATGACAACAGTTTATTCATTCTTCTACATGCATGAAAAAAACCCACAATGTAGTGTTAATATTACGTGACTCATTGTTATTTATTCACATCACTGGACATTAAATTAAACTATATTTCAGCATATGTACAGGCATTTATAGACATCTCTTTCTTTTTTTCATGTAGCTGAAAGGCGAGCACAATGGGACCACCATAAACTCTCACTGACACATCCAAAGTCAAAAAGCGCAGCCATACTGATTGTACAGTATGTTCGCACTCCAAGCTCCCCAATAGGCAAAAATGCAATTTATGTGCATATTAAATGCAAGATCACTCCTGGTTTCAGGAAAGAAAAGCTGTCATATTCGTAAGAGGATGTGCCAATTGGAAAGGTCACAACTGTCTATAGAGAACAAATGAGGCCGGTAATCGTTTTTCCTGCCAGCCTTCTACAGGCACATAAAAGACCAGGTGCTTGTCTGAATCTTGATGATCCCCTCTAAGTGAAATCATTGACGCGCATCCAGCTCAATTAAGCAGCTACTATGTTGAGCAAGGAATGATCACATTCTGTAGTAGACAGTAAAAAAAGTCACACTGTGCGATGACAGAGTCATGAGGAGAAGTTAAATTACTGGTTATGATTGGCTGTAATGTCACTGACGACTCCACGAGGAATTGTAGAGTTCAGAGAACTCTCTAAATCCTGTTGCAAAACAACTTTTTCACCCACAAAATCCGGCAACCTAAGTTCCCCTGACATTTACCATGCCTCTGTGGGAACTCAGGAGCTGTTAAAACAGTGTATACTGTTACACTGCAAGGTCGTGTATGGCACTGGGTGAGGGAGGATTACAGGGGTCTAATGGACAGTTCTTGACTTTAATGAAGAGCCCTGATGAGGAGACAGATTGGTCCCCATCGACAGATCAGCTGCTGCCATTTCCATTTTCATGGGTGCCCAGATGTATCACGGGGGGAATTTCATGGCTGATTGCTGATCCCTGTGGACTAAATCTGCCTTTGCACATACTGTATATCCATGTGTGTGTATGTGTATATGTTTCTTTTTATAGTTTGTCTACTCAGACTGATCCATTTCAGATACAGGGGAGTGTTCAGCCTGATTTGCTTTATTTAGTTTTTTGATCCTGAGTCAATATGCACACTCCTCCATGTCTCTAATCTATAACATGCCCCACATTCAGAAACACAATATACTGTAAATGGATTTCAGGCTGTAAGTCAGGCAGACTTACACACATATGAAGAGTAATCAAAAAGCTGTTTGGACTTCCTGATTAGAAAAAAAGCTTCTGACACAGCTTTTTTGTAGTCTGCAGAGCAACCAGGAACGTGAATTGGATTGTGGTTGAGTCCATGATACTTAATCATTTTCTTATCAGCGGTTGCTGTCAGAGCCCAGCTAAGGAATGACCCCAAAAGAAAGAGGGGAAATGAAGGACGGAGGGCTCCTTATGCTATCCCATCGTCTCCATTGAGCTCAGTGACACACCTGCCTATTGACACCGGTGCTTTATTCCACCTCAAATCCCCTCCTGATACCCACTCTGTGAAGGTTAATGGGGGATAAAGCATTTTGTCATAAAGCTCACAGCAGCACCTTTTCTCTTGGTCTGGCATTAGAGCCAACAGGCAGGACAGAAAGAAAAATGTATATCACTGCTAGCGGTCACTAGTGAACAACTTGTCATCATGGCCTATTTCAGAACAATATACCCGCTAGTGCCAAGCTGTGGATGCTTCAAGTACAAGGGCACAGCTTAAGATGTGTAGTGTGGGTTTGTCATTGGTCACAGACAGGATATTCCTTCTCTGTATTAATAAATCAAATGAGTGCAATCAATCACTGTATTGTAGTAGATGTAGAAAATAACATAGAGACTATCTTATTAAATGCTAAATCCCACTTGAAGGATTCCCTCCCTCCAATGTGATAAAATGAAGTGATGAAGGTCAGATTGGGTTGTTTTTCATGACAGAAGTCTATTTGACATGCAGGTGGGAAACATTTTCCTCCCTAAAGGTCTCCTGAGCCTTGAGGAAGCAAATGTACCGTCAACATAGTGCCACATTGTCCATTCATGAAATGCCCATTGCTAAAAGCCTCAGTGCCGTTTCACTGTGAAACCAGCAAGTTTTAATGTTATCTGGGAAAAAGAAATAATAAATAAATATACAAAATATCACGTCACTGAGGACCAAAGTAATCGGGTACTGATGTTTGTATGTTGCACAAAGCACTGATGATTTAAACCTCAAACAATGCGAACACAATTATTGTTGCTGCTCTGATAAAGACAAAGATGCTCTTTGTAGATGCCGCATTTTAGAGATCATTTCTTTTTTGTTTTTTCAGCAGGCTTAAGTGTTTCTTCTATGGCAATTAACTTCAGCTGGGTGAGCAATCCACATGACTCACTCGCAATGCATTTTGGTTAATTGGAGCCGAGCATCATGCTTAGATCTCTTTTGACTTCATTGTGGAGTGAAATTAAAATAATTCAATTCTATGATGAGGTAAATTAGGTAAGTGATTGGGTCATTGTTGCACACACACAGTAAACTTTATGAATCACTAAGCAGTGTTCAGAGTCTGTAGATGTTTATGCAGTATTTATAGAGCAACACTGCCCCCAACTGAAATGTGGTGGGTCCTACTGGTGCTACTAGTTCAATGGAGTACATGCTGCAAAGAGAAGAGAACAAACAAAAAAGCAAACAGTGCATATGTATCAGACCTTTTACTTCAAAATGCATTGATGCAGAAAATGTTCCAAAAAATATTCACTTTAAATGATTTCAAATGTACCACACAGATGAAGGAACGTTCCATAATTGCAACTTTTGAAGACTTTTTCCAGTCACCTGAAATACTGAACGTTATTAAGTCATTGAAATTTTTTATTTTCAGTTCTAGCACAAATATTTGATTATCTCTGACTGTACAGCATGTGATTTCCTCAGTAGTCCTACAGAGGAAACTTCAGCTGACATGTGACACATGATGGTGAGGTTATCTTTTGTAGAGTCATATGTTTTAGTAACCACTAAACATTGACTAACCCTCACATTCATACACTCGACAGTGACTTTCTTGCTAACTCTAAAGTCTATTTTGTCTTCTGTTTTCTTAGTTCTCCAAAAAGCTTATGTACCTGACTGTATTACATATTTTATTTGAATGGCTTTGCTTTTATGACTGTGCCAAATGTCCTACACAAAATAAATTTTTACTGCAAAAAACAAACCACCCCCATCCAAAAGATTTGCCTTATGTATTTTCCCACAGACATCCAACCATGGGGCTATGGGCTACGTTAAGAGAAAGTTCAAACTCACATTTGTGCATGAGTGCAAGTAGGTCTGAGCAGATTTTATTTCAGTGAAATATGTTGGTTGTTTAATCAGCGTTATCACTGACGTATGACTCATATGACTTATAATTGCATATTCCCCTCACAATTTGCTATAAATTACTAAATAGTTAAAAAGTAAAAAAACATCTGTGTGGAGCTGTAGTCAAGTAATCCCAAAATAGTTTTATCTTGTCTTATCTAAGTCATGTTTTATAATATTAATAATCAAACATTTTAAGAATTAAACCACCAAACGGTTCAGTTCTCTCATGGCTTGTACAGTTTTTACAGTTATGATTCAGTTTGACTGGAAAGACAGGTGAGAAAGCATGTTCTTAAGGAATATCATTCACTCCTTTGTGTATGTTGTTCATTTTCAGGAGTCTAATGTTGTCAGTAAAAACTAAAAGAAGTTCCCTATGGTGGGGGATTTTGTAACCTAGTCAGAGACATTACATAATCATTGTAAAGGATTTGTCCCACCGTTTGTATGTATGTATTTATGTGGCAGCAGTCTATTCCCCCTAACTGCAGATTGAATCACTCCATTCACTCAATTCAGCTTCCACAAGAGGTCAGCAAAACCAGCACAGTTATACTAAAAGATTTGTTTTCATGTCTCTGGAAAGTCAATAAAAGCCACAGAGGATTATCCCATAAGAAGCACATTTGTTTACCACATTTTCTAACTGCAATAAACAATGTCAATATATATATATATTCCTTGTGATATTCACCAGCCCCTGCAGATTTGAGATTTGCCAGTATGACTGCACATCCTGGGAATAGAGGAGCATTTACACAGCTGCCCTTTAACAAAACTGCCCTCAAGTTTTCCCCAGTGGCTCATATTTCTGACTCATGAGTCACACACACAAATGTCACTAACTGTAGTAAGTATTTAATTGAAACTAAATGGGATTTTACACAAGCTGTAATGCACCAGCAGAATAAAGGTGGCCATGAGCCATATAATTAAGTAAAATGTAAAATTTAACAAAGCACTCAAAATAAATGTTTGTACTCCAACAATGTCAGACATACACTGAGGCCTAATATTACATTACATGTTGTGCCTTGACATGTCAACATGAAATCTCGGTTGGTTTTATTATCTTACATAAAATAATAACCTTATTTTACTGTGTGCTCATCCTATGACAGGTTTACCAGCAGATGGCTCTACATACATTCATGCTCTAAAAGAAGCAAAACCTTTCTTTTTTTTTGCTGTAAACGTTGTCCATATGATTTGTGATATACAGTATTGGCCGGAAACACTCTGAACTGCTTGTTTTAAAAAAAAAAAAAGTTTAATTAAATATTAAATTATCTATAAACTGGAGCTCCTGACCGATTTAAAGGCCAATAGAGAAATACTAAGAAACATAAACAAAATATCTGTTTGTCAAAATATATGCCTCAAAACATGCACGTTTATAACATGATATGACATGGAAAGATAGCATAAAGTTGGATAAGGTCAGTGTAAACCTCCAGAGGAACACTACAGGAATGTTACAGCTTAAAGCCTTTTTTTCTTCTTACTGTAGCCTATTGAACAAACGTCATATGCTAAAATGTCAACCGTAAACACTATCACAGGGGAGAAACAAGAACAAACTGTGCCTTTTTTAATGCACAGGCCTGCCCTTTTATCGTCCAGTGATGCAGGAATGTGAAGGATGCTGAGTGTCCACCTGATACACTGCTTTGCGCCCGGGGGAGGGTCTCCGGTCTCCACTCTGGCTGCCATAACACCGCTCAATTCGCCTCAGCCCAGGCAGGCAGGAAAGAAGAGGAGGGAGGGAGGGGGGTGGAAGCGCATCCTCAGAGAGATTTGCTGGAAATATGATCGTCAGGGGAACATAGACGCATTATTCGGCTCCGGTTAGATGAATTGACAACTTCGTGCGTTTTACGTTATTCTCAAAAGGACACAACAGAAGAGGCAGACAGGCAGGCAGGCAGGCGTCGGGTCCGTGCAGGAGAGACGACACAAACCGACACCATCAGCCGCTGCGCCGTGTGAGGCGAGGTCATCACGGATTCAACCACGGTAAGACACGAGAAAAAAATAAAACAGAGCACAGCTACCTCTCCATCTGCCCTATTTATGCGTAAACACCGACTTTTCTGTGTCGGTTCATTTTTGCAACCTCAGTGTGGCTGTGTGTGTTAGGCTCCCTGCACCTCTCTCTCTCTCTCTCTCTCTCTCTCTCTCTCTCTTCATCAGACAACATTGCGTTTCTCTGAAAACATTAAAATGCTTTTTGCAAAAACAAAATCTCCAGGGAGGGGAAACGAATGCAGGCCCAGGGGATTGGACATGATCTATTTCTATTCCGGCTGCCATTCCTGAACACTAGACAAGATGGACCACAGTAAATATGGGTTAGTGGAGCAAATCCACACGCCCTGCGACCACCAGGATGCTCCATGTGATTATCTGATCGTTTACCAATGATTGTTTTTATATGAATAGTTGTCTGATCACATACATTTATGATTGCATATTCAAATTCAGACGAGATTTTATGGGGAACGGGGGCAATGGATATGCAGCATCACTGGTCTAGACAGAAAACGCAAGGGGGCGAGTACACGTAGTATACTGTAGGCTACATATAGTGTAGTACACAGGCCTGTAGCTATACGCTACTTAACATACAGGTTTAGCTACAGGATGCTGCACATTATGGGTTGTTATATCACTGCAGAGAATAATAACATGCCAGTTCACTTTATTTTGATGCAAGGGTATATTCAGATCTAACGTCTGGTTTAAGTAAAATAAACATCTTCAAAACACATTTTTGCAGTTTCCCATATTTGTACCGGTTCCATTGTGGCGCTAATGGCAAACACTGACTCATGAATCTGGAACATGTGAACACAAAGGAATAGACAGGAAGAAATTGAATTGGTTAGTACATATTTTATGATAATATTATGACAATGAGGTGATATTGTAGCAGCATGGGAAATGCCATGTGTTCATATATGAATTATAAATGCCCCTCATTCACCATAACCTCATTCACAATAACTTCGCCATCAGTTCCTTTCCCTGATTAAATGGCCTAATAAAAAGCTGATGTTAATTTTACTTCAGATTCCTCATCTGTGGTCTGAATATTGGACTACAAAGCCCACATCTTTTTCACCTTGGGAATACATGAGCTATAGTTAGACACATGCGCAAAATTAATTTTCTGAAGATGACTTTTCAATATCCTAAGGTAAGAATGATGCTGATATGTTAAATGCATCCACACTGGCCTGTTTTACACTGGTTTAGATGTGACTTTTAGAGAATGAATGAATGGAATGGATGGGCAGTTTATGTAACCTAAACTTTGAAACATAAATGGAGGACATTGATATGACAACAGCCTGTGTAAGAAGACCTGAGTCACTGTTGAGTCAACATGATCCACTTGCTTTGAACGATCCCTCAAGCAGATGGATGTCATTTTAGAGGTTGCCATGGATGCTCTATCAGATGTCGGTCATAAAACCTAATTCAGTGCTTCACCATCAGGTATGAGATTGGCGTTGAACACCTGGGCTTAAAGAAGAATGGAGACAGCAATGTGGGTAGAGGAGGGGGTTGAGGTAGAAGATAATATAGACTAATATTGGTGTCTGTGTGACCGCTTGAAAAGTTTTCTGTATAGGTCTAATAATGTCCCCTCAACTACAGAATCTTAATTTAAAAAACAAGCAGTCACTGAAGGGCACTTGAATCATTTTTTCCATCCATGTTAGAGTTTGTATTTAAACAGTTTTGTGTCACCACTCAGTGTGCACATTATAGATTTGTTTTAAAGACCACATATTAAGTTGTTTTTGAGAGTTTACACTTGCAGAAATATTTAAGCCAGAGAGGATTCGTGCAGTATTTGAACTGATTTATATGTTTAACATTTTGTCATCTTGATTACACTTGTTTTAACGTTGCTGGCACATTAAGTCTTGTGGGCTAATCAAAGGTTAATTTAACCATATAAAGTTTTCATGAGGTGACTGGGTAATTACCCTTAGTAATGGGCTGATCTTAACGGTCTGACTTTTGTCGCTGTTGCTTTTTTTTGTCTGTTGGCTGTCACCATTTTATCATTGAAATAAGAGGTAAGACTGTCTGCATGTGTACACTGACAGTGTGAGTCATTTTGAGAAAGATCTCATAACTTCATAAAACACTGCAACTGTTTTTGATTGGACTGCCTCTGCAGTCTTGCTTATGACAGAGCGTGCTGGATGAAAATGACTGTGCTCCTTACATATTCATCTGGATGTAGTCCAGGAAAGTTCTGTAATATCCAGGCTCGACATCCATTCTTGCATTTAACCTCTGACTCAAGTATGTCAGTCAGTTAGAGGCTTGTCGTGCTAAGTCAGTGTTTTGTGGCGTAACTTGCTCTGAGAAGAGGAAGTGCTCATATTGTCACTCTGTCTGATAGAGAGGGGAGACAGTGACTGTTCATTTTAATGAGAGCTGCTGCACTTAAAAACAAAGAGCTGTTTCAGGAAACACTCGTGGTGATGGAGACAAGGAAACCTGAACATGGCCACTTAACCTATTTCGACTGGACCCTAGTGAAAGGAGCAAACTTGTTACCCTTGGTTGAGCCGCAATAGAACGAGTGGTGAAGCTGTAATTGCAATGATTATTATCTCTCGTCCCTGGTTTCACCTACACTGTGCCCCAGAAGTGTCATTTTCAGAGTCCTCAAACTTGAGGCTTGAGATTACTCTACTCATCCTCTCATATGGAGGCATAAAAATAATATTTCTCAGCTATTTCCCCCGGCGATAGACACTTATATCAGAGCATGGGTGTTTGAGGCTCAGGCTGTGACATGCTCAGTAGACCAGTCAGTTAGGGTTCAGGATTTGCGTGAGTAGGAAGTTATATGAAGTCTCAAAGTGGCAGATCTTTACATGTACACCAAGAAATGTCTTCTAATGTATTCTGCAAAAGACACAGCTGTTTCAGCATGGTATGTCTTTATCTCATGCTGTCATTTTGCCTTCTTGTTCAGGCAGTTTCTCAGCAGACAACCTCGCCGACTGAAGCAAACACACTTTCCAACCTGACTGACAAATTATAGTCTCAGCTTGCTCTGCACATTGAGCGTCATGAATGAAGCTTACTGCATGCGTCTGTACTGTCTAAAGACCTGCAGTAGTTTACCCCATTATATGAAAGCTAACTGTTAGCTGTATGTGAATAACACCCATCATATTTAGGCATGGATTTGAAATATTTTGACCTTGCAAAAAAAAGACAACAATAGCGACATTTAATTCTTGACTATGTAACCAGAAGAAATAACTTTACTTCACAGCCCTGCTTAGCTACAGTACTCAGTGTTGTCTGTTTGGGTATGAATTAATGATTGAACCACAGAGTGCTGGGTGATGACTGCACTCCCATAAAACTTTAATAGCCTGCATGTTTCCCCTCTTAGTCAATGGGCAGAGTGGCACAGAAAGGAAGTGCTTGTGCCTGCAGTAATCGTATGCCGTGAGCATGTCTCCTTCTTCTTTGGATTGAATGCACAGGGCTGAAAGGAGAACAATACTCTGTGTGAAAAGATGGTTTCATATAAGTCTCCCAAAAGACTTTTAGGCAAGTGAAATACAGTATGAATAACTTATATTTCATAAATTTTTTATACCTATTATCATTTAGCTCAGGCTTTTTAACATTAATAATAATATATTAACATTAAAAAAAAAACCTAGCCTAATTCTTCGAAGTATGTTATTACATCAGTGTAGCATGTTAACTATTTAATGTATTATTAATATCTTTCTACCACTACTTGTTAATTAAACTTTTCATAAACCTGCTGTATAGAAAATAGTAGGGACCTTGTATATACTGTCAATGGTAGGGACTTCGACCTTGGAGTTTGAATGTGCTCAGATCTAGTAGCTATTCCTGCTCGGTTACTCTGTGATTTATCTTTGATTGACAGATTCAGTAACAAGATTAATGTTTGAGGGCAAGGGCAAAGGTCACACAGGCTGTGTAGTGACATACATAAAATGTCTTCTTAGTATATGTTTTTAGCTTGACCTTCTTGTATCATCGGTACATACAGAATAAATGCACTGGAGAGTTACTCTTCTGAATTAAAGCCACATGTTGCCATGTTGGAGATGTGTAACCTTAAAGGAATACTTTACTAATTGTACATGTCAATGTAAACTTATTAGTGCTACACAGCCTGAAAACTGTTGTATAGTGTTCTCTGTGGCTTCACTTGAGTAATCTTTGCTTGGGCATGAAGTTTTAAAGTCATAACTCGGCAGGGATTTTTTTATGTATAAAAAAGGTTAAATTATGTTTGGTGTAGGATCCAGCGTTTTTCAAAACCTTGACTCATATACTGGTGATATGGAGCAGTAACCAGACTACCTAAAATATTTTGTATGACCATTGAATGAATGTATGTTTGAACTTCCTTTTAGAAGGCAAAGCCTGTAAAATTTTAGATTTTCTTGACAACACATTCTTGTCATTTAAGGTCTGAAGTGACCCAACACAATTTATTATTTAATTTTTTTATTTTGTGCCTGTGATGTTCTTAGTTGTCACATTGCTAAAATGTGTCTTTCAGACTGACTCACAACTGGAATTTACTGAAAGCGAAGTGTGTATCCTTTAAAACATAGTTTTATAGGTTATAAAGGTTCATAAATCAAGCGAGGATATGCCCTGCTGTTAAAAGATATATCGTGACAAAGCAAATCAAAATATGAATTATATACATACCTTTTCCAAAATGTTAACTAGATTCTGCCACCTTGAGTGGTACCAAAATCTGGTCAGGCCCATGGACTATTTTGGTGTTTGAGTCAAGTATTCTCAAAACCTGGCTTTTGTTTCTAATAATGGAGAAAAAAACTGTAACCTTTCTTGTAAGTCCCAGAACTTTATGAAAGTGCAATACTAAACCATTGGAGCACTTTTTTGAAGGCTCATTTATGAAGGATCCTTTGACCAGGTTTACAGTTCTCCAGTTAAATGGGCTGCTTTTAATGGCAAACACGTTTATGCTGAGGTGCCAAAGAGTTTGTAACATTAGGAAAAGTTGAGCCCAGCACCTATACAGGGGGAAAAGAGGTGTTTTCCATACCTTGTTCATTCATTTTCCTCAGACTGAGTGGGCTCGTCCAGCTGTGTTTAGTGACTAATTTACCTCTTCTCTGCTGCTTTCTGCTCGGCTGCGTCACAGTGGCCAAGTGTTAACAATATGGCTTTGTGTCTCACACCTGTGGGCAGTGAGACTCTGGGAGAGTAGGAGTGAGGGGCAGAAGGGGCATGCTTTCGTTCTCAGACTCAAGCAAGGCGATAGAATAATGTGACAGTAAAGTCTTTGTGTAAATAGCAAAGAATGTATTCCAACATACTTCATGCAGTGGTTTTCTTGTATAGTCACATTCACAGACAGATCTGGGGCCGTGTTTAGTGGTAACTTTAATTGGGTAACACTGATGTGAAGCGTTGAATGTGTACCACAAACACTGTTTCAGAAGATTTATTTGGGCATAATTAGTTTTGCATGGTTGGAGATACAGTAGCTTGTTAATGTTTTGGCCTTGCAACAGTGGGTTCTGTAAGTTATAACAGAGGTTGTGGCAGAGAAGTGCACTAAACATTACACAAACAGTGGGCACGTACAGTACGAATGGTTGCACATCCACACACACAAACACGCACAGACACATAGTTAAATAAATGCATCGTCATTCTGTCAGACATACTGTGCACAGATGGAAACTCCCACTCATTCCACTTCTCTTTTGTTGTGTATTGATGCATTTCATGGGATTTTTCTTTTCTTTGAGTCAGACTCAAACAGTGAGTCACAGAAAATCTGTCTCTGTTACTGCTTAACAATATAATATGTAGAATAGCTTTTGGGTTTGGTGGAACTTGAATACACGTCTAACTATTGTATTATTTTCCAGGTTCCCATGATGCCCTGTGACTTGATCCAAATCTAAAGCGCTGACACACCTCAAAACGACCTCAGGCGCTGCCACCAAGTCATCAGTCTCAGTCATCCCTTCGTCCAATATCTCAGAGAGGATGTGAGTAAGAGGCGGACTGAGGGTAAGACACCCCGATAAGTCCAACCAAGAGAGGAACTGGGACCACATGGCTGCTATGGAGTAACAGGTCAACTGATACCAGATCATACTGGCTTTGCTTGGAAGTGTAAGTCTTTTAATTAATCCATCTGACCACAAACCAGGTCAATATGCTTTCAGGAAATCAATTGAAATTCAATCCATGAATGGAGAAATAATCCAATAATTAGTGTCTACTTTCTAGATGATACTAATTGGATTTGAAATCATCTCTCCAGATCAATTCTTTGACCTTAACTATGTAGCAGACAGTGATCGAAGACATGTAAAGAGGAGTGAGAAGATTAAATAAAGATGCAGTAGTGTTCCCAGTATTAGGCATCATGTCTTTTTGATAGGAAGTGTTGCAATATAATGTTTTGTAAAGGGTACGACAGATGTATTTTGAAAGGCAGCCTTGTTGCCTCCCTTGTATGTGAAATACAGCAAATGACATTTGAAGATATAGCAGTGACTTACCAGGCTGTGCAGCTTCATCCTTTTACTGCCTCTGTGTACCAAGGATGTCTGCCATTATGGCTGTTATCTCTGAACCCAGAATCTAGACATTTATCTCCTCCAGCTCCACTCCTCTCCCCTCTCTTCTCATCTCATCTCCTCTCTCATCTTTCCTCTCTGCTGCCACACTTTACTGACATGTGTTTGTGCTCTCGTTCCATCCTTTTCCTTGGCACTTGACGATGGAAGTGGTGGCTGTTTCTGGTATTCTTTTTTTTTTTTTTTTGCTCTGCCTTTGTTCTTTCTCTCCCTGGAAACAAAAAAAAATACTTTTATCTTTTTGTGTACAAGACATGCCATCTATTCTGTGCCAAGCACAAAATGTGGATCTGTCTTTGAGACTGTATTGATCTGTGAAGAAGCTGAGACATGATTGGATGCAGCTATCTATTTGATGTATTTTGTTATCATTTGAGATACCCCTTTAAACAGAACATTCTTTACCTTTGTTGTAAAGCAAATTACTATCCTGTAGTATAAATGCTATCCATATGTTTAACAGTATTTTTTATGTCTCACTGATGTCTTGAAATTTGTAGTCATGCATCCTTCAGATAAGAATTATATCTGAATATCAATCAATGTCAGCTACACAGTGTCATTGATGGAACATGTTGAATAACTTTGAAACAGTGCATTTTTTGATCATTTCAGTGCTTAGCTACCTACTGTGGTAAATACCAATAAATCAACATGTAATGTATGTTATGAATGTGTGGTATGGCAATCCCAATCCTTACATCATTTGGCAAACAAGGAACACAGTAAACATACGTACCTCCTAAATCATCAACATCAACATGTTAACTTTGTCATTGTAAACATGTTAACATGCTGACTACTGTGCCTAAGTATAGCCTCAGCATGGCTGCAGACTCTTAGTCTTGTTTTATTGCAGTGCGCTTAGCATCTTGTTAAACTGTGGAGTGAATAAAAGTGCACAGAAGATCATTTTACTAACAGTGTTCATTAATAGATGACATAGCAATCAACTGTTGGCTCTGCTCATGGCTATATGTGGTTTTATATAGCTCCATCCTTCCTTAACTCATAACTGTACACCATAAAACACATTTTGATAGACTGGAGAGCTGCCCCATGTGCACCCAGCCTCCCTGCTCAGTGCATGCTGGGATAGGCTACATGCACCATAATGAAAAGATTGTGAATGTAAAAGCAGATTTAAGCAGGTAGGGATTCAGGCTTGGGTTTGATTTTAAAATGAAAGGACACATCGACAGAGCACATACATGAACAACATAAAAGCAACAGACGGGGTTAGTGCTTGTGCTATTTAAATAGTACAAAGTACTAATGTAAAACACGTATGATTGTTTTCACTTTAAAAAAAAAAAAAAATATATATATATATATATATATATATATATATTTTCTTCTTCTCTAATTTGAAGATTTTAAGACAACCTGTTCTATAGGACAACTAGAATTGCCAGCTGGTTCCTATTGACACCTCACAGCAGCGCCTCTGTAAAAGGTGTAAACATTTCATCATTGTGTTTTCCATGTTTTGTCCACAAGCTATTAGGAAAAAGATGTAAAGAAGGGCTGCTGAGCAAGCTATACTCATTGAGGCTCCTTGCTGTGAAGCTGAAATAAATTACCACAAATATAGGGCTGCAATTTATTGTGTTGTATCAAACCAGTGAACAAGAACATTAAGTGGAAACACAATAGCAGATTAGACACCACAGAAAAAGGAATAATCTTTTGAGAATATCAGTGTCTCTGTTCCTGAAGAACTCAGTATGCTTTTTCCACATTCAGTGCTTAATCTGTTAAGAAAATTGACCGTGCACCAAGTTATGAATGTGATTTTCACAGAATACAGTTAATTATCTCCATGAACAAGATACACACAACAAACCTTATTTTCAACCATAGTAGAAGATTTAATGTCCAATAGTTTGTGAGATTATTTCATGTGACAATTCAGCTACAAACTACCTATAGTAGCAGATGCTGCTTCATGATGAAATTTAAGAGGGAACTTTAGATACCTGGTTGTGAAGGTTAAAAAATGAATGTCACCCCAATGAGCCTCCATCCAGGCTATCATATAGTGACATAAGGACATTAAATAGATCCATTGAGGAGTCCAAAAATCAGCAGAAATCAAATTACTTGCTGTAACTGCATTTAGCATCTGATAAGATATTAATAAGCTCTTAAATTGATTTAAAGCTACTGCATAATTAACATTATTCAAGACATTAAAGTTTTTATGGTATGCATTTGAGAAGCTTACATCGTATTGCATGTGTGCATATAATTAACTATTTATACAAGGTGTTTAACTAAGGCCAGGAGGTCAGCATAGAGTCATATGATAAATGGTTAAAGTCTTTAGAATTCTGAACCAATGTTTGCATAAATGCATTTTCTCAGCACTCTGACATATTATTATTATTATTTTGCAAGGGAATATCTGTCTTTTGGTCACATATGTGAGGTTAAATCTTTAAGGACAGTCATTTTAAGAAGGAACATCTCTTACCTGGATTAGTCATCTTTTTGTGTTTCTGTCTGGAAATGGATAATACATCACCTTCCCCTGCACAGTTTGGTTTGAATTAATGATAAAGACGAGTTAACAGGCTGCAGGTCTGGCACAAGGTGTGTGCAGTTCTATTTCTGATGTCTATTTTCTTTGAGTTCTGTTCTCAGGTTTTCATGTGAGAGCCGAGGTGAGGGGGGTGTTGTAGTGAAGCAGAACAGATTCATAGGGTGCTGTGAGTCTTGGGATTTGAGAGATGTACAGTATATATCACAGAAGTGTTTTTCTACTTTCTATAGCTGTCTCACATTTAATGCACATTCATGCGGTGATCTTTATCTCGTCTCTATTCACAAGCACAAAAGCAAAGCGGATCGGAAGTTGAATAATGCATATTTGTGCACAAAATATTAACCCTACCCCCAAGGTTCAAGCAGCATGTGAGGCATCCTGAATGTTAGCATTGCGTCATGCATGGATGGTGCTTCTGCACTCCCAACTCAAGTGATGCAGTATAATTTAATTCCCTGAGAACATTTATGTGAAGCAGGTGCTGGAGGTTGAAGTCATCACATTGTTGTTAGTATTTCATTAAAAAGACAGAAAAATCAGGGATCTGGAATAAATGATGCAATAGCTGGTGGGAATGTCAAGGCCAATTATGCGAAAGCTTTTTTTTCCCTTGTTTAAAATGGGTCTCTCCAACAAATCCATTTTCATATGAGGGCCAAATGATGTAAGATGCTAATTAAGATATATAAATAGTGTATAGTAAGTGGTATGAGCCATAATGAATGAGTCATGACAAGTTTCATGAAGATAAATGTAGATTTTCAAAAAATGAACTATATTACCAAAACCATTACAGAAGTCAGTGTTTTAATAAGAGACAATAGTTCAAGTCACAATGGCTTTGCAAATTTGTTCCTTAAAACGACGCCAAGAAAGTGCATCAGTTTTACTGAAGATATAAAGATTGCATTAATAATCAAGGACTTGTGACTTTTGATGCCTTGTATATATGACACTGAAGACTTAATTTTACTAAAGGCTTTGGTCTACAGTACAAAAACTAACTTTCTTCTTTGGTCTGAAAAAGAAGTAAAATATCTAATTAATCACTTTGGAAAGATCATATTACACTAATTATTAACTTATTAACTATTAAGTGACTTAGAATAAGTGCATTCAAACTGCATAAATAAACTAATACGTACGTGACCAAACTGGTAATGGTTACAATATAGTGAAATAAGACTACTATTTTCTTCTTATCAACCTACTCTTTAGTTGTGTTATTAATTCCCTCTGTTGGTCAAATGGTCACACTGCAGTACAGACTCTATCAACAGACACAGACCTATTATATTTTACCAGTTCCTTTTTTTTCCATCAGTTTCTTTTCTGTGGTACAGTAAAACATTGAGTCTAGATTGGGGCTATCATTTTTTAATTTAACCGAGTCACTTAAAGTGACAGTGCATTTGACATATTTTTATCGTTCACTTCTGTTCTTTCATTTCCTGGCTCTATGCTGTATATACTGTAGCTGCCAGGAGATGACAGATATGCCGTGGCCTGTTCAATGACCCATACACACAGCATGCCTTGCGGCATAGAGCTGTAGGATGGGTCTGTGTGAGTGAATGTGACTTGCCCAGTGGGGTAGAGTAGGGAACAGGTGCCGACACTGTCAGCTTGTTAACACTGGGGAGAGAATTGGCTCCCTCCGACAGAGTGCGGCACATATGCAACACATAGCCTTTGGCCGTGGGACGTATGTGCAGGCATGCATACATGAGAAAAAGCAGTGTGTGGTGTGTGGTGTGTATTTTGCACACAGATATGATTCTGGGGCATTTTATTTGGTTGTGCAATGATTAGCATGAAAAATAGATACCAGACTGGATTCTGAACATTAAATAAATAAAATACAAGGATTTTTGTCAGCTGGTGCCACCCTGATTACAACCCTTTGAGCGTGCAAATGTACGAGTGCATCTTGTGTGTTGTACCATGTATTGCTGTAGAGCGAGACTGTATAATGGCCAAAACACAGAGCCCCTAATTTGTTGTCCAATAATACTTTATAAGTTTAGACATTCATTTAGTTTTGAGCATATTGTTAGAGTGTTATTATGTCGCTCTATTTCCTACAAAAGCTTTGGGAAATATAGTTACATGAAACCCCCTAGTGTTATGTGCAAGACATTTTCTCAAAGAACACAAATGAGGCCCCTAGATGACCCATTTCTAGAATAACTAAATTGACACAATGAATTATTCCATCCAGTCTTGTGGCCTCTATAACGAGAAGGGGACTTGGAACAGAGGATAAATTAGGCCACTCATCTCTAGCTTCTCTCATTTATTCCATCAAAGCCATTTACGCAGATATGCCCTGTTTGCCAAATTTATTCTGTGATTTCTTACCCTCTTATTTGGAGGATGGGGAGAAAAAAGGAAATGGGTGTGGGTTTGGAGAAATTGGCCGCTACATTTTGGAGATAATAAGGCTCAAGGATAATGTGTCAGAATCGATTTAATTCTGGTTGAGTTGCGAGGAACTTCCCATATCCTTTTCCTTTTGGAAAGACACTCGCAGAGCTCTGCCCCAAATAAATCACTAATATCTTCCTGCAATAAAGTAAAAGGCAAGAGTGAGAATGTGGTTTAGAATAAAATGATGGTTCACTATAGAAGGAGTGAAAGAGAGAGACAAGAGTGATGGAGGGAGAGAAAACAGGAGAAGCTGCAGTAAAAAGAAAAACAACACCATCTGGCCTTCTTCATAGAGCCAACAGTATAACCTATATACATATGGTAATTTTCACACAACACTCTAAACCTGTTTATCAATATTACTGTTCCCCTGGAAATCATATTTATGGCCATTGAACTTACTGTATTTAAAAACGACTTAATTGAAGAACAGTGTGCATGTCTTATTGTCAGCGTGCAGGACGATTTGCCAGACTGCACAGTGCTGCACATCAAAGACAACACAAAAAATGAGATGGCTTCTTCTAACAAATACTACGTTGAGCTCAACTCCTCTGTCAAATCCACGGGGTCCACAGGGGATATGGTTACTGTCACCTGTGGGTTAAAGCCTCCTCTCTCGTTTGATGTCTGAATATCAAGTTATTTGATATGCTGCTGCTCTTTCAAGTCCGCCTGACAGGACAAGACTGCAAGCAGATTTCCCATAAGGACTTAAACTGCTCAGCAGAGAGACAGACATCGCTCTCAAGCATCATCAAAGCTGAGCTCTCCTTTCTGCCCTCTGTCTGCTTCACCAGGCCGCAGATGTATTTCATATTGATTTGGTGCCTTCTAGTGGAAATTGTGAAGAATTACATGGTTTAATCTTTTTTTCTGTGATTGTTTGTAAATCCACAGTGACAATGGTGTTATTTCTGATTGGGATCTCTATTGCTGTGAACAATTCATCTCATGAGAACCAAACTGCAGGTAAGGGTTGCAATGACTGAAGAGCAATTACACTGCATATGGCAAGCATAACATGTTAAAGTGAGACTATGCAACAAAATAAAAATTTGTTTTGCATACAAATGTTTAATTTATTAGAATTAGATCACACCCTTAGTCACACACTGAGGGATTTTGCTGGTGCAGGTTTATTCGGTCTGGTATGTTAGTTAATGTTAGCAAGCTATAGACAGATATTACTGTGTGCTGACATTATGACTCTTCTCTATTAATGCTAATGAGTTACATAGTCTTCCTTCAAAGGAATAATTTGATATGCTGGAAAATATGTTTTTTTGCTTTCTTGCAAAGAGTAGATTAAAAGACTGATACCACTGTCATATCTGTCTGCTATGAAGTTGCAGCCAGAAGATGGTTGGCTTAGCAGCTAGAAAAAAATCTGCACATTAGCACCATATCTTTGGCTCAGATGAAACAAACAATATACAATGTGCTAATTAATGAGCTTTAGAGGTGCTAGTAGGCATACTTTACTACCTTTTTCTTACCTTTGTCTTTGTGCCAAGTTAAGCTAACTGGCTGCTGGCTGTAACTTAATTTGTGTATTTCCCGAAACATCACACTATTCCTTTAAATATCAATTATCAATGTGTTTGAATCTATTTGTTCTCTCTCTGTGTGTGTTCAATCCAGAAACCCCCACCCATCAGGGTGCTCATGTGCTGCCCTCAACACTGATCATATCCCTGCTTCTTATCATCGTTGTCCTGCTGACAATCTACTGTCTCAGGTGAATAAACCTGCACACACACACTCACAACTTACTCTATCTGCCTTTCTTTGAGTGTTTCTCTTCTCTTTATCTCTCTTAATCTCTATTTCCCTTTTAGCATATGTGTGAGCATGTGTGTCAGGGCATCAGGGTGGGGGTGGTTTGGAAACAGGCGGTGAGCAGTGGCTTATGGGTAAACAGCTGCAACACAAGAAAGACAGCAAACAGAAACAGCTAGGTCAGGTCAGGCCACAGACACTCATCCACTGACCGGCCTGACGACGACATGAGGAGGAACAGCTTTGCCTCTCTCAGATGGTTGATATTGGTTTTGGTATTTGTTGTTTGCCTACCTTATGTGCTTAACAGCTATGTTCTAGTGATTGAGGTCAGCTCATTTTCTGCTTCTTCAAGATAGCCCTTTATTTTCTCTCATGGTTTTGCTTTCTGTACGTCTCTCTCTGTCATTACTGTAGGTTCAAAAACCACAGGAAAGCTCTAGTTACTTCGGTGGATAAAAAGATTCCAAATGGCTTCATGGAGGAACAAGGTACTGTTGTGCTGCACTCAATATAACTGCCAGTGCATGAAAATATAATTCAGCCTTTTACTTTTTATTTATTTTTTATTTTAATTATAGATTTATGTTCTTTATAGACTAGGAAAGTTTCATGATCTGAATTCCAAGGTAGCTGGAAAGGGTTTAGAAGGCTCTTAGCTTTCCCAGCACGTAGGGAGCCATATAAACTCTCACTTCAAGTAAAAAATAAATAAATAAAGGGAAATGCCAAATTCTGAGTTAAGACAGTTTCGTGCAGCAGCAGCAGCATGTTTATGACTCAAGAAATCATTTCTGTCATGTACCCACAAAAGTAGGAAATCTTAATGGCCATCAGGCTTGTTTTTGCAGGTGCTATGAGAGCTTGTAATGTTCTCCATTGGGAAACGTTAGCAGTCTGACCGCCATATATTCCTTTAAACACAGGAGAGCAGACAGTGGTCCTCCTTCCCAGATCTCCCTCGCCATCCAAGAGGTACTTCCCCATCCCTCTGGACTCGCTGGAGGAGGAGTACCGGATACGCTCCGCAGACGATGGCAAGCTCTTCAGAGAAGAGTTCAATGTAAGCATGAGTTTGTGTTGCGTGGACTATACAGTACAGTCTGTATCTGACTAAGACCTGCAAGCACAGAACAAGTATAGAAGATAGTAATAAAAATCTTATGTGTGTAGGCTGTGTTGTACCTGTGGCTTTATTTTTATCTCACGAGGATTGGGTTCTTTCCTTATAGTCGCTGCCGTGTTACTACCACCACGGGTCCTTTGAGGAGGCGAGCAGAGAGCACAACAGAGAGAAAAACAGATACCCCAACATTTTACCATGTGAGTGAAGATCTATACTCTGCAGCAGACAATATTAATGTGACCTTTAGACTTGCAGTTTTATTGATTACTAAATCGTAAGAAAAGGTGATGTTGGCTCAAATGAAAAATAGGAAGCACCTTTATTTACAGACTGGTGGCCTTTTTTCTTCTTTCTTCCACAGATGATCATTCAAGAGTGGTGTTAAGTCATCTTGATGGACATCTATTTTCAGACTACATTAATGCCTCTTACATAGATGTGAGTCTTAGTTACAAATGAGCTTTTAATGCGGATGACTTGGCTCTGTGCGGCATTAATCATTATACTGTTTTTTTCACACAGGGTTATAAAGAGAAGAACAAATTCATTGCAGCTCAAGGTAAATGTACATTTTTGCCTGGTTTCATATTTTAAGTACTTTTGCACATGCAAGTAGTTGAGTTTATGACCATTTGTACTGTGTTTTAATACTTTTCTTGATTCAGGGCCAAAGCTTGAGACAGTGGCCGACTTCTGGCGGATGATTTGGGAACAGAAAACTGCAACTATAGTAATGCTGACAAATCTGAAAGAAAGGAAGGAGGTTTGTCTAAGAGTGTTTTCCCTCTGCATTGCATTCTTCGAATACTCCCAAGTAGGGCGTGTTATAAAGTGAACCTATACAATCTATATGGCTCCAGTGCACCATTACTGAAACCCTTTTGTATTCTCATGACCCAAAGTCATGGGCATAATTTGTTTGACCCCCTTTCCCAACTACGAATCTATACAAAGTGTCACCCAGCAGATTACTTAGCATCGCATTAAATGTAGCCTCAAAGGGATGATCAATTGAGAGCTCAACAGCAGGTTTGATAGGGCAGAATGGAGGCATTGGGGATCAATGATGGAATAATTGTTGATAAGATCCTAAGAGGCTTCATGATAATTAGTCTGAGATTCTAGTTAATGAGTTGAAACGTCATGGTGAAGATCTTATTGACTGACTGAGTTTCACAAAGTCCCTGTGATTGCCTTTGAATTGGACTGTGAAATACACACGTCAAATACACGTTTCTATACATACACGTACGATATACACAACAGTTGCTGCCCTACAGACATTTTTCATATGTAAGTTACGTTGGTAAGACTGTTGTACGGCCTTCTAATTCAAGAAGAATAACCTCTTTATTGTTGTGATTCTCTTACCAGGACAAATGTTTTCAGTATTGGCCAGAAAAAGGCTGCTGGATGTACGGGAATATCAGGGTGGCAATGGAGGACTTCACTGTACTTGTGGACTACACCATTAGAAAGTTTTGTGTTCAGTATGTAAGTAAAATATCTACATATCAGAATAATAATGAGGGATGTATTTTTTAAGGTAATTATCAAGCGTTTATTATTTTTAAATGCACAACAGAGTCTTATTTGGCACAACATAGAGCTTGATTACCTCACACTACATTAATTATAATTAAATTAGAATTATTCTGCACAGTAGGGACAAGGACAACATTTATCCAAAATATTGCCAAAGATTAAGATAAAGGTCGCTTTTATTTAGACACACTTCGGAAAATAATAGTGTACGTACTTAATTGCTCTAAAAATCTATAATCATAATAGCAAGACTCTTATTAAAAATTAAACAAGAAATAAAGCCGAATTTAAATGGTGTGAAAAGTACTATTCCCCATAGGGAAATTTAAACATTTTATTGACCTATAAGAGGATACAGAATATAATAAATTAACGAAAACACATTAAAGAATATTAAAGGGTATATGTAATAAATATAGCAGAAAATTATCAATATGTATGTGTATTTAACATACAGTAAATACTGTGCACATGTGCTCTTCTTTAAAACTCCTCCTTGTAGGTTCATACACATAAAGTATCTGTATTTCTTTTCTTATGTTTTTGACTGCCAAGTTCCATCTCAGTGTACTGCGAAGTCTTCAGATTGCAAAATTCACTTTGTTCCCTCTCCATTTGAAGCCAGAGACGTGCAGATATCCTCTCTGACTCTGTGAAAACTGTGACTTTGCTGTAGCGTTGCAGTACAAGCTGACAGACCGGGTGCTTTCACATTCAGCTCTCTGAACACAGAGCAACCAAGTGTTCAAGAGAATGAAATTACATCCTCTTGAGAGAGTATTCATAAGATATGAGAGTGAGGCAAAGGCAAACAGTGTGCATGTTTAATAATTATATTCTGTCACAAATAACAAAATGACAAAAAATACAAATTGTTCAGTTACTTTGAGGTCATTTACTGTTTTTTGTCGACAGGTGTCATACATATAATAGACGGCAAGTCAGTTGACTGATTTGGTATAAATTTTGTGTGTCTGTGCTTCACAGCAGGGCAGTGATGGTCCCCGCGCTCCCCGGCTGGTCACCCAGCTCCACTTCACCAGCTGGCCAGACTTCGGGGTGCCATTCTCACCCATCGGCATGCTGAAATTCCTCAAGAAGGTCAAGACTGTCAATCCATCCTATGCTGGACCCATTGTTGTGCACTGCAGGTAAAATATGCAGCATAAAGGAAGTCAGAAGAGGGCCGTAGAAATACAGTCAGAGTTGATTAAATTCCTTATTAAGGAGGATAAAACCCTCTTTGAATTATGTATATCCTGTTTTGCAATAAATCTATGTGCAAAACTAAAATATGCTCTGTGAAAAAAACAGTTCACAAACACAAAGATTTCCTGGTTTTCATGGAATGGAAGTTTCAGGTAAACTTCTTATTATTTGATAATGTTTTGTTAAATATATATTGTGAACTAATGTTTTATAAGGTCAGAGATGGTATGTATACATATGTTTGTCTGGCAGATCAGTGTAAACCCTCACCAAAGAAATCTGCAGCCGATTGTAGCAACTGCTGCAACAGGTGCTCAGGGAGAGGGACTGTTGTTCTTGAATGGGGCCCATTGACGAGGCTTCAACACCCCACTGTGGAATCCCAGCTCTGTGCTCCCAGAGGTGCCGTCTGCTGAAATGACCCTTGTAAATCTATTAGGAGTGTGTTTGGGCTTCAGAGGTGAAGCACTTTTACACATGCTTGGGGATGCCCACAATTGACATCTATGTTAAGAATACAGGGATAGTATGGCAATACATATATCATTATATCGTGTCTGTTACTCTGTATTATGAATGCAAAAAACACAAGGCTCTTCTATTTCTATGGTTCTATTTGTAGATAAAATGTCGACTAGGATTCTTATTCTACACATTTTGTTGCTACACTTGGCTCTTTGTTACAGAGAGGACCTTGTGCCTTCTTCTCGTTTGTGTTTCCACAGTGCCGGGGTGGGGAGGACTGGGACATTCATTGTCATTGACAGCATGATCGACATGATGCACATGGAACAGAGGCTGGATGTCTTTGGCTTTGTGAGCAGAATACGAGAACAGCGCTGTCAACTCATCCAGACAGATGTAAGTGTTGACCCTTTCCGACCTGTTGTACCTCGGACTGACAGCTCAACTCACTCGCCCTAGTTGAGGCATAAACAAGCCGAGGACACGGAAAAACAACTGTGTCTGTGATGCAGAAATAGTGGGAAATATTTTGGCAAAATAAAGCAACTACTTCTGCCTCTTCGTCTCCTTCACTTCCTCTGTCTTCCTCTTCAGATGCAGTACTCCTTCATCTACCAGGCTCTGTTGGAGTACTATCTGTATGGAGACACAGAGCTAGATGTGTGCTCTCTGGAGGGCCATCTGCAGAGGCTTCACAACACCAGGGCTCCCCACGACAGGCTGGGCCTGGAGGAGGAGTTCAGGGTAAGAACAAAGAAGCTCACTCTTTAACATTTCAGTCAGTAATGAATTGTCACCATCACCCTGTGCCCTGCATCGGTATATTTTCATGGAAAACTTGCCCAGGGTGCCACTCCTGGCAGTAGTAACATAAATAACAATGTTTTGAATCAACTAAAACTTTATAAGGCACCACCATCTGCCACATAGAATTTACTGTAGCTTGCTGAAAATGTCTCATTTTTGCTGCAAAGAGTTCCTCACAGTTCCCAACACACTGACTGGAATTATTCCCTATTGCCTCTTCTTCTTCTCCTCTCTAGTAATGTGCATGTTTTTATCCAAGTTCTGTGTTTTTACTTGTTGTATTTTAAAAAGAAATATTGTCCACATTAGCTTTAAAAAAATCACCATGTTTATTAGCATTGCACTGCCCACTGCACTAATGAAAACAAACTTTTTGATCACGTCAATCCTCTGGTGGTGGTGTTCTCTCCCATCAGAAGCTGACCAACGTTCGCATAATGAAGGAGAACATGAGAACTGGGAACCTCCCTGCAAACATGAAGAAGAACCGTGTGCTTCAGATCATTCCGTGTAAGGACTTCTCTGATACTCCGAACACTTTCATAATACATCACTTCCAAGTAACATCAAAGTATCACTCTGCTGGTGATTTCAGAGATGCCGTACACAGATATGTGGATAATCAGTTCATGTCTGTGTGATCAATGACATTTAAATAGGGCTTGTATCTTGACTTAAAGTTGGGAGTAGACCGGGAAAGGAATGCCGGGGTACAACTTTTTACAGTGAAAACTGATATAGGCTCTGGCTTGTTTGGCCTTAATAACACAGCTAAAGTTTTACTTAGCTGTTTTTTTTTCCCATCAGCTTCTTCAAACTTTTATTTTATTAGGAATCACTTGCGGAAAGTTTTATTTTCCTTTTTTTCTTTTGCAGATGATTTCAACCGAGTAATACTCTCAGTGAAAAGAGGACAGGAGTTCACCGACTACATCAATGCCTCCTTTATTGATGTAAGCACTCCCTTATGACCTCTTGTATAGATTTCCCATACAAGTATATATAAAGCTCATTGTTTCCTTTACAAACAATGCAAAATATTATGTTTGCTGCACTCTCAAGTGTTGTTTACCGGCTGATCTGCCCTCCAGGGCTACAGGCAGAAGGACTATTTTATCGCAACCCAGGGCCCCCTGTCTCACACAGTGGAGGACTTCTGGAGGATGGTGTGGGAGTGGAGGTGTCATTCAATCGTTATGCTCACCGAACTCAAAGAGAGAGAGCAGGTACAGTATGGTGCTCTTGCAAAAGTACAGGCTTAAGAATGGAGTTGCACATTTAATCTTCATCTTTTTTATTCCATTATTTCGCTGACTAATTTTTTCCTGAAAGTCTGTGTATGTATTTAAGAGTTTTATATTGGTGCACTCTGAAAATATAAAAACAAAAATTGGATATAAATCAGTCAGACATAGCCTTATTTTATTTCCATCTGACCTTTCCAACCAGGAGAAGTGCTTCCAGTATTGGCCATCAGAGGGCAGTGTAACATTTGGAGATTATACTGTGGAGCTGACTGGAGATACGCTGTGTGAAACCTTCACTCTCAAAGACATGGTGCTTACCTACAGACCAGTGCGTAAAGTTTTATTATAACATTTAAAAGAAATTTTAAAATGAACCGTGCTGTGTCCTCAGTGCTGTCTTTACAGACGAAGCAGTTCATGAAATTTCATTATAGCTACCATTTTTACCTGCATGAAAATAAAAGAGTAAGCTCTCCATCTCACCAGGAAAAGCAGTCACAACACGTCCGACACTTCCACTTCCACGGATGGCCTGAGATCGGAATACCAGCCGAGGGAAGAGGAATGATTGACATTATTGCCGCGGTGCAGAGGCAGCAGCAGCAGTCTGGAAACCGTCCCATAATTGTGCACTGCAGGTGAGGAATTTCGGTTTGACAATTCTGCAGCATGATGTGCGTCTTCAGACGTAAATTACGTACAGTAGTGATTTTGTCCACTCGTGCTTTTAATACAACCCCTTTTCATTTTTCGCTGTGCTTTTATTTCCTGATCACCTGAAACTCTCAGAGTGATATTTGAAGGAATTTCAATTTTACAGATACATTTTTCTTATGTCTGTTACAATAAATTCTACATTTTGCCTCAGTAGACCTGGTGTTCTATGCCTAAACCACTTATGTGATCCCTTATAAAGACTTAGCTGTGAAAGCTTTGATCAGAACCTAGCTTCAGGTGAAGTGATTCTAAAGCAGCATGCCCCTGTGGGATTGATCCAATCCACTGATTCACAGTCAATTAAAACCTCTCAAAGTGAAATCTCCTCTGACTCCCACTATGATTAATCTGATAAGATGAGCTAACGACAGGAAATGGTGTCATCACTCTCTTCTATTCCTTCATCACCACTTGTCTAAGAAGGGCTTTTTAAAGCTTTTTCTCTGCCCCTGGGAAATGGGGCTAACCCGTTGCAATCCCCAACGTCTCTCTACACTTCTCTTCCGAATCGCACATCACTCTCGCACTCGCTCCCCGGCTCTCTCTCTCTGTCTTTCTCTCTCCATCCCACCATCATTGTAAACATTGACTCAGTCAAACACTGAGCTTCCAAACTGATTAGTGTTAGCGTTTGGATTAGCCTCTCTTTAAGTGAGGATGATTATTAGCACTATTACACAAAGGTCACCTTTTCTCTTGCAAACTTTTTTCATTTAAATGGGAAAAGGATGTACTGCTAAGATTATAAGACTTCCATTGCAGCATTATTGTTAAGAAATGGTGAAGTGTTGAGAATGAAAAAATGTCCTGGTCTTCTTCTGAGCTACATTTCTGAATTGTCTGTAGTTCTTCCACAATCCACTGCAGTTCTGCAACAAATTCTCATTTTCTAGTCCGGTCCAGTGTGTGCATTATGTGATGTGGTTGCTGATCGTTTTGTCCTTCATGTTTCAGTGCTGGTGCAGGTCGGACCGGTACCTTCATTGCCCTCAGTAACATTCTGGAGAGGGTGAAAGCTGAAGGGCTCCTGGACGTTTTTCAGACAGTCAAGAGTTTACGCATGCAGAGACCACACATGGTTCAGACTGTGGTAGGTAGAAAACGAGATAATATAAAACTCAGCTTATTCGCGTTTGTGTTGCTTGGAACCATTTCTGCACATATATGCACTGTAACACTCTTCCTTCTGCTTTTCGTTCCAGGAGCAATACGACTTCTGCTACAGAGTGGTTCAGGATTTTGTTGACATCTTCTCAGACTACGCCAATTTTAAATAATACCTATCAGATACTGTTCTGTATACTTATGTCAGACTAACTTATGCATTTTTTCCCTGAATGTTATTTTCTAAAGCAAGCTCTTTTTACATTTTGCACTTGATTACAGATCTAAAACAAATGCTGTAACATACTGTAATATAATTGAAAACATCTGTGCTCCACAAGAGTCTGTCTCTTTCATGAAAGCTTGATTTTCAAGTATCCCCATGTATAAATATAGAAATTATAGTGGTTTATTACTGGGTTGATTGGGTTCTTGAATATATATATATACAAAAAAAGAATTTTATGTTGCTTAAGTGCAACATTGTGAGGGTTGATAAAGTGTTTAAGAGGAAATATTCAAAAACTGTATTCCAACTTTACCTATATAAATAATGTATATATATATTGTAGTATGTATTGCTCACTACCTGAAATGCATCACTAATGTGTTGTAGGGTACATGCATTCTCTTTTGTTTCTACTTTATTTTGTTACTGACCACAATGCCTTTGGTTTACAGTAGTCTTGTATTTTATTCTACCCACTCAACAAGTCTGATTGCTATGAGGAGAATAAATAGTGTGTCTGATAAGTAGGGTAAATGATTTATGCTTTTGCTAAAATGATGTCCTGTCTGACATGTGTGAATAATCTACTTTTAGCTCAAGATACATTTAATTCTGTAAGACGCTGCAAATTACCTCACTTCTGTCTGTGAATAACTTAACAGCTGCTGCCTGTTGCAATTTTATTCAACTTCACCAACTTTCTTTTGTTGCCTGTGGCAATATTAGTGGATTGGTGCCTGACGCTGCAAAATGCAATTAGCCCACATTGGAACAGGCAGAAAATAATGTGTATTATTACAGGAATCCAAACGTATGATTCTTACAGATGTTTTGCAGCCAAGCATCAGATCTTGCTTTAAAAAAAAAAATTTTATACACATTAACAAGCCAACTTTACACTTGCATATGTGCATAAAGCAGTGCCATATTGATTAGAAAGACAGTTCTAATCATGAAAAACTTGTCACCGAGTGACACAATTTTAATACAGATAAGCCAGATGTTTATGTTTAATTTAATATAATAGACTCATTTCTTAAAGTGTATTGTTTTTGAATGGTGGTCTCCTGTATGGATCATAATTCATTGTTTGTACAAACACTTATCAGAATATTATAAGGATAACAAATGTAAATCATAATTTTAGTTAAAATAAGTGTGTAAGAAATTGAGAAGAAAATAACTGCAGAAATGTTTGTTTTAATGAGAGTTGATAAGTGATGTGGTTGAACGTTGTTCATATCCAGGAACTGAGATGAAAAATGTCTGGGACATTGAAAAGCACTGACATCAAGAACCAGTGCTCAGTCAAAATATTAAATATGCACGCACAGGCATTTTGACATATTTTGACTGTGATAGTTAGTCTTAGTTTCATATTTAAAAAAGGAAAACCCCGACATTGCTGCAAACACAAAAACATATATTTTTGCAAGGCTTCTGCTTACTTCTTTGTAAAGCCGTAAGCTTGGAAGTCTTAATTTGGGGTAAATAACTTTCTACTGTGTTTGTACTTTCATTATTATAAAGTCATGAGATAGGTTTACTGATCATGTTGTTTATTTAGTGTACATACATTATTGTGGTCATTAACCGTCACTAAGGTTTACTGCATTATTGACTTCATTTTAATGTGTTGTCATGCTGAACAAGAAACAGGGGTAATGACAGTGAGGCCTTGCAGCTGATGTAACATAAACGCACAAGCATCTTGTTTTTCAATGATGTTTCTGCCTTTTGAATCTGTATGGATTTGAACAATTTGTTTGCTAAAAGCTGATCCCAATAAATTATAGATGGAGAGATATGTCAGAGCTCATCCCAGTGTTGTCTTTTTGTCCACTTCCACACATGCATCCGATATAAACACAAAGACAATTTTGATATATATTTTATGCTGTTTGAACCCTCACAGTGATGTCAGCATATCTAAGCACTTAGCCAACTCCATTAGTAGTATTTTGTGTCCCATTAGTCTGTAAATGTGTCACACCTGCAGAGAGGGGATTATAATCCTGACAGCATCCTTCTACAACACCTATAAAACCTCCCTCTGGCTAATGCACCACATGCTAACAAGGCAAATACAGAGGTGAGTCCTCAATGAAGTTTGTTCAATGTTCATTAAGTTAGAATTACTCCTCTTATTAATTACTGTCTAAAATGTTGTTTACTAATGTTGGGCAATGCTTTATATCCCATGGTTTGCGAGCCGTGGGGCTGTGAGAGAGGAGACTGTGACAGTATTGTTTTTATTACAAATTTGGCTTCCCCTGCAGCTCTAATGGAAGCGAACAGCAGAGTGATGGTGCAGGTGTTGTTGTTGGCGTTGGTGGTTCAGGTCACCCTGTCCCAGCACTGGTCCTATGGATGGCTACCAGGTGGGAAGAGAAGTGTGGGAGAGCTAGAGGCAACCATCAGGGTGAGTGATTTATTTATTTTTTTATGTGAATGATTCTACAGTTTCAGGAAATGTGGTGTCTTTATGAAATTTAACAGAAAATGTAACAGAAATACTTCAGAATGACTGGCTTTTTTTCTTATTTTAAGATGCTGTATATGTTATGTTGGGTCCAGATCTTACACCAACTTTCATCTACTAAAATCTCTATTTGATTGTACTTAGATGATGGGTACAGGAGAAGTGGTGTCTCTTCCTGAAGAGGCGAGTGCCCAAACCCAAGAGAGACTTAGACCATACAATGTAGTAAGTGCTCATTATACATAATTTATCACCAATGTCTACTTCAATTGTACAATATTAATGTACACTACACCACTGTGTGCCACTGTGTTCCAAAGCAGCAATGACAATATACAAACTGCTCAATGACTGTTTTTATTTTTCCCTTTTTTGTTTTATTGAATATATGAATGTTTAATTTTATCTTTCTGAATGTAATGCTAATTTACTCAGACTTGTTTGCTATCATGAAAATGAAAATTTAAATATTTCTTAGATTAAATATTTAAACAGAAAATCAACTGAGATTTAATTTCAACCCCTTCAGATTAATGATGATTCCAGTCATTTTGACCGAAAGAAAAGGTTCCCTAATAATTGAAGAGCTACAAAAAATGAAGAAAAAACACAGACTGTACTTGCATCATGATCAACACCAGTGATGGATCGGCCGGGTGCAGGATACTGACTTCAAATCATTGCACAGATCTCAATTACATGTATGTCTGTAACATTTAAATCCGTTTAAAATTGTAATAAAGTTTTTGAAATCTGATGAGATGATCAAACCTTTTGTTCAATCAGATTGTCATAATGTGTAATCTCGCCTTGTAGATCTGGTCATTAGAACTGAAATGATCCTATTTACGTATAAAATGCTGTTTGAGTGCCCGTAAATAGATTAAATTGTCTTTGTAAAGCAGCCACGACCGACAAGCATGACAAACTTGTGACACAACAATCTTAGCATGACAACAGCTGGTGATTAAGCCAATTTATTAGAAATCAATCACTTAATTGAATTTGTTACAGTTTTGGTAATTCCATTTTCTGCCACACCAGTCATGTGCATATGTGATGTGGAAAATTACACTAGCTGATTTTTGTGTTCGTACCAGAATGTTGATTAGCCCAGAAACTGAAATACACTCATCTAAATATTTTTTGCTTGTGATGTCCACAATAGCTTTCCTCTAATTTAGGATAACTGCAGTCATCCAAAACTTTTTTTCCCCCACCCTCTCCGTACAGGAAATTGGTGTTCATTATAAAAATTGGAATTTCATATCAGGAAAGGAAAAGAATCAGCAGGGGGCATATGTTTTAAAGAGAACTCATTTTCTGGCAAAGCCCCACAGACAGAGCACCATACTAATCGCCTGGTGCATAAGGGGCTAGGATTCATGAACTGTGCTGACACCGTGGAGGCCCTGCATTGTTAGAGCGCGGTTGTAATGCACACCAATGAACCCAAACCCGCTGGCACAACTGGGAAAAGGTGAACATTATAAAAGCACATAGAATTAAAGAGAAATTAAACCACATTCCATTGCACTTCCAGAACAATGCTTGCTCATTTGTGATACTTCACATCGTTGGTTTAATATTCATAGTTGTAATTTGCATAACACAATCATTTCCTTTGATGAGGAAAGACTTGAGATTTCTTTGTAAAGTGCTACTTTACGTTCTTTGACAAAGTTACAGAAGAAAACGTTGTCCAAGGCGTTTTCTTATGAAAGTCACTATGAGACTTCCTGGAATTGATTTATACTTATCTTTATGGAGTTCAATAAGTTTGCAACATCCTCATAAAAGATAATTATGCTTTTATAACATTTCCTAAAATATGGTTTTAATTCAATTTGGTATACTTGTGTGAGAATAATTAATGTTTACAGATAAAGCATAAAATCCCATAAATTCCCTTTAAATAATCCCAAAGCATTTACTGTGAAAGCCAACTTTCTCCCTCCCAGTGTCCTCATCAAGGACCTGCCTAATTGCACGTATATCAGGACAACAAAACCTGCTGGTATCTATGTTTCCAAATTTGATTTAACCTCACTTTCTCCTTCCCAGACCCCCTGGTGGATATTCACTTTGTTTACCTCAAATTAAACTTCATATTGTTTACAGCCTCCCGGTCCCTGAACATTTTATAGCATTTTAGAATTATTTCTTTATTTATTTTTTGTAATGATTGTAGAGTTGGGATTCATTTGAATGTTTCCCTCATCTGCATGAAAATTATATAATTAACTTTTGATTAACCAGCTCAGTTGAGTTGGTTCCCCCATGCACACTGGTGAATAGTACCCACCGCATTTTAATGACTGTTTTCCAATTGAGTGGCGACCTTTTCATCAAAGAGCCACAACTGGGGCTAAACAACGGTAGAAAATAATCACGGTGAAGACAATAGTAGAGGCCGACAGGCTAGGATGTCATCCTTAAATATAACAACAAAGATGAAAGCAACCTTACTGCACGTAGTGGCTGTGGCGAGAAGCCAAGTGCTTATGCTGCTGGATGCCCCATTGTTAAAGCTGTGGAGGTCACATCCATTGGCATATAGAGAGGGAAAGCACAGGAAGCTGAGAATGGCCCATTGTTATATGTCCTTGCTCAGAGGGAATTCCATTATGAAGGGCAATACATTTTTGATACTTTGATTTTTGTGCTATTCATTTGTTTGAAAAACAGAACATATTTGGATAATGACTTCAGGAAAAAGGGGTCTCAGAGCACCTCCATCCAAGGCTACAGCGCTACATTAACACACCTGCCAATCAAGCACACCCGAGCAGATGTGCATCCTCGCACAGCCTACCATCAAATAAGCATTCTATCATATGCATAATATAGTTTTCATTTCATCACGATTATGCTCCGTTCACCGTGTGTGTGTGTTTTGGATGGGTCATAGGAAACTTTTATTGAAGCGGAGTGTATAATAAAGTCATTTTCCAGGTGCTTGTTGTGGCTCTTATTATGAACAGAATGATAATTTCCCCTAGAGGAATCTGGCACTGCATATCAATTGAAGTTTAGTGTGGGTCTTATTATGTTCCCGCAGGCTATAGTAGAAGGCAAAGTCATCTTCAGAGAGAGTCTAAATGTCAGGGAGGTCTTCAAACACTTTTTTTTCCCAGAGCCTTACTGAAAGTGGTCTTTGGAAGTGCTATGTCTTGGAATTGATATGGTGGAGGTGAGGTAAAGAGAGAAGCTGAAGGATTAATGTAAAGCAGTTGACATGAAATTTAATTGGAAAAAAATATTTAACAAAACTATGCAAGGGGTCAGAGAAGAAATGAGAATACGACTGCTCTTATTGAGCTGCGTTCACAGGTAAAACATTTGCTCTCAGCGCTGCTCAGTTACTGTTTTGTCATATCCAGGCGCGTCCACATGGTGACACTCTTGAGCTGTGTGTTTTGAATCTGCTGCTGGCTTGTCGGTCTCTCAGCAATTCCATCACTTGAGTTGCAGAAACTGTTATTCCTCTAAATCTAACAAAGACTTCAATCAATCATCTCTAACTCTGCAGAAATTGTTAATTTTTCTGCAAGATGAGTGATGGAGTTTGTGTTTATAACAAAAAGTATTTTGTACAATTTTGCAATAGAACTGCGCATGGCCTGAAACCAAGCTCACTGTATAATGTGGAGATTCTTATAAAAGCATTTAATCTGTGGAAAGTCATACATTTCTCAAGTGTTCTTAGTTTTGCATTTGCAAGGCATTCATTTATTTTATTCTAATTTTTTCTTCTTTTTTTGTGACTGAAGTTGAAGTACAGCAATCTATACCGTAGCATGTACAGTACAGTAGTGGATTGGCCTTCCTTCTCCTTCTTGGCTGGCAGGGAACCTTCCTGTTGTGATCCGACTTTTCTCCTTTGATCAAAGAACAGTGTTAAAGCACTGGGAGAAGGAGGAGGTATGAAATATGAATGAATACAGCTGTGTTTTGATGGATATGTCTCAAAGTATCCCAGTAAGAGACTGCTAAAGGCCAGGAAATCTGTTTGTGTTGTGGAAATAGGCTCTTCCTCGCCTGTTTCTTTACCAGCTTCATCTTGGGGTAGCTTTTCACTTCATATTTTAGAGATCCTTTGTTAGGAAAGAGATCAACTCCTTATCCATGCATTTGTAGGAAACTGTTCTAAGAGGCCCTAGTTCATAATATATATCATTAATGACACCATTTCCTTTGTTTGGTCTTGAAGCCACCTTTTGAACAAAACGAGCGCCAGTCATGAGAGTTGGATATTTATTATTTTTCTAGGGTAGACCCAAAGTTCTCACAGATGGAATGAGATCTTATATGAGGTGATGGAGGCTTTGTCACTAGTTATGTCTGTGATTCCACTTCCTTTTTCTAAAACCCCGTCGGGAGCTGTGACTCATTTTGAAGTTGGAAGTTGATACTGTGGTGTAAAACTAACGTTCCCATCTGAATTAAGAAACTATCAGAGCTCACACAAATCTCAGATTTTCAGAGTTAGATGAACTCATCTCTCACATTACACTTCTTTAATAAACAAAGATAATAAAAAAGATAGGTTCATAAAAACACAATTATTAGGAGAGACTGTAAAATGAAAATTGGTGCCTATAGATGTCTTTTACACCTCATCACAGCTCCACTGTCTTATTAATAAGCATTTAAAGATTCTCTTCGGTCATTTAGGACTATATTAACTAACATCCAGCTTTTGGACCTGTGGCAGGACAATTTCTCTGGACTACTGGAGGTTCAAAACTTTCTGCCCGGGCTTTATTAGCCTCACTAATAGCTGGGTTCCCCAAATGCCAGGGTCCACCTCTGCTGGGAGTAAGGGCTCAGATCCTGTCAGATAGGGGTCGCATTAACCAACTGTAATCTTTAGGGTACTCCACTCCCGCTGACCCACATCTAACGCCGGTTCCATCCCCCCCGCTTACCCCCAACCGCTATCCTTTCCCTCCCCAATCTGGTCTACCCATCCCACTTCAGTTATGCCACCCATGGCTCTCCCTCCCACGTCTTACCACCCTTGTGTGATAGTATCCCCCCACCCAACCCACCCCATGACTGTTCCAGCCTCGTCCGGCTGGCCACAGCGAGGAGCATGCCTTATCCTGTGGTAACGGCAATTAGCAGTGTAAAGCAAGCTGTGGAGAAGACTGGATCCCTGTCCACGTTTCAACCCCAGATCACGAGTCTCCAGCACAACTTCAAGGCAAACCATGCAATTAGCTACAATAATGATAATGTGTTGTAGGGGAACAAAGAGAGGGTAAAACAGACTACTGGTGTGAGGGAGAGTGGGGTGCTAATAGTAGGGGGGTTATTTGAATACCCTGGTGCAGATAGGAGACCAAATCAGACTGATTATCAAACGTATGATGAATTACATTTTTCCTCTAATTATCCATGCCTTTTATGTGTAAACCAACTGAGTGAATTTTGCATTCTAGACATCTATGGTCAGCGGTCTTTGGGCATCACACTGGGGTTACATCTTTTATTTCCTCTAAGAAACATACAAGGAGTTACTCATGTGGCTTAGCTGATGGGAAGAGGGGAGAGATGTACTGACAATTTTCTTAGTTGACTTAATTAGATACTTTCAGAAATATCTGGCAGCAGTACAGGAATGGAAAAAGGGGAAGTATGTGGTTTGATGTTTGACTATCGCAGATGTGTTGACACAGAGTCAAAACATGCTGGAAACAAACCACAAAACCCAGACCACAAATAAGAACATTTCAAGTCAAGGTTGTGAGTAGATACAGTCGAGGAGCAGACTCGCTGCCTTGGTTGGAACACAAAAGTGCAGCGCCTATTCTCTCCGCTGTGAGCAGAGACCATTCCTACAGTCTTACATCCAGAGGTTTATAGAGGATATTTTGCTGGGTGTTGTGCAAAACGAACCGTGTCCCCAGAGCAGCAGCAACTTCACCTTGGTGGAGTAATGCTGTGATATTCTGTTTATTCTTCACTCACTTCATTTTACTCAGAGGAAATCCTCTGGAGATGGCTTATCTTGGAGCTGGAACAGGTGCACTCTAATTTACTCCTATTGCTTGGGGAGCCCAGGGGCCCCTGTAGAGAAGAAAGTAGCGATGTAGCACACTCCACTGTAAAACACAAACAGCCAGAGAAAGAGCATTTAATCGAAAGAGAAGAAAACTGTGAGCTTTGAGTGCAGCCGTATCATTTGGATGCAGAAAATCCTTCTCTCTCGTTTTTTTTGTTTTGCTGTAGAAAAAGGACCCGTCATTTAATTTAACTTTCATTTGTTCAGCACTGTTAACTTTGCTTGAAACTGTCATGCTACACTTGGCAAAGCACCAGATGACGTGGGGGACCTGTTGTATTACCTCTGCATAATAAAACATTTCCTCACCAGTCATTCCTGAAATATCAACAGCATTTAAGGCTAAAAAATGGTTTATAGCATCTCTGATATGTGCCACTTAAGTTAAAGTGTACGTAAATGCGTATGCTATGGCCTATTTGTTTTTGTAATGCTGCACATTTTCAGCCAGGAGAAAGTTTGTTTCATCTTTCACCCTCATCCCTGCATTCACTGCGAAAGAGCTAAGCTTTCAACTTTGAATTTACTCTCCAATTCCTTTTCTTTAGAGAACTATGGTTTTGAAGAGTGGAGCTGGTATGTTATTTGTTCGGTATATTATAAGTCTGAATTCAGTCAGTATTTTTGTTTTGTGTTGTTCGTCTCTTGGGAATTATGCAATCAAAGCAGATGCCTCAAGCAGTCTAGAAAGCGCCCCTTGTGAATAAGAGAAAATCTTGTACACAGCATTTTTTGTATGTGTGTATGAGGAAGGGGGGCATGACAACAAAGCAAATATATGGCATTGTTCTCTGTATACTATACCCGTATGCTGCACCTTTTAAAACGAGAATATAACCATCACACCTGTATTCATTTAAAAAAAAAAAAAAGTCAGACCATTTGACTCTACTCAAATGACAATTCTGCACCACTGATGAAGTGCATAACTACAGTATGTGCACCACTTTGACTGATGCAATGGAGGTTCAACAGTCAATGCACTGGATCTCTATTATGGAAAACAAGGTTTGAAGACTGTGTTGCTGGTAGAATTTCACAATGTATAAACAGACATTTCTCACTCAAGAAAACTAAAAAACAAACACCAGAGAGACAAAGGCTTTGGCAGAAAAAGGAGTAAACACAAAGAGAGAGCCATACAAGGACAACAAGAGAAATATCATATACACTTTTAATGAGTGTGCCTGCCCCAAGCTTCTGTTTTTAATCACCTTTCCGTGTGACATAATTTGCTGCAAGATTGTATATGCTTGAGGGACTTTCAGTTCTTGTCAACTCAAGAGCATTTGAACCAATCAATACCTGTCTATCCTGTGGCACACTCATAGTTGGCCATTAGGAAAGAGCTGCTTAAAGTAAGCTCAGCCAATACCATTAGCCCTAGCCTAAGGGCAGTTCCATGCCTTAGTCAGGGTAGGCACCTGCCCCCGTCACCCCCACCTCACCCCCTTAACCCCCCTCCACCCCTCCCCCTACCATTAAGAACCTCCCCTGAGACATCATTTGGACACGTCGGCCAAAGAGCACTTCTTTATTCCCTCTCTTTTCCTTCCCTGGCTCCACCAAAAATCAATACATCTCCCCTTTTTCTTATTTTCACAATTTTGCCTCAATATTATTCTCTCCTCTGCCAGAAACCAATGGACTATCCCTTTTTTTGTCTTTTCATCTACAATTTCCTGTGACTAATGTCTCCACACCTCATGTTTTGGAGGGGAGAATTGGAAAATAATTAAATTATCTTGTCATGGTGATATCAAACAGGGGTCCCACGGTCCCACTGAAACATTTTAAAAACAGTGTGGTCATTCTGCATTTAGTTTTAACCATTTTAACCCTATAGATTTCAATTTTTTTCCCATAACACATTTTATCTCGTCTACAGCGCTGCTTTGCAAACTCAGCAAATATTATATTTGTGCTTGAATCTACTCATTTGTTTTTGACACTCAATAAGGGAGACATCAGCGCTCAAATATCTTCGCAGTAATGAGTGAACTTCCTCTGTGTCAGTGTTTTTCTGCTCTGACCATGTCATAATACCAAACCCCAGAGAGAACAGAGCAGCTACACAGTAATGCTTCCTGACTGCTTCTAATTTTATTGCAAGGCAATGACTGCACACAGCGCAAAGTTTCCGAACAAGAGATACAATATAATTTCCTTAGAAGGGCCTCAGTCAGTCAGTTATTGCCCTCCCAACCCTCTATTTCCAACAGAAACAGCAAAAGTGGGGTGCTGCCCTAAATCTTGGCCAGTACTGTTTACGATAATAACTCTGAAGAGTGATAGCTGGTTCCGCAGCACTGGCGATTTCTGTGGCCGCCTATATCGATCGAGGGTCCTAATGAGCAGCAGCGGAGCTGTGGCTAATGGTGTTGTGTCTGGTGTCCGTAGTAAACGCCCACGTTGAGATTATCATTCCCAGGGGGGACTGAGAAAGGTTTTGCCAGCCCAAGCCCTCAGGGTGCGAGCGACACACTTCAGGGGTCAAGGTAAACTATCAAATGAACAGCCAGGCCTTTCCCTCCCTTGCTTTAAGGACTATACCATCCTACACTACTACAGTAAATCTTCAATTTCCATACAATGTGATGCAAAGACAGAACACCGGAAGTACTTTGATATTTTTCTAATTTCAGCACATATGCAGGCAGGGATTATAGCTGGAAGAACACACCACCCTGTTGCAACCTTACTTTATCACTTTAGTTCTTTGTCTAATTTCTCTACAGTAGTTGTAAAAAGCTATTACCAGGGCATTGATAGAGACTTCACCAAACTGCCTAACTGTTATTAAGAGACCTCAAATGAGACCTGGCTTGACAGACTGATAATGGCTTATTTGACTTCAGAGATCGCCCTGGCACAAACACTCTAGCCCCCTTCACATACCCATGGCAGTCATTGTCCTTTGCTATGCACGGCCATTCTGGCGGTCTTGAGTGACATCCAACAAGTTCAGCAGATTCAGAATGTAAGTACACACCAGACAGTACATAGTATCTTCAAAGAAGGAGCTGAAACAGTCTCATTGTAATGAAGGGAGTTGTTGCTCCCTTCATAAACCTGGCTGCGAAATGAAACCTGCTGTCAACTCACATGTGGGAAGGGAAACTCTTTAAGCTATGTGGACAATTAAGTCTCGATAAAACCGCAGCAAAAATGCATCTTTACTACTGCAACCACCTCTCTGTTTCAACAGATTATTCCACCATGGATTATGCTTGATGGTATTCAGCTCAGGGTGTGCGCGGAGCATTAGCAGGGCACAATAATGAAGTCAACCCAACGCACAGCACCTCTCGGAGTCATGCCCTGTTTGGAGTCACACTTCCATGTCCTGGCAAATGCTGAGCATGTAAAACAGAACTGTCAATTATTCAACATGAACAGGAGGATGTATGGAGTGACATGGGGGGTGGACAGGGGCCGACTAAGCCTCGGGCAGATAGGGGGTACCACTTTGATGTGAGTGTGTGGGCCTGCAGAGTTGAGCAAGGTGCACTGGGTAATCTGCTAGAACACCCCCACCCCACCTCCAACCCCACCACTCCTTCGTTTTTCTTTCCCCTCCCTCCCAATGCTGAGCCTCTCTGCACCCTTTATGTCCTGCTTCATTTTCCCCTCTGACACGCACTCCCTCTCTCGCTTCATCTCTCTGCTTCACACATACATAAACAAACCCACATACGGATGCACACACACAAAAACACACATACAAAGCACACACACACACACACACACACACACACACACACATAGACACACGTACAGTACATGCACATGCACATGTGAATACACACACAATGACATGAAAGCAAGCTTCCTTTGTCTGTTAACCAAACAGGAGCTGGCAGCACTTGTTACAGATAATAAAGTTGTGAATGGCTGATTTTGGAGAAATAGCGTTGTTGCAGTGTCACAGGAATGGCATTACTCATTTATACAATGAATACTAAAAGTTCCCCTCTCTTGAGTCTCCTCTCGTAGTCATACAATAGCAAGCTTAATTACATTAAGTTCTGAGAAGAGGGAAGTTAATGGATGACATTTTGCTACACCATGAGTGCTCCTTCCAATAACAATAGAAACCCAAATAAGACCTAATTAATATGCATAGCAGAGCCAATGAACTTAATTGTCAAGTTGCTTTTATCAACCTGTCAAAGGATTGACAATTAAAACAGCCTCCGTTAAAACTTTAATGAGAAGCAAGTAGGAGAGAGGGATGATGAGGGAACAAAAAGACGCAAGCTTCATCCGTCATGAAAGACGCTACAAGACAACTACCCATTATTATTTCCTATCAGGATAAAACTATGCAAATCATATTATGCATTTTTAAATAATGAGTCAATGAGTAATATTTAATTTATTACCTATACTCTTAGAATAAATATTTAACGCTGTTTTTAAGCTGATGAATTCATTAGATAATTTAGTGGTGAGCTGTAACAGCAAGTTCTTTTTTTTTTTCCTACTCAGAATGTCCTTCAGTTTCTGTCCTGAAATCCAGAACAACTATGTGTCAGTTTTCAAGTTCAACAAGTAAACTTCCTAAAGTCTTCTCTCAAGGAGGCCAGAGCGCCTCATCATTTTCGATGGAGCCTGAGCAGAGCTGAGGTCCATACCTGGACCTGAACTGAGGGAAAGGCAGCATTTTGACTTGAGTTTTTATCCCAACATTGACACCAGCATGTCTGTGTTCCAGAGGGGACTTAAAACTGCTGACTCACTCCCAGTGCGCTGGTTGTTGTTCTCCCTTACAGATGTGACCGTTAATAGGCCTGCATCCATAATCATTAGTGTGTCTCAGTGCACAGGTACCCGATGGGCCCCGTGCGTCTGCCATTTGGTCTCGGTTCACTGTGCTTGCCTGCAGATGTGAGCGAGACACACACCTGCTCAGGGGCTCTCAAACAGACCGGCGCCATCCGTCACAGCTCACGCTACACTCGCTCTGTCGGAACAAGGCCTTGGTTCCGGTCCAACGGCCCTCAGACTGTAGGTCAGCGGCCGTCTCTCGTGATGAACCCACCCTACCATGAATCATATCCTCTCGTCTCTTTATACCCACTCCACTCCATCCAACCCCAACCCTCATTGCCCCTGTTCATGGTTCGCTCTTCCCTCACACAAGCACTCAAGCGCACTGAGGTAGCTCAGGTGAGCCAGGTAAAGACAGCACCTTAAAGAGAGACATAAACTAATGATCATGTTTTCCCACATCATACACTCCCTCTGCCCATAAGCCACAGTGCACTCCATTAAAAAAAAAAAAACTGCAAAAAAAAAAAACTTTCGTGTGGGTCTTTCACGGGCATCAGGCCACGCTTCACACTACATTTGTTGATGTGTGCATGCATGTGCACGTCTCATGCCAGCCCGCCTCCCATCAAGTCCTAATGAGGCCAGCTGGCTCTGTGCTCGGACCAAACCAAACTGGAGAGACGGCACAGTCCTGGCTCTCTCCGCCTTGTACACCCCACCTCCCTGAAGCCTCCCACCCACCCTCCCTCTCCTCCAGATATCTTGGAGAACCATGGACGGCTGAGCACACACGGCAGATTTGGAAATGGCCAGTGTGTTTGTTAAAATCTACTCTGTCTCCCAGATCCCTTGGCCAGGGCCTGAATTAGAAAGTCCACGACTGCAGCCCCAGACCTGCCTCCTTGGTTTCTTACCACTACTGTGTTTTCTGCATCTACAACAGCAGTGGTGATGTTGAGGTCTGCTGTAGAACAGCGGAAAGGAGGAGAGATACCCTGAGGCACAGTCAAGGGAATATTGTTCTTGACTATGGAAACAGAAACAGAGCCAATGTTACATATACCTACAGTAACTACAATAAAAACTCAGACAGATAAAACAGATCCTAGCCAACATGTCATAATGTACTTTTCTAAAGAGCAAAAAAATAAATAAAAAAATCCAACAACACACATCAGTAGCCATATTTCATCTTTAGTGTCTGTTATCTCTGAGCTGCTGTCTTTTTAAATTTTTTATTATCAGGAAGATCATTTCTTGTTAGGCTACAGCAGTTAATTTCACTGCAGACTAATTAGAGGCATTTCACGTTATTAACAAGCATTATTGTTGATAAGGGCCAAAGAGGTCTGCAGAGAGGCTTGTATTGTCCAGGCTGTTACTTGGCATGCAGTTATGTCCATGTGGGTGAGTAATTCCAGCTCCCTTGCAATCTCCTTGACAACTAACAATAATATACCTCCTCTTAGTAACACAAGAAGTCGTGCAAAACATTTGTACATTGCAGCAACATGTGCAGGCATTAGAAGATACACACAGATGTAGTTGTGCTCACACATGCATAATGTGCCCACACATGCATAAGCATGTCTACATCAACATTAATTTGTGTACAAATGCACATCAACAATACAAAACCACCCTCCTTGTCCCTCTCAGCCAATCAGCAACATGATCTTGTTCACTGTAGACTGGAGACAGCCGACTGCATGTGAGTTTTTTGCCCAGGAAGAGAGACTGGACCAGGGGGAACACCTTAACAGGTAGCCCTGGGGTGCTTACCAGAGTTCGGGCAGCCAGGGGGAGAGAGTGGCTCTGGGAAGCCGTACCACCACTATCCTCTCTGTCCACTGATTATGAAGCAGGTCCCAGACGGGTGCCTTTAGGAACCCCCCAGGCTACTCACAGCCTCCCTCTCCTCTGTTACAGGATCTGTCGCTGGGGGATTCGACTGAAGTGTGAAGAGGGGTGTATGTGGGAGACGTGCCGAGAATTCTAAATATGTACGTGCTGATTTCATTTGTTGTCTCTCTGTTAAGTTTTGTTCTGGTTACAGATTTGATGAAAAAAATTACAGTGTTCAGTGTCTGCGTGGGATTGATTTCAGATCATTTGGATTTGACTTGTGTATTCCCTAGATAACTCAGCATGTCTCAGTTGTTGAAATAGTCAAACTCCAAACCAAAAATGTCCTGTTTTGTATGTGCTACAAGAGCTGAGCGGAAAAGGTCTCAACACTTGGACTCAACTATAACCCTGTCTTGAGTTATGATGACGTCCCAAGTTTGCAAAAGCCCTCTGGCTTCAACTATCTCTGACATGGTGTGCGTGTGCATGTGTGTTTGTGTGTGTGTAAAACTCCTTGCAAAGTCCAAAAAAAGAAAGAAAAAAATCATAACTAATGAGCCCATTTAGCGCCCAGCACCTGACTTTGGCCCGTGATCTCCGGGAGACATTAGAGGCAATTTGCCATCTACTTCAGGGCTCGTGTCCCAAACGTTATCAATGAGCTTGTCAGGTAGAGACCTAACCTCCCTTTGTTTCCTCCTCCACCCCCCTCTCTGCTCTGGTCCCCCAGCCTGCTCCCCGGGCCCCTGAAGAGGAACCAGCGGCATGATGTCACACACCTGTTTGGCTGGAGGCTGCGGCCCGGCGATGCTCGCAGCCGTGGGTGTCGCGTTGGCACCCCTCGCTCCCCCCTTGTCGCTGCCTGCTACGCCCCGTGGATGTGTCAAAATGGCAGATGATGGTTGGGGTGTGTGCAGCTGCTTGGGAAGAGGAGTGCCAAGGGCGCTCATTTCCTGCGGTGAGTTTTAATTTGCTCTACCCGCGTCTTCTGAAGAACCCTACCCCCCAACCACACACACCACACACACACACACACACACACACACACACACACACACACACTCACACACACATTCATCTACTCCTATAAACACAGATCTTACCTCAACATACACACACACCCATGTATACAAATCTGCCACTACCACCCAAGGGGGCAAAAGCCCTGCATGCCCAAATAGAGGTGAGTGCAGGTGGGGAACCAGGATGGTGCCAGACTTAAGTTCTAGGAGCACACTTTTCTTGAAACTTGAATACAACTCCAAACAAAAATGTGTGCTCAAATGATCTAACTAGTGCATGTACAAATCACTTCTCAGAGGCGTTCAGCTGGGTAAAAAGAGACAAGTCACAAAACCTGCTGATAGAATATGCGGCTAGCATTGCTACGGTATGCGAGGGGTCTATGTCTCTTGACATCTGCTATGCAGTTGTCAGTGGTAACTTAAATCCCCATTGATCAGACAGCTAGAGTGAATTTGTGTTGCTGTTTTTTTTCTAACTCCCACTTTGCGAACAAACCCATTTTCACACGGGGCACACGCATATACCTGACAGTTACACCCAAACAAGCCTTGCTGTTTACTCGAGAACAAACACATAGACACCAACCAGCAAATCTATTCTCAATACACACATCACCCCAGACGTAAAGAGATTCAATTTTCGCCTACCGGGAGTGTTTCCATTTTTTTTACGCAACAATTTTTTTCTTTCTCTCCTGTGTCAAGACAGCTGCCTTTGATGTTAGCATCTAATATACAGGGCTAAAAAACTATAGTTTGCTGTGAGCTGACAGATAAAACAGTGCAAGACGCCATTACCCTGCAAAGCGGAATAATGAGGAGACCTGAACACACAGAAGACAGGAGCCCAGTTGAATTACCGTGGTCTCTCATCCAAGGTGGGAGCTTTTTGACAGCTTTCCAGGCAGCACAACACATTACCATACTGACGCTGCTCTGTAGTGCCAAAGAAAAGCTTTGATGAAAACATAACTGGGAAACTGGGAAATCTTTATATGTGTGTGAGCGTGTTTGTGTGTGTAAATGCGTGTGCATGCATGTGTGCGCCTCTGTATGTATTTTTGTGTGCACATGCATGTTGCACACAGGCACGTTCAGTGTGTCTTCACTGAGTGTGTTTGTGCATGTCTGTATGTGCTGTGTTTGTGTGTGCAACAACAAAGACAGGACAACAATGGGAAACCAAGCAGTGTCAAGCTGCAACTTTATGTTCTCTAATTACTAAGTGGATACTGTATTCTTGAGTGTGCTCCTATTGGCTGAGATACAAGGGCTTATTTTTTGATTTTTATGCATGTTGATGATTCAGTTGAATTATCAAAGTATCAAACCCAACTGACAATATGTCTAAAAGAAATTCTTCAAGTGTAGAGTAAAGCTGCCAAATTTATTCTGCCATTTCATTAATGTGGTTAGCTAGTTAGTTATCCATATTCTAACAGAGTAGGCTTGATGTTAGATCTTTGGCAAGGACACCCTGTACTGAGTTTTGGCACGGTACTGTGCCGCAGTATGCTGCTGACTCTGGGTCTTAACGACAGGCTAAACGAAGCGGGCGTTACGGCCCCCTGGATAGGTCATTACTCGTCCGTGGCCAAGAGCTAAACTGGAGCAGGGCTTTTTAAAGAGGGGAGCAGGTGTGTTTCACCATAGGGGCTGGAGCCGGCCCAAGACCAAACAGCCTTAACGGTCTTTATCTCCTTCATAATGAGGCCACGCTCTCCACACACCCGAACTCTGCCCACATGGGCTAATGCTGGAGGTATGGAGACCAAACCCTCCCCCCGGTTAAATGGTGACACTTTCAAAATGACCCATGCCCCAAGCAATAGAGGAACAGTGGCATGTCATGAATGTCTATAGACACAAATTGGTGGGGCACTAAGCCATTTAATGTGTATTTCTTATAAGAATTTCACCCGGTTAATTATCAAAAAGTCGATTCTAAAATGGAATAAAACACATTTGATTATACGAGGACAGAGTTAACCTTTTCTTGTTTAAAGGTAAAATGTTTAAATAACTCTGCGAACTGGATGAGGGTTCCTCATCCTGTGTGTATGTGTGTGTGGTTAGGTGTGGGTTTGTATGTGTGAGTGGCTGCGTACGTGAGTGTGTCTGAGTGGTATTGTCCCTCTCCTCTTTCACCTGTCTGAGTAGGTTCTTTAGTACGGTCCCTGTGTTCCCCACAGTCTTCTCAGCCCTGTCAACCGAGTTGAACTTGATCAACATCAAACGGCATAGCATTCAAAAGTATTAGTGTTCTCTGTTGATGGGCCCTCTTGCTATCACAAATCAGTCCCCAAGCTACTTCATTATTTATCTCTAATTCATCAGTGTTGTCTCCTCGTACACGGGCAGTAATGCACACACATATACTAAATTTGAACACACACACACACACACACACACACACACACACACACACAGGGCACACATTGCACATCAGCACATTAATCTCTGCTTACCTTCTACAGAGATTTTGTTTTTGTGATACTCCATGTCATCACAGTTTTGCTAAAAAATAAAAAAGCAATATTTTTCTTCTTTTTTTTCGTCTTCTACCTTTTCCCCAGGTCAATGCAAAGCAAACATATTCCTGAGGAGTGATTAGGCTCATGCTTGTACTTTCAAAATGCTGATTATTGCACAGACCCGTCAGGCCTTGTGTTTTTCTCCAAGCATTCTGGGGATGTGAGTCCGAAAGTAGCCCCATGGTGCCGTGACCCCTGACCTAGCGTGGGCGATCCCACCAGATGTGGAGTGTGTGCTGGGACAGTGGCGAGGGGCAGCTCGGTCTCACGCGGGGAGGCCCTGTCTCCCCAAACTGCCACAGAGAGCATGGCCAGAGGGGTTCTGTCAGCACCGTTATCAATCATACTCCCTCCCTGTCTCTCTCTCTCTCTTTCTCTCCCACTTTTCCTTTCTCTCACTCTCTCTTTCACACTGTTTCCTTTTGCCACTGTCTCTCACTTTGCCTCATTCTATGTCAGTCCCTGTTCTACTCCCTGCTTTTGTTTTTCTCTCACTTTTTCTTTTTTCATTCTCAGATGTCCTCTTTTCCACTTAGGCTACCAACTCTTTCGTTTTCAGTCACATACTGTACACGCCTTCAGCTTCCCCCTTACCTCACATATACACACTTTAACCTTCCTAGTGTGACTTTTTTTTCCTTCTTTCACCCTCTAATCTGTTTCACCCCTGCCTTTCTTCAGTCTTAGCACACACTTTTAGTAAAAAAAAAAATGTTTTTTACTTGTCCTTTAGATTGACAAAGCAGATGCTCTGGAAGAACGCAATACCTTGTTCCAACTCCAAAAGGAATACATAGCCAGTGATTTATCATACCCGGGGAATCTGATTTAAGTGCAGAGGAAACGGAGAAGTGGACAAAAGAGCAAATAAAAAAGACAAAAATCGGAATCAGCAAAAAATATATAGAGGACACCCAGAGGAAACATTCACAAAGATTAAGTTTGAAAATAACTTTTTTTTCTGTGTGTGAATAGTGATGCAGTGTAATGGGAGATGGAGGCAGGGGTCATGGTTTGAGGAATAGATGCCAGTTGTCCCTGCCATCCGGTGCGAGGTGTTCTCTGACACATGGCACTTTGAAGGCCCCGGTCCCTCCTATCGCTGGGATCCTTTACATCTGCAATCAGGGCAAATGGGTTACAGCCAGCACAACAGACAACAACTAAATAAACAACATACCTGGGGTGGATCCCCTCCAATTCCGGACTGCCAGTCTGGCTTTGGTGCATTTTTAAAACATCACTAGGTAATTGAACTCGAACGTTCACACTGACACATTTGCATGGGGTAAAGGGGGGTTGGTGTAAGCAATGGAGCAGCTGGTACGCACCAGTACGACTCCGGCTCAACCAGTCCTTCTGACTTCATATGTAGCACTTAATTGGTTCCCAAGGCAAGAATGAAATATTTAGCTCGCACGTCCTTTAAAATGCGATTGATTTTGATCTGACAGCTGTGCCTGTCCCGCGCGAGGGAGTGAGAGAGAGAGAGAGGAGAGGGTGAGGGCTGTCTGGGCTCGTTGCCTGAGAATAGTGCGACAACACCCACTCAACCGCACACAAACACCAGTATATGGCCACTGAATGTAAAGGATCACTCATGGATGCCATATGCTTTCAACTAAAGCCTCCTTTTAAACCCCCCTATTTAACCTCTAAGATACAACAAGCTTTGAGCTTTGGACGATCATGAGTGAAAGCTGTTTTTATCTGTACAAGTTCAAAGCACAAATGCACAATGTATAGTGTCCATGTGCAATTCTGCACACAGACAGAAATATAATTTAATTTAATGATTTAAGGTAAAATTATCAGGTATAATACAGAATGCAAAATAAATAAATGTGAATTTTAAATAGCACTTCACTGTACTTGATCACTTTTAGCAGGAACCTTGTCTTTGTAGGTGCAGATTCAACTCAAAAGTAATGCTCTAACCAAAGTGAGGCAGATATCCAATCAAATTGGATTAATGTCACTAATTATATGACAGAAATGAGCGTTGAGAGGCAATGGTGTGGTCACGCCATAACATGATAGAAATGCATTAAATGGAAACCTGCACGGGATCCATGGCCGGGAACCTCCCCCCTGTCAAATTGACTAAGCTGCAAATTACGTACAAACGGATATATCCTTTATATAACAGCAGTGATTTTCTCCACTTTATCCTACCTGTCAAGCTCAGAACATCACAGGCTAATTCTTTATTAAGTGAAAGGGCATCGGGGACCAGATGATCCAATTTAAGTACATTGGGCAGAATAGAAGACTAATTAAAACCCATATTTTTACATTATTAATTTTGGAACTTCACTTTTAATGAATGTGAAAAGACAGGCCTTCCATTTATACACACATACTCTTTGGGCTGCTCAACAGGGGAATAAGAGTTACGGGTATACTGCAGGGGCTAAGAAGAATTTTTAAGCATCCATGACAGACTTAATATCAAAGTTTAGACAAAGGTGTGTAGATAACTTCTGCAACATAAACACGGCTGTTAATTGAGTGTATAGGTTTAAAGCCTTTGGTTTATTTGGGGCTGCTGTGAGGCTTGAGACAAAAAGTAATCAGGACGTCTGTTGCCGGGGGTGCAACCTTGTCATTTAGCCCTCATTCTTCCTCTCAGTACCTGGAGAAAGAAAGAGAGAAGAGAGAGAGCGAGAGAGGCACCTACATGCCGTTTAATGATGTGCCCCATTTCCAGTCACCTCTGCTCAAAAGCAGTCCACTTTTTTAGCAACGTCACCCTTAATTGTCCATCATGCCCTCTAATCAGACCATTAAGAACATGACCCCATTTTAGTGCTAACTTTAATTATCTTAGTGACTAGCAATGAAAAAGCTGCCTCTGACTGAGGCTTTATACATGGTCCACATCGTGGTTGAATGTCAGAAGCATCTGGTCCCAAATGATAGTATTTGCAATGCATATTACAAGCTAAGAAATAACTGAATGAGTAGGTACTGTTTGGAAAAAAAATGGATGGAAAATGAGGAAGGTGGGTCTTGTGTTTACCCTTCGTAAAAACGATTCTCTCTGTGCACTTTTCACTCCCCACAGGCCAGCGCATCCTCACATCCACAAATAGGCACAAGTCAAAGGGCAGCGAGTTTGTAAAATTGAGTCAAATATACAAAACAGCAATATTTAATGACGTTTCTTTTTTCACACCAAGTGACCCCTGCATGGAAAGCGATCCGCTTTTTTTTTTTTTTTCTCCGGTTTCAGGAAACTCTTGGAAGGCAAAAGCAACATCCTGAGTTGGTGAGGAGACAGGAGAGGTGCTGACATGCCGACAGGCAGGGGATCCTGGGAAAAGCCACAGACAGGAAGAGCCTGACTGACTTTGACCCCCGAGGTCAAGGCTGGGGGCTCGGCAACTGAAAGATGTTTCCAAGCCACACTCAGACTATCAGAGAGTTTTACAGGAAATAGCTTAGAAATACTGTATGCTGTGAAATGTGGGATATCTTTTTATTGCTTGCTCTTTTGTTTTGCTCTCTGTGACATAAAATGCATTTTGGCCCTGAGCTATATTTGACTTATTTGTTTGAGGGTTACTGTATGTAATTGAGTTGAGCTCAAGTCCATTTCTCATCTCCATAATGTGAAAAACAGTATTTTCTCAGTCAGTGGATGTGCCGTGACTAATAGAATTACAGATGATGGGAAATGTGTAGATTTGTGTGGCAGAATATAGACTGGGACAAAAGAACAGTGTTACTCTCCTGCTCCAATTTCTGACATGTGTTTTGAATAGAGTGAAGTTTCTCTACTTTTTTAGGCTTTGTGCGGTGGGTCTCAAAAGGCCCTTTACAGTTAAACCAAATTGGGTGAGAGGAGATTGTCCTTTCCCCAGTCTCGCAGAAGGACCCATAAATCAAGGCATCCATCGTTTGTCACACCTCTGTCTCCCAGCTCGTGGCTCAGACCCACCGCGTTCCAACTCTGAGTTTTTACGGCACAAATGTATCCATCAACCCCACCGAGTGGCCGCCAGCCGCCAAGCCGCTTCAGCGATCGATGGGTGCGATGTACCCTCCCTCTCGGCCTGTGTGCAGCTCTCTCTGCGTGGGAAGGGGTAAGAGGAACCTCATTTTAGCTGGTTTTAGCCTGGGGCCACTACTGTGATTTTACCCCATGCTCCTGGCCTGACGTCATTAAAGATGCATGATGATGGATACCATGAAGTCAACCTCTCCGAGGGGGTTTTGAGGTGAAAAAAAAAACCTTGCTTGTTTTTCAGATCACACCAAGAATAAATCAAGACTGTTTAAATGTAGAGGTTGCAACTGGATGCATGTGACTAATCTTTCAATGCACATCAGAGGAGAGAGTAGTCAGGTATTTAATGGTGAGGAGGCATGTTTTGACCAGTTGGTGGTGCTCCTGTCACAGTGAATTCACAAGCTTGGCTCTCTGTGATTCAGATAAATGCACTTTTGGCTGTTTCCAAACTGGGCTGGAGAAAACAGAAGACAATGATGCAAATTTAGATTTCATATCAAGACATGCTTGAGAAATTGTTTCTTTTTCTCCTCTTTTGCAACAGAAACTTGTATTTGCTGCTACTAATTTTAGATTCTTTCACTCCCACTTTTCATAATCTGATCCACATTTTCTCCTCCCACTACATGTACATGTTTATAAGATGACGGAGGATATTCATGAGGCCCTACTACACCATATTCTGAAGAATTAAGAAAAAGTGAATCCATATTCATATGCTATGTTCAGTTATTTAAATCCTGGAATTTCAGTAGAGCATTAAAAAGTTATTAATATTTCTCCATGTACCATATATACCAGGATATATAACCTTGAATTCACTACTTGAGTTGTGTGAGTGTCTTAGTTCAGTGCAACAAATGTGGTCATATAGTGTGTGTGTGTGAGTACAATCACTGTCACTGGGTGTGTGTGGTGTCTTGTGAAAAATCAGTGCGTCTCCAAAGGGAATGACAGGGGAGACATTTGACAGCTGTGCTCCTCAGGTTCAAAGGTCATGTCAAGTCCTGGATAAGTCCAAGGTAAAATGCTTCACAGGGCCCGTACCGGTCAATGGGTATCGTTTGCCTCAATAGCAAACAGGGTTGGCGGTAATGGGACCTCAGTCATATGTCAGCGCCTGGAAGAAAAGTCAAATACCACGAGGCCACATTTATAGCCTCCCAAAACAAAAGGGAAAGTGAAAAGACTGAACTTTTAAACTCCCCAATTTATAGCTTAAAGGTGTCATATGCATGGTAAACTCTCTAGGTAGCATCCATTATCAGTCAACACCTCTCTCTTTCACTCACCCTCTTCTCTCAATCTCTTCTCCCACTTTCTCCTTTACTTTCTCCATCCCCGCCCTCCCCTCTTGGTGTTTCCGCTCTAACTGCAGTTTCTAGCATCTGCCTTAACCGCCGCGGTCCATGCCGTCCCTGCTGGGGAGTAGAATCCAGCCCCTCACTGGAAGACCCTGAAATAAGGCCTTTATCAGCCAACCCCACACAGTATCAGGGGGCCCCCCGCTCCTCCAGCAGCCTCTGATGTGAAGGAGAGATGGACAGAGCTCTGTGGTCCTCTGGTCGAGCACCAGAACAGGATTCAGCCCATTGTACCATTCAAATTAAGCAGGCATCAAAAGGGAAGAGGAAGCTGTTGTTGATGTATTGTCTTGTGTTATTTTAACCGGCTTAACTCAAGCCTCTTCATGGTGGAGTGTTGTGGTGCTGGATGCCGATGATGATAAGTGGTGGATTCTCTGTTAAGACTGCTAAGCTGCTGTGCTGGCTGAACGGGGGGCTCTGGCTCCATTGGCTGTCGTGGCTGATTTTGGCTGTGGTTGAACCATTTCAATAGGTTACCATGGATTTATCCACTCAAAACCGCTGACTTGGCTGTCCATGTACAGCCTCTTCATGTCACCAGAGGGACCACTGTTTATTTCATAATGCTGACATTTTTTGAGGAGATTTGATGAAAAATTAAAGTTCAACACAACAACACACAAAAAGAAACTTTTTTCAGTCAGTTAGACAGTTTTAAAACTGCAGACTCTAAATCAACATCTTCACGTTCCAGAAACTTTTTTTTTTTTTTTGCATTTAATTAAAAACTATTTAGGTTTTAAAGTGTCTTTATCATTTACAGTGTTATAAAAACCATACAAGCAGTTCTCTGGGCCTTCGGATTCAAAACAAACACGGGCCTCTTTTTAATAATGACACCAATAACATGTAAATAGGTGCTATAAACATACATGTGAGAGGAAATATGTTTTCCATAGACTTAAATTGCAGCATTTTATTTACTGGCCTGGTAAATAATCACCCTGTAAAGACAGTTCAGTCAGCTCTGAGTACTTGTGAATAGCTCTCTCCATTCTCCACTGAAAGCTGTCTATTTAATTTCTCTCTTCTGTCCTCAGAGCAGTAGCTATTAAGTGCCTTCATATGTCAAGCCAGTGACACCTCCTCCATTCTCCTCAGCTTGTTTAAGCGTGCCCCTGTATTGTTGCCCGCCGTGCTTGACGTGTTAATAGCTTAATAACGTAATCTGGCAAATAATGACACCTCATCACAAAGACCGAGGCCAAATGTTTACAAGGGAAGCTGTAATGTATGATGACAGTAATCTGAATAAAAATGAATTTACTGGCATCGTCTCATTTGCAGTAAATTTTCACTTCTTCCATGCACAACTGATGCTCCGCGGACACCTTCTTTTGCTCTCTAGCTGTCTCATTACCCTGCCTTTCAAGTGGTGGGAGAAAGGGAGAGACAGAGAGAAAAGAGATGGAGAAGGGGTGAGAGTGTGAGAGAGAGAGAAAGTGTGTGTGTGTGTGCGTGTGTGTGTGTGTGTGTGTGTGTGGGGGGGGGGGTATAGAAAGGGAGACAGAGAGGGCAAGAAGGAGATAGGCACTGATAGAGCTTGTTATTTTCAAAGCCATTTTCCTCTCTATTGTTTGCTGTGGAACAAGAATGAGGAAAAAAGAAGAAGTTCACACCGATTTCACAAAGTCTCACTTCCTTTTTGACAGATGTGGTGTCAGCTTTGCTGTTTAATTAAAAGGAAATGGAGGTGATGATTGCAACACAGACGTGATCTGATATGATAATGTATTTACAATCATCAAGATGATCGTCATTAAGGATGTGTCAAGGACGAATTCATTGTGGGATTTGGGGTCCTGAGCTGTCAAGTGTATTTTTCTGAGGCAGTTGTGAGATTGTCAGGAGGATGCTGTGACTATGACAGTCACAATTAATAATTTGCTAAAAGAATGTGATTGAGTTTTATACACAGTTTTGTCATGGCGATTTCCAAAGCCCAGAGTATTTATACAAGCAGCGTGAGCGAGAGAAAAAAAAAGGCCCAGGCAAGACTGAAACAAGAGACAGAAATACCCTTGATACATATGCTGTATGGGATTCTATTATTAAATGAATTATTTTATGCATGCTAGCTTTAATTTTTCATAAGAGGTGCATATGGAAGGTTCATCAAAACAAATTGTTCGATTTTGACAATTACTACAACAATCACACCCTTCTTTCGCTGCACCTGTTTGAAAATGAATAATTTGAAGTCATTTTAATTGCTTATGTGACAGCTAATCATCAAGGCATTAATTTATTTATCGAGCTTCATTTGAACTTCCTCCTTAGTGATAACATATCCAGCCTTACTCTCTAGAGTAACAAGATACTGATTAAACTGTAGCAACCTCCTTCAGTATTATGCAGATGCCGAGGAGTGAGCCCTGGAGTGGCTGCAATAATAAGATGCATGATCCGCACTAAGTCGAGATGAACCATGTATTGGTCATAGGAATGAAATGCAGAAAAAACTAACTTGTTGATCTGATCATCATATTTGAAACTGAAATTGTCAAGAGGCTGCTATCTTATTGAATTATGAATATGTTCAGTATAAAGATTTCAAATGTGCTTTTAATCATGTGTCTGTTTTCACTAGGTGACCCAAAATGTAACATTTCAACAATGGAGTACACCCTAAATCAAAAGACAAAGTTGACAGTGTTGAGTTATGTGACGAAACACAGAAAGTGAGGAACATCTGCCCCAAACTCTCAGAGAAGCGGAGCATTAGCCTGAATGTTTCTAGCTGCTGGTGGCTCATCTGCAGTTGGTGGTGTGCCGGGATTGGTGCGATGGCTATGGGGAAATCAGCCACTGTTCTCTCTCTCTGGGTCCCAAGCATGGCCATTAACTGACTGCCAGCAGCTCTGGGAAGAGGAACAACAGATGCCAGCAACTGAAAAGCCTCCAGCTCTTCAGCTAAACCAATCCCAACTGAGTCGGGACGGGCCTCTGTAGATTTTTGGACATACAGCGAACAAATGTGGACATGAAAGGGGGAAGAGGAGGGCTGTTCTGGAGGTAAAGATTTGTTAACCCTCTTGAACTTGACAAGAGATGGGACCGAGGCACAGATTAGCCCTCTCAAAGCTGGCTTTTGCAAAAGGTTGCTGTGTGAATATGTGAATGTCTGTGTGAAGTGGTGTGTGAGTGTGCACATATGTTTGTGTGTTTGTATGCGCTTGTGCATTTGTGTTTAAACAAGTCTGCCTGTTTGCACATTCTATATGCCGACATGTACAGTCGTAATGACTGCAGCACATTAAATGGTACGTAATTACAGCGATGAAACCATTTAATTATGTTGTAATTACATTTTACTTCTCTGCCATTACCATATCTGTTCTACAGCAAAAGATTCCTTTTCAGCTGATTGTCAGTAGATATCATTGTTACCATTTGGCAGAGTGTTGTAAAGCTACACCACAGCTCAACTTTCATTTCTTCCCCAAAAGCAGGAAAAGGCATCGACCCTGAAAAAGTCCCCACATGTTTAAATGATTCAAATACTTGTCTTCTGACTGGAAATACGTAATGAGGCTAAACTATTAAGGTGCTAATGCTACCTCCGGGTGCAGAGGTCATGTGCTTGAACATTACATTATACTTAAGCAAAGACACATGAGAGAAGTCAAATGATTTTGACCACATCAAGCTGCGGAGCAACAAGGAAACAGGGAACTGGTGGGACGGTGAAGTAGGAAGTGGAGGTGGAGAGCGGGGTGGGGGAGCAAGAAAGCACAAAGCCTGGGTAAACACAGCTAGGTCTGCATCTGGAACCAACTAAAAAGATGCTTAATAATGCAGAGCCGTGCAGGCGGGCCCTGTGCAGCTGTTGTGTGCGCAGGACCATGAAAGACTCTCCATCTGACAGCTGGCTCCATCTAGCTGGCTCCATCACCCTCTCCCTCTCTTTCTCCCTGTCTCTCTCTCCTGCTTCCCTCTCTCCTCTGTGGTCCAGAGTGGCAAGGAGACAGCAGATTAGGGATTAGCCAATCCCTGCCATCCTCATCTGTCCCATCTGCCTGCCAGCCAGCCAGGCTTCTGATTCCAGGGAGAGATGGGACATTACTGGGAAAAGGGGGAGAAAGGGACGTGAGGCAACAGAGGAGACAAAGCGGGGAGAACTGGGACAAGGAAAACTACAGATGATGAACCTTGAACGGGAGTCGGGCCGAGGGGAAGAATGGGTGGGTGTCAGAAATGGGAAGGTAAAGACAGGACAGCGGGACTTGACTGGGATAGACAGAGACATACTACTGTACAGTTTGGGGAATAGAAGATTAGAGACCTCACCATTTCGATGAACTTCAGGCTACTTTAACAATTTCAGTCAATGCCATGATACATGCCACGAGTCTATAATCTCATGAAACATTCAGAGAACCTGCCACTCTGAATATTCAACAGCTTTTCAATGTACCACTGTATCTTAATCCGTGACTTTTTTGCTACAGGCAGCACATGAACATACATTATTTTCTGTGCAGAAATTTCACCTGAACAAAGCTGGCAACCCTTTATAGTTGCTAAAAATACACCCTTGTATTTTGTCTTGGTATCAAAGAGACCACTTGTCTTTTTAATAATCTGCCAGCTCACATTTGGCAGAGACCAGAAAGCGCACTCAGAGAAATAATTGCTGTTATCTGTTAGAGTCAATAAAACCTCTACAATTGCACTATTTGAGATAAGAGTGTGCTCCTTGCCATGTGTTCCCCTAAACGAAGTCCCACTAAATGATTTAGATATACACTCACTAAGTATCTGCTTATACATTATGAGTGTAATAAGCTCCAGGCAATTGGAGGCTATTGGAAGCATCAGTCATTGAACTAAATAACAAGGAAACAAACTCTGCTCACATGCAAATCTGGTTTTGAGCCAAAATAATTCAGATATCAACACTCTGGTCGCTTTTCATTTTCTGAACATTGTGCAGCCTTTTCACACATCTATCTTTTCCAACAAGATCATGTACTGTAAATGTACTTACTGTATATTTTCAAGTGTTAAGTGAACAATGTCAGGTTGCAGCAACATTATAGCATTTGTTTCATATTATGATAACGATTCAAACTTAAGGGACCAAGTTCTGTTCAGCAACAGGGGAATTTAAAAAAAAAAGTTATCTCCTTTTCCTCTAGAAAGGCACCGGGTAGCTTAACAGGCCCTCAGCTCCAGTACCTGGTTCCCTCTGTGCACACCTTTAAATCACACCCAGGATAGTTGCCTTGTCAAAGCTCTCTCAGTGAGCCAGGCATCTGAGAAACATTAAAACACTTCCTCATGCAAGCCAGAGCCTCCCACAGGGCAGCGAACGGGAGCAGAGCCTTTCTCTCAGGCCCAGTATCCGGGGAGGATACTGCTCAGTACCGCTTGGAAAGTCCCAGCTCGGACAGCGGTGGTTAATATTTTAATAGCCTACGGCTGAGGCAGTTATCATCCAAGAGTATTCTTGTTGGTGGATTTAAAAAACCCACTCTCTCTCCCTCCCTCTCTCTCTCTCTCTCTCTTTCTCACAGTTAAAAACCCGATTTGAGTTTTTAATTATTCTTTTTTGAATTCCCCAACCAGCTCTCCTCTGTTCTTTTTCATTTGTGCTGTGCAGTTTTTCCAAGACTCGTACCCAGGGAATCCCTGACAGTGTCCTACTTAACTTTTCACTTTCTTTCCTGTGATTTGTTCTTTTTTTTCCGGGTTGAGGGACTATTACTGATCAATCCACAGCTTCTCTCCAAACACCTGCGTTTATATTGATCAGTCATCCACTTTCCCTCCTTTTGAACTGAAGGGAAGAGTTGTCAGCGTTACAGGTAGAACTGATCAAATCCCCTTATGAAGCCACTGCTCTGTACTCTGAAATCCTTTACTTGGGAACAATGTTTGCCCGCAAGTGCTACACTGTGGAGTTAAATGGGCACCAAAACAATTTCCACTGTTGAACTTTGCAATGGTGGAAATTTTGCAACAACTTCTGTTGTTTCCACTAATCCACATTTAAACCTCCTATTGTGTACCATAGTGCACTTCTGTCATTTCAAACAACAGATGAGGAGATTCAAGCACAATGAGAGTAGAGTGGAATAAAACACAGCTACATGTGCATGTTTGTGTGTTAGTGCTTACACTGGCATGTGTACATGTGTGTATTTGCATATGTATGCATGTGAACATGTGTGTCCATGCAAATGCGGGTCTACAGGTCTTTTTCTATGTGTGTGTGTGTGTGTGTGTGTGTGTGTGTGTGTGTGTGTGTGTGTGTGTGTGTGTGGCTGCTCTGAGCCAGCCGTCAGCAAAGCCTGCAGGGAAGGGGCCGGGGTTACGGCATCAGCTGCAAGCAGGAATGAGAATGGCTGAGAGTCAGACAGACACTGCCGTGGGTTATTATGTTTGAGTCAGACCAAACACTCATGGGAGCACCGAAAATATTGCTGTTACAGTTGTAACATTATCACAACAGAATAAATAAGAAAGGACCCAGGACACACAAGGAAAGATTTAAAACGAATATATGCATGGGCCAAAACTGAGCTGGAATAATTAATTAAATAAATCTCATCACAGCACTCCTCTGCACACTTAATTGAAGTGCGCTAAACGTGGCGAGTGCTTTCAAAATTGAGAGGATGGGTCAATCCGAACCTCTGCACCTCCATAATGAAAGAGAAAAAGGAAGATAATAGCACACATAACCTCAAGCAATTAAAGGGCTCTAGAATGTGGTGAACAAGCTTTGCCCTCTTGGACACTGTTGACCCACGGTGCCCAACATGGCCCCCTGGGAAATAAGCACTTATTAAAAATGGAGGAACAGCCACAATCCCACAGAGGCTGTAATATGCTATAGAGTAATTTAATTCTACTTACATGTATCACTTCAGCTTCTGCGGCGAGTATGAAGCAATTCAGCATTTCATTTGACAAAATATGACCTGTCAAGAGACTGAATAATAACACAGCTAGATCAGATGTGTGGACATGCGATACAGTCTTGTGCATGGTTCCAGAAAAAGGTCCTGCCATTCATGAAGATAGTATCTCAACATAATTGTCATTTCCTCTGCTATCCTGAAACACACTGCATCTTACAATAAAAAGCAATACATAAAAAAGCCTCATCTACTTAAGGGATTATTTTGAAAGTCTCTCTTTACCCTCCAACAGACTGATGAAACACACTTCCATGCTTGATTTGATCATCCTTCATAAAGGAGAGGAAAAAAGTATACAGCGGAATCACAAGTCCTGGCATGGGTTTGGGAATATTGGTTGTACCCTTCTCAAGAGTCAGGAAAATCCCTCGGTGTGGTTGCTCTTTCTTTGTGCTGTGTAGCTTCATCGCAAATAAACATACTGTCTGTTATTGTTTTCCCACAAGAACCTCAGAGTTAAAAAAGTGTATTTTTTTCTTTTGCTCTTCAAAATGAAATACAGGTCAGTGTCCTACATAAGTTTGCTGCAGTTTTGAAAACATTTCCGCAGCATATTTAAACTGTGAGTTTGTGTTTTTGCTAAATTTTGAAATTCATCATAAAGAGTTTCCTGTGTTTTCTTTACACAAAAACCTGGTTTAAAAAAAATCTCCCTGCTTGATATTAATAATGATAATTGTTATGGATATATACATTTAAGTATGGAGGTGGGAGAAAAAAAGATCTCAAATGCAACCATGAATAAAACAACCGCTGTAGGGGAACAATTTGGGACGTCTGATTTTCTCTGTGGGTTTTGAGATGAATAAAAAAAGGCCCTTCTTGAGCATGCATGTGCGGTTGTCTTTGGGAGAGCGGCCATGCCTTGTGGACAGATAAAGGAGTGATAGGACACCGGGGGATAGGGCAAGGACACGTGGCGGCCCGCCCCTGGTCATTGGTGACAAGAGCAGGGGGACGTTAAACACACACACTGGGCTGACTCCACACTTTGATTTAGCGCTTTTGCCTAATGTTACAAAGGGGGGTTACGGAGGCCCACTGGAGATGGGATCAGCAGATCTCGCCGACTGTCGTCATAAAGAAGCCTGCGGAGGGCTCAAACCTCGACTCACATCTGATACACGAGCCAAGCTAGTGTGCATGTGTGTGTGTGAGTGAGAGAAACAGAAAGAGGCAGAAAGAGGGGTGGTCCATAGACCATAGAGAACAATACACAAAGGGCATTTAATGATTCCATATTGATGCTCTGTAAATGGCTTAATTTGTCTGAAGACACACAGCAAAGGCAGTGCTGTAGTGCAAACTGTATTGACTCAAAACACATGATTTAATACATATTAATATTAGATGAATAACTCATTAATGGATGCATCAGACAAATCATAATACTGAGTCATAAATAGATTGAGGGCTTTTAAGAATTTATGGAATATCGGATTATTTTGCCGAACAGCACTGCGATACAGATCCAACTTCCCTCCATGAACAGTCTTACACTGTAGATGCAGGTAAATAATCTCTCCTTTTTTTCCAGCTAGTTACTCTCACTGTGGGCTGGGAGCTGATCTCTGCTCCAGACACTTTCAAGTCTACTTAATGTAGCCTACACGGGCTTCACAGGCTGTTTCATGCTCTTATGGAAAACAGGCCTTTGAAATCCCTCAGCAGCCCAATCTTAATCTCATTTGTGAATATGAGCCGAGCCACGACAGGACCAGGAACATCCTCGTCTTCCTAAAGCACCGTTTCATTTGTCAGGAGATTTGGGGCGGTTGACACTAGAGGAGTGATTTAATTGATTTTAATCACACACCTGAGATAGGGAGAGCGAGGGGGCTGCCCTTAACGATTATTCAGAGGGCCCATCCCATGCAGTATCTCTGCTCTCAGCCCTCTGTTTGTTTTGATACATCAGCATTTTGATGGATAGGACTTAGATTATGAACTTACAAAGCAGTCGGGAATTTTAAGCGTGACCTTGGCCCTAATATGCAAATATGACTAATAAAACCATTGTTCGTCAGAGAATAGTGTATCCGAATCCTGCATACTTTGGTGAAAAAGCATTTCCCAAGAAGCAGCATGCAATATGGATTTTCTATTTCCAAATGTTGCTGTCATGTTCCTGACAAAGTTGACTTATTATCTGCAGTTGACTGTCTACTCAATGTTTAACGGACACACACTGTGAAAATGTTCCACAGGCAATGCTCAACTTTGTACCGCTTAAAGATGGATTTTTCCCTTTTGCCTCCTCAGGAAGTTGGAGCCTTCTCCTTTCCCTCGGCGTACCACAGTAATTTGTTATGAAAATCTAGACCAAAAGCAGAGGGGGAAAGCAGGACCACGTTGTTGCAAGCCATTAGTTGGGAAAACTGTTTGGTGAACATTATAATGCAAACCAACCCAGGGAAAAAAAGAGTGGAAGACAGCCTGGGGAGAGAGATTTAAATATGTAATAAACTAATATTTCATTTATTTCCCTCACATGGGAACCTGACCATTTAGCTGCAGCATACTCAGATCAGAACCCCTCTCCTTTAATGAGTGAAGCCAGCAATTATACACATCTTGGAAAATATTTGAAAATAGATCTGAAGTAGCCATGCTAAATATTTCAATATACAAGTCAGTGTTAGTATTTTATTTTGTTTATTCTTGTTATTTTGTGCATGTCAATTATCATGATTTCTTAACCACTTCTTTCTCAGATTCTCAATCATAAATTAACTTTGCACAATTGCAGTAAAATTAAAAAGTGAAATAAAACTTATCAAGTCGTATTTTGCTCTGTATTTCATTTCTATTATTTTGCCCTCATTCCTTCATTCACAGCTTTTCTCTGAGCCTTGGTTTTCCCTGTTACAGATGCACTTTGGAAGCTTGTGTTTTATTATCTTTTTTTTTTTACAGTCTTTTCTGCTCCGTGTAGAATACAATGGCATTCATTCTTGATGAGGTTGCTGTCACTTTTAATTTCTGTTAGTTCGGGTAAAATGAATGACAGTCGGCCTTGTAATAAATATAACATGCGCTGCATTAATTTTTCAGAGAACAAGAATGGGAGGCTCCGTTACTATATCCTTTTCAAATGTTTAGATTTATGGCTTTTTCAATGAGTGCATCTTTTTCAAACTTTGCGGCAGAAATATATTTCCATCTCATTAATGAGCAATTAAGGAAAAGGGGAGTATACAGTCAGAATCTCCATACTAAAGGACATGTCTTTGATGAGGCTTCGGGCTGTGTGTGTGTGTGTGTGTGTGTGTGTGTGTGTGTGTGTGTGTGTGTGTGTGTGTGTGTGTGTGTGTGTACACATGTAGGTGCATGTGTATGTACTTATGTGTGAAATATTTACTGTTTTTTAATGTAAACACATATTTTGCTTCCTGAGCAGACTATGCATATGAGCAAGCTTTTTACACACACAAGTCCATCATGATATGCAGGGTGTGATTCGGTGTGTGTGTGCGTGTGTGTGTGTGTGTGTGTGTTCCCACCTCCCCAGATAGATTCTAATTACTGTTGACTCTTATCCCTGAGTTTGCACTGTTCCTGCTGTCTGGATATCATCATTGACAGGTCCGCTCAACTAACCCTCAGACAGTAGGGGAAAGCCTCAGCATCACCTCAGCTTGTAGCCACATCAGCGAAAAATTCAAGACATAATGGTGCTTCTCAGTCAACGTTTTCAACCCAAAGTGAGAGTAATGATGGTTCTATAATAAGCCCTTTATCAGCCATCTTTGTACTCTGTTAGGCAGGAAATTCACCCTAGCAGTTTTATCACCCTGAATTAGTTTGTGTTGAGTCCCTACTTTATGGCAAAAATAGATTTAAAAAAATGAGAGAGAGATGAAAACGTTTGGATATGCTCAAAAGAAGTCCTCTCTCAAAGGCAGTACATCCTCAAAGAAGTTGGGGGAATCTCATATTCTTTTTAATGTCTGGAAAGCTGTTGAAGACATGAGCTACTGTATGTCCTTGTAGTGGCTCCACCGTGATGATACATTACACGGGTCCAGGTTAGCCACCGGGTATCCCCAAATATCAAATAACGGTGACATGTTGGACTAAATAAAGACTTAGTGTCATTGTTTAAGGGGGAATAGATAAAATATGGAATTAACAGCTTGTTAGCAACTAAACTGGAGCATCACATGGTGGGATTTGCCACAGATATTTTATATTTTTGTTTAAAAAACGACATGGTGGCCCTGACTCCTACTGAGCTGTACACTGAGGTAATATAAGCTGGCTACACATACAATATGCAGGCCATATTACAGATATACTGCTGTATGAATACTGTAGCAACTATGACTTGAGGCTATGCAGTATGTATGAGTGGTAGTAATGGTGATACTTTAGTTATAAGTTGGCAATAACCACAATAATTTCAAGAATGTCGGTTTTAATGGCTGTAAAAAATATATTAAGCATAATTTAGAGACAGGAGAAACTAATAAGATGGACTAAATCAGTGACAATCCCACTTCCATCCAGTCTCTTCTTGGAGCAAATGTCATTCATATTTTAACCCTTATTAGGAATGTCTGCTTCCGAGTCTCTGAATTACATTTTCAGGATTTCCACTCATCTTGAAAGACAAAATCATTTGAATTCTAAAGATGGCAGACATTGACAGAGGAGACACAGAAAATATATATAAATCCAGAGATACTTCTTCTTCTGGGCTTTTTTAATGAGCTAAAATCCCCACTTCTTGCCATTTCCCTGCCTTAATTGATGATTATGTTGTTACACAGTAGAAGCGCTTCCCTCTCTCCTCCCAGTCATTATGATATGGACAGGCAGCTCTTGAAGCTTCAAAGGCAGGATGGAGTGATTTAAGCTCAATTCAGCCATCCCCTGGCCCACAGGTAAAAACCCTTGTAAACAGTGAATGCTAATTGCTAATTAGCCCTGTGGCTGAATCACACAATTTCTGTTTGAGCTGACCGCTGTTACGGTCCTGCTTAAGGGCATGTTGTATCTCTTTTGACGGCCCAATTAGAAATTCAGCTGCAGAACCATAAGGCAACCTCGTCATGAATATTTAAAAAGACTGCCACAGATGAGCACGAAGGGGGCACTGAACCGCATGTCATGGAGGGAATATTCGACAAGTAACCACAATCAATAGTCTCTTGATGTTCCCTGTATTAACGTGATGATTGCTGTTTTTCTTGGGCCTGTAATAGAGGAAGACTACAGGTCATGTGATGAGGGGGCTAGAGTAATAAGGGTCGGGTTCACACCACTGAATGTCCAAATTAAATCTCCGGTGGACATGATCCTATCTGACTCAAAACATAGCAGGCGCGCAAGAATCAAACTCCAGCCTCGGTGGTTCAGCTCAATCTGAAGGGACTGGCAGGTCTGTGCCACTGCCAGGGAATAATTAGGCTACTGTCCTTCACAATATGTCAGCCTAACTGACTGAGGAAATTCTGCGTGCTCTCACTGCACTTTCACTCCGTCGCTGTATGGTGAGGTCTGAATATAGAGGCAGCCAGTGTGCTGACTCAGTATTGTATCAGGATATTGTGGAACATATACCGTGTCAAATGCAGACACGTCGCAAAGGGCAATAAAGCTATACCATTATCATTGCTGCACAGGTTGAGAGCACCGCACTCCATATTGGCAAGTGCGATGCCAATCTGCTGCTTTTGTGTATTTTGTCAACTTTCCTTTTTTTTCACTGAATATTTAGTGATCATTTGCTTTTGCATACATCAGACATTTTTCCTTTCAAGACAGAAGAAGTGTATTAGGGTATAACAGAATCTTATTTCCTGTTTCCACAATCATTATGATGCAAGTGTCAGGTAGAGGTTGGGTGTTATGTGGTTAATTGGTATTTTAATGCACTACCTGCGACACCTAAAATTGATTCTTCATTTTCAATAACAGTGTAAAACAGCGTGCTACCTCGCATAATTATTTCTGTGAATATGAAAAGTGCCTGTTCAAACGTTATTCACCTCACCTATTCTTCTGCATGCAGAGTTGTGAAATAGCTTCCAGAACAAAACAGAGGAATTCTGGCAATGCATCAACAGGATTGTGTTGCCTGTCACTGAATTACAGAGGGTTCAAACACCTTTCTCAAGTAACCAAGGTAAACATGTTTTTTGAGCCGAGGGGCAATTGAATGAATTACCATTCCTCATCATTTCATTATACTGGTATACTGTATGTTAAACAGCAGTGCATACTGAAAAATAATGTTGAATATATAGGTTCCTTTCCCTCACAGATCTTGACACTCTGGAGGGTGATTTTTCCAAATTAACTCAATAAATTTATCCCGTCTACCTCATCACAGTATTTTTTTTCTGCTTTGATTTTAACATGAGAGCATCATTTGGATGAGTAGAAAACAACAAGTGTAAACCTCTCACCCTCCACTCACTTACCCCATATCACTCCAGGCAAATTGTTTTTACTCTGGACCCCACGACAGCAACTAAAGACCCACCTGCTCATCCAATAACAGCAAATCAAATCACATAGGCTTCCCTTTCTTGGTTTCAAAGGGACATTCTCTAAGTTGATTCTTTTCATTTAATTCCTGCAAAGGGATAGAGAACCCACCCCACCACCCACCCCCACGCTCGCCCTTTATCTGCTCGTGAGAGTGGGGGAAGAAACAGAGGATTATCGATTTGCACTCAAACAGTGGGCCAACCTAAAAAGCCCCAATGAATTGTCACTCATTATTGAAATTATCAGGCACTAATTAAACTGGCAACCCTAAGCCCCCTGGGCTGTGCTCATCTCCAACTGAATTTCAGCTCCTCAGACAGTAATAGGGAGGCAGCATTAGCCGCTACTGGATGCTAATGAGACCTGGAAGCTGTCTCTCCCTCTTAGGGTTTCACAGAAGCAACTGCTGAATGTGAACCACAACTACAGTGCAGCACTGTTTGTGAGCACTTGATTGGCAGAATGAGAGAGAGAGAGGAGAGAGAGAGAGAGAGAGAGAGAGAGAGAGAGAGAGAGATTTAAGCTGGCGACTGTATAAAACTGGATGGTCCTCCGAGTACAGCATCAACAGCTACATTCAGCAATAATTTTAGTACATGGATTTGAAAGATTTGAGGCTTTTTGCACATAATACCTCCCCCTCAGTCGTTCCTCTGCATATCTCCACCTCGCTCTGTATCTCTCGTAGCTGTACTGAAGTTGTTGACTTACTCCTCATGCGCTCTCCTCTTCTCCTCTATGCGAATCAACAGACATGGTACCAGTGAGAGTCTGACTGACTTTATCACATGGTACACAGCTTGTTAATAACTTCCTCTGACAATTCCTCCTCATCTTTGCTGATGACCAGAGGGACAGCCGTGATTGTCATGTTTGTAGGGGAAGAAAGACTCTAAACAATGATGTCACGTCAGCCTCTCTATTAAAAGACTTCATATTTTGAGCGGCATAATTAATACTCTTGGGCACGTCGCTTCCAAGTTGGCACTCCAGGCAAAGGGCTGCCACTCACCTGATAATTATTTTTGGAAATGGAGCCCAAATTACAGTGATTGACAAATGCAACAAAGCAGAGACAGCCTCAAGCATTCATGAAGAAAGAAATGAGAAAATAGTTAAGTGGTTAATGCACTTTCACAGTGGATTTAAAGTTTAAATCGCTTGTCCTTTCATGTCTCAAATGTAACTTTGGCTAGGGTCAAACAATTTAGCCCCTGTATCCTCTTGAAGGAACACACTAAAAGGCCTCTGCAGGAGTAATTAACACTTTTATCATTTCTGTGGTTAAAATGTAAAAGGTTTTTATTACTATTTTAATTGTGGCCGTATGCTCAGATATATTCAGGGCAACATGCTGCAGTTAGCCAACTGTTATGGTGTCAAAAAGCTCTTCACAAATCACAGTCAGCGATTCATATGAATCCAAGTGTGTCCTCACTTCACAGTTGTCTGAAAAAAAGGCAAACAGTTGTTAGCCCGTCGGGTTGCATCCATTAGATGGTGGATAGAGAAAAGCGGCATGCCTCCATGCTTTTTACACCTCTCGCCATGCGTAAATCAGCCACTCTGTCATTCTACTCGGAAGAGAGGGGGAGGAATTATGTCAAGTTATTTGTTTTGTACCAAAATGAAATATTTATCGGGAGTGAACACCTACCAGGAACAGACGATAGGCCAGGGTGCTTCATCTTCTCAGACTCATATTTGGCTTCCACCTCCGCAAAGGCCAAACCATGTCCTGAGGGTTTTCAGTGATTCAGGGAAGTCCGCTAGCTTTGAATCCACATTTCAAAGCCTGTGTTGAACTGGAGGACTGTGCTGGAACTGGAGGGAGACATGTGTACACACACTCTAACCAATTATATGGTGATCTCCTCGATTTCTGTCTGTGTTTGATGGGCACAAGATACATAACTTCATGCTCCCTTATTTTTCCATGTTTCCATATTGGCTTCGAAATATGATTTAACATTTCCATAATGAAACGTACAGGAGAGTGTGGCAGATTTATTCTTTCGTGGTCGGGAAGTTTTCCACTTAAACATTAGGCCGTGAGGGAGATGTTTAGTTACAGTACAGTCATCAGGGGTTATTTTGTTTTTCTTCACAACACCCTGAGCACACATCATTTGCCATAATTTAAGCTTGAAATACTGGTTTTAGGGAGGAAAACAGAAAGATTGATGGAAAGCAGTGAAGAAAAAACATGAAGGTGGAAACCCTAAATCCTCTAAGTAAAATCAAATTTTAGGTCTGTTTAACAGAAACAAACTCTGACAGGAAAACCATGACACAGTGGTGCGGTTTTCAGAACGAGCACTCAAAACAAATTCCTTCACATCGGAGAAAATACTTTTCACAGTAAGAGGCAGCAGGGTGGTAGAAAGGGAAGTATTATTTGCCTATACTCCAAGTGGACCACTTAAACAGTTGTGTTATTGATAGTGGCAATAATGTGGACCTCTGCTCTACGTCCTTCGGTACGTCATTAAACGTGTTTCAACAACAGCTTCCACTCTCCCTCTTCGCTGGGAAATCCATTACAGACGCAGAATGCTAAATGCATTAACAGAAAAAGGTCGGGAAGCAAAAAGAGAGAATCATTGTACCTTTGTCCAAACCCATTACAACACTGACCCCTCTGACTTCAAAGTAACAATGATTGAGTTGGTGTCATCACAGACCCAGACTTCCCTGCCAGTAGGCCTACCTGGAAAACTCCTTTTCTGAGAGGGCTCTCGTTTGATCATGCATGCGGGCGACGCATGTCAAGCCGGGTTATTCCCACAGTTAATATTCTTTCATAACCTGCCATGCGAGCTGAACTTGATTATTTTGGCACCTGGGCAAACAGCTACAGCTTTCAGGTGGTGCATACTGTATCAGAGACCCTGGTCACAAGGGTGATCTATTCGCTGAAAAGGCAGGGTTCTGGCAAAAGACTCAGCACCTTGGAGTAATGAAGCCAGCCCTACTCTGTGAGCATGGGCAGAACAGGTTACATTAGAAATGCATGAAGGCCAATAGGTGGTTACCTTAGGTCTGCTCCAACCCATTTATATTCCATCAACTGATATCAAAGCAGGAAAATGTTTTTGGAGAGGAGGAAAAGCGGCGAGCGGTGAGGTATATTGAAATGTCTGTGGATCAACAAAACATGCAAAAATGGCTGTCAAATAGCACTGGGCATGTGAAAATGTGCTGTGGTGTCCAAGTTGATGGTTACCACAGAAGGCAAGAGGCGTTTCTTTGGAAGCCTCAACTATGGCTTGGATAAAGCCTGGCTTGGATAATGAATCTTTCCTTTAACAACACTTAAAAAAGCACCATGATTTTTACTTTGCTGTCTCATTACCAGTGTCCACTTGGCAGAAGCAAAAGACTGTGCTGCCCAGAATTAAGGCCTGAACCTGGGCAACTTTCCTGCTGTCCACCCACCCTCTCTGCTTTTGCTTTCTCTCTCAGAGACTTGGTGCTTACTTAATCATGATTAATCGCTGCCTGGATAATCAGATACAACATCAAAAGGTTGGAGATGACAGTCCAAGGACGCTTGGGAGGAAACAAGGTATACCAGGCATTCATTAGCTTTGGCATGGCAGTCATACATTAGCCCATAACCCTTTATTGTCCTAATTAGGCTGGAGAGGGGCTGCTAGCATTAACACTACCAATATTACACACACATATATATATATACATAGCAATATAGTTTACCTCAACTTTTGGCCACACAGTGCAAGGCTCATATGAAAGACCCTTTATGCCCTGCATTTTTTTATTATTTTATTTTATTTCCCTTTTCTGCCCAGGTAGCAGTTTGTCCATACAGTGTATTATGTTAGCTCACATCCAGCCCCTAAGCCAGGCAGTGTTTCTGATTTACAATCACTTGCTCGGGACAAACATAAGACAGGTTTCCCCTTCCTCCATTATTTTACTCATCTCACTTCACACTGTGAGGTGCAACCCATACTGTATATTTCATTTCTTTTTTTTCCCCTCCCTCCCCTGTTTTAAGTCTCCCTGGATGGAGCCTGGCTTGCGGTGCACCATTTTCCCAGCTACAGTAGCAGTGGTGCTGGGCCCTGTTCAACCCCATTATTTCTGGGAGCCAAATTCCCATGGTCCCAGGAACAGGCGTGCCAGCTCTGCCTTCTTGGCTCTCTTCCCTGGTATTGTTTCCTTTGTTACATCCAGAGCTGCATTTCAGCCCGTTAATGTTTGCGCTGGGAGGTCCAAATTCCCAGTGTTCAGCTTTAGAAAAGGTAACTTGAAGTTCAGAATGCAACCACTTTTTTTTCTTCTGCAAATTATGTTTTTTTTTTCTCTTTTATTTCTTCCATTTTTGTTCTTTGTTGTGATATAGTATATACAGTGATAACAGCACCATAAACTTGTTCAAGATAACATTCTTGCATGCAGAGCAATCATAAAATCCCTCCCCCTGCAAATGGTTTAGCCAGATATTTTGTCATTACTTTAGATAAATTAAATTTGCCTCTTTAAAATAAAGAATTTTACAATTTGTACATTAATATAAAATCAAACTTTTCAGCTAACGAAATGTGAAATATCTACCCCTAATTCTCACAACATGACACTATCTCCAGATTAGACAAGGGTGATCACCAAATAGCGAATCACTATTATTAACATTTTGAGTCTGACTTACTATTCAAGCATGATGGCATTTCCCCATCTGTAATCCACTTTATCACCCATCATTCCAGCCTTAGCACCCTAACTCCTTTTCTCTGATGTCAACTCATGTAGCCATCATGGCTGCTCACACATGGGATTAAATGCAGGGTTTGTTGGCTCAGCGCAGCATGGAGGGAGCATTTCCGACTGATGTTGGCTGTTCCACTCCGAGCCACAGCACTTGTCTCCCAGAGCGCAGACACGACGGTGTCAGGTAATTCTCTGAGGAAGAGCCACACGCCCCTGCAGAGAGCAGTGGGGGAGCCTGTATCACATCTCAGGAGTTGTAATAGCAGCTTTGAAGACTCCAGTCCACTAATCCCACATCATGTGATCATGTGTCTAATAGACCGGTTCCTAATTCACAGCATTGTGGGGGATTTTTAGCTGTCACTTGCACCGGCAGAGGTTTACAGTGGGAGAGTGTTATGTTTTGTGAAAATAAATATAAGAGACTGCTGCGCATGGCTAGACATGGACACACATACTGCTCACACACTCACACACAGAGACATATAGAAAGAATTACAAAAGTGAAGGAAGACATTTTGTTAAATTTTGAACAGTAAAGAGCAAAAGTAAGAACAGAAATGATTTAATCTTTCTAAAGTCATCAGAAGTATGGTCCACAGTGAAATAAAATGATCAACAATGAATACTCTTTGTGCAGGACTAAAGCTCTTCCTTAATAAACAGTTAACAGAATTTATATTAGGTTGGCCTATGATCAATAATGGTATCTCTGGTGACTCTGCAGACAGTCTGATTATACATCACAGAGGATATTCCTTGTAAGAAATTTGAATCAAATACCTTGAAGACTAGTTTCATACAGTAGAAATAGTCTACTCCATAGTCATAAGCTGTCAAATCTTAGAAAAGAGAAAAATGCAACAAGACCCTCTGAGATAGTGTGTGATCATTGCAGAAGCCCAGGTCTGTTGAGGTTTGTGTGACATTTTTAAGTCCTTTTTGAGTGATTATCTCTGAGGTACTATGCACATTAAATGGCTGAGTTAACCTTAACACATGTAAAACCATTACGCCTATTGACGACAGCAGTGTGTAATCCTGCTTTGCAGTTTGATATTGACACTCATGATCAAATGCTAAGCTCCGCTAGCAGATAGGTTGTCCCTCTCTGGGGGACTGAGAGACAGGCAAATGAAGCAGCACCAGATTGATGAGAAATGAGTGCTCTGTAAATTGTGTGTGTGTGTGTGTGTGTGTGTGTGTGTGTGTGTGTGTAAGGGTGGGTGGGTGGGTGGAGTGGATGTGTGTTTGTCTTTTTGTGTGTGTGTGTGTGTGTGTGTGTGTGTGTGTGTGTGTGTGTGTGTGTGTGTGTGTGCATACTCTCCTCCTGTAAGGGATACTGCAAAGCCAATCAATTAATACTTAAAGTGGAACCAATTCTTGTTTCACTTGGGAACTTACTGAGGGCTTTGCCCCTTCATTTTAATACCGAGGTCTGCATTCCTAATTATGAACAGTGCAAATGGATGTTAAGCCATGCCAAATTAAATCTTAGTTCATTAGATATAAGCTCTTTAAAGATTGAAAGAAAATATTTGAATTTTTAAAAAGTTTCAATGTGCAGTGTCCCATTTTTAATGAGGACGTTGCAATGTGAGGGAGGAAAAAAGGGAAATGTCTTTGTGTGGATGAATAATCTAACCAATATGAAATATTAAGTCACTGTTTTACCCAGTGTTTCTCCTCAGGCTGCAGTGTTAGGCTGCATAATAGAAGATTTTCCTTTGGTGAGGTTCTGCTTTGAATAAAATACAGAGGTGCATGAAGTGGAAGCTCAACTGTCTAGAGGCAACTGGAGTTCTGAATTACATTGTAAATATATTCATTATTCCTCAAAAAAAAAGGCATTGTTGACAGACATCAGTTTCATCATTAGATGTGTTCCAAGTCAGACAGTAAATAAGTAAACTCCTTTTATTTTCTGCAGGAAAGATGCACGAAACTTCAGAATTTCAATTTTTAACAATGTTTGCTGTCTGGATGAACCTATCGTTGGCTTAATCTATATTGAATGTGCAAGCTTATAGCAATGCTGGCTTTGCCGCGGAGCAGTGCATTAACGCTTACCTGTAGCTTTTAATGTGCTCTCTAGCTCGGCTCGTAATGGAGAAAGCAGATGTTCAGTGTGGCAGCACCTACTTGCTGCCGTCCTAACGCCGCTTTCTCACACCAGACGAGGAAACTGTAATGAAAATCTATAGAAAGTTTCACACTGGTGCTATTAAGGGGAACATTTCTTCACAGTCGCTGCCTCCTGAATACAGCATCAAAAGAACACAATCTAACACGCTGTTTGCATTATAGATAACCACCAATTACATTGTCTTGTTCTTTTCTTTGCTCTAATATCTTTCTGTTATTTGTCTGTCATTGACTGTCTTGCAGAGACAGATCTAGTTCTAAAATGGGAAGCTCCGAAGCCCATGTGTTGTAAGAGGTTTACACAGTGTCCATTGTGTAACAGCTGTAAAACACAGACCAAATTATTATTAACTCCGCATGCTGCTCTGCCGCTGCCTCTGATAAAGTGGAATCCCAGAACAACCTTTGGATTTTGGCCAATAACCTTGGAGGGAGATGGTGATTGAAAACAGTAGTATGAATCCAGGTCAGTCATTATGTCTACACTGCTGAGACAAAGATACAGGACTAAGCTGAGGGTGTGGTGATGCCATTTTATGCATTAAAGGAAAACGAGGGAAAGGGAATACATCCCTCTTTGTAAAACACTTAAGACTGTGTAAAAAGAAACCGAAATCTAGTTATCCATAAAATTTCAAAGAAAGAAGAATTGCCACTCTTTAGCCTGATGGATGTTTAAAAGGAAAACTCCCGCTTAGAATTTCCAACCTCCTCTAATTTCACAATCACTTGCTTTTTTGATTCTCACTTTACCTGTTGGGACAGACGGAAATGTCGAATTTGCTCTAGCATCTTTCAGCATGATATGACACCCAAAACCCAGGAGTGACGGTGTCTCTTTCCCCGCAGGAAAAACAAGGAAGATGATTTGTTGAGGGGCCCCAGGGAACGACTGCGCCTTGAAAACAGGTGGCGCAACATCGCACTGCAGCGTGCCTTCAGGGAATATTTGTAGATATTCAGGAAATGCACAAAAACAAAACATTTCCCTCCGACAGAAGCAAACGCCACCTACAGTACAACACACACTGAGGAGGTGATTAACTCTGCTCCTGACATGTTTCCCCTAATGTCATTTCCTCAGACTTGAAAGCTATTTTTTTTTTTAAAGGAAGTTTGAGTTTTTCATGATGATGAATGCTTTGTTTTGACTTTGCCTCTCATATATTCAACAAGAGCCGCTGTAAGCATGAGCAATATGTCGCTCGTCTCGTCAAGTCTCACCAACTGAGTCACTCACAGCTGAGCGAGATAGGTCAGCAAGAACAATTTCTTCATTTTGACAAATCACTCCAAAATGTATTAGCAGAGAGGCCAACTGTCAATCCAGCTGCCCAAAGGTCCTTACAGGGCCTTTTGGTGGGTCTGAAAAATGATGTAATCAGCCCGTCCTTCCTTCTTACCAGGGCTCCATCCATCCTCTCTAAAGGCCCGGTCCCCTTGGCCTCGCTCTGGATCAAGTCCCCATAAGGCCCCCTGACCCCGTTAGAGGCGCATGATGGGCGGCCCTGTCACTTCAAATGGCTGCCCAGGTCCGGTCTGAGAGTAACCCCTCACTGTGAGTAAACCTCCACGTTATTTCTGTTTTATAGGCTACGGGTGGATAACTGCGTGGAATGGATGTGGACAACTTAGTTATTGTCACTCAGGGCGAGGGAGTGAATGTCATTACTGGGTTGCGAATGGGAGTCGATTGAAAGGTATGAAAAGTTATGTGGTGTAGTTTCACAGTGGGAGAAAAGTAAGCCACATTTCTTACACTGTGTTCGCGATGACGGGGGAGTCTGGCAGCCACTGAATTGTCTTAGACGAATGTTATACATTGCAGCGAATGCGGAATTACATATTTGGCCACAACTTACCAAAGACAATGTTCAAAGGAGTTATTTAAATTTCAAGGAAGATGAATGACTCATATATGATGTGTATTTTCACTTCTGGAGAGCTGTGCCTTTGATGGCGAGAGGGGAAGACGTGGGTTTGTTATTGAAGTAAAGAATAATAAGGCCACTGCATGTTGGCCGACTCTCCCTGTACAAAGACCTTGATATGAATCCAATGCACTATGTATGCCCCTTAGAACAAGCAGGGATACAGGAAAGCATGTGGCTTTTGATCCTGCTTTCCTTCTGTTGTCTTTCATCTGACCCATCCTCCAAAATTGTCACTAGAACTCATGCAGAAGACAGAGCATAGATCTGCTAATCTAACCCTCAGGGGCTACACTGTTTTTCTTGCTTCCACTTCCACTTTTTGAATGCTCCTGGACATTTTTAGTCATTAACTTGCAGAGGACAGTGCCTTAAGTCTTAAAAACCTTCCAGTCTGTACGTTGTGCACCAAGTGGGCATGAAGTGGAGCACAAAACACAATTCAGTTTCGATTCTAACATTTCTTGTTACCTTTAAGAAAAAATCCTCTTCCATGAGTAAACTGTGTTGAATCTTTGAAGAGGTGCCAGGTTAGCTACAGTATCAGCTCTGTATCCTTCCCCTCAGAGGTAGAGAGAGAGAGAGAGCATGTTCTCCTAAGTCTCTGCATGGTGAACATGTCAGCGAATTACACACTGTGAACAACTGATTGAGGCTATGAAGAGGAGGGCATACCAAAAGATAATATGTTTGGTTTGGAGCCGATCTGCTGAACATACATTTTTCTCCCACATAAATTTCCCTGGTCCGCCCTCCACAGCAAAGTATCCCCCCTCCAACACAGTAGCAGCCCACTTTAATTCTCTGGATTCAGCATTTCGACTTTATAAATTTCATCCCTTTCACCTAAGGGTAGCATTTATAATCAGAAATGTGAGTTTATATGTACAGTAAATGATGCATTTGAAAGTTTTAGTGTTTCCATACCACAAGCCCCGTAGTGGCTCTGCTAGTTAGGGTGTATCCACCTCCGGATAGTTATGGTCAGAGACATGGGCTTAAATTCCAGGTGGTTGCATGGACGAGCCTGTGAAACAAACCGTGACGTTTGGAAAATTGAACAACAATAAAATGAAATTGTTACTGTAAAACTGAATGCATGTGCGTCAAAGTTTGCCTCTGAAGTTTAAACCCTTCAGTTGTTGTATAGAATTCTTCCTGGATGTTTGTTTTGTCCAACCCGGCAACAGCTGAGGGCTGAATTCCTTGTGATTTCCCTTCTCTATATAAAAATATAAAGGGGCTTTTATTCTCAAATGCAACAACCTAGAAAGGCTATTATGCCAGTCTTCCACATCGATTTTAAGGCAACCTCACCACTTCCTAGGTAACAACAAGGTATTCATATGATAATAATCATAATATGTCAAGTATCTCCAGCCATCAGAGATGCTAGTCTCAGTTTAATGACTCTGGGAAATTGAGGATTACCCAGGATATGAGAGCAAGCCTACAGTTTTCATATGGTGTGGGAGGTTGCAGGGCTCTGTATTAGTAATCACAGGGGAGAGCCGAGAGGTGGGAGAGAAAATCTGCTTCTTCTCTTCTCTCATTCATCATAGCAGTCCTCTGGTGAGGAAACATGGCAAATGGCCAAATGAATGCACTTCATAAAGCGCAAATGTCTCCTCTGATGTGCTTCTCACTGAGGATCTGGAGAGAGGGGGAAAGATTTCCACAGATATATTATTGTCAAACTCTGCTGCCCCCGCTTCCAAGTGTTATTATGATATTGTAGGAGATCTTACAATAAGATTTGGTGACTTCACTCACGCAGTTACCATAACAATGTTACAATGATGGCAGCAGTTTTCAATAGCTGCCTAAACTGAATGAAGCATATTGTCAGACTGGATGATAAGTTTTCTAAAAGAAGCACTCTTTTTTAATGTTTTATGATGCTGTAATTTAACTAGGGTAATCTTAAAATGGAAAGAGAATTCTCACTTGGTAGATAAAAATGACTATAAGTGGAAGAGGTGTAAGATAAGATATCGAGAGTGGAACCAATTCACACCACACACAATAAGATGGTCAGCACCACAGGGAGGTGCTATGGATCTGTATCCCCTATTACATGCAGCACATGTACTTTAATGCATGAATAACACTTTCAACATCTGCAAGAACAGTTTCTATCCAATAAATTGTGTTACACTCATTTGACAACAACAAAAAACACATGGTATAAAGCAGGACATTATTTAGATGCAGGATAAAAAGAAAAAGCTTCCAACCTTTATTGTAAAAATTTCAGAAATAGAAATTTGGAGTGAGGTAAAAGTAAAAGGATGCATCTTATTTTTAAGCCAAAAAACAGGAAATTATAAAAGGATAATAACAAATTAAACTGTAGTAAATAATAGCCTGATATTATATTAATTTAATAAGCATTACCACAATTCTCTTTTTATCAGATGGTGTGTGTATTTCTATATAAATGCACAGTATTTTAAGATAGATAGATAGATAGATAGATAGATAGATAGATAGATAGATAGATAGATAGATAGATAGATAGATAGATAGATAGATAGATAGATAGATAGATAGATAGATAGATAGATGTGTAATACAACAGAAAGCTGAACATAATTACCGTTTTTTCTCACACCATGTTAACAAAAGCTTTATTTTCTTGTGAATAACACAGAATTCACTATTGGTTGTGTGAGAAAAAATAAATGTTTATAAGAAGAGGTGGTGACACAGATTTTCTATGAATTTAAAAAATGTGAAAGTTCTCAGCACTGCACCAAGTTTAATGAGAAGAAAGGGCAAAAGATAGGATCCACATTTAAACAGAATATTAATAATATACACTGAACATACATATAAATTCATATCGCTAAAGGACAAAATATTTACATAGATTTAACCTCAAAAAAGCTTTTAAATATACAACTAAGTTACCTGGAAGATTCCTCGCCTTCTTATGCATGTGTTTACTATCTCTGTGTGATTAGAGCAATTATGCCTTTTATGTGTAGTCCCTCACTGTATCACTGTATTAATTACAGTATTGATTCAACTTAACACCTAATGCCCAAAAAACATAAATCACATTTTTCTCTTAATTGTGTGTTTGAACTAATTAAGAGCAGAGCTGAAGCTGCTGTCTTTGAAAAAGTAAATGTGTAGGATTGTTATTTATTATTTATTCCCTGGGCTGTCACGATGGAGTTCTAATGTGATTAAACTGTTTGTGCATGCATAAGTATACATGTATATTTTCTTCAGTTATGAAGATATCAGTTATTGTAATATATTGTTTAGATTGTCGGCGTAGCCTTTGTTTACATTTATATGAAATTGACAAAGCCTTTCAGTGAGATGGTAAATCTGAATATATTTTTTAAATGGATGCCTCTTCAAATTAGATCTTCATTTTACAATTACCCATGCCTAACAATACTGTACAATTGCCAATCATGGCATACGTACAGTATTGTACCGCAGCTTTGCTTCATTTATCATGCCAACTTACAGTTACATTTGGACATCTAAAGTGAGACTGTAAGGAAACGAGTGGCAAGAGAGGGCAAAGGAGGCGGGAGAAGGAGATCCAAGAAGGCTTGGCTTGTATAATTACACTCTCAAGATGGCATATTTACCGTCTTTGCCAGCGAGGTCATGCCTTCTGTCGTAGTAAACGTAGTGAAGTATGAAAGAGCCAATTACAGCACACTGGGTGACCTTTTAACAACTATTACCACATCCCATCAACACATTATCATGATGGAGATTGTGATTCCATGAGAATTACAACATTATCCTGTCACATCGAACCCAAGACGGGCTTGTTGTGTGATGGCAGTGACAGCACAGCTTTGAAGAATCAGCACAATAAAGGAAGACAAGTGAAATGAAAAAAAGAGAGTGAGACAGAGTGAGATATGGAGGAAGGATGAGAGGGGGGTTAGAACAATAGCCCCGTACAGTACATTAGCTGTGGATGTCAAGCACCCGAGTCGTTCCCAATGAAAAGCACAACAAATAAGACGTTGGCCTGTTTGTATTCATTATCAGTCAGCACATGCCCCGGCTCCTGCATTAAACATTAGACTGCCTCTGATGTCTGCTTAACAGTTTAATTCCCTCCCCGCCGCTCAGCCTGTCATAATAAACCCAGCGAAGCACACACAAAGTCAAATAAGAGTGTGAGGGGGCCGCCTTTGTGTGTATGTGTGTGTGTGTGTGTGTGTGTGTGTGTGTGTGTGTGTGTGTTTGTATGGCTGTCCTCGCGTTTGTTACTGTGTGTGTGTGTAGTTGAGCAACATACAGATCATTCATAATAGCCCATGCCCTCTATTGCCAGGCTTTCCTTTATTTTAGTTTATCTGATCACAGATTAAGTAGATTGGAGAGTGGCAGCCCGTCTGTCCATGAGTCTGTGTGTGTGTGTGTGAGTCTGTGTGCGTGTGTGTGAAAGAGTATTATATCTGTGTATGTATCAGTGTTACAAGTGCATTTTTGAGTGTGCGTATATTGTTGTTTTGTTATGTGCATGTTTACTGTGTTCGCATTTCTGCCTCTGTGTGTGTTTTTCTCTCTTTTTTTTCTGTGCACTCCCTATCTCCCCGCCACAGCCAGAGGTTGGCACGAACACCACATGGTCATAACAGTCTCCTTGAGAAGGGGACCAGCCTCTTAGGCTGGCAGCCTGGCAGCCTGGCACAAAGACGCCAATCTCAGTCAAAAAGGAGGAGACCAATGGGCACAGAAATCCCCATTCAAAAGAGATGATTGGATTAATTAGATAAATCCACTGTATCCAATGCAATTGTGTGTTGTCCAGAAATATGTTCATGTTATTGGTAAAGGTATGGCCTCTGACACGAGCATTCACACAGTAACACTGGCATAAGGGTGACCATCTGCTCCCTAATCTGACAGCGCTGGAAATATGAAGTCCTTCACTTCCAATGAACATTTGTATTATTAGATTTATTCCTCTTTGATAATTTAATCCACTTATGAATTTATTCAGTGTAGCTGGTTGTGCTAATCACTGGCTATGAAAACATTGCAACAAAAGCTGTCTTCTAATATTAATAAATCACAAGCAGTGGTGCACTGTAAATATGTTTCAGCAACATTATCAAAGAAGGGGAGGGTTTCTCTTATTTCTCTCTCTCAGGGAAAATATTGTAATTACCCCTTGGCGTTGTCAGAGAGCAAAACAGTTTCGGGTTTTACTTTTTCATGACATTTGAACAAAGATATAAAATTAAAAAAAAAAAAAAATCATTGGTTGTCTATTATTCATATGCTAATGTGTACTCCCTGAAAAGGGTGTGACATTAGTAATTCAACACATTATTATTGTATTTGGGGTCCTTTTTTCCTTGTGGAAACCCTTTATTTGTCTGGTAAATGAGAGAAGAGTAATACAATGCATGTATGTCTTTTAAAAGGCATGTTTAGCCAGCAGAATGTTAACTAAGGTAAGCAGTGTTGTTTTAGCCCCTCAGTAACCACGCCAATTATCTGTAAACTTATTTTTTTCGACTTCCATGCATACTTAATGCATCCCCTGTTTCCCTCTCGCCATCTGCCCCCCATCCACCACCCCCCCACCTCCCTCCCTCACCCGACCCCCCCTCTTCCCCCTCCACCCTCCCCTTCCTCCCCCCCTCTCCAACACTCTGGAATTTTTATGAGATAGGACAAAAATGGGCACTTCCCTTATTAACATCTCACAGTGGAAATCAAATATGCAAGGAAAGTAGTGTATCTACTAATTAGTGCTGAATTCATAATTACTGTGCTCATTGATGGAGATACATTTGAATACGTTCATTTCCTTAGGGAGAGAGGCAGGCTGTCCGGGATAGACTGGGAGAAAAAAAAAATCCCCTTCAGCCCCCCTCCCTTTTCTTTTGGAAATTAGGGATCCGTGGCACATGGCGATACTACCAGACTAAGATCCGAAGTGCCCGCAATTTTCTTCAGATATAATTAATCAAGTGAAGCATGTAACCTAATGAATGTGTTTGATATCCGCTCCTATTCAAATATGGGCTTTATCGCGATGTGTGCCGGAATTGCTTAGAGCTATGCATAGACAGTGACATTGCTTGGAAATGTTCTTCAACAGTTTCTCTTTGCGTGTAAACAATATCCATGCTTGTCAAGGCATGAAAAAAAACAGACAGAGAGACACATTTTAATTGCAGTAAATTAATAACAATTAAGCCGCAGGATGCTGGGTATCTTGACAGTGCTTTGTTGTTGCCCTGGAGATAATTTCACTGTGTGCCTTGCAAGTCTGACAAGCAGGTGAAAAGGTAAAAAAGAGAAAACTTCACAAATAGGAATGTAATAAGGAAACAAGACTGGGCAGGCTTCTTTTTCGCAGTAGATTAAAGAAATACAGACCTAATTAACCAAAACACTGACTTTGGAAGTTGCTGACTTATTTTAAGCCTTTGACCATGAAAGTTGACGGATGAGTTCAGTATTCAATCGAAGAACTGTCCAACATACACCAAAAAATGAAAAATGTGAAAGTGTACACACTTGCAGAGCAGTGCAAGTAGACAGATAGACAAACGGACGTTGCAGGAAGAAGATCCATAAGTCCTTACTGTGACCTCAGAGTGTCAGACCATGGGAGTCACGTGACGGACAAAGGCTCTCTAATTAACAGAGAGGACTCTGGAAAGCCGCTCTGTAATGAGGCACCATGCTGGACGGGCCTCCAGTGAGGCACTCGGCCCATATGCAAGGCCAGCATTGCAGGAATTTACATACTGCAGGTCAATTGAACATATGCACACTCAAAACTGACTAATGACTTCCACTAGCGCTCTGATACTATTTCACAGCCTGCTCTCAGGATGAGCATAGTATAGAACACTAATGAGGATAACATTGGGAGGCGTACGACTGCAAACATTAATATATGTATCAAGACATGGGTTCAATATTAAAGCTGGTTGCTGGGGAAATGGGTACAACCACAACATTTCCACAGGTACAACTTCAAGCTGCACCTCCTGTACAAAGGAAGAGCAACGTTATATAGTGTGGCTGATCAGCAGGGAGCAAAAGCCAATGTCCAGTAAAGTGCCCATCCTTGTCTTTTTGCCGCACATTTACTCTCAGACAGCTGATGCCCAGTACCTGTAAGGCCACCCATTCACTATTAAACTCTTCCCCCAGCACCCCACAGTTTGGACAGTTTGGGGGCTCGGCAGGGGTGTGTGTCCATCTGTGTGTGGCTGCACGCTTGTGTGGTTGACTGCTTGCGTGTGCGTGCAAGCGTGCAGCCTGCATGCATGTGTATGTATGTGCATGAGAGAGGAGGTTTATGTTGAGGGGGTGGCGGCGAGGAGTTGGAGGGTGTTAAAAGAAGGAGTGCTGGTGGTGGTGGGGGGGTGGCTCTTATTTGGCTGGGTGTAAAAAAATGCCCCCAGGTCTCCTGATGGAAGAGACAGGTATTAGCTCTGAGACCTCCATAGTCCCAGCTTGCCATTAGTTTCCTCTCCAGCTGCACCAGGATCCGGACTATGAATCTGCCATGGCTGGTCATTCATCAGTTTCACAGTCCGCACCAGCACACACACACATTCCAATAACAACACTGTGAAATAGTGAGTGAGTGAGAAAGACACAGAGAGAGGGGATGGAGTGAGAGAGAGTAAAAGTGTGAGAAAAATATCTTGTCATACAGAGACTTTTACTTCAGCGAGTGTGTATGGCCACTACATACTGTACCTTTGACTCAAATGGGGGGTACATTACCAGTCCATAGAGAGAGTGTGTGTGCTAGTGTTTGCACACAAGCATGCATGACCAAAAAGCCCTGTGCTCAAATGTTTGTCTCTGCCTGATTGTGTACATGTGTGGGTGCAGTCTTCCACAAAAAGGTGATGAGACATGATATAAATTAACTCTGGGTTCTGCGCGCTGCCGTTTCGCACAGTTGAGCATTAGCCCTGGTCCCACAGAGTGATGTGGAACTTCCTGTCAAACAGGAAGCATTTAAATGTTGGCTGGAGAGTTATGGAATTGCCTGTGGAAACATATTTGGGGAGGTCAACTGCAGAGGTCAGCACTCCAAGACTTTCCATGTCAAGGTCCTCTCTTGTCAGACCCTCTAAGTTTTTCTAGTTCTGCTGGTTTGTTTTAATTGTAATGTTCTGTGATTGGAAATCAAGCCGTGCAAACAATGTCAGTTGGATCCCTGCTGACTACACCACTCTCACCTGAAATTCTGAAATTCAAATAACTTCTTGTTGACAAGCTACAGAATTTATTTTTCTATCAAAGCAGGGAGTTCCTAAACAAACAAGTGTTCCTAAACAAAGCAAATCAATGAAAGTAAGTGTTTCATCCAGACGACATACCATACCAAAAATAACCTTTTTTTATTTTTTGCTGCCCTGAGTGAGTGAAGGCCACAAGCTCTGTCATGTAGTGTATATGCTAACTCAAAAGGAAGGACAGGTCCTAGCGATTCGGTCGCTTGGGTTGATGTGACCAGGACATGGCCATGGCAGCAGTGAAAGCCCGGTTGAGCCATAGTGACACGTCGTCTCCATCCATCTTCAGTCTGAAACATTTTACGCTAACTGACAGAGCGTGGCGCTTGCTTACCCACCTCCCAGAGGAAATAGTCCAGACTGGTGTCTTCTTGACATGCACTAAAGAGTGAGCAGTCCAAGGGTCCAGAGGGGCATTGTGTATTCAGTCCAAGACGAAAGGTTAGATCCTCTGAAAAGAAAGAGTAGTTCAGTATATATTGTTGAAAGTGACAATGACTTTTTTTGGTGTGTTATTCAAGCAAATAAACAATTCAGTCAGTCCTTTCAGATTTTTCTCTTGTTGTTGTTACTGTGCAGAGACGCTGTGTGCAGGTATATGTGTATGTTAGTGTGAGAGTGTAACTGTTGTTTTGATCATGGCTTTATATGAAAGGCAGATTAAGTTTACTGAGGGAATATATTTGAATTATTAAAATGTAAATCCTTAAAATATACTTGTGAAAAATATAATTTTCCTTAAGTTTGACAAGGGAAAAATCCAAAGTTTCTACTTAATTTTTCATATTTTGGTAACTAAAACAAATTATTTAAATAGAAAATAACTAAAATATCCCAACAACGATGTAACCTGCTCACCGACATACTGAATTTTGTCTACACTTCTGTTCATATCCTGTATCTCGGTCAGGTACCTAAAGAAGGGGGGAGGTAGAAAAGGAGAATTGAGCAGTGGCTGTAGTAATAAATCACAGGATCGCTGGTGACATTCATACAATACGGATACAGTGTTAACTCAATGAGTCGGACAGCCCTAGCCTGTTCCTCCATCCTGACCTTGCCTCCCTGTCGTAATCAATCATGTTGGCACGGCACACACGCTCCTTATTTATTATTACTCTGGACCCGCATGTACAGTAAACAATGAGTAGAATACATTGGAAAGACTGAGAGAGTGGGGTGCTATTATAAGAGAGGAGGTAAAGGTCCGGTGGAATAACCGGGGGGCATATGTGTCCGGCTGGCTGGTTAAGAGACTACTGAACAGGACGGTGAGCCACCATTGTGGCCAATAGTCAGCTATAACGTGCAGAAATGACCAATACTAAGTGCTCATTGCACCACAAAGGTCACGATATTGTCACTATAGTTAAAATTTACGAGTGCTGCTGTTGAGAAACATAATAGTGTCTTATTCACGTATTGCCCTTTGTAAAGAGACTGGCTACATACTTGGACATGTGAACTCTATTTAAAGGAAGGTGGTGTTAAAGCTGTTATAATGTGTCTACTTACTTCAAGATCACATTATGAAACCGTCAGACAGATGTCATTCAATTCTATGCCTTTTGGCTGTTTTCCTTTTAGAAATATTGTAATTATACTTCTGTTATTCTCAGGTAGCAGGTGTATATCCTGAGTGACAAACCGTTTTCTTTGTAAAACTAATAGCTTACAAAGTCAGTGTAAATTAACAATGACCCAATGTGAAGCCTCCATAACACCACCATAACAATCCATGAAAGCCGGCCAAGCCAGACGTCATATAGTCCCATATGCAGCCTATGCAGGGGGCCTGTCTTGGCAACAAAACAGGGCCCCCATGTACAGCAGAGGGCCCCTGAACTCTTCATGAAGGATGGCTGGCTACGAGGAGGGCCGAGGGGGAGTCAGTTTAAAACACATACCATATGCAGTTAGGAAGAGCCTCATTTATCAGCCACTGAAATTCCTGGGTTTTTACACCTCAGACCCCCCAGCACTTTCTCTCCTCCCCTAGGGGTTAGCCACCTCCTAACTGTACACCACAGATGACAGGTCGCTCAGACCTGGCTTTAACTGTAGACCACAACTCTGATTTGTCTCTCCATTGAATTAACAAGGAATTGATTATGTGAGTAATCTAGTGACAGCCTGTACAGCAGTGAGGGTGAGATAGATATACAATGAAATGAATTAATGTTTATAATGAATGTGATTTCTATACTTTCTTTTGGATTTTTGTGTCTGTATTTTTTATTTTTTTGTTTTCTTGTAAAGTCTATCAACCTCTCCTGTCTCTTTTGCCCTTCTCCTACCCTTCCTGTCCAAGCTCTTCTTCGCAGTTGGACATCATCTGGCCCGTGAATGGCACATTGTTATGCTTGTTCCTCAGTGGCCGTCTGAGCAGATGCCATGAGCAGCCGCAACACTGGTCCCTGCACAAGGTTGGTAGCTCGCATTCAACACAAGGCCGTAAATTACATCCCGCGAACACACAAACACTCTGCGCTCAACTGAGTTTCAGCAGTTTAGAGCACCATTGAAGGAGCATAGCATATCCTGATTTTGTTTGAGTGAAGACCGGCTTCAGGCAGCGGGGGAAGTGGCCCCGTGGCGCACAACCGTGGCCTGGACGAGGAGATCACGCACGGACAGCTGGGCTTTGAACTTCTTACCCCTGCGTTCCTGGGGTCAACAGCTTGGTGGCCACAAGGGTCAACCAGCAGTAAGAGGCCGTCTTCTAGTGAACTGCCGGACTTGTTTTGACTGGGTCCCTGTGGCACGATTACCCCATGGCGACTGGAGGTGATACTCTTCGGAGGGATCAGGTGAAGCAAAGTTTAGAAATAACATTTGGATTAAGCATGCATATTGTGGTGTGTATGGGAATGGGAAATACTACCAATACCTTCTTGAACTGAAAAATGTCTGCTCAATTTAAGACTTGCCAACAGAGTGAGCCTTTATCTGAACAAAACTTCAAACAAAATCATGGAGTTAAGCTTCCTAGAAGTACAGTAAATAACACTATAGATCTAAGATGAGACACAATGAAGTATGATTTGTTATGATCTTGGGAAATACATGGCTCAAAATCCAATCAAACACATCACCAAAGTGTGTTTGAGGAAGAATCATCCTTGTTGCTACTTGCTACAGACAATATTTACACACTCAAATCCCACGTCTAGTCAACGGATGCATAGTGGCTCGCTAAGATATATGAGTTACTTTATTCATAGCACTTCAATTACAAAATCATGTATTGGGGGAAGAATAAATTAATAATAAAACCCCCTATCTGAACTTCTAATATTTTGCTTGGCGAAGGGAAACGAATTACCCTTTTCAGAACTGATGATGTATTACTAGCGTTTGATCCTTGGAGGTTTCACCATGCTCACATTCATTACTTTCAAGTGCTGAGGTGTATCTGCAATTAGAAGCACCTTGCAGTGGATTTCTGACACTCCTGCAGACTTGAAACACCAGATCATAGAATCATCACAGCATTATACTGCAGGAAAGGGGACGGTGTCTCCTTTCGAATGGAGGCAAAGATAGGGGGTGGGGTGGTGGTGGGGGTGCTTAATTTAACCATGTGCCCGTAAGTGAGGAGAGCCGGTAAGCAAATGAGGACCTTTCATTAAATCAAAGGTGATTTTTGTTCTGCTAATGGGTGCCCCAAAAATCTAGTACAGCAGCGAAACATGTGATCATTCTCTGTGGAGCCTGCTATACTGCTACAGACCGGTCAGGGCTATTCTTATTACAGTATGCATAATGTAATGAGCGTGCTTGTTTAATTTAATCACACAGAGTGGACTGTGTTAGTATTTCTTTGAAACGACAAAGGCATACAAGCATGTGGTTTGATAAAAAAGGGAATAAATAATACAATCACTCACCCGGCTTGTACAGTTAATGCACTTGCTATTTCACAAATGGCAGCCATTTACATGGTATAGTGAGTTCATAGTATAGAGTAGTCATATGGCTCTCTGCAGTGTTTTTTTTCCCACCATAGAGCACAATTTTACATTTGAATACCCAACTCTCAAATGTCTTTAGAATTATTGTTCTCAAGAATTGCTATCATCCTCAAGTCCTCCACTGATTGGTCATGACAGGGCCAAAATGGCCACTGTGGTGAAACACCTCAGAGAAGCAAAGGAAGTTTAGCCAAAAAACACGCTGAGCCATTATGTTAAAGTAAACGACAGCACTTCCTAATGTCATTTGGCAGTGCTAGCACTCAGCAATTAGGGCCTCTCTTAATGCGACGCTGGGAGCATTTCTCCTCAAGGTTAGCGCCTCATTTCCCCACGATGGGTCTGCGGGGCCGCACCAGATGCATTGTGGGAGCTGGGGGGCGCGAGTTAGGACAGGTGTCCGCCACCTTGGATATCTCCCCTCGCAGCTGGCACCAGCTGGCACCCCCAGTGCCCCATCCGGACGGTCTGCTCTCTCTTCTCCATGGAGGAGAAGGAGGAGGAGGAGTAGGGGGGCATGTCAAGGGCAGACCTGGTACAAGCTCACTCACAGGGCACCCATGCCATGACATGACCTGGCCCCTAGGGGACCTGCCAGCAGTGAGGGGTAGGAGTAATGTGGTGCAGCCGTGCCCGTTTGGAGACCTGCTCCAGCATCCCTAATGGACCGGCAATGATGAGGCCCAGCAGTGCCAGAGGGTCAGAGGCAGCTTCTGTGGAGGACGCTGCTCTTCCCACCAGAGAGCAGAGGATGTCATGTCTGAAGGTGGTCTCTCTGGATGCACAGCAGCCATTTTGCCAAGAGGTAAATGGGAGAAGCATCTTTGATTTACTGACGTACTGTATATTCGCACATGCACATACAGTATCTCCATCTCCATATTAAAAACTAAATCTGCAAGAATCATACATTGCAAAATGTGCAATTTACAAACTTTATTTATGAACAAGTAATTTGTTGATTTGCATGACTATGGCCAATTTAATACTGATGTCATACAAGATACAATTTGCACAAATAGCTTTTTGCTAGTTTAGTACCACATCTATGTTATGTAGTGTATATCAAATGTATTCCATGTACAAAACATATTATGGGAGACTTCATTACTGTGTACAAATAATACAGTACCATATAAAATTGGAAATTAAAATGTGAGACCATACAAACACATTGTATGTTCATAATTTCCATATTTCACAAATCATTTAAATCATACAGTGTGTTTTATATAGGTAATATGTTTCCCTTTTGCCAAGCAAAATATTATAAGTTCAGATACATGCCATATGTATTGTAAATGTTATAACATATATATAGATATTTATAGATTCACTTAGATACAAAAAGGAAAATATTTCTGTCTGTAGTGAAGGGCTGAATTGTGCAGGGTTAAAGCTAATTATTATGAATGTAAACTGGCTGACTTGTCTCCAGTCAGGAGAAATCACTTCACATTATAAGCACATTATGTTCCAGGCAATACCACACAGTTGTTCCCTACTCATGATGTGAGTTAATTCACTTAATATGTCTTTAATGGGGAGAGGCTTTTCTTTGTATAAAATGGTTTCCGCACTGACCATTATCTGAAATCAAGCCTAATGATGGCTCAGGTTTATGATAATGACCATTATCACACAGACCACCATCATGTCTGCCAAATGATCAAATGATCTTGCATTTCTTACTTGCAGTCTGAATTCGTTAGTCATGTAAATTTAAGCCCTTGATGAAGCTTACCCCCCGTTTCTCTTCACATGCTCCTGTATAATATTAGACATCTGATGCTTTTGCTGCTGTTGTTCAGACCTTATATTGAACTAAGGGTGCTTTTGAAGTTGTTAACAGCATATAAGATACCATCTTTGCCCTCATCAGCCTTAATGGGCCAAAATAATAATAATAATATTAATATTAACATGCAGGAATCTCATAGTTATCATAATCATCAGCTTCAGTATATAAAGGTAACTGTGAGGCAATAATAGCAATTTGTAATAACACACAGTGGCTCTTGGTGTCTGATGCCACATGAATCCTTTGAAGTGCAGACTGTTGATTACTGTAAATGAGAGCTGTTTCAGGGTGGATTGTGGGTAATTATATGCAGTGCACCCCAGGGAGCAGTGCTAGGACCCAGGGGACAGCGGTTCCACAGGAGAGTGAAGCACAGACAGAGCAACACATGCTGGGCCACCGATTCCCAGCATGAAACAAGTCAACAGGCCTGTCTTTTATTTCTAATGTCTGTGATTTACATGAAAGAACCACTGTCACCCAACCGCAACAGTGTGTTGTATACCGCAGTTTGATTGACAGGATTTCATATTTCACATGTCCCTGCACCCCCTACTCCCTCCCTGAACAACTTGATGATGATTTCAGCATTATAACATAGAACATATTGCATGTGTAGTGACTGTGAAATGTAACTGTATTTAGCATGTGATATGGATGATAATTTTTATTTGTTACAGAATGTCACACCTAAATATAATTAAAATAATTCAATCTAAGTGTAAATTTAAATTAATAATATCTAAATTGTAACAAAAAAGGACATCATTTCAGGTATGTATTGCATGTGAAGACAATTAGACAAATAACAAACCAAACAATCTTTTTTCAGTAATACTTTACCCCTCATTTAGCAAAATAAGCAGTATATAAGCATTTGATAAATAGTTTATGGCACACTATAATGTAGTTGTAGGCAGATATAAGGACAAAAAATGTGTGTCAATATACAGTATTTGTTACCAATTAGAACTTCCTCTATAAGACATATTTTGTATTATTACAGTGTTGTCATTCATCATCTGTTTGTGCACCAGCCTCCACTTATAGGTGCCCACAGGAGGAGTTATAGTTGTAGTCATATACTTAATTTATTGGCTGTATATAAACATTTAATAAATGGTTTATAAAACACAACGTGTTTTAAGTGTTTATTAATGTATTTGTGGGCAGCCATCAGTAGATGTTGTTAAACAGATAATGCATGACAACATTGTAAAACACATTTATAATAATGCAAAATATATTTTCATAGAGGAAGTAATAATTGTTGAAAAACACTGTACATTACTAACTGTTTAAAAAATGTCCTCATATGTGCTTTCAACTTCATTATAGTGTGTTATAAACGATTTATTAAATGTTTATATACCTCTTATAAAGGCTAAATAGGGGCAGATAAAGTCACCAATTTTTCGAAGTGCATATTTTCTAATTGTCCTTATCTATCACATATACATTGAAAATTGAATTCAAATTAGGATGCAATGTGAGGCAAAGTTTCCAATCATGCTGGGAGCCCCGCAATCTCTTTCTCTTCACTTGAGCTCATTTCTCCACTAATGACTTTGCCCTCTGATGCAAGCCAAGGGATCATCAAAGGTCCTTGAAACAAAAAGGGAAATATAGCAATTACTGGGACTTTCATCGGCAAGAAAGAGATTAAAAACCGCGTGGTTGTATAAGCACCCGAGAAGCAAACCAAGATCTGTTTCCCTATTAAATGTATATTCAAGCACTTCACTGCAGACGTTATTCATCATCAACGTGTTCTTCCTTTCACCACCTTCATTCATTTTTTTTCCATGCATGATAATAGAATCAAATGTATTATGTATTACTAATCACATGATAAAAGCCTGTGGTGCTAGTAACGCATGTAGATTCCAAAATGCTGTGCATGTACAAGAAAAGTCATTGCCTTTTTAACAGTGGCCTGAGGGAATGGAATTGTCCCTTAGCCTCCATAACCATTGACACAAAAGGTCCCCAAACAATTTCAAATTACTGCTTTATTTCTCTCTCTTATATAATCCACCCACATTATTAAATCTACCACCTTCTGGGACTTTACTGATACAATAATATTACAGTGCTAAGATGTTTACATTCGAGACCGCCAGCTTTCCTTGTTATAAACATGTATGCCCTTAGGACTTGTACAATACGTATGCATACTACTTGGCCTAAATGAGGCACAGGTCATTTTGTTTTTAAGAGGGGTCAATATTACCTCAAGCAAGGGGCCAAGGCCAACCCCAGAACCTGACTGAGCAGAAAATGGCTCCTGATACTCACAGATGAGATCTATTATACATTAAACATGCTTGTAAATATTCACCAGTCAGACCATTCAAATGGAAAATATGGTTTAGGTCAAAGGTCTATGAAAATGTTGTCTCCAGAGGAAGTCCCCCTAGAATAGAGGCAATGATGATAACAGGGAGAAACACCCATAGGGGACTAAGGAGAACATTAAGAGTTGTTTTACATGTTTGACTGTGGGACAGCGATGATACCAGGGAGATAAATGATGGGCACTTATCAGACTGGACTGACCTAGAGTTATGTACCATGGCTAATGGAATGTAACACTCCCATCAATTATACACAGCCAGGCTGAATTACAATGAATTAATGTCCAATAAAGTTCTCTAAATAATTCTGTTCAAGCATTTTATTAGCATAAAAGATGAAGATAATTAGACAGCACAAATATTAGGGATAATCCCGGAACAGGTATGCTTTTTGAATACAACAATACTTATTGAAATCTTTGAATAGCAAAGCAGCAAAGGTACAGAATAATTTGTGGGCGTCAGTTTTATTAGCGGTTTGTCTCTATGACAGGATCACATGGCTTGAAAATTATTTCATCATGTTCAAGTCCAACTGTGGGACTACGGTATTATCTTCTATTTTTGTCTCTCTCGGCCGTATATTTCAGAGGCCAGGAACAATGTAGTCTGACAGACATATTCTTTATGAGGGGCTCGTGGCCTCTCTAATTTGACACAGTTGTCAGAGATAAAGCTCCTTAGAGAGTGTGGCCATGCTCTGGGTAAGAATGGGGATTAAATTAACACCCCCACCTTCACATCCTCTGACCCCAATACTGGAGAATAAAACATACATGGTGACTCACTTCAACACCCCACATCTCCCTTCCAACTTCATCTCTGAGTGTGACTGTATTTGATTTTATTGCAAAATAAAACAATATCGCACCGCTCAGCATCTTATTGCTGAAGTCTTTATTTGAATACAGTTCTGTAAATTAACCAAGCATGTGTGATTAGATGTGATTAAATGAAAATACAAAAATAATTTTGACAGTTTCAATAAAAATTGATTTATTATATGAGGAAACAATGCTGTTTATCAACAAGCATCTTTACTGTAAATGTGGCCAGTGAGAGTGAAATGACACCCCAAACCACTTACACGGTGTAACAATACACTCCCTCTCCTTGGTAGTTTCCTATCAAATGACCCGAGCACGTAAAATCAAATCAACACTGGAATGGATCATATCAAATTCTAATGAAAACATAATGTGCTCTTAAAATGTGTGTTGGCCCGGCAGCCAGTCATCCAGAGAGTCTCCCCCAGATGACGTGATGAATAGGGAACACTGATGGAATATGCATCAAAGTCGAGCTCATGATTTATGTAATAGCAGTCACTTGGACACTGATTAGCTGCTCTGTCAAGCGTGTAATACGAGAGGCACAACCCCTGGTTTATCAGTCATTTATCTGAAGTGCGTCCTGATATTATCACTGGATCCTAATGTCATCATTATGCCGCACAGCATGTGCGGGCCAGTGTGTCATGGTGCCGGCGACACTGCCTGTCAGGAGTTCAAGCCTCTTCATTTGCAAAGTGCTCAGACATTCATAGCACTATGTCAACAGTAAAATAGAGAAGCCACATCATATCAGAGATGGAGGGACACAGGCACACAGGCACACTAAATAAGTGGGCACTGGAGGCTACAGAGAAATTTTGTCACGTCTTTGTGGTTGCGGCATTGCTTATATGATGATCAGGCTAATTCTTTTGAGAGGAGTGGAATAACAAAGTGTCAAAGTAAAAAGAACAAAATAATGGGTTGCCTTTTTCATGTCTGCTTCATGGTTTGATTTAGAGGAACAGACATAACATGTACTGTACACTGGGTGTACACAATGAGAACACTCAGACCTCCTCGATGTGCAATGTGAGGCCCACAGAGCCATTTCTCCTGATTAAAATGCACACTCACACACACCACTGTGTGAGAGGATGGTGGTTGTTCAGTCTGTCAGGACTTTCCTGCTCTCCTAGAGAATATCTGATATCATAAATGACTTCAACTCCTCCCACGCCAACATGAGAGTGAGATTGTGAACACAGGAAAAGAGAGCAAGACACAGACAGGCAGTATATGACTGAGCTATGACAATCATACATTACCGGATGGACAAAACTGCTAATAAACAATTTCTGTCATTATGACAAAAAGGTTAGGGTTGTTATTCTCACAAACATCTGGTGCTGTACACTAAAAGGAAGCTGTGCAACGTATAAGTCTATCAACACCTCACACAAACAAAAATAGTGAGGGAAACTGAACAGGAAAAGGAGCTCTTTGAGTCTCAAACAAAAGATATCAGCCCGGCTGCCAACACAGACAGGGCACCACACCTTGGCAATGATGCCGCTCACAATCAAAGGAACAGTCGTCATCAGTGCAGCCGTGTTTTTAAAGGATATCTTAAAAAGATTGAAAATATGTGTCATTATGGAAAACAATTGAGTCTGGAACCTTTAGTATACCAGGTTGTTATGTCACTCACACGCATTTCAGGCTGTTTATTTCAACACACCATGGCTAAAGTATTTCCTGTTTTTAAAATAAATTATTTGCACTCATCAGAATGAATATATATGACTGTACAAACAAAATATTAAATTTGCAAAACAGCTTTGATGTGCCAGCAGTAATTTAAATGAACATACAATAAATATAGAATGACAAAAAGCAAAAGTTGCCTTTAAAAAAACTTAATTGCGTATTTGAGACAAATTCCTCTCTCTAAATATAATAAAGCAAATGCAAAAACATCCACTGTGACTGCCACATATGATAATTGTCTGGCCACTGAATGCAGCATTAAAATGATTTCAAACAGTATGGCTCAGAAGATCCAGCAGAGGGGGCTGCTTACTGCAATCATATGCTGATTAATTGAGCTTGATTCTCCCCATGCTGCGAACATAAGTTGTCCCACACTGTAGGCTACATGTTGGTATGTGGGTAAAGGTTACAAGGCTTTATCGAAGTCACCTTTTACCACAGGTAGCCCTTCACATCATTTTTGATGAATATTAAGAAAACAGTGATTTTCTGATTATCCCTCATCAAGCCTATATCAAACTAGGTTATGTTCATTTTTATTAATTGTGCATGTTGCTCTCTAATTAGCTAATGAGAGACAAAAAGCAGGTTTAGAGCAGAAAAATGCAAATGACTCTTAGAAAATAGCACAAAAAAGTAAATGGCAAGGCTGAGAATCATCCTTCATTGAAATGTCAGAGATAAATGGCTCAAATGTCACATCAATTAAAACGGGGGACAGTTAGTAGTTCATTAAAGAGAGAGCCATATTGCACCGTCGGGTACCGTTGCCAACCCTTACTATCTGGGGCAGACTGGCAGCGGGTCCAGATGGCACGGAAATCCTCACAGATTTCAAAATGGTCTCTGCAGGGGTGGCGTTTTCTCCCCCGCTCCCACCCTCACCGCTGAGATGGGGTGTGGGCCACAGGCCCACGCCGGCCTACACATTCCAAACGGAGGCATGCAGAGAGCTGAAGGCACCACAGAAATAAAAATAAAGCTGCAGAGGACAACAGACACTTTTAAACAATACATGACTAATGCCACACACTTGGTCATAATGACTAAAATATATGCTTCAGTTAAATCTATGACTGCTCCAGGCAACATAAGGCAACTCCCTCCCCTTTAAACAGCATAAAACCCTAATAAAAGGATTGTGCTCTGCCTCATGTTGTTCATAACAACATGCTGACTTTATTAGTTGGTAATACATAAGATGTCATTGGTTGCTGGAGTCACATAGGTGTTTTTATCCACAAACAATATGCCTGGGACCCTGAAGACCTCACTGCGAAGCTGTCACTGGAGATAAAGATTTGGATAAATGTCTCAGCTATAAGTGGAAAGATAACAGTGTTTGAAATTAATGCTCAAAATGTGCATTATCATATTTTTTCCTGCTGTAAAAATATCAAGCAAATCAAATATCTAAATCACTACCATTACTAGTCTTCGGTGTACTGGGGACCCCCTGAAGGACCCCAAATCCCAACTTGAGACCTATTAGACAAGCCTTCTGTGTCTGTCCCTGGCAGGGGGAGGAGCGGGGACTTTATACCTGCCAATCACAGAGCGAGAGCGGACTTTGCCCTCTTGTGATTGGCCGGCCCGACCACGCAGTCTGAAGGAAACAGGAAGAGACTGTCTTTCACATTTGTTTTTGCAGGAGGAGGAGAAGCGGACATCGCACAGACGTCCTATGACTGTAATGTCTTCACTGTAAATTACAGGACTCATTTATGGCGTTAAACTTACTCTAACAAGGCCTGACATAATCCGCAGTGCAGCAATGATCCGTGTCTTCTGCTACCGAGGGCTATCTTTAGAGGAAGTTAGCGTTGGCCCTCAGTAACGAACCCCTGCTTTTCTTTTCGACATTTTAAGTGCGCACTTATTATTAAATGTGTGTTTCAGCTAGTTTTAAGACACCTATACACCCATAGAGTTGCGGCAATCTTCGTCTACGGTTCGGTAGGAATTTCCTTCAATCTAAAATTACACAACAAGGACACATGTTGCATTTCCACACCTGCGCAGTCACAGTACGCTTTCTACTCGATTAATCACGCAGGTTTGACCGGGAACTAGTCTAATGAGAAACGAGTCAAATGATTGACGAGCTTGAGGACGCTGCCAGTGATTTTTAACAACACAAGCTGCTTATTGTTTGTTGTTTCTCACCGTGAAGAGCTGGGTAAACACCCAAACATTCAAGTAGTCAGTTGGACTAGTCTGCTGCACCGAAAACGGCACAAAACAAACATGATAGCATTATTTTTAATCAGTGTAGACTATTAGCCAAGGCCATTATTGCCAAAGTCCATTATTCTATCTATGAGTCTATTACCAGCTTGCTAAATGGCAGGCAGTGTGTTCAGCGCTTATCCAAAGTGCACTGTACCATTGTTTGGCTCAGAAATTTCTCGCCTTTATTGTCAGTTCAGGCAAACCCCCGATGAATACAGTGAGAGCTGCAAGAGTAGAAACAAGAAAGTTGAAGCAGACGCATTTGTGATCGCATACCATGACAGATGTGGTGGTGTTGGTGGTGTGTGTGTGTGTGTGAGAAGATGGGGGGGCAACATAAAGTCTAAATGAAATTCTGTAAATGCATGACTACTTTTTTTTTATCACCTAACCTTTGTTTAATCTAAAAATAAATGTATCCATTGTTAAATTAAAAGTACAGGCTGAGCTGAGCAGTTGAGCCTTTTTATTTACCAATTTGTTTTAGGGTTGGACCTAGTTATTATTATAATTATTCACTGATATATAAAATGTCAGAAAATAGTTGAGTGGTTTCATGATACTGCTCTAAAGTAGTAAGGTGACATCTTTAAATTTATTTTTTTAATGTCTGGCCAATACTCCAAAGCCCCTCAAAATTCAGTTTGCTATCACGTAAGACAAAGAAAAGCAGCAAATCATCACATCTGAGAAGCTGGAACTAGAAAATGTTTTGTAGTTTTCCTAGAAAAAATAAATAAACGGATTAATTGATTATCAGGATATTTGTAGGTTGCAATTAATTGATTAACATTTTTAGCTCTAGTTTGTTTTTTTGTCGCTTTATTGAGGGTCGACACTGCATCTAAGTGAGTGTTAGAAGTTTAAAGTACATTTTGAATTTCCTTTCTGAAGTCTTTGTCTGGTTGATAACCTACTAATTAATACAAATATTTTTAGACTTGAAATGTCAATATTGCAGAGGAAATACTGCATCAATAAGTGCCAAGTCTGTTGATATACTAAAGCTGCAGCGATTAGAGAATAACTACTGTTTTGAAAATCAGCTATTTGCTCGAGTCATTTTTGTAATTCTTTGTTTACAGCTCCTTAAATTTGAGAAAATGCTACTTTATTTAATATCTTTGTAAAATAAATATCTTTGGTTTCTGGGCTGATATGGTCGGACAAAACAACATGTAGACATTTTTCTGGCATTTCTTAGACTAAACAAATAGTTAATTCTTTGAGAAAATAATCAGCAGAAAAATCTATAATGAAAATAGTTATTAGCTGCAGCTTTTTATATGTCACAATTATAGATTCGTATGAGTTAAAATGTACATGTACTATTAAAAATGAAAGAAGACTGAGAAATATTGTGTTTGTACCCTTTCGACACTTTTCAGATCAAGGTTCCAGGAAGGAAAGGTTTCCTTAGTTGAAACTCTTACAATCAATGTGACCTTTATTTATTATAACCCCCATCTCTCAAAAACTCACATATAACATAGTCAATCATCTCTCCTTCCCTCAAAGTAAAAATAAAAAAGGAACTGCTGTCTGGTTATTGCCAGTATCCATCTCAGTCGTCAGAAAAGCTGCACGTTTTTGCTGTTGTTAAGGGCTGGAAACCAGAATCCCATCGGAGTTGCACCCTAAGGAACAAATTTAATGCTAGAAAAACATCCCGACCATCAACCAAAAATGACGGATTGAAAATAATGTCGAGCTATCTTGGGAATCCCCCACCAGACAAGGGAACAGACTGCATTGTTTTTCTCATTTATGTGATATATAGAACAGAAAGAGGGGAAAAAATGGGCGATTTATTGGTTAGATAGGCGTATTCTTTTCCATGCACAAAAGAAATATTGGATAGTAATGTGGGGATCAAGTCACATCATGACATTGTTTGGAGGCTAGGTGTTCAAATATGTAAGTCATCATCCGTTGGTGGCCCGCTAGGTTTTCAATAGATCATTCAATGCAAATATGTGTGGGAAATTGTCAAAGTTGCCACATGAATATATCAATGAACAGAGTGTAATTTGTGCTTCCTTAGCAGGGCAGCAAGATGAAGAAGCAGAGGGAGAGCCAGTGCACTCAGAAGACCATCTCATTGCTGAGCCCCCTGGGGACGATCCAAGTCAGTGGATGTGAGAATGGTGTGCACACCATCCAGATCCTAATGGATGTCGCACCTGCTGAAAGGTACTGTACAACAGCCGGGATGGTGACGTGATAAACAAAGGTGTGAAATTTACAGGCAGACAGAATCCACTCCTGTGATGGAGTGCCACCATTCCTCATTGGAAGCAGGGCATTTTTGTAGATCCCACAAGAAATATCCTGGAGAAAGTTGGGCAAATATGAGCAGGCACTAGAAATATGAGGGGCACTAGAATACAGTTGGGCTTGAAATTAGATTTCTGATGGCATGTGGTTGTGATTCTTCCTGCAGTATATTTGAAATTTCAGAAAAATAACTTGTTTATTACCCACAGGGGAGTTGATTAGAGCTGATGTCTGTAGGGTCAGCAAAGGCCATGGGGAGCATGGACTGCTCGCTCCTGTTTATTTATGTTTCCTCCAAGTTGTATGCAGTAGTTCCGAGTGTCAACCGACACTCAGAAATGTAATATGTGATTGCATTTCGTGCCCTGCCCATCCCTCAAAATTGTTAGAATGCTGACAGTCTTACTGAAGCGACTGAAACTGATTAAACTCAGCGTTAATAAGTACTTATTCGTTATTTTTACAGGTCCACATCCTACATATCAGATTAGTTTTGATTAGATTGAAATTAAATATCCATGTATTGCGGATTCACATTTGATAAACTTGAATGGTTTGGGAAATTAAACCATTTTCAAATGCACCCGGATAGGAAGCTATCCTTTTGAAAATGTATGTTCTAATTCTAATTTATGGAAACCCATTAATGACCTTGTATATTATACCTCAACATGTGTTTCCTTCCCGACTGTCTGCTATTTCCTAAAATTCATCAAGCAGTAAAAACATTCCACTTGTTGTTAATGAGTTGAAGTGCGAAAATTAATAATATGGAATTTTGATTATGGAAGATGTCCTGTAACCATGCGCAAGCACCTTTCTGCGTCTCCTTGTGAACAGGGTTTAATTTGTGTGTTCAGGTTCAGTAGGAATATGCAAATGAATTTAATGATTCGCATCACTAGATCATTTCTCAGTTTAATATCATTTGCTACGTCGGTCATAAGTGAAACTTCGATCACATCGCAGTCTGTATGTTCTCAAAGGTGTGAGCAAGAAATCATTAAAGAAAATGTTTAGATTTTATCACGACCAGTTGAATACGGTGTTATTGTCATAGGACAGGGGAACTAGAGCCACCTCAGATATATGGAGTAACACAATGTAAACAGGCATTAAGGGAGGCGAGATAAAGTGACAAAATATGAGCTTATCTTTGCAACCGGCTTTACATGTAGATCTCACAAAAGCCTGCCTGTAGCAGTAATAGTTCAAATCATCCATTTCCACTGATTTATTTATGACATACTAAACAAGGCTCTTTCCAGCTTTGGATGTGGTGTGGCACAGGCTTAGGAAGTCAGTGTGATAAATGATCTCTAAGAGCATATTTTGGATAAGGGAAATAGATGACGTCCATGCATAACATAAAGGGAGACCTATAGTAGATATTTTTGAGCAAGTCAAAGCTTTGAAGGCTTATATCACTGTGCGTGCTTTCTATGTTTTTTTTTTAGAATTCACTATTGGTTGGTGTTGAACAGCTGGAGCAGCAACACAAGCATTCATGGCATTGATAGATAGTTATTGATAAATGCCATTATAGCTACATAAACGCCCTTGAAGTATTGCTTACACACCATGACCGTCAGCTCTTTCTAATAGAAACGTCTCAAGCCCCTTTTGCTTCCTAACTGATCTTAGGAACATTTCCTAAAATCAACCTCCTCTGCCAGTCTAACGACAGCCCTGAAGGCACCATCAGATGAACAAATTCATTACATCTCAACAACCCCTGTTGGGGCCCTACGCACCAGCCTCCCTGTTAACCAGCTTTTCCCCCCTTTAGTTTTTAGCATGGCCTCAGCGTTCACAGAAAAATGATACGCATTTTGTTTACAGGAGATTACTATTATCTGAAATATGATGCTTCTTGCCTCTTTCACACAGAGCACAGACACATAATACAGAGGAAATCATAGAGTACTTTTTTATTAGGGTGAAAAATGAAAAAAGGGCTGGACTCCTGCCCCGAGACATTTTGTGAGCATATTATTTTACAATGCTTTGATCAATTTGTCTGTCAAGCTGGCTGAGATGTGGGGGAGCAGGAAAAAAGCAATTTAGCTTGTGAGGTCCTCAATAGAAATGTACTACAGGAGCCTGTGTATGACATGTTGCATTAGAACCTGAGTAGCCTTTATTGCCTGATAATGTCGCAAGGCAATGCTGATATCAATCACCCTTTAACAGCCGGTATGATGTGTTTTTATGAAAAGAAAAAAAAAATAATGCATGAAGCATTTCTTGGAAAATAATTGATTTAATTCCGAGCTGAGGGATTTCTACTTTTAACAACATAAAAATATTGTGTTGGAAAAAACAGGCACAAAATATGCTAGAAGCTAAAAATGGTTAAGAACAAGCTCTTTGCATATGCTCCTATAGAAAATTGTAATTAATTTTACACGGATAAACATTCTGTCTCATTTGCATATAGATATAAACAATATATTTGTGCATCTGAATTCCCAGCACACTTGGGTCACGTGATCTGCCTAAAATCCTAAGTGGCTAAAACCCAAAATTATCATTATATTTCCCAGGCCATAAATCCGCCTTTTTTCTCTGACACAAAGCCTTATAAATCTGTGTCTGATTTTTCACATTGCACATTGTTTTTAGTTAATGATTTTCATCTGTTTGTTGTTGCTGTGATAGTGGGGAAATGTACCATATGCTCCGGCAAAAGACAAATGATTAGCAAATGAAATTCTGGACAGCTGTCTGACTGAAAGCGTTTGGTTGATAGCATTCTGCTACCATAATTAGCTTAAGCTTTGGGTTAATTAACTTTCTACCTGGATATGCATAATAATAGCATTCTGCAGAAAGCCAAGGAGCTTCCAGTATATCAGCAGCAAAGGCTGGCTTTTTATTTTGTATTTCGGCAGCATATTTCAATTTCAAGAGGCGATTTAGCTCGGGAGCATCGTCAAATATTGTAGATTTTACTCCCCAAGCCAGATAATTCTGAAACAATAGGGGTGTATTATGTGGCAGAAATGCCATTTCTGAATGTAATTAAAGCGGATGAAAGCAATCACCAATTTTTAAACGCTTTTGTCTAGCATGAGGCCTACTTGTAAAAAAAATACCCATCAAGAGGAGAAAAGAGGCAAGAGAACCCCCAAGTCCTTATATAAGAGGCCTTTGAGACTGAAGTGAAGTACAACAGTAATTAGTCTTTTGTATGAATTTGCCGGCCATGGTCATGATTAGTTAAGCATATGAGAGGACTGCAGGACTGCATTGGTCTTAAGGAGGAGGGTGTTAAAGTCTATTTATCACCAGTTATCCTCACAGCTTTCCATTATCACTGACAACACTGGATGAGGCCTGAGAACAGCCTAATTGTTCTGAGGTGGAGTGTTTTTGTGTCAAACCCGTCACCCCAGTCACATTGGCATTCATAAGCAGCCAGACATTTTCCATCTATCTAGCCCTAATACCCAAGCTGTCACAACAGCTTTTACACACTACCAACGCTAGTGTGAAATATCTGAGGTGATGCATTTATCGTTTTTCTCACACTCATGTAGTGTTGTGAATCAATGTCCTGGTTCACACTGAATAGCAGTATGGTAAATGTGTTCCCTGTTTGGGGGCCTGTTTACACGATGTGCTCACACACCGGGAACCATATCAACAACTTGCTTTTTTCCTATAATAACTGTAATTTCTCTCTCTTCCTCTCCGTCTCCCTTTCTTTGTCTTTCCCAGTCTGCGTCTTTTATATTTACACTAACACATAATTTTAATCAATTAGAATAATTTTTTTGCTTGGTATATAGACACAATTGTGTGCTAAATAAACTGCTTACATTTGTATTTAAAATGCTTTGTCATACAAACAGTGATCTGCTGAGATATTGAATTAAATCATCAATAAAGCAGGGGTGGGAGACTTTTTGACGTAGTCCCTTTAGAAATGGTATGAATAATTCATTGTGTAATGATATTCAGATGATTTTTGTTCTATTTTTTACTGCGGCCTTAGAATATTGTTTTGCATGTTGTGAAGTGTAGTACTCAGCTGCGTATTCATTAAGGTGCTGCTCCCACTGGCCCTTGGACCCATCTGTGCTCTATGTTTATGTCTCCATCTCTCGGGACCGTCCCAATCAGGCTGCATGTGCCATTTCCTGTGTAAACCAACACCTGTGTAACACACTACCTGTAAACCGCCCCACACAGACGAGACACTGACATTCACTCAGATGAAAATCTGCAAATGTTGTGGTTTCTAAAGCAGAACCTCCAGGGTGAGGACAGGAGCCGAGCGAGAGTTACCCTTCACTGTAGAGATGCAGCTAAAAGCAGCTCCTGCAGTTTTCTTTTTTTTTCCCTCTGTTTTTCCCCTGCTGTCGACCGGGAAGTTTTTCCGGCACGAGGGTTGTGCTAGTTTGTTTTAGAACTTGATTGGATTCTATATCTGCAACATGCAGAAGTGTACAGTGTGTGACATACTAAGGCAATATGCAGAGAGATGATTCCGCTCTGACATCTTGGAGAGGAGTACGAGTCAATTATGCCCAAGTGTTGTTCTTGCTTATCTTCCTGCGGCACCAAACAAGGATTTAGTCAAGGATTTAGGGGTGAGGGGGCGGTGGTGGGGATCATGGTAAGCGGTTCACAACAAAACACTCAAAACTCCTGGGAGCGGGCACTGATTTAAAAATAAATTACAGAAGACGAAGCGCTAACACTCAAGGGCCCTCAGCAGTGCTGGCGTACACAGGTGAAGATTAGCCTCCTCGCTAATCAGAGGAACAAGGCAGTAATTTGCTCTGAACACAGACAGTAATTAGGACTTGGTGACACTGGATTCCCATAATGCCTTTGAGCTTGACGTGGTCAAATTTTGACAGAGGCTATCCATGCAGGGTCACTGTCCCCCCAGTCTCTCGGCCCTCTTCAGTTGAGGCTCTAAAAGGTCCCTGCAGTTACAGGGGATCCCTAATGTACTTTATGCCTCCCTCACTGGCTCCTTACCATTCGGGTAATTGGAATCTCTTACTGTGGCACTTGAGAATAGAGGCTAAAAACACTATTTGAAACTGCTCAGTAGTCTGTTGTAGATAAACATTGCTGCGTCGGGGTGTGGATACACTACATAATGGAGTAAGAGTTAAGGCTCTGGTAATACATGCCTTCACTGACTCCTGTGGCTAGCCAGTTGGGAGAAGACCTAATTGTTGTGTGCTTTGTTGCCTACTCTGCAGTATTTTACCACCACCTTTATGTATTGGATTGAGTGTTGCGGCCTCTTTGGTGGACATTCGCTAATAAGAGTTGTTGGATATCTAGAGAGCAGTTTATCCGGCCGAGTTGTTTTTATTTTGAAACAGCGGAGCACAAAACGTACGCCCCGGAACAGAATAGGAAGCATTCCTTACAGCTTACCACTCCGAAAGCACTCGACTTTAGTGCTGCAGTAGCTAGATACGCATCTGAATGATCTTCAAATGGTTGAACGAGCTGCATTGAGCAAGTGGCTTACAATTGTATCACAGCCTTTGGCTCGGAGACCATCAGGATCTTGACATTCATAGAGACATGCTGTATTTTTTTCCCTTTTTAGACAGTCATTTTAGGCTTTTTTCATGCTCTCTTGAGTCTTTGACGTCTCTGAGTTAAGTATCTGAAGCTATAAGGCTGAGGAAAATATTGGACTGCTCTTGGCCTTTTCTATTTCATCCTCTGACCCGCCATGTTACCCATGATCGGTGAAGGAGAACTCTGGCAGGCTGTGTCAAAAGTGACAGCCGATCGAGTCAGGATGAGCGCCATCACGCTTCACAGGATGGAGGCATGAGTTCTGAGTTTTTCCCCTTTTTGTGCAATATACCATTACACCCTTCGCCAGATTCCTTTCAATTAGATCCTGTGGTTAACCTGTTTCATTCTTACGTCTGCAGCTGATAGAAAAAGTCTTACTTGAAGTCTTGTGCAACTAGAGATACGGAATATGCCAAAGGAAATTGACAAATTTAATGTCAGCTTTTTTTTCTCTTTTTTTTCCTTTGTCTTTTTTGATTGGTTCTTCCAGGATGAATGAAATAACCTCCAACATTATATAAATGCTCAATTCATTCTTTATATTAGAGTTGGAAAATAGGTAGAACTCCAAATGACTCCCACTTTACGCAGCAATGATTTATGGTAATTGGAAATTGATTGTGACAGGAGCACAATATTAGAAATTTTCTCAAATCACAATCTTCTATCAAGGGAAATATTCTTTTTAGTGCAGCAGATCCTGGCTAGTTTGGAATTAGTTTCTTATTTCCTTACCTGTGATGAAATAGTAAACGCCTGAAGAACGTTGAAAAAAAAAATAGGATTTTAACTTGTCAAAAGATAAATGACAATTTTGCTTTAACCAAATTTTGAATTGTTTATTCAAACTCAAACACCCTTGTTAAACACATTTATTGAAATACTGTTTATAATCACTACTAATTATAATTCTTCTTTTTATACAGGGGATGGCAGTTACTTTAAGACAATATAAAGATTGCTCCTCCTTTGAGAGTTTCTTTGTAATTAGTCCAACATTTATTACACATCTCTAATCTCTCATTTGAAGGGCAGAGTATCTAATGTGCCAGTCTGGGCTCTGCAAAGATCATGATGCTGCTTGATTTGTGATTCATTGAAGCGACTGGAAATGTTGCCAGCGCAGCTACATCTCCACTGCCCACATGCTCTTTAAAAACAATCCCCTATTGCACCTAGAGGTGACAGACTTCAGCTCGACTGATGTTGTTCCACTTTTATTTATTTATTTTGGTGTTGTTTACCGGCCATAACATGTACTGCATTGCATTAACTTTTACTACTGTCAATGTTGTATCACTCAAAACACCTTTAGAGCCGGCGCATCCATAACGGAGGGCTGAGGGGAGAGAAAAATTAGCCACGGTGACAAGTCTGAAGTGTGAGCTGGAGGTCAAAGGTGCCAAGCCTTAAGCAAAGGTGCTCTAGCCTTTGTCCAGTAGATTGTAAGGGCCTGCGGGTCCAACAGGAACATTTCCACACACAATATCCCCGAGCTGTCAGTGTGCAGCGGCTGGAACATCCTCTCAGAGAGAAAGAGGGGCTGTGGAGGGGTAGAGGAGGTGGTGGTGGGGGGGGGGTAGAGAGGGAACAGTGGCCTGAAGATCCTTTGCCGAGAGAAAGAGAGGTGGGGGGATGGTGGGTGTGTGTCTGGGGGTGTAGGTGGTGGGGAGCCAAAAGGGCTGGAGTGGGAGGATAGAGAAATAGAGAGGGGGAAATGAGGAGGGAGAGCTGGGGGGGGGGGAGAAGGGAGAGAGGGGAGGGATAGAAAGGAGAGACAATGACAAGTAGGGGCTGGCTGGGCACTCACCCATGCCGACAGAGATTGCCATGAGCCATGGCCATTGTTTGAGCGGGTCTCAGCACAGGACCTGCCGGTGGGTTTCCGAGTTTTCACCACTCAACTATAAACTGCTGTGTGGTTTATTTAGAAATGAGAGTATTTACACATTTTACTGTATTTACACCCACTGTTAAACGGCACCCAGGAGATTTTCATCACACAGCCACAAACTAGCAGGCAGAGCGGTTCCCTGAAAACTGACCTGCTCAGTCATAACACTCCAGTAAACCTCAGCTTCACGTGTCCAATATAAAACGTTGCTCAAACTGTGACCTGCAGAAGTGTAAAAACACTTTAGGGCCGTGTTGTTACGGCAGGCAGGAGAGAGACGGTCTGTGTGTTTAACAAAGTAAATGTCTATTATTAATACCATACAGGATAAGCCAATTTTGAAAAAGGGGCACTTAAATGGTGATATTATTTATTTATAAGTCCTGTACACCAGTTAATGGAATTGGCGGCCGGCTTCAGATCCACAACACAGCTTGAGGTCCACTTTGCAGTAATGCACATGCTAAGAGAGGACCTTCCCAGTAGGGTCTTTAAGTGTCAAATATGGGTCAGTCTGCTTGCATTGACCTGGGGGGTGGTCAGCAGCGGAGAGAAATTCAGCTGTTAAGTGATGCCAACTCAACCATCGGCAAATTCCTCCAAGCATCTACTCATGCTAAGATGCACGTCCAAGTGCAGTGCTTTGCCGGCCAGCACTGCTCTGGCCAAAAAATCCATTTATTCTTGTCATGAACTATAAACTAGACCCAAGCAGAGTTGAAACTGTTGTTAACGCTGTGCTCTTAACTTTTTCCCGTAACAGCTGCAAGACTTTTGGAAAACTCTTTTTTTGTTTTTTTTTCCTTTTGGAGAAACTGGTTCTGCTTCCTTAAAGTAGTTTGAAGTGAACTGTTAGCGCCGTTCCTTATGACCCGACAATGTTTTCTTTCATACTCTATCATCCTGCACTTCATATAAATATATATTTAGTGTAACAAAATGTCCAGATTAATGTCTTTATGTTTTCCTGAGCGTCTTTCTGTCTTTCGCAGCTCTGATATTCATTGCAGCCCAGTGACATAAAATGCACAGCTTTAGATTTTAAACACGTCTTGATTGAACAACTTTAGTTTCACTCGGCAAATTATGTCATCTTGCATCTGTATCACCCGTGGCGTGTTATTACACTCTTGTGACATATTTTAGCACTGTTCAACCAAGAATGGGGTATTATGATTGCTCCTCTGATCCCCACCTCAACTCCCCATCCTGCCTTATATCCCTCACAGGAGTGGCGAGGCCCCCCTGAGCTGTGTGGTCAACGATAGCCCGGCAGAAACGAGCCCCGAGATGCAGCGCTGCATTGAATGGCTCCAGGCGTACTTCAGTGAGCCGCAGACCGCTGGGAGTCTCCCGCTCCCTGCCTTTCACCACCCCGCCCTGCAAGGAGGTCTGTCATGGATAAATATTTGCAGAGCCATGACTGGGATCAGGCTTTCACTCTTAATTGTCAGTTACATCACTTACACTCACTGGCTCACTGTGTTATAATGAAGTATTTTATGGCTGAGAGAGGGAGAGAGAGAGAGAGAGAGAGAGTGGGAGAGCGAGCGAGAGAGACAGAGCAGAGGAAAAGCGAGTGAGTGGGTGAGCAAAGGAGAGAGAACAGAACACAGAGCTGTAACTTGGTTCAGTAATCTGTGGCAGCTCTTACCACGCGTGTTAGTCTTGGCAAGCTTTTCCATGATTCTTGGCACATTCTTTGAAACTGATCGAATTCCACTCTTGACATTTTCAGACAGGAAGCTTTTTTTTTTCAATGACAACATGTGAATGGTGGTAAAGTTTGAATGAGCTTATTGTTGGCTTGACCAGTCACCTAGGGCGAGTAAAACGAAAGCACCCCCAAAAAACGGACAATTAGCGTCCTTTCATCTGGTAGTTATGGCTGCAGAGTGAATGATTGAGGGCACCGAGGATAAAAATGAGGAATTAATTATCCCTGGCGTTTTTGTTTGGTGGAAACAAACAATGCTCGCAGCCTGACAACTTATTTTTGAAATCATAAACTTATCGCACTCGTGCCATTTTCAAAACAATTACCGGCTATTTCTTTGTCACACTGAGACGCTCATTGCATTTTAACTTAAAGATTTTGCAGAAGCGCTCATTTAGACCCAGAAGCACACCTACACAGAGAAAAAAAAAATAACTCTAATATATGCATTTAACAATTGTGCCTCTCTTCCCCTGCAATCAGGCCTTAGTCGCTCTCTAATTTCATGCAGATCTGCAGTGCTTGAGTGATGGCATTTTCAATGAGCAGGTACTCCATTGAGACCCTGTATACAGCTATGAGTCCCACGCTCCCGCAAAGGCAATGCAGAAATACATCAGGACCAATTACGATATCAACTTTCAGTGTGATTCCCTTCGCCACCAAGTGCTTGTGTACCAGCCCCAGGCTCTTTCAAATCGCATCTCATCTGAAGTCTTTGGGGTTTTAATTAAATTTCAGGATAGATGGAATTCTTCATTAGTACCTGATCTGAATAGGTGATTGTGCTGTGTTCCACCTCTCTCCCTCGCCTGTTGTTTTGGGGCTCAGTAAATACAGGGTTTAGGCTTGGATTGCTCTCAGTAGTCAGAACCACAGGCCATGCCAGTATAAAAATGTTAAATGTGAGCATCAAGAGTATTTGTCTTTTGAGGGAGGAAAATAGAAGGTTTTCTTTTTTTTTTTTTTTTTTGCTTGTTGATTCACAAATATTAAGGATTAGTTTTTACCTTACTGCTGTACAAATTCCTACTCAATCTAGTCATGCAGCCGGCGCCTGCCTGGGAAAAAAAATACAAGTTTAATCAGGTCATTACAATCTGTGACAAGCAACTTTTGTTTGCTCAGTTATCTTGTGGGAGAACCTGAACGCGACAGCGCTCTCGCTGCACTTGTCATGTAATATTGAGTTGTGACCTTCACTTGAAGTGTTGCCATGTTTATTTACACATTTCTGACAAAACAAGCCACTTTTCATATTAGCTGTCACGACATACCTGAGCAACAGAGGTGACATGAAAGGAGACACGAGGTGCGGTTTTCTATACTGTCTGACTGATTGTCATGCGCAACATCACACGCAAGTTTGGTCGTCAGAGGTAGAGGAATGGCGAGTGCGTGCGTGTGTCCTGCTCGGGGAGCTTGTGCGTGTGTGTGTGTGGGTGTGTGTGTGTATGTGTGTGTGCACGTGCACTTGCCTTCGCCCCCCTCAGAAAAACATAGACACCATCATGAGTTCTTAAAACGATGCATATTCTTATCTCATTAATTATACATCCATATGTAACAGACGAGAGGATCTTAGTCTCGGTAAGCGGCACAGGGAATATGCGGGGAGGGGGGCCAGGCAAAGGGGGGGAAGGGCGCTCTTCAAAGCCCAAATGACTGTGTTCCTGCAGGAGCCTGAACCTCCCCCTGTGCACAGCGCAGGGCGAGATGAGACACTCACCAGGACTCACCCCTGTGATGTGGAGAGGAATTAGGGAAATGAACGTTTTCAGAATATCGAATAATCAGAGAATCATCAGCACCCCGTCAGCCTTCAAAAGTATGGATCCCTCAAGACTCAAGAGACACTTTGACTGGGAGTCAAAGTCTTCCCTCCCATTAGACACAAAGGATAATGAGGTAGCTGCATTTCCACTATTGTCTTTTTATTGTCACAGGCATGTATGAGGTGACTGTCAGCTGGAAGTCATCTCCCCCAAATCTATCATTATCTGGGCTAATGGAATTCAGTTTATTGTTTTTTTTTTTTCAAAATTGCTCTCATATATAAAATTATGAGCAAATCAATCATACATGTCAATATCTTCATAATCACTAGATTGGTTCAATTTTACCCTGGATCAATCAGTCTCTGCCTCCACAGTGGCCCTATCACCTGGCCTCATGGTAGGTAATGACCTGTGACATAATTATGGGATGTCTGTAAACATGTAAGTGGTTCCTCTCAACTTTTATTTAAACAATTGACATCACTGCACCCCGATCTAAAGAGGGTCCTGACCCCAGACACACCGTATTAGGCTCTTTATGAAGTATGGGGCTAGGGGACTGCTCTCCAAATCATTGGCTGGTCACCTCGAGTGACCCGCATGAAGTCTCTGTCACTAACACTGATGAGGGCAAAGTTCTTTAACCTCTGCAGTGGCAGATAAAAGCGCAGACACTTGTTTTTGTCCAGAACTGTTGGAGATGTGAAATCTTCCAGGAGAAACAGCTGCTCGGGATTTATTAAAGGTGTAAACAGCCCTGTAGCTTGCTCGGTCTGCTCGTAGGCGAAAGCGCTCAGCAGCGTCTGCTGGCATGACTTTGGTTGTTTGTCAATAACGTTTGCATCAGTGGGGATTTGTCATAGCCATAGTCTGGGCAAGTTGTCATCTACCCACCAGTGACAAAGCGATATCAATATGTACCACGCACATCATGTGGCCAAATCCGAGCTTTATGAGGGAGAATAATGCATAAAAGAAATTTCAGGGGTGTATCTTATCTCCTCATAACATTAAGTCTGTCTGCGTAAGAGCCCGTCATCTCGTTGACAGCGTGATTATTACCTGAAAAATTATTAAACAGTACCTACGGGCCTTGTTCAAGACAAAGAACTCACATGGGTGCGCATCAATCAAATATATCCCCTTTAGGTTTTACACTTATTCCCCCCAGTTTAGGCAAATTGCCTTGTTCGCGTGGCTTTGTGTAGCGGAGAGTGACTATAAGGTAGCGAGGGAGCCTGGGGAGCAAAGGATGTTCACTCTGTAGAAGAGAGACAGGGGTGTGACATGTTTTCACACAATGCCAATTTAGAGGGATTTCTCATAGATCACTTGTCATGTGCTCTCTTAGACCATATAAATGAGAGAGAATGGGAGATCACTAATTGAATTTTCATGACTGAGTACATGTATATACTAGAAGAATGTCACCCCCTCTTGATAACGAGACCATTGTTCCCCATCTTGTACTCTGTGCAAAAAAAAAAGTGTTGTTCGCTCGCTACAAAACCTCAGTGCGTCAATGTCTTAAGGTTTTCGAGATGCTTCAAACACTTTTCCCTCTTTTTCTTTACCAATCAGAGCTAGACAAACATGCCTCTCAGTCACTGCCTGGTAATCCAGAAAAAAAAGATAATGCTACTGCTAAAGTGCTAATGAAATCAAAGCCGTTAATGTGGTCGGTTAAGCTGCGGATGATTTGAAGAATTCCGCCATTTAAGTGAAGATGATATAATGAATCTACTCTGAATAGAAAGCAATTAAAAGGACAAATTGGTCTGATTAACCTCAAAGTCATCCCACTGCCACAAATGGTATGCAACATTCAAATTATTATTATTAAAAATCTGGAGCAGATTTGCAGTCTTTTTGGCCTCTCTTAATCCTTTTAAATGAAGGAGCGAACTTTTTTAATTTTAGCTGTGACCTTTCAAAGCATAACCTAGATTTTTCTGCCATAGAAATAATTTTCTCACATCTGCTTCTGTAGCATGTTGATACTAGTTCTAAGGTCAAATTGGGGGACTTCTATGTATTTAGTTGTTTTAATGAGTCTTGTAAAGGAGAGAGAGGGAGCCGTGCAGAGCCCTTTTGAAGAAGAAGTGGACCTCGAACACGTGGTTGGACCTTATGAAAAACTATTAAGTGGATCAAAATGTTGTGCTGTGTCAAACTTTTGATTTAAATTCAAAACACCAGTTTATTTCAAGGAGTAGGAGCTACATTGTGCTAAACTGTTGTCTTGTTGCCTCTCAGTCAGCTGTCTGAGTTTGATTGATTAAATGAGGAACTCTCTCTTTCCTCGGTTCTCTCTTTCTGTCTCTCGCTCTTCCTCTCTGTCCTCTGCTTTGTTTTGCGAAGACGCGTTCACCAGCCGCGTGCTGCAGGTACTTCTGAGGGATGTGAAGTTTGGAGAGACGGTCTCGTACAAACGCCTCGCTGAGATGGCGGGAAACCCCAGAGCGGTGCGGGCTGTGGGAGGGGCCATGAGGAGGAACCCGGTGAGTGTGGCTGACACTGATTGACAGGCTTCTCCCTTACTTACTTTATTTAGCCAGATAGGGAAAGTAATTGTTTTTATTTGATTTGAATGACTGCTGCACCTGAACCTGCATTTTGTGTGCAGACAGTAAAAGCTGCCTGTTGTCAGAAGTTCATAAGTGATTTTATAAGGGCAGTAAATAGGGAACTGGAGACTCCATGATATCACTTACAGTATTAAATATAGACCTGCAATGATTAATCGATGAATCAATTCCAGAGAAAATGTATTCGGTAACTATTTTGATAATCTGTTAATTATTTGAGTGACTTCTTAAAGCTAAAACTCTAATCATTTTTAAGTTAAAGCTTCTAAAATATGAGGATTTTATATCCCTGCAAACAGATTATCTTTTGGACTGTTGATTGTAAAAAATATATAAAATCGTCACCTTGGAAACTGTGATGAATAGTTTTCATTATTTGCAGATTTTTTAAAAAATAGACTAATTGATGAATCGAGAAAATAATGGTCAGATTAATCCATAATGAAAATAATCATTGGTTGTGGCTCTAATTAAATATTCTTAAATGTAACTTGAATTAACCACACACGAATTGGAAATAGATTTAAAGGTTTTGCATCAGTATTTTATGCTGTAATTGCATATAAATGTTAGATAGATAGAAATACAGATAAACTGTGGGTAAATTATGATCAAATAATCACAAAACACTGAAACAACAAAAAAAGTGATAATATATAGAATGATTTTCAGACCATTTGTTGTGTTTTCCTTTTCTTAAAGGAAGCTCCACCAGAGTTTTCCAATAAAATAATTAAAAACAAATCTTCCTGATGCAGGATATGTAATCTAAACCGTAGGTGTGTTCGAATATGTGCAAAATAAACGCCTCCCTCTGAGAATGGCTCAGAAGTAGAAGTCTACCTACAGCACAATTTTAAGCCCACACCTTTTGTTCCTGTTCTCTCAAGTCTTTACTGTAGATGTTCCCTGCAAATCTCCGATTCTTGTAAGAAACCTGGCCCGCATCGTTTTGCCCATGAATCCACTGTGTACAAAATGGAGGGCTAGAGGGCAAGTGGTGTGTCTTCTTTTGATCAAACCCTTTGATCAAAGCCCGTTTAGCTCTGCCCATGTAGTGCTGTGGGCACCACCGGTGTGCTCTGTGAGGCAGAGAACACTTCTTGTACAGAAATGCAGCCAGTGAGATGTTCTGGCTCATATGTGCCGAGAAATATCTCATCTTAGTACTGTGCTTTTCCTCTGACGTTGTTTTTGTTATTAAAGTCGGAAGGAAAGTCATTTAAAATAAAAAAAAGTAATTTCAAACACAGAATAAATGCAAATAAACCATAAAAAATAACATTTGTGTGTTTTATAACTACGCACTACTTTCTCCATATACTTTATATGTTACATTAGCCAATGGCATTGCTTCTGGATGGCTGTATAATACCACTCAGTCTCATGTTTTACAGACATTTCTTTCCTTTCGTCAGGGAGGCTGGGAGCCTGAGCCCTCAGCTCCTGATACAGATCCAGAGTCAGATTGTCAGTGTCAATTACTTGTCAGTAGCGCTGCTCCACTCAGGCTTCAGCTGTGAAAAGCTCAGTGTGCTCAATCGATCCTCGCCTCTCTGTGGCACTTCTTCTTCACCAGGATTTGAGTATTGATAAGCCTGGTGTAGTGCTCTTTTCCCCCCAAGTGAAGAGGCAGATCCGAAGGCCTTGAGGGTACCCTGCTCTCCCTCCAAACCCGGGGAACAGTATTGATCGGAATACTCGAGCAGTATTTCTCTGTCTGCAAGGTTAATCTGGGGCTCGGAAAGTTTTATTGCTGTTGATATGGGAGCGGGTTTAATGATGGATTTGAACTGAAACACACTGCATGTCCAACTTTTATATAAAAGGCTGGAGGTGCAGCCATCAACTCAGGATAACTTGGTTAAATTGTAGGTATACAGTCACAATGCAGCAGCGGTTGTGTTGTTTTTTCTGTTTAGAATAACAGGAACAAAATGAGGGCAACATTAAGAATATTTTAAAAGAAATAATTGCTGTGATTCACTCCAACCATTGCCACTCTTCTCTGAATTCACAATGATCGAAGTGTTTTAGGCTTGCTTGTTTAATCTTTCTCCAGCCATTTAGTTTACAAAGAACTCGGGACCCCCCTGGCAGTCGTCTGCAACAAGAGTAAACGCTCCACCGACTTCCTCTTTTTAATGATCACAGGGTTATCAGATCTTAATGTTGACACCCTCTCGATTGAATATTCATCCTGCTGGTGTTTTTGCCCATTAATTTTTGATTGCTTCTTTGCTTTACACTATTAAAGAGTAAAAAACATTTATACCCAAAGACTGAGCCATCACCCTGAATGTGGATTTGTGCAGGATCAAACCAGACACTTCTGGTGTGGCACTTTGTTTTCATGCAGTGCATGAACATAAAAAAAGGCAAAAAATAAAAAGAAAGTGCAGATTCATATTTTCTGCACGTTGGTTACTTTTAAGTCAAACCGTTTATGCGGTAAATCAGAGATTCTTTAATACATAATACATATCTACTACCAACACCTCCAACTGTTGTGTTACTGTGATAGTAAATGTCAACTTGAGAATAAGAAAGCAGTGAATTTCTAAAGGTCCTATCTGTATTTTTTCAAATATTATTTTTTTTTACTAACAGATCGTAGTTTTGTAACAGTACTCATCCTTCGTGGACTGTATATTTAAAAACTTTTGCAACCTCCTTCCTGAATTTATAAATTGGTAAATCATTTAAAGACATTTTTTTTAAAGCGTCTCCATTTGCATGTAAAAATGTTCTTGCATAATATTTGCAAAACGTTTATTTCCTCCAAGTTGAATTTTCTCTCTCTCTCTCTCTCTCTCTCTCTCTCTCTCTCTCTCTCTCTCTGCCTGTCTGTGTGCCAGGTTCCTCTCCTCATCCCCTGCCACCGAGTCATTTCTAGCAGTGGACAGAGTGGGCCGTACATGAGCGGCAAGGGCGACCATCTCAAACAATGGCTGCTCACCCATGAGAGGCAGAGAGGGGAAGGCTAAAGCATGACAGAGGCCAACTGTCCTTCATTCAGTGTGCGCACACACACACACACACACACACACACACACACACACACACAAGGCCAGTATTTTTTTTTAAGGACACAAAACAGGGCCATAAAGTTTAGCGTGCTTGGCACACACTGTGGAACAACTGGAGGTACTTGTAGATATTCAGTTTATACTCCTTTTTTTAATCTAAGAATAGAGTTGCTGCATAGTTAATGTGATACAGAGTTGTTGCAGAATTAGAATGTACAAAAATAACTTAAACCGAGAACAGTAGGAATTACAAACATATGCTCCCGTGGGTCTCCGCTGCGTTTGCCAGATAGTGCTGGAATGGTTTTTCTAAAGAATTATTATTCCCTTAAAAATATGTCTCTTGCATTGTTGTTGTTGTTGTTGTTTTTTTTTCCTAAGCAGAATTAGTCTTTGTACCTCTCGTTGGTTTTTTAATTTCCTGCCAAGTGAATGCTTTGTTCAACATCCAGTGATAAAGGCTCTGAATTTTACTGCTACAAAGCTTTGTAGTGAAGCATTTGTTTTGTCTTCATTTAGATCTCATTGTTTGCTCTCGCCTTATAATCCACCTAGAGTGGAGATGTCTTATGCATTATATACTGTACTTTTGTTACATTAGACAAGTTTAAATAAATACATCTCAAAATGACAAATCCTGCCTTTTCATCATTCTAATTGTGTTTAATTTTAAAATTGATTTCACATAGTGTTCACTCAGTTCAGCTCATAATTAATTATGCTGTATGTCTTTTCTCCTCGCTGCAGCTCTCTGTATGTCAGAGCTCCTTTTTTTATTTCTGAGTGGTGTTTTCCATTAGAGGGCAGTACAGAACGGGAAACAGAAAACAACGTTTCAACCTTGAATTCATCCTGCACATTTTATCTGTGACTTAAATGTTTATATGTTATTTTATTTTCATCACAACTCTGTTTAATCCCTTTGGGATGAATTATTCTTTCTTTAAAAAGACTATATGTAGAGGGCAGCAGTGGTGGTGTCTGTTTAGAAAAATCAGTTACTTTAATTGAATATGTTGTGTACTTTTATTTTCCACATTTCCTCACGGTGATCTGTTGTAACATTGACAATTTGGTCTTTTCCCCTCTAAATTCTTGATTCTCCTAACTGTCTAGTGCAGCTCCAGAGTGACCCTTACTTGCCTTACTAGTTATTCCTCTTCTGGTTCAGCCCAGGTAGCCTAATAATCCACCCTCCAAAAATAACCTCGGCTCTAACCTTTGCAGAACCAATTCAAGTGGCCCGCTCACTGAATACATTTGAACTTTGCTGCATTTTTGAATTTCTTATCCGATCAGCTCTGTGCGGCTGTCTTGCCGTGCTGCTGGACTCACTTACTCTGCCGTTGGAGCACCATCGCAGCGTAGATGTTGAGGCAGCAGACAGGCAGATGAAGAATGAGACTCAGTCTGTGGTTTCACAGAGGGCTAATGATGCCTGTGGTGACTACAGGCTACAGTCAGCCCCCTAACGAAGGGAGCTGTGACACAGCCACAAGGGGTCCCATTTAAGCCAGGCGCACTCTGAAGTGCACTGTAAGCACCCTCCTTTTTTGCTTGTGGCTAAGTAAATTCCAAGGAATGCTATGAATTTAGCAACCAGAGATACTGATGTCTGTAGAGTTCTGTGGCTGATGGTAAAAAACAAGTCCAGCATCAAAGCTTCAGACGTGCTGCCAGTAATTGGCCACATAATTGCTTACGGACCCGAGGAATCTCTTTAAAATATTTCACACCTTTTATTTTCTCTATTCTTGCATTTCTGTGCCATTTTTGTATTTAGAAGTATTAGTAGTCATCTTATTATTATGTCTGTATTATTTTGTGGTTGTATTTTCACCATGTGTACCACTTCCGTATCATGCTGGCTCCGAGATAAAAAGGAATTAGATTAAAAGAGGCTGAGACGATCTCATCATCCGCACTGTTAATCTCTGTGAAACCTTTAATTTTGGCCTAATATCTGCCTCCATTTCAGAGAGAGAGAGGCTTCATGAGTGCATGTGCTGCATGCTCGTGCGTGAGTGTGTGTGAGAGAGCATGTGGCCATGCGTGTTGGTGTGTGCACATGTGTATGTCCATATGTGTGTGGGTGAAGTGGATGATATTGAGTCTGACTTCATAAATCACCCAGACACTGATAAACTCCCCATGCACCCACACACCGCTAATGGGCAACCCTTAAGGAGTGTGAGTGTCTCGTGCGGCGTTTGATTCAACATTTATTAACCCCCTCACACACACACTCTCTTTCACATACGACACACACTCATTTGAGCCCCAGAAAGAGCGAGGATATGGTTGGTGGCATTCGTAGCGTTAGTGCAGGGTTTTGACCTGGCCAGGCTGTATTAATCATGGCCGATAGTAGTAAGATACATTTTAGCTTATACAGCCACAACAACAACAACCCCTGCATTTCCTAACATTAGTTTCCTTCTCATAACTTATATCCTGTCTCCAACTCCCCACTTCCCATCTCATATCCTGGCACCCCTCCTCATTATAGAACAATTTTCTGCCCCCACATCAAATACAAACACACTCTGTGCTTCCATCTCTTGCTCTTCATACATGTCAGCTCATAATTCTAATGTTATCACAACCTGCACCCCTCGGTACGAGCGCAGGCTTAGCGGGGACCCTGCAGAAGTTAATCCTGCAGCCACATCAGTGATTCATAAATAGCTGCTTTTATTCTTCCTAAGAAGTTTGTACGCTTAAAAAAAAAGGGAAAAAAAAAAAAAAAAAAGAGGGAAAACTTTTTGGAACATATAAACTGAGCTGTAAGCGGTGCACTGCTACTGGGAAGCCAAAGGAGTATCCGGCATGCAGATAGGAAGTGTCCAACAGTCAGTCAGACAGATAGACACAGGGATAGATAGCTGGATAGACAGACATTAGACTGGGGCTTGGCTGCACTATCAGGTTTCCTCCCCCTCTGTCTGTCTGCCGGGACAGCCTGGCCTCGGAGGCCCTGACACCGAGGCACCGCGCAGCCAGCCACGACAGCTGCCACAGCAGCATCTAATACCAACACACTCCACGCTACGCCACAACTACAAAGAGAAATATCATTTCAAACATGGCATACTTTGATGCTCTTGTAATGATCTTTGTGTTTTGAGAGAGAAAGCGGGTGGATGGAGGATTCGTATGGTGCCTTTTTCTTTTTGTTTTTGTTTCTTTAGAACAAAGAGACGCCCCCCCCAACCCCCTCCACATGAGCAAGTTTAGGACAGTGGTGATGAGATAGAGCAGGATTAAATGAGAAAGTAAAAGAAACCCTGAGAGGCATCAGCATGCAAGTGTGTGCATGTTAGTAACCTTGTATCAGTGTGTCATTGTAACCTCATGAACTCAAGTGTTGGTCTGGGGGTCTCTAATTAGGAACGGCTGATGAACGGCCATACATTATGTGGGAGCGGGTGCCTGTGAGCATGTATCCCTGCGTGTATCAATCTGTGACTATGCAGCGCTACTTGTCAGTGTGGTAAGGAGAGTGTCTCAGCCTGGAGAAAGTGCAGGTCTAGCCTTGGTCATGTTGACGGAGGGGCGGCACTTCAGAGGCTCCAGGACCCCATGGCACCAGTCTCCCCAGTCCCCCAGACAGACTGGGAGCATCTGGGCTCTGTCAGCGCCTCTGGCCCCCGCAGACTCCGATCTATATGACGGGGGAGAGGAGTGGATTGGATCAGGGAGAGGGAAAATATGAGCCAGATTCCTCAGCCTTGTGCAAAATGCGTGCTTTGCCAGTTAGCCATGTTACGTGTGTGTGTGTGTGTGTGTGTGTGTGTGTGTGTGTGTGTGGTTGCATTAAGGCCTGATGACGGGTCATACTGATTAATTTTGTATGATGTGAGATAGGGGTTATTGATTGGCGTCTAATGGTGGAAAAGTCCTCTCTATAAATTGTCCAATTAAGCATTAATTAAAAGTGTGCAGCTAAAAACATGCAAAGCCCGTTCTGAGCAAAAACATCAAGATTAAACTGACAGATATCATTCCAGAGTTTCTTTATGAAAGCAGATATAGCTCCTAAGCTCCACCACATGGAAACTGATATACACACACACAAGACTAATTAATCCATACACTAAATTAGGAATATAAATTGTGGTCCCAATTTAACAAGGTCAGTTTTAACTTCTCCCTTTACACTTTATTTAACAGTGTAGAAAAAAAAAAAAAAAGGAGCCCTATCAATGTGCTTCGCTTATTATGATTGACGATTGATGATTAAGTCCTCCAGCTGACACACACCACCAAAGCCGGTGAGTTGGAATTGGATGTGACACATACACAGTTCTGCGTGTTAGGTAATTCGTTGACGAGGGGCCAAATTCATTTATGGAACAGCGGTATTGGCAGGCATGGACACTCTCTGCAAAAACAACGATAATCACAGAGGTTTGGCGCGGCGTGACAAGGACTCTTCAGGGAAAGGCCCTTACACGCTGCTTTGTTGGCCGTTCCTCCCTAAGATGGAGGGAAACATCCGCCACTGTTCTTAAGATGAGAGTCGCTGGGAGCAGGGAGGAGAGAGTTTTATGTTAGGTGTGGATGGTGTTTAAAGAGCTTGATTAGCACTTGTTGGGTTTGTTTTGATGGAATTGCTTGCAGTGCATTACAACATCTGGAATGTGTAGAATTTTATAAATATAAATTTAGCAAAAGTCTTTACTTTTTTGGGGTGAGTGATTTTTCTCTTTCTTTGTGGAATTGATGAAATAAAGGCTCTGATAAATCCCCTGTAATGAAACATGAGGGGGACCCTGTCTCAAGCCATTTAATCTCTTTTCGCATTCTCCATTTTTTCTGCTAATGAGCCTTATTGACAATCAAACAGAAGCTGTCATCCCCCAGGATGCAACACTCCCAGCCCCTGCGTGTTTGTCATAGTGTCCTGGCAATCAGAGCTGCCTGCAAGACCAGGCTGGCAGTTAGTGGTTCTCACAGCAGCACTGCCTGAAAATGGCACACTTCCTGTAGAGTTGCAGCTGCCACCTCTGCTACTTCCATTACTTTCTATAGCATGCAGATGTTGTATCAACATTCCCTGCCAAGGGGACTGCAATAACTGTGAGATTCATGCCATGTTTCAGAGGCACGTCAATTTCTCAAGTGGCACAATTAAAGAGGGAAATACAGTACCAGGTTTTTCACAGGCGCTGAAATCGGAAAAGGGCTTTTTCACTTTTTTTCCAAAGGGGGGCTGTTTCATAAGGGTTCAGAAATCCACCCGATTTTTACTGCCCTTTTCCTGAGTTGAGCTGTTCTGTGAGCCTTTGTGAGGCAGACCTGTCGTGACCCACAGCGGATATGGAAATGGGGCTAAGGTTTTATGGGCCAAACGGATTGGACACAGTCAAGCTCAGGGGGCATGAATATTGGATGTTATTTCTGGTCCCTTTTTATGTAATCCATTGCCAATACATTATTAATAGATGATATCATATCCAGAACTACTGGACAAAGCACTACAGAGGGGTGCTATGAAAGGAGCTCTATGTGGTGGAGACTGTGGCAGAAAATACAGTTCAAGTGATATTATTTTATCACCGTAGCCTAACACTCCCTGACCAGGCAATCTTTACAGTGTAATTTTTGGACTAAGTGAAGTTCATAGAAGCAAAATATAGTGAATACTGTATTTCTACCAGGGGTAAATCCAGCATTTGTGGGTTTGAAATGCACTGAAACATTGATGAAGTATCAAATGACACCCAAATACAAGTTTAATGGATTTTGAAGCACTGGGATACTTTGCTCATCCTCCTTGACTGCAGTGAGTGAAGTGGAAATCTTTGCGAGGATCTGGAGTTTTCCTTGCAAAGCTGACTCCCAGTGTATAGTAGCAGGGGAGCAGTGTCTTATCTGATGTACCGATTCACAGACAGGAGACTGTGCTAAAGTGGGACTGTTTAAGAAAAAGGGTCAGATTCCCTGTTTTGATTCACATGTGGAATTGTTCAAAAAAGGTCAGACTCCCTATTTTGATTCATTGTCATCTCAAAGTTATGATCTCTAGTTGTGCAGTTTTTATGAGTCACAGCAGCAGTATCGCGCTCATGTATAAACTTCACGAGAGTTGTTTTCCTTTTTCCTTCGCAAAACACATCACTCAGCGGTTACACAAATCCTGTCTGTCCAAGAGCAAATCCTTAAAAAGTACTTCTCAGCACTGCCCATCGAGCAGAGAAGATAAACCATCGTCCACCTTTTAGTTTTACGGCCTGTCTCGACACTGTACACATATTGGCACAAAGGTATTATCACATCAACATCCATTAAAAGTGAATGTATAAGTCGCTCAATAAGAGTTACATAGGGAGTGGATGCGTAAGGTAATATTCTCTTTTTAAGGTCAGTTTGAATTGTTTTTTCTCATGGGAAACGGCAGATTGATAAAGAGCAAACAAAACCTCTTTTCTGAATGCTTGTCCTCCATGGCCTCAATGAAGGTTTCATTCCTTTATATCATCCAGCCCAATTCCCAGCATGCACGGCCATTGTGGCTCTTTCAACTGGGGCTCTCCATTGACTGGCTCATTGTCCGGCCACTCTTTTGTGTGTGCTATCACCGGAGCACAATCTTTCACCTGAACAGCACAGGAGCGCAGCCTCGATATGCTCACGTAAAGCCACTGAGTCACCCATGTAGGTGCCCGCCTGCACAATTAAGCCGGCACTAATTAAGAAATATTCAGCGGGTATATATCAACTTTAAAAAATCTTCCGGTGATGTTTGTTAATATTCTGGTTATTTGTCATGCTCAGGCAGCCTGCGTCAGACAGAGATGTTCAATATTACTGCTCAGGCTTATATTATTGAGAGGAGGTTTTTTTTTTGAAATATAACAATGCACGAGCAGATGTTTGAAGCGTGGCCCTCGGCAACACAAGGCTAGTTAAGATCGATATTGCTTTCAATATTTCTTTCCTTTGACAGATAACCAGTACTGAGGAAAGTCTTGATAAGAGTGGCAACATATGGATGTGGCGAGCCTCGCTCTCTTTTGATTGCGTGACCTCATGACCTTTGCCTGTGTTTGAGAGGGAGGCAGCCACATGGTATGGTGGGGGTCTGTCAGGCTCTGGTTATGGGGCATTATTGACCCAGGATTTATAAATATTTAATGCACACATTAAGATCATGGTGGAGGGTGGCCATTAGAGTTCTCCAATAAAGAGGCTCTCACGATGATTGAGTGGTGTGGCAGAGCTAGTAGCTGGTCGTTGGGTACAGGGAAACCTGCTGAGACAATATACTGTACCTCCAGCCTGCCTGCCAGGCTTCAGGGCTCTTAAAACTGGCAACAACTGTCGTTTTTTTTGATTGTACTTTTACCCCCATAATTGTTCTTTTTGTGCCTGTTTTTTTTTCTTCTTTTTGCTCAGTTCTTTCTGCAATGACAGACAGTTTCCGTGGTTTCATTTAGGAGGCAGTTAAGACAAAATAAACATACACTTTGTGTAACATTTGTTATTGAATAATAGAGACAGCACTAAGCAAGGCGATAGATCCAAACCTGTGTATGTGTATCTGAAACAGATAATGCAATGTCAGGAAGCAGATGTGTGGCTATTGTTATCAGACACATTGGATTATCGAGGGAATGATTTGAAGCACAGGGCGATCGCAGCTGAAAATTAAATCGCTCTTTTGAGTGTATCTGTCCTTTGCGCTATCAGTAGGTCCTGGACTATCTCCCCGTGCTGTGAGATGCCGTGCATGCCGTTTGACATAATAAGCTGTGATATGCTGATTGCCACTCAGGTTGCTGTCGTTTAATTGTGCATTAAAGGAAGAGGTGGCCTCGGACAATGTTGCCTTGATGAGAAATTGACATTTTGTGACCTGCTCTCCGCGTCCACTCAGGATGCCCGATAAGATGCTCAGTTGTTTTTAAGGAGAACCACTATTCTTCCCTCAAACACTTCTATCCTTCTGTTTGACCCACTTGATGAGTATAGATTTCACAGTGGCCCCCCCTTTCAGCGCTCAAACTATAAGAGGTTCAAAACGATACCAGCCCTTATAGACAAAGGATAACCTTGCTCTTTCAATGTATTGATTCTTTATTAACTAGGTGGCTTAATGCAATGAAATGAGGGATTTGAATGAGCCCCATTTGGGGTGCTTTGAATAAAAAGCTTGCACTGTTTATGAATGACTACAATGAACCTTTGAAGCACCACAGATGCAGTATATGCTGATACAAAGACCAGTAGGAATATGTCACAATGTCAGAGTGCTTTGCTGAAAGAATATGAGTAAAGAGCAGTTTTCATCTTTTATGGATGTTACACTTTTCCACAGGTTTCAAACAGTTATCTCTATGGCAAAGTCTAAACACTACAACTTACAGACGAATCACAGGTTTGTCCTCATAAGTTTCTACTGTCTTTTTCTTTTGTCCTGATTGTCAGTTTGTCTGCCAGCCAAACTGTACTTAAAACTGAAGAAGTCCACAGTTGAGGAGCTATAGTGTTTTTACTGAAAATTTTAATAAAACATCACTTATTCATTTCTGTTTCCATTCCAAATGTTGACATTTTTAAATTTTCTTCCCTGTAAACACATGTAAGCTATGTGGCAGAGTCATAAGTGGTGAGTAAAAATGACTTCTATACATTCTACAAAACAGAAAAAAATACAACCACAAATGGAGTGTTTTTTTATCTCCAAGGTTGTCCCTCATGCACATTAGTCTCTATTGGATCTTAACAACTATCATATGGGTCACAAACAATTTATTTGACAATACAACCAACAAAGTTTTCTCCAAAATGGTCTGTATAGATAATTTAAAATCAATATAAAAATAAACAATGAAGTTTGACTTCCCCTTTAAAAAATGGACAGAGAGTCTTGACGGAGTAACACAAATTTTGAGGATACACATGAAATATATGCACATTGCATTTCATCAAATACAAAAAGAAAACAAATGAAGGCAACAGTTCTTGGCTGAATTATCTGTGCTGCATCACTATATTAAGGGCATGACGATTAATACATACATAATGAAAAGCAATATACAAAATTTCAGAGATAAATACATTATTTATAGTTGATATGTTACAAAATTTCCCTCAGTGAGCGCAAGTGTGTATTTGAACAGAAATATGACAATGAACTACTATACTCCTACATTCTCAATGGATTTTAATTTTGTTTTTTAAATGTTTTTTGTTGATCTAAAAGAACATGAAAAAGACAGATGTATAAATATTTAGCACAAGTTTGGCAATATCACAATAGTCTACAATTTTTAACCACATATAAAACACATAAGGGAGTTGGAGCTAGAAGGGGGAGACTGCTCCTCATCAACAAGAAACAGACTTCACAGTAGCCTAGGAATGCATTAATATACAGTGCTAGCAAAAAAGTTGAAAAACATGGCAAAACACACTTGCTTAAAAGGAAGCTCTAGACATGGAAGTACATCATATTCATCAACAGAGCAGTGTTTTGTACACGTCAGTGTGCTTGTTGAATCAAAGAGGATTTTTTTTTTTACTTTTGAAGATGAGTTCTAGCTACAATAAATTACAAAATTTAAGTTAAAATGCAGGAATGAAACATGATACAACCTTACCCACCCAGCCCCACCCCTTTTACTCGTATTTGTTGTACTTTTATGATCAATTTTCTACATTATATATCTCATATATTTTCCAGTTGAAATTCAAACTGTCTTGGCCCCTGTGTATTTTTCTCACACATAAAAATACAAAAAGTCACATTATAAAGACACACAACTGTTGTGAATCTATTAAAAGAGAGTTGAAACAGAAAAACAATTTCTGAAGTTCATTGGCAAATGTACTGTACATCAGTGTTTTTACTTTACAACCAGATGGTGAGTCCACAGAGTCCCTTCCAGTATTGAATGTGTGGTTGATTGGACATATCCAAAGCTGAAGCGCAACCCGACAAGGTATACAAAATAAACCCTTCGTCATCCTGTGTCCTCTTCAAGGGTGATAAAATGAGGGGCAAAATACCAAAAAAATCCCACAGAAAAAAAAATATTGTTCCTCATGAAATCCTTTTTTCTGCAGGTTTTGCAAAAGTCATTTAAAAGGAAAAAAAAATCATTTCTTTCTTTTCTCTTTTTTTTCTTCATCTTTAAAAACAGAACAAGCAGTTGACTATACATTACACCAGCGTTTTTGCTGTGTGCTGAGGGGGTGTCCTGTGAAGTGGTTGTGTGTAGACTGGTGCTTGAGATGATGAAAGTGCATTTACATTGGAGGGACAACCAGGCCGGACATGGCTGGAAAAAACAGAGACAGGAAGAAAAACAATATTAGTTTATTGGGCTAAAACAGGTATGGATATAAATTTGAAAAATTATTTGACATTTTGTAATTTTGTGTGTGTGTATGTATGCATGTGTGTGTGTGTGTGTGTGTGTGTGTGTGTGTGTGTGTGTGTGTGTGTGTGTGTGTGTGTGTGTGTGTGTGTGTGTGTGTGTGTGTGTGTGTGTGCATGTGTGAGTCTAGCCATCTGACACTGCACAAGTGCTTGAATGTATGCCTTAATGTGCCTGTTTGCGTATGTGCCTGTGAGTGTTTGCTGTGTCCGCCAGCCTGCTGCTGCACCACGTCCTCCTAACGGGGAGAGTTTGAAAACCTCCCTCCTGCTCTGACATTTCAGCCCCCAGCATGCCACTCTTGCTATGTGTGATATTTCTCCTGGCGTTGGGGTAATGGCAAACAGTGGCCCAGACTCCCAGGAGACGCGGCCGTGGTGACGGCAGAGCAACAACACGGTCACTTCCCACAATGCCACAATGCTACAGTACTAGACACTCCTCAGACTCCCCTCAGATTCCTTCTATCGCTTCCTCTCCTTCCCCTCATCCCTTTATCTCTCGACTCGACACTGTACAGCGCATTAGTCCTACATTTGCACATTCCCCAAGTCGTGCCTCTGCGTCATTATCTAAGAGAGATTAGGCAAGATCAAAGGTAGCTTCCGTTATTTTACCAAGACCATCTGCTTAGGATATCATTAGCAACTGTACCTCACCCTGAGAGTTTATATATTCAGTATTTTCACACGTTTTAACAATTAGGCGACTAGTGAAGTGCTGGGATGATATATTATTATATTGCTCTGAGTATATTTGTAGAGTCATGGTTGAAATGCTTTTAAGTTTGCCAGCGCAGATGATGGCAAGGCATTGCTCATTAATTTCTGCACAACATGTATTAATAAGTATGAACGTGTAGCAAGATGAACTTTAATTTCCCACTTCATTAAGCCCAATGTTATTAATCTTGGGGCACACACTACGGCTAAGCTTGTTTTCAAAGCAATCATGTTGGTCATGACACATGCACAAAACCTAATAAACATAATTACTAAAACAATTCTGGGAAGGTCTTTTCCTGCGACATCAGAGGGGATCATTTGTATGAAAGGGCAACGAGGATGTATGTGTGCGTGTATGTTTGCACAGACGTGAGATGGCAGTCCTATAAAGTACTTGCATGTGTGTGTAAAGATATGCTCTGTGTGGAGTGTTTGAGTGTAAACTGAAAGGTGTAAATTGGCCTGTCAAAATGCATATATTTGTAATGATTAATCCCTCACCAAACCGGACAGAGGCCTGAGCAGCGGTATCTGACCAGTAGTCCGTGGGGAAGGGATGAGGGGGTGAGGGGGGCTCACCTTGCAGTCCGTTGCCGTTGGCGCTGGTGCAGGAGGGGGGTGGGGAGGCCTGGGGTCGGACCACAGGGGCGAAGGCGCTCTTTTGTTTAACTGCAGAGACGATAGGGAGGGAAAAGGAAGGAAGGAGGGAGAGAGTGAGAACGTGCTGTGAGTAGTTGTGGAGAGGGAGAGGGCAGTTAAGGTAAGGCTAGGATAGTATTACTGCCAGGGGGGATACACGATCAGTACTCACGGGCCCCTACCATCAACATCTTGTCCGGTTGAACAAATACAGGTGGCATATGGTGAAATACACATAAAAATGAATATTTCTTCTCCTCTGAGCTACATGTGTGTTCTCCGAAGTACTAAAACTAAACAAGCCCCTGTGAATGAATAGTAATATATTATCACCATCAATAATGTTATAACCCTGTCAGAAGTGATTCATAGAAGTGAAAACGAATGTGGGAGCTGGAATTAAATCAGCAGCAGCTTAGTGCTACTACAGCGTGCGATAGTGGCAAGCTACTCACTTCCATATGGGGAGTTGGCAGAGGATCCGTTGAGGAACCCAGGGGAGCTTGGCACTCCCAGGTTCATACCGGCATTGCCGTAGCCATTCATGCTGTTGCTGACGGTGTTGTAGCTCGACTGCTGCGGGGTGCTGCTGGAGATGTAGCCCCGGGGGGACACACTGCTGGTGTTCCGGCTGTAGCCCACTGAATAACATGGGTGGGAGAAGGAAAGGGAAATTCATTCATTTCTTTTTTTCTGTCTGTGCAGTATTTACCATGGAAATGTTCACTGATTACACTAAATGATAATAGAAATTTACTGCTGCAATCAAACATTTTTATATCAGCACATACTGCAGATGCCAGTTTAATAAGAAACAAATTTGGCTCTTAATTAGCCCCTTTAACTGCCTATACTGTAGGTGAGGATGGGGGCAGCGAACGCAGCGTTCAAAAACATAATTTTCTATCCATTATCTCATTTTAATGAGTGAAAAAAATAGTGAAATTTAACTATTTTTCATTTTGCTACAAAACCCCCTGGAATCCCCTCAAGGACCCCCGGCGGGTCCCTGGACCCCACTTTTGAGAACCACTGACTTATGGAGCCATATCCTGAATCACATACCTTGGTCATTCCCTTGTGACTCAGACACATTGACTGCTAGCTGGCTGCTGAAGGAGTTGACTCCCATCATGCCGTGGGAGGCTGTGTTAGCGAGAGAGGGGATCTGGTTGTGGTTGCGGGGAACGCTGTACAGGGCCTCGGCGATGTCAGCTGCCCTCTTCAGAATGATCTCCTGAGAAGCGCAGAGAAGGCAAAGGTTTTGTTATTTATGTTTTTTTTATAGCTGTGCTTTTGCTTTGATGCATAGTTCATGGCTATATGGTTAACGCATGGTACCCGACATTGTTCCAGATATAGTGGTGAAAATACCCTTTGGTGATAGTATCAGTAAATTTTCAGTGGTTTCTTATTTAGCCGAGGCACAGGCAGCTGTGTGGATACAGACCTGATTGTTGTGGGGCATTCCATACAGGGCTTCAACGAGATCAGCCGCCCTCTTCAGTAACACCTCCTGATGAGGAAAACAGGAAGAGTAAATGTTAAGACCCAAGCAGATTATGTTTTAGACCCCAGTGGTCCATACAGTAACAAACAATATCCAAAACAACATTACACAGCAGGGTCGCGGAGAGCTTTTAGAAATGTTTACATATTCAACCGCTAAATAAAAGCCACCCTGATTTAAGAGGCACCAGTGCTGCATTTATACAGCGCTACCACTTTGCTCCTTCCAACCATGCAGAGCAGTGAATAATGTTCCCTATCTTAATTAAACTGGCATAGTCCTTTAAAAACAACACCTCACCCCTGATTCTGGGCTCCACGTTTGCTCTGGAGTTCAGTGCCGAGTCCCCTCTCTTCAGAACAATAAAGTGAATTAGCTCTGGGTTAATCTAGTTCTGTTGTAATGACATTAAGGAATTTTTCAATTAACCTCTTTGACTGGCTGTTGCAAAGGACTTCACAAATGACTTCCCATCCAGCAAGAGCTGGGTGCTTGTGCCTTGGGGACACGGATGCTCAGGATGTGGTCTTATCCATGTCTGCATGCTTGCCCCCGCTTGACAATGCGGATTAGCTGTGTTGCTTTGGCTCTTAACACTGAAAATGAGTTGGCCCCGGATCCCGTTCCCCCCACTCTGTTTCGGGCTTTCAGCAAGGTGGGGTTTGGCCCATTTGTGTGTCTTTATCTGCTCTTTGAATTCAGCACTTACAATTAAATCCCTCTCAAGCAACCAGACTGCTCTCTTTGTTTTCTATAATACAGAAGGCAATATGCTCTATGAAAACCCTCTTCTCCTTTTAGAGTGCATTTAATCTGACAAAGGCAAGTTGCAGACATGGCTGTTGCGTGTGTTTTTAAAATGCTCGCTTGTTGTCACCTGCTGTAGAGCAGAGATTTGTCGACTGTGCTGTTAGAACCCTGGTTAAAAGCAATGCAAATCTGTCACCAGAAACATCTCAGATGGTGCTTGTTTTCTTCCCACATTCGCTGTGTTTTCTTTTGCGGGCCTCGGTAATTTGTCTGAAGTGTTCCATCACTTGGCAATAGCAGTGTGGGATTAAGACGGCAGCTGCCGTAAATGAATGTAAACACAGCCTTCGCGCCTTCAAACAGCGGCCTCCAAGACTTGGCCTGCATTTCCAAGGCACAGCGTATGTAGTGTGTACGGAGTGTGTGTATGGGCCCTTTCATCCTGAGGAGCATATCTACCACAGTCCTTGATTTATCAAGATGAATCACTGTAGAAGCCACTTCCAGCGTATGCCATGCTCTCTTATAGAAACATATCGCTTAATCCACCCCAAGTTACCGGATGGGTGGCTCTTAGAATGGGCATTTACCTCTGAAATTGGTGTGTATGCTCAACGTTGCATGCATCTAGTTTGCATACAAATAAAGAATTATGGTTGTCGTGAGGCAGGTAGACTAAATGAGAGGACCAGCTGTCTTGATGTGTTCTCATCAGGCAGAACAGATTTCTCTCTCTCTTGCTGAGTGAGATAAAGTGGTTTTCTTTCTTTTTGTCTGCAGTTAATAATTACCAATAATCTATTCTATCATATTTCAAGATCTCCTACATGGCTCTCAATTTTAAACAACAATTAAAGCAATTAAGACTGTCGCGTTCACAAGCCATGTTTCATTCTCTGTAAAACGTCCTCTCCCTCCTTGTCCATATGGTACTTTGCAGCAGTGACATAAGGACAGCTTGGAAAAAGGAGGAGAGAAAACGATATTGCCTCTCATCCTTAATCTGTCGTTTACCGCGTGGTGTCTTAACTAACCAAGCTGACTCGCAAGGCTATGCTTAAGTGGCAACCTAGTCATATCCGAGGATGATGAGAAGTGCTGCACCCAATCAAGGAAGAAGTTTGTTTTCTTCTGACGAGACGCTTTCATGCGTATCAGCTCACGCTGTGAATACGATTAACACGGAATAGTGTTCTGAGGGCATTTCCATGTAAATCTCAATACTACTCCAGCATAAGTGTAATTGGCTTTCTTGTCATGGAGACATATCAGAACACACCATGTTAAATTGAAACAATTAAAGGCCTCAAATGATTTCTGTTGTTCTGTGACAAATGCGTGACAGATTTCTGCTATTGTTTGCCTTGCTTTGCATAAAGGTCCCCTGTTCAACAACTGTTTAAATGGGGCTGCTCAGATGACAGATCACCCAAGATTTAGAAGCTGTTTTCCGTTATTGCCGGGAAAAAATGAGAGGAAGCCATAACAAATGATGTGTTATAAAAAATATCTAACAATAAGGAGATGTGGTCTAAATCAGCCCGAATGTGATTCTTCAAGCACTAGATTAACATGGATGTTGTATTTATATTATCACAGTTAATAAAAAAGGGCCTAGGTTATGTAGCTTGGAGTGCTAATGCCATTATAAAACTGTAAGGCAATTACTCTGTTAGCTCTAGCCTGAGGTAATGAATGCATTTAGAAGCATAGGGCCATTAGATGAAGGTACTTCAAAGAGCACAGGAAGAGAGATTCATTTAAATACATGGGTAATTGCTTGACATGAACACATTTGTAATATTTTCTCCTTGTGGATTACACAAAGAATTGGAAAAGAATGGGCTTATGCTCATTTTGGGAGGAAAGAAAAGAATCCAAAGCAATCAGCTTAATAATAAAACAATATTGAGTTTCCACTTTTAATTTCATAATGAATCTAATTTGTTACAGAAGAGAGAAATTGAGTGTGATATAATGTGATATCCAGTCTATTTGTCCATTACTGCCAGAGGGCACAAAATGGTATTATAAATTGTCTTTTTTATATTATGAATAGAAAATTGTTTTATAACAAGATCTTAAAAAGGAGGGTGAATTCCAAAGTCTCTCTTCACTTAACGCGATGCCCGCAAACCAATCTCCTTTCTCATCACTTGACTGCTCACACTTATTACTTTCATATTCACCCTGGACTTTGCATTGAATTTTTATATCTCCACTCCTCCCACAGGGTCAGACTGTCATCTACGATGTTGTCTTAGAATTACGAGGTAAACTTCAATCAGAGGCAGCTTCCCCCCCTTTTTTCTCTGTGTAGCAACAATATTAGCGTGCATCCCTTGCTATCCATGAGCACTCCCATATTGGCTTTCTGTCTCCTTACAATTACCACGTGTCTTACTGGTCCCAGGGAGAAGGCTGGTGGAAATCAATATAGCGCAGTAATATTATCAACTGGAGGGTGAAGTCATGGGAGGGGGGGTAGAGGCGGTGAGTGGGCTTGGTGTCGATTTGCCTTTCTGCTAATGCACACCGCGCGTCCTCCAGCTTTATCTTCTTTTTATAGAGTCTCCCTACCTCACCTGCACCCTGTAATGGCTGTTCTCTATATGCTGTTTCTGTTCTCATTCCAAATGTACATGCCAGCCTCAGCCTGCCGCGGGCTGTTTTATTGGGAATGTGCTTTTGACCCCGAGAGCTGACCCTCAGATGGCAAGCTTAACAATGACGAATCACTTGGTGGGATCATTTACATGCCCCCTGAACCCCATATTTGGGTCCATTAGAGAGCAAATCAAATATTTATGTTGTTTATTGGAAGTGCAGGGTTTCATCTCACTCTGTGATTGTTTCATGCAAAGGCTGGGAGACCGTGCTATATTAAGTATACGCACACCCAGGAAACTAATCTTGGGTTCAGTGTCAAAATCTGTCTCACAACCAACAACACTTTGTATTCAAGGAAAGAAGCAAGGTTTCTCTGTAATAAAGCTGTGTTTAACATTGTTGCTGTCTTTGTTCAAACGATGTGGATTTTCGCAAAGACACTGTGACTTTATAAAAATTGAAACAGTGTAGCTAGATTGACCAGTGATGCCTGCGGAGATAGAGAAAGCCATGTGGATATTAAAGATAAGTGTACTTTACCTTTTGGTCTACGTTTACAGTTGAAATTAGAGTAACATTTCATGTCTAGGTGTTGTTTCCTGTCTCCACAGGGACTGAGTCTAATTGAAACACTTCATATACTGAACCAGGGACTAGCTGTGATGTTCCATTTCTCCACATTGCCTTGGTCAAACATCTATAGCTACCACACAGTCTGTTCTTTATTAAATTGTCCGTTGGACGTTAATGATATTGCTGTGTTGCATGCTGGGATTTAATAGATAAGGTCTTTAAAGGTTTTACAGTATTATTAAAACTCTGAGGTGGCCACCACTTTACTGCATGCCAAGGGGTTTTGAATGTACTAATCAGTCATATTATTACACTTGACACATCTGGAATGTCAGTCACCAAAATTGTTACTAGCAGGGTAGCAATTAGCACACAGATAGATTTTATCAATAGGAAATGGAAAGAGTAGAAGAATCAAAGGGAATGAAAAGAGTAAAAGAATCAAAGAGTTCCTGCAGGGGAGAAAAAAATAACGTGTGCACCTATTCATGTGCCACACCAGTGTGTCTAAAACTGATGTGGCTTTCAACTCCTTCACCCCAGGTTCAAAAGAAAACAATAAGAAAGCCAAAGCATAATAACATGCAGTCTTTGTCTATTAGCTGCAGTAAGACTAGGGGGTTTACGGCACAGGGTTCTGTAAACAAAAGATTAAACCAAATCGAGCTGCAGAAAATGAAAGGAAAACATGAGTGGGGTAATGAGGGTGCAGACGTCGTTTCTGACCAGATTACCATCTCCACAGACTACTGGAGAGGAAAACGCCTGATTGAGCTATTTTACCACACAGAGAGTTTACGCCTCTCTCCACACACAAAACCAATACCATTACCACGCTGGTTAGTGGGTAAGCCACATATGTGAAGCAAAGCTGTCACGGTTTGGGGTCACAGTGCTCAGCGTTGATGGTAATGTTGTTTTGTTTATTTGTCACATTCAGAGTATTAAGGCATTATAACCCAGACAGCTCCGTCTCATTGCTGTTCCGGGTTTTTCAAAGCTGTAGAGACACTGTACTGACCTTTGGTAACCTCTCAGGATCGCCGGGGTGTCTGGGGATGACCTTCTGCAGCCTCTGGAAACCATAGTCGATGGTTGGCTCATTCAGGGCTGAAAGAAAAGGAAGGGAAGACAAAAATTAAAACCATTTTTTTTCTGTTAATTTTGCCAGAGACAGGAAGAAACTAATTGAGAAATCTGTTGGAATTTACAGTACAAAAGTCATTTCAGAATGCCTAATTTCAAAGAAACCTCAGGGGTGAGCCGATGTTTTATGAAACATCATCGACTCCAGGGGCTGAGCGATGGAAAATGACACAGGCTCCTCTGACACTTGTGTCACCAAGTGTTATTCCATTAACAGCCTTGATGACCTACATCAGTCTGAGAATCCTTCAGAGGGACCCTCCCCCTTTTTATCTGCTTGAGAATATTGACTACAGCAAACTACATAGCGGGGGTCTTTTAATCTAACAGAGCTTTAATAATCTGTGAAAGGCTGTCCACACATTGATCTACTGTAAGTTGCTGTCATTTCACCCTTCTGCACCAACTGTACTGCAACACTGGGCCCGTGAAATACAGCAGCAGATCCCATGGAGCCATTAATCTCTCCCACCCCTCAAATAGTAATCTGGGGCATGAGGCATATTGGGCGATGAATCAGAGGCACAAAGTAAATGAATCATAACCCAGACTTTGGTGAGAGCAGGGCGTTTTATGTCTGACAGTCCTAATGGGTAATTGAAGGCTTCCTTACAGCTCCGCCTGATTCTAAACAATCATGTGTACACTCATAGGCAGGACAAGGCGAGGGAGGGAGGGCAGAGGAGAGAAGGGAGGGGAGGAAAGGAGGAGAGCAGTGTAAAGGGGGAAGGAATGACTTAATAGAGAACATCACTTCTCAATGTAGATATCATTTTCAGGAGAGTAACTCCGCCGAGCAAGGCGCTTCATAAATCAATGGCTTTCTATGGAGACTAATAAGAGCTGCCTGCCTCTATTCATTGTTCAGCCTGTAATTTGGCCCATCACTCATTACTCAGCATGTAATTTCAGCATTAACACCGCACAGCTCGCTGAACCTGCTGAACACCAGAGAATGTGAAAGCAAGCGAACGCCCCCCCACACACACATACAGAGGCAAGGCAGGGCCACTGAAGCACAAGCCAGGGAAGTCACGGCAGGAAAACGAACATTTATGTTTCTCACTCTTTCTTTTGTTCCCTTTCATCTAAACACACATGCAAGCATGCTCACACACAACCTATGGACACCCACACACACACACACATACTGAAACCTACTCACGCATACATACAGTAGTCGTGTACTAACACATGCACCACTTCTGCCAAAACCTGAATACAGTAATTGCCAGCTCGACCGTGATCAAATGGAGCAATTATGTGTTCAAGCATGGACAATGCAGGGTGCTAATCGATAGCAAGGATCTAGCTCGCAAATACGGTGGTATTCAGCCATACAGGCCAGGCACACCTGAATAAACCCCACGCCACGACAACATACACTGCTGGAAATGTGATTTGACATGTCATCATGTGTCTCGAAACGACAAAGGTCTGCTTCGGAATGTGGGGCAACGCCATCTTCTCCTTAATAAAGGATTGATCTGCCATATTGATCGTACATGACAAGGCTGTAGCAAGGAATTTGCCCCTTTCTTTTGTTATTTCCACCCCCTTTCTTATCTATGCACTCTGGCAGTCCCGTACATGTGTACACACACACCAGCATGCATATGTGTGTGTGTCAGTGTGTATGTGTGTGTGTGTGAGTGCACGTGCCCGGCTGAGAGAGTGTATGTGCACGGCAGCCCTGCCAGACCCCGCTGCTCAGTGTGATGTAAATTGTGTATGTGTAAAAAGCACTCCATAATCAGGCCATCCATCATCAGAGGCTGTCAGTGGGCTCTCTCAGGGTGATACATCACGCTCTCCTGTCCTCTGCCTCAGCTGGGGCCTACACAACCCGCCAGGCATGCTGGGAACACAGCCGGAGAGACGTACAGTACAGGACGAGACCTAGGTTGGGAGAGGTGTTCTGTTTGATGTGCCTTTCCAATGATAATGATGCCCTACTGTAAATGCAGACCTAAGAATTGTGATGAATGTGGTTTGGAGGGTAGGGTATCCTGTACCCTAAAAGAACAGTTTAAACTGAATTTTATCAGCGTTCTTTTTACAGTTTATATACAGTATCAAATGCCTACATAGGGAGCAATTGAGTTAAAAATACATCAAACTTTTCTCAGTCTCGGCTTAACACATGGCTTAATGTTCTCCAGTTGCAGTCCAAGCGTCAGGCATGATCTCCGCATGTCGACATGTCGCCATCTCATCTATCATGGAGATGATCTTTGTAACAACCCCGGCGTAATGAAATTGGTGACACAGACCGCCATCTGCTATTGATTTCATGCAAATGCTTTTGACAGCTGATGGAGACTTGCATTAGCACTAAACGGTGCTGTCAGTTGATGAGTTGACAGTTTTGTAGTCATAGCATGTACACTGGTGCAGACAGACACAGACAATGTCAATAATCCTGTAAGAGCTGCTGATGATATATACTGAGCACTTATATTGAATCTGGAGAATAAATGTGTTATGTGTGTATTCATCGCATTGCTCTGCACATTTTTTCTTGCAAGCAAAGATTTCCTTTCATCTGCTGAGCTTTTACAAGAATCATTGGGACTACTCTTCTTACTTTTTCCTACACCACACACATTGACAGCAGCCTTCCCCCCCTCTTTTACTCCCACCTCTTCACCCTATGTCTTTTTTAATCCTTGGCACATCATTATGTTCCAACTTCACACTCTGTCGTAAAGTTTATTCTCTTCTAAAGATATAACAGGCAAATCTAGCTCTGCGATGCCCTTGCATGACTCCATGCATGCCAAAATTAGTTTGGCCCTCCTCGTCCTTCTAACACAATATGGTAAAAGAGGGGGGTTAAGGGTGTGGAAGGAGCGTGTCCCCCCCCCCCTTTTACCCCTCCTGTAAGGGTTCTCAGTCGCTGCAAGGAAACATGAAACCCTCCACACAGATCCCATAAATCCTGCACTGGGTGGGGAGTCTAGCCGAGGGGAGGAGGGGCCGAGGAAGGTGGGGGGGAACTGTGGGGGGAGGTATGATAGGGGTGGGTGGGTGAGAGGGGGGGACTGGGGGTCGCTGGCACGTTCCAGTCACGCCCGCTTCCCGGCTCGCGGCCAATCAATACCACTTTCCTGTTTTAGAGGCGGGTAATTATGAGGTGGAGAGATTGTGTGACCTCTCACCCCTGCTGCATTACTCGCCTGATATTAAGATAAATTGCCTGATTTTGGGTAAACATATGCTGCAATTCAAACTGTCAGCACTGGTTTGCTCAGGGATAATTTGTATTGATCTCCTGGCTTCTTCCCCATTTTGCTTACTGACCTCATGGATAATTAGAGAAAAAGAGACACGGGGAGGTAAGGCAGGGCTTGCATTTGAATACTTTGCAGGAGAGATGAAGAGCACATGGGAAGGAGGGCGAGGGAACATTATGGACTAATAGAATTTTCATTTTCTCTCATTTTCTGTTCAGATTTAGACAGGTTGCGTATATTGTTCAATTACAACACTTATCTTTTTCCCTGCTTATGGTACATACACAGAGACATAATTGGTCATAGATTTGTTTCCATGGTTTGATTTCAGAGATGATTAAAATGTAACAAAAGTAATGAGACAGCAAAGTGACAGCAAATAAACACATTTAACAGCCTATAACTAAAAGAATTATTGCCATGTTTGAGTAAAAGGAACATACCGTAGTAACTGATTTCAACAAGGAAAGAGACTCACTTCTTCAAGGCGGTTTGGAAGAAAATTTCTAAGAATATTTCAGTCATTTTCTCACTCTGGAGAGTGAATGATCATGTTTCAGAATATGAAGAAATGGAATGCATGACTCGGTGTGCAGCTGTGACCATATCACTTCCAATTTTGAATATCGCACATGCGCACAAGCGCGCATGGCAGGGCTTCAGTGGAATTCCTCTGCCTAGAATGTGCGAATGTGCACTTCCCAATCTTATTTTGATCTGAAGCCTTAATCTGCCCGTCCTTTCATGCTACAAACACATTTTCTCTGAGAGGTCCTTTAGCCGCCCCAGCTAGCCACTTTACTTAAAATGTAGAGTGGATGGCATGTACATGGCATCTGAGTGTGGTCTGCTGCTCCTTCTCCATGTTCTCTAGAAATAGGACACGAGTAACCGCTCTACAGGAACAGTGTAACATGGCCGACGTTGGCAGCCAGAAGTGCTTACATGGCAATACACCACTGTGTGCCCTCGGTCTATATGGAAGTGGATTGAACACATGTATTGACTTACAGTATCGGGGTATAAACATAGGGAAATGTTTGAGCAAAGCAGTAAATTTAAGGGAAATTGTTCCTTGTTAAGTATATGAGCCTGAATGGAAGCTTGCACAGAGTACTAGCATTCCTGCCAGCCATTACAGCTTATTACGATAACTCTATCTTTCCAGGAGATAAAAACCTAGCCTTGTTGCCATTTGCCAGCTATTACTTTCGCTAATTATACTTAACTGCTTCGAGCTTATCTCCACTCCTCCTACACCATTGAGCAGTTATTTTTTTCTTTCCCCTTAACACAAATTAGAGGTGGAGTGGGAGTTGGAAAGGGGGAGACAGATAAACAGCACAGGCAGAAGTTCATTCAAGTGTTATTGCATTTGTGACTTGTCAAACTGTCTAACTGAAGCCTTCTAGGCACCTGCAGTCTGTTAGATGGATGCAGTTCAGAACAGCATCAGCACACATAATGACCTCGTCTCGCCGATGTTCAGCAGAGTCTTCTGGAGAACGAGTGAATATCTTCTCAGTGTTACTGTGAGGAGTTAAAATTGAATTCTGTGCATACAAAGAGGGTAAGATATTCAGAGGTCATGCTACTGCTTCACAATATAGATATGTTCCAGTGTTGAGAGAATAGAAAACATGCATGCAGATGTAGAGACCATCCTCAAAAAACCAAACCAAGTCAAATTGGAATTTTCACAGCAAACCCACGCAAAGCAAACCTCATCTGTTTTAACACTGACCATATCATCTCCATCCACTGCAGCCAGTTATCACTGAGTGATTCCATCTCCAGCAGTCTCAAGATGAACAGGAAATTAAAATTTCAAAGATCTGCAGTTAGGATAAATCAATGGAGACAGATCAATGTTCATTGAAATTTCATGAACTTTGAGCCAATACAGATGGAAAAACCTAGACAGTTACAGTCTCCAGCAGATATTGCTCCTGCAACAGATAAAATGTAATTAACACGGTTAAAAGGGAGCAATGTTACAGATTGCACATCCATAATTTCAGACTCCCTTCATATCGGTCGTATTATTAGAAAGGGCCAAAGACACCTGTTCAATCCTCTTAGATGACATCTAAAGTATGTGTGCCACTTCTCTAAGGACGTCGGTGGACTTTCACACATTACCGGCCAACAGAAATCAAATGGGTTCCCTTCACAGCTGATTGCAAGCGCAAATTAATATTGTAAAATGAAGATCAATACATGGACGGGGCACAGATCGATGACGGCTAAATTACGGCCGCGTTTTCCCCCTCATTCAAGATGAGTTGTGTTTTCCTCTCAAAGTCAATACCGTGCTGCCTCCCTCATTCATTTCTCAATAAACTTGCCGATGAATTTCAATCAAAATGCGGCAGTGGAAGGAGAGGGAGGGGGTGGTGGAGTTCTTTTAAAGCCCGTTGGGTGTGGATCATACTGAAAATGGGGCAAGAAGAGGAGGTAGAGAAAGGAGGAGGAGGGGGAGAGATCCTCGTCTATCAAGAGCCCCCCTCCCTGCCTCCTCTGTCTATCTTTCCTGTGGCAGAGGACTGATGCTGTGACTTAGTGAGGACAATCCATTTTAAGAGCCATTACAAAACAGACCTCACAACGATACTGTGGGACAAAAAGTGGGCCCAATTAAAATTAAATCAATGAATACCATCCTTACTGCGAGAAAAAACACACACCCATACTTTCATTTTTCTCTTGAAAGATACCCGCAATACATTTCACAGAGAGATGTAATGGGGGGAAAATACATGCTCAACTGCAAGTACTTATTTCAATCAATTTCCCAGAGCTGGATTTCACAGGTCACTTGCTGATAACACGCTGTGGAATAATGCCACAGTGTGCTTCTCAAAGCCTACCTGACAAGCTGCCTGACAGTGGGGGAGTGCAAGCACGTGTCACGTCAGCCCTCTAATTGGACACAAGGACCTTCCTCCGTGGAACCTTGTCGCGCTCCACACAAGCTCACAAGGCCTTCAAACCAGGCCCATCTAACTTGGCAACGAGTGTCTGCTCCACTCCTGTGGAGCTGGTGCTAAATACCAGAGTTGTAATGAGACAGGCAGGTATGGGGATATGGCTACTGGATAACATGCTTTGACACATGCTAAAACTGTTGTGCCAACTGGTTACAACCCACTTGACTGTGGCAATGACATTTATAAATGCCTATTTCATCCTTACTTGCAGCAGCTCATACTGCAGGGTGGTTTTTATTTTTTTTTAAATCAGCGGAAAAATTAAAAATTGTCTCAAATCTGAAATGCCGTGCGTAGTAAATTTGGGGATTTTAAATATACAATGCTTATATGAGGTATTTGGTGTGTCCTCCTCTAAAGCTGATCTGTTTACATACCGCCTTGAATGCCTTTGATTATAGCATATCTTTGCTGTAGGCCACACCCCACCACTGACCAACAACCAACAGAGTTCCAAGCCCAACCCTGCAGGACAGGAAATGAAAAGGAAGCTCTCCATCTGATCAGCTTCTGAGTCTGGGACTTCAAAGTGACGGCAGGGCGGAGAGGAGACGTAAGGATAGGCCCAATTCACAAGCACTCATGTGGTCCGATAAAGACGTCTGTGTTTGCTTATTTAAATTCTTTGTGAGAGGAGGGTCGGTGACTACATAACATTCTGTTCCTCTTTCTAAGAGTGGAACAGGAAGTGAGTTTAATTTTGGATTGGACAACTGGATATCACTATTTATATGTCTGACTCGCTGCACTGCACTAGTTTGGGTGGTCATCTATTGCACATGCATGTAAAGAGTGTTTTTTTTTTTTTTTTTTTTTTTCATAAAGTTAGAAATTGTTGTTGAAGCTCAACTAAAAAGAGACCCTTACTTCGGCACTATCAACATCTTCCTTTTCCATCCCTTACAGGGCTGACATTTCTTGATCTCCACCAGTATTGAGTGAAGCACACATGACCCCTTTGTCCTTATGTTGATGAATGACTGCCTCATACCCATTTTGTCAGATTTTGGTGCAGTGGAGTCGATAGCGTCACCTTGACGAGGAAAGTTTGTGATCCATCAGCCCTCAAGGCTGTCTGGCCTCAACTAAGGCCTGGCAAGAGCAGCTCACTGTATGGGGGCATCTACTCCATCCAAAATCCTTCACCCAGTGTGCTGCGATCTTGTGAGGTCGAACGAATGGCTCTTATTACTGCCGCTTTACAGTGAGGAAAAAAAAGAAAAAAACACTTGACTTGTACTAATAGCTGAGAAGCCATGCTGGTCACCAAAGGTCTGAAGACGAAGCACCCTGTCAGTGCCCAGCTTGGGAAATTAGCAAATAATGTTCCCTTCCCCCTGACAAATGTGTGACAGCTCGCCTTCGCCAATCATTCTCTCCTAACGTTATGATGCATGTCCTGGATCCCCACTGGAGGATACAGGCGAAGTTTACTGACCCTCAATTTACCCATGACAAATGGGGTCCTGGTAAATGTACGTTTTCTGGGGCGCGGAAGGGGTTCATTTTAAGCAATCCTGGTTATGTGGATGTCACTGATTAGGATAAATAGTGGCTGAGTGTGTTAGGACTGCTTGCAGAACCATATTACCAAGGGCCTGCATCGTTGCCCCTGGAGGGGAGCTCTCGTGGAAACTTGGCCAAGATAGAAAACCAAAAGCTCTGATGCAATTAGGAGCTTAAATTGGATAAATTGTACGGTCAAAGTTTTTATTTATGATTTACTCTTTCATACAGTGCTGTAACTATGCAGTAAGAAGGTTAAGATGCTGCAAATGAGGCTGAAAATTGAGACTTTTTGTTTAAGAAATATCTGATCAAACCAGAATGTACTGTTTGCAGTACTTAATAAAATGTAAAGTATAATAAAGTATTGACCTCAGGCACAGCCAGGACTCTCTCCTTTTGATTTTCTACAACCTTGCTGACAGTTGGACCAATGGATAACCAATACATGGATTAGACAGAGGACAAGCTAGTAAGCTCTAAGGGACACATTTTGTTAGAAGGTAAAAGGTATAGACTGTAAAATAGTAGAAATAGCCAGCATGTCATTCCTTTAAAAATGTGCCAATTAAAGTACAGATAAAAGCTCCTCGAAGCAGTCTGTAAACTACAGCCTACTAAAGTTTTATATAGTATGTCTGTTTGTCTCATTAGTGTTTTAAACATTCAATAGTCAATGCCAACAGGATTATTTGACATACACTACAGGGTGCTCTCTTTCTGAGAATGGATTGTGAGTTTTGGAGCAGTTCCAGGGTACTAACCCGAGTGAGGACGTGTCCCTCTGCTGTTCGAATTGGCTGCAGTCTCCTCTGTGTTGACTCTTGGTAATTTGTGATAATTTCTTAAATTGAGCGAGTTAAATCTCCACAATTAGGGTGGTGGTGCAAGAAGAGTCAACATGAAAAAAAAAAGTCTAAAAAGGCACTCCTCTCAAGCCGTGCTCTAAATTCATGCTTGAAGCCATATGCTTTGATAACTGGACCTTTGATATGCACATGTTGCTCTCCAAAATGACACCCGAACATTTTGTGCCTTTCAGACAGCACTGTGTCACTACATGCCCTTTTCAGGCCATGCAATTTGCTATTGTAACTCCAGGTCATTTCAAACCTATTTCCTCGTGTAGTACCATTTTTTCAAGTGCTGTAATACAGAAAGAAAAGCTATAGTTTGAAATGAGCTGTTTCACTCTTAAATACATGATCCACTCTCTTGCACTCGATGCATCAGCCCATTCGCTTTTTAATGTCTCAGAGAAGTAGCTAACATCCTTTCACCTAGCAATTACTGTACATATGGAGTCAGTGATACCTCATTCTAGCGTTATGCATTCTGCTCTCTTTAACGGGTTCATTCTCTCAAGCGTCAACCCTTGTACAATCAGGGTGAGCCACACAGGGAATAGCAGAGCAGAGGAGCCGGACCTGTCTATTGGTGACTTTCTCTTTTAATTCAGCGCACTAATCAATTGTACCACCATTGCCTCCAGGGGTAATTGTATCTTTATACTAACTGGAAGTGAGTAGGAACCCAGGGAAGACAGAGAGGAAGAATGGGGGGGAGAGAAATCAACAAAGATAGAGAGAAGGGGACACGTTTCCCCAGTAAAACCTGATGGTAATCATCCCAATCCGCTTAGCCTCTGTGACTAATGGGGTCTGTTCTTAAGGGACCTGGCACTTTCACCAGGGTGCTATAGAAGCCATTAATGTCTTAACTTATACACCTTCTCAGGGCTGTGCAGTAACACATGTACACACAGACACACACTGGCGCGCACACATTTCCTCCCTCTCGCTCGCTCGCTCTCACACTCTCACACAAACAGACACACATACACTTACGCAGCCACACTACACTCCTGTTTCATTATCCTGGTGCCTTGTTGGCCTCTGCTCCGCTCCTGCTAGGGAGGTTAAATGCAGGAGAGCTGGGCCAGACTGCACGGTTGGAGGAGAAGGGGACGGATGGCTGGGGGTGGTAGTGGTGGTGGTTTGGGGAGCGAGGGGGGACTTGATGAGAAACAGCTGCCCCAGGATGGAGGGGTCTGGATGGGGGTTTCGGAGGGGAGGGGAGGAGGGGGGTCCAGGCCCCACTTTGCAATTCTGCTGTGCTCAAGGCCAGGGTTGTGCTGGAGGCCTGGGGGTGCTGGGGGAAGTGAGAGTGCTTTGACGTGCCCCTGTTTCATTCTGCCCATCAGAGTTAGAACAGACAGAGGCTTCCAGGTCAGACAGGCTCTGACCCCCACAACCTCTGTCTCCTCGCCAATGATGACAGATAAGACCACCACTTCCTTCTGTTAGCCAAGATAATCAGATCCCTTACTTATAGTGTGACACGCACACCCTTTTCTCTCTCACATACACACCTCTCTCGTCTCTTTGCACACTTTCTCTCCTATGAATTCATATGGAACACACATGAGAATAACTTCAGACGCACTCATGCACTTAACCTGGATATTGCGTTTCTAATCTGATTCATAAAAAAATGAAACCACATTTTGCCTTACAAAATCAGCAAATTAGCAGAAAGCATTATCTGTCTCACAACAGGGCAGATAAAGAGAATTGGCAGAATGAGTTATCCTGACAGCTTGAGTTTAACAGAGCTTGGCAGCGCCCTTGTATGATGGCAGGTCAGAGGGGGATCAAGTTGCACTTGTAGGTGCCCCTCCACGAAAAAAAACCCTTTTCGCTAGCAGTGCAGATCTCACACATTTTAACATTCAGCAAGCAGGGCCCTGGTTAGTTCATTACTAGCGCCTGGACTTGGGGCTGAGGGCTCCATCCAGACAGAAGGAGGAGAGGGAGGGGGGCACAGGAGAAGCCTGGAGAAAGGGAGGGAGTGAGAAAGAGAAGGTTTTGACTCACCAGTATAGACAAATCTCCCAGGGGCACCTTTGCAGAACTGCTTGGACTTGTAGGACAGCGTGACTTCCACAACACCGGGGATGTGCCGAGGTGGAGTCTGGACGCGGATGGCGTGAGGAGTTATCAGCTGGATTACAGAGGAAAAGAAATAATGAGCCATCTGCAAAGAGTCTGTGCTGTTAAAACTACTGACCATAAAGTTTTGAGTAGAATATATTTTTCAAAATAAAAGTAGCTGAATTTCTAATACTTAAACTGAATTTTAGTCAAATCTATAATAGAGATCATACCTCACTCCATACGAGCATGGTGCCGAACACGACTTGTAGGCCATCAAAGAAGTTGTCCCCTATGATGATGACAGTGGCACCTCCAGTGGTCCATCCCTCACTGGGGCTGATAGCCTTGATGCACGGGGTGGCTGCTTATCCAAGACAAAGAGAAGAGCAAATTCAGCACCTAAGCTTCAACATTCGGGCCCATGTCTCTTTCCACAAAGACACATTACTGCATCACCTCTACGCTCAGCCCTCCATGTCTCTCTCACAAAGACATATCATGGAAATTGCCCCTGGAAAAAAAATGATGGATTTGTCCTTTAAGGCATGAGAATCAAAATCATTTATCAGCGCGCTGGAGTGGTGTAGTTAAGCAGACCCTTCAAATGGTCCACTTCACAAAGGCTAAACGCCGGGCTCGCCAGGAAAATGATTTGATGGAGCAAATTATGTGTCAGGGCAAATGTAGCTATCAGAATTGATTAAGCATGCACCCGCATGTACAGTAAAATTTCAAAGTTGAACACATCTTAAATGAGTCAAGAATACAGGCTGTTAAAGTGGAAATGACAAGCTAAAGCTTTGCTGGTTCATGTTATTTCATTACCTTTGTTCTGCATATGTAGTACAGAGCAGGCACACTGAGTGTAGTTTCAGGTTTCATAACGTGAAATGCACTCATGAATTATTCAGATTGAGTTTTTTTCTTTCTTTTTGTGATCGATTCAATCCATTTCATATTGTTTATTACAATGCTTTTCATCTGGCATGACTTCTGCTACGTAGCTCTGCCATTCATCAACAGTCTGGGTTGTTATTATAATCTAATTTGAGTGATCTGGTGCCTCACATTCACTGTCATTTGATGCATTACCTTAATATGGTGTTCAGCACAACACCGTGTTTACAACAGAAATAGCATGACAGCTAGCCATAAAATAGCAATATCAAATTTAATCTATTTCCATCAATATCTTTTAATACACTATGAATTGTGCATGTTTTTCCTACTCAAAATGTGAGCAACTATTTCACCAAGTTCCTTTTTTCTTTACAAGCTCAGTTCTAAACCTCTATTATCCTTTCCATCCAGTAAGTAAATCACAGTCGGCCATTGTTGTATGGATCACCTCAGACAAGACATCTCCCTTTGTTTGCCTTGCTGTTGGGTCTGTTCAGGTCATGTTTGCTCTCTCTCCCTGCCCATAAAGTGCACACACACACATTGGTACTACAGGGAATCTGACTTTAACAGGCGCTGTTGACTTCATGCTAATCACCTCGTACAGATTTTCATTTGTGAGGCCTGGAGGAGTGACATTTGCTTTCCTTAATTGCGAAGCGAAGCGTCTGAAAGAGGACCAACCCTCTATGGGCATGCTGGGCCCCCTCTAAGGGCCTGACCTTCATCAGTGCGGACGATTACAGCAAATAATTCACCCTTCAAAATTACTGTAAACAAATTGACTTTGGGGATGAGAGAGAGGGGGGAGGAGGGGGCAGGAAGGAGGAGGAGGCAAGAAGAGGGCCTGATGGTGACGGTGGCTGTTGGGGGGCAGCTGCAGCCTGAAACCTACGACAGGCATACACAATCACGCACACACGCACACAAACACAGACGCACCACCTCGGAAATCCCAGTGCCCCCTCCCACACACAGAAGGACCCATGGAGAGGCAGCGACTGAGGCCCTAAGCCGTCCACCCTTCTGCCTAAAAATTTGCATATGTCTCAATGCACAGACAGAGAGGGGAGCATGTGCTGAATGGGGACCGTGGCGAAGTGGATTACACAGTCAGCGCAGGCGATCTGATGACAGACACGCACAATGCCCCCTCAGCAGATGATAGGCATCATGAGGAGTGGACGGATGAGGATGCAAAGAGCCGGCCTGCCGTCTGAGTGTTGCATCACTAAGTCTTTGCAAACTTTGGTTTACAGTAGAGGAAAATCACTCGATTTGAATTCATATGTCATGGCTTGGTTTTTTTTTTTTTTTGGGGGGGGGGGTTGTGTTGAATTGTTACCCTATTGATTTTGTTTGCGTGCTTAAATTTATTTCAAGATCCACTTTGCTGTGAAAATGACCCCAGGCAGCCGATCTGTGATCTGTCCTAATCTTTTTCCTCTCCACCGAGGGTTAGCCGTAGAGGACGTCAAAACTGATCCGAGATCTGAGCAGAGGAGGTCCCAGCTCTAGTATTGTGACACTCAAACAGGTCTGATGTGGCCCTGCGAAGCCGTCCTTTGTTCTGCCTGCTGAAATGTGTTGTAATTGTGCTGTGGGATGTCCAGATGGTCGGTTGATAGTGCAGCTGATGGGATTATACCTTTTACCTCTCCCTGGGCCATCTGTTCCCTTTGACTCTCTCTCTCGCTCCCTCTGCCTCTCTCTCACTCTTAACCTCTCTCTCTCTCATACTCTCTCCTTCTCTTTCTCCTTTCCTCCTATCCTTTTCCCCCCTTCCTTCTTTTCTCACTCTCTTTCTTCCTCTTAGGCCCAGCAGTCTGGATTCACTTGTCTTTATTGCATAAACCCTAACAGCATTACAGCCACTTGGCATGCAAATGAGGCAGGCGCTGCAGGCTCTATGCTGAGTCTCCTATATTGTCTGGGGCTCTATAATGGTGGAACTGAGCTAAGGAACGTGTGTGTGTGTGAGAGAGAAAGAGAGAGACAGAGTCTGTGTGTGTCGGTGCTCTGCTGTTCGTGTGTGTCTGTATGTGTGGGGGGTGAAAGACTCGGCTATTTGTGAGCATGTTTATGCACTTTTGAGGCTGAATCTATACATGTTTGAGTGACAGGCAGCCACAAAGCACATTCATGTCTGAATGCATAATATGCTTGTTGTGTGACAGTACACACAAGTGAACAAAAATGTCACATGGTGAGATTCAGTCTGTCACCCACGAGGCTATCCCGTGTCTGCGCCAATAGGGGGCAGCACCTCTTGATCAATGTGAGGCAGTCGGTACAAGTGCAGTGTGAGCTGATGGGAAGGATGATGCCTCTCTGTTTCAGCCACACAGTCAGTCAGCCAGCCACATATCTGAGGCTTCTCGCCCAGTGAACTCATGAGGAAGAATGTGTTGCTAATTTAAAGCATGCTGTCTGTCTGCCTGCTAGTTGTCAGAGCACTATGGAGGACATGGCTGGAATTACATTTTATGACCAGGTTTCCTTTTCTCTCGTGTCACATCTCTGTTTGTTAAAGGTGACTCAAACAAAGCGTGTGATTGTTGTTGATGCATGTTAAATTAGTTTGTTATGGAGCTGAGCCGCGGAGGGAGGAAAAAAAAAAATCTCAACTTGTGAGCGCGCACACTGTTAAGCAGAGGGAAGGTGTATTAAAGTTATTAGACAAAGACATGTTCAACTGGGCGGTTGACAATAGCTTCTTTTCTTGCTTTACGGCGCGTCACTCTGCTGCTTTGAAGAGTGTGGTGAAGAGAGGAAGAAAAGGATGGGTTGGGGTAACCTGTAAAGAACACAAGCACGCACACATGCATAGACACACGCACACACAACACATGGGGTCCCATGGGAGCGGGGGAACATGGAGGCGAGGGCTCAACCTCTTTAATTGCTCCCCTCATTAAGAAACTGGTTGCTAGGCGATCCACACCTATCGTGTCATAAACGTGAAACACACAAACAGAACGTCAGCGAACATAATGACTTTGGTGCTCCGGGCAGGACTTTAATTATTTGATTTTGTTCTCCAGTAGAGGAGTCATTAATAAAGACAAAAACAAATAGATTAGCTTTTTCCCCCACTAGGACTAGAGAGCACTGAGATATATTAATTGTCTAGTCTTTTTTTTCTTTTTTTTATTAGTCGTTGTTGTATTAAACATTACATTTGCTTTTGGTGATAGAACCATTAATGCCCATTAATGTGTAGAGAAGCTTGTTTTAGTCAGTGGTGTATATAAACTGTTTGCCCAGCCATAATTGGCTCTTGAAATCTGAAGATAAGCAATTTGCACAATTGGCCCAAGTCAGTTCTCTCCTTTTTTTTTCTTCTTCTTCTTGCAATCTTTCAGCTGCGTTTGCTCCCATCTGCGAGTGGAGGCCACAAGGGTCATAAGGTTATGTTTAGTACATTTTACTTTTTGGATTTCCCATGGTTTGGTGGTCCTTCTTTTCTCTTATTTGGCTGAGCAGGCAATCAGTCTATCATATGGAATCAGTTGGAAGAAAAACAGTAAGTTCTGTTTTTCTCATAGGCAGCCCCCCCCTCTCCACACACATACACACACATACACACACACACACACAGACACACACACACACACACACACACACACACACACACACACACACACTATCAACCCAGCCTTGCCTCCCCCTCCTTTCTCCTTTCTCCCCCCTGTTTCGGCTCTCTCACAGCTAAATCTGCAGAACCCAATGACAGGAAATTGACCTCACAGCCAAATTCTTAAGCAATTTGATCATGTTTCACATGGGCTTTTAGGACAAATGTAGGTGCATTAGGAGACTGGAAGTAGCATAACATTTTAAAATCATAACTTAGTCTGAGTGTTATTGTCGTAATTAGTGATATTGAAATGATAAATACACTGAGTGATGCATACTACTTCCAGTCAAGACAAACAAATAGGTATGAGGGAGGCAAAAAAGCAACTTAAAAAGTAAAAAATGAAAGTGATGGAGGAACAAAAGATTCTAAGGAACTAGAAGCAACTAAGTGTGTGATTTGTAAAACTGGAGGATGTCTGAAAGAAACTATGAGGAAAAAGGAGCGTAGCAAATTATAAGATGTAAAAATGTGCCTACCATTCTCCAGATAAGGAGGCGTACCTTCTGAAGGGTCGAGTCTGCGAGCCCTTCGCCCATGCTTGGAGTTGTTGTGTACGAACATGTTGTCAGAGACAGCCAAAACATGGCCGTCCACATTGACGGTCGTCGATACGACAACCTGCAACAAGAGTGAAGGTGAAACATGTAATTTATTAAACAGGAAACAGAGGAATCTAGTTTTACAGACATTCTCACTAATGTTCTGGGTTAAAGGGCATACATTAGAAATTCTGTTGTGTCCAGGTACATGCATGCATGCTACTGATTACCGGTCAAACCTCTTCAAGTGGTTGTTCTCTTTGGACGTATCAAATTACAGTTACCTTGCTTCGGAGTCATTTTGTTTTTGCTTTTTAGTGTTTTGCATTTGTGTTCAGCTAATTGACTATTCAATCACTAAAATACCATTTCCGTTTACCCACTCTACCAACTGTCATCATAGCCGAAGCTCAGAATTATTGATCAGCTTGTCCATCTATTTGAGGATGGAAGGCCTCCCTTTTAAAATATTACTGGAGTCATTAGCAACTGAACCGTACTCCATCCCATCACTCAACAAACATTTTACTAGGATCAAATTCCAAGCCACACTCCATATTTCATAATGCTTATTTTTGTTGTTGTTTTTTTGGCTACCACATCTCCAAACAGTGAGCCGCATGTGAATGGCCAAAGTGTTTCTGAGCCGGAAACAGAGAGCCCCTCTCAGGTTTGCTTCGCCGGTGAGTGACCTCGGTGTAGCAGTGGAATTTAGGGGGGCGCTTTTTTTGGTTGGTTTGGGAAGGGTGGGGGCGTAAGGGGGGGAGGAGGAGGGGAAGTGAAAGAGCTCCATTCTTGTGAGCAGGTTCAGAGCTGGGCCAAGCTGAGGATGATGGATTGGGCCCTCTCTGGCCTCCAGCTGGTTTTTGGGGGTAATAAGTGGAGTGGAAGGCATGCAGAATACACAACTTTGGCCAGAGAAACACCTATAGTGGAGCATCTGGGAAATCTATTTAGAGAAAAATGGCATTCTAACTGTTGGACTGAAGACAAGGGATTATCATCAGCGAGAAAAATCCAAAATCTTGTTGTTTTAGTCTTAGGTTACATGTTTTAGTTTCACAAAAAGAGTGATGCTACAACTTTCTTCTTTCTTGCATTCCTTTTGACACACAGGAGTGAGAGGTGAAAGCCCTTGGTGGCTGTCATGCATCAGTCCACATTCACCCTGAGGGAAGATTTGAGGAGTCAGGGGAGGTCTGATGGTGGTGACATCAGGAGGGGACACCCTGTCTTGTCTGTTTTATGTCTGGGCTTCCTCCTGGAGGATGCTGGCTTGTGTGTCTATCACAGAACAGTGCTGTCAGTGACGGACGCCCTCCTGTAGTTTGTCACTATCCTGATAGGACAAATCACACTAAACTCTTACTCTCTCACCTTGACCTACTGGGCTGCTTGTGGTGAAAATGTGGTTGGTAGGATGGATGGATGGTGGGATAAATGGATCAGCGGGGGGCGTCAATAATTTCAAGGCTCAACTACCTGACACATTAGAAGTGAGAGGGTTAAAGAAGCAGTAAAAAGTGCTCAACGGTCATGTCCCTTTAGTGTAAATCGCAGCATTTTGTCAGCCCACAATAATGATGGTTTTCAGATGGCTTACGATGGTTTTCATTGGCTATACAGAGACCTGCATATGTGTGACTTTAAGTGTATGCATATGTGGGGAGGAATGAGAGAGGGATGTAGAGAAAGCAAATATATGCGCTCCTAGCGTGTATGGGCATGCATCCATATGCGTGTATGCCTGCGTGTGTGCGTGCTTGTGCATATGTGTGTATAAGAAGGTATGCGTTTCCGCTGCCAGACAGATCCTGAGTTAACACTGTTGTTACATGTGGTTGGATCGTCCTCCCCTCTGCGCTGAGGCTCAGAAAGCTGTCAGGAACACAATTGATGGCACTCTTAAATCCTATATCCTTATTTGTGTCAGATGGTATTCCCTAATAAATATTCTGTCCAGAGCACACAGGACACAGAATCCTTCACTCTCTCTTTCCCTGGTTTTTGCCTCCTTCAGTGCCAATAATAGAATTACATTCATATGTGAATGTGTGTCAATGTGTAGTGTACTTGTGCATTTGTACAACTGTGTGTGTTTGCAAAAAGAGAGACAGACAGCGCAAGACAGAGACAGAAATAGACAGAGCATATGTGTGAAATAGATTCACCTGGAATCTGCGCATGTCTCGTGGATTCCCTGCATTCTTCAGACAGTTCTGATTGCACTTGAGGAAGAACTTTAGGAAGAATCTGAAAGAGAGCACAAAAACAAAAGCAAAAACTATTAATTATACCATTTAAGATACGTTTCTAAATGACAATGCTGTGGAATATTTACGTCTGACCCATTCATCCAGTCAGTCAGAAACAAACACGACATTGCGCTATTTCAGTTTAAGGAAGTCGGATGTATTTATCATTCCCTCAAAATCGAGAGCATCAGTCTCTTTGTCATCTCATCGCCTCACCTGAGTTCATGGGTCTTTCCCAACACCCATCTGCCACTAACATACAGGAAGTCACTTGATATTCCACCCACCTCTTTAATCCCAGGACACCCCCTGTGCAATTAAAGTTCTCCTGTTCAATAGGGAAGCAAATGAGGCCCACCTGTGACCAGGTCTTGTTTGAAGAGCATCAGGGATAAAGGACCTAACAAGGTGAGAGCGCGCCACAAAACTTATAGTCCTGTCAGGCAATTAGGCGGACACTCCTGGGACCACCGTATGCCACACACACACACACACACACACACACACACACACACACACACACACACACAAGCATAACGCATACACACACACACACACACACACCCATGCACTTGTGGGTGGGTGAGGCAATTATGCCACAAATTACAACCTGGCTAATCGTCTCTGAACAAATGTCACGTCTGAGTGAGATCTGGGCTTGGTTAGTTTGTAAGCTGCCTTCCTCTCCTGCTTTCTCTCAGGACACGTAGAATTTATTGATAAAGCCTTGTATTGAGAGTTGAATATCAGATGTGACCTCAGAGACATAAAATAGTTAAAAAAGAGAAAGATTAACAACAAGGTCAATAAGAAATATTGTCTCAGATGCAGCCCATTGTGTAAAATCTTACAAAACCGCACAGAATAAACAATGAAATTGACTTGTTGTTTTTGCAAATTCTCCCCACAGAATCATGACTGATTGTGCTTTTGCTTTCTCCGATTCATTATACTGTAAATACCGTGCCATGGTATTTATTTTTCATCACATTGCACTAGCATTACTATATGCAATACTGTGGTTTCCATTGTAACACTACCTTGGCTCACAGAATCACAGCGGCTCATTGGATTACCATAGATTGCACCATAGATTGCATGGCCATTTCATTCAGCTAAATACAGTGGCTTGTGTGGCCTGTGAGGACGCTTTCACAACACTTAAGACTTCTCGTTCGCCCAGTGGGATCCCGGCCAGGCCATAAATCAGAGTCTAAAATGACCCTTCTAACCCTGGCCACATTAACACATGCACTGGTCATTTAGAAGCGTTCTTCGATAGACTCCTATACCTTGTGCTTCACTGAGGGCCCAGGAGAGAGAGGAGAGGTGAGAAAATATTTTCACTCCACATCCAAGGAGCTTTGGCTCGGACATCAATAAAAGACGTTTTAACCCATGCCAGAATGCTGATTGCCTGTCGGTGTGTGGTGAGGCCATAAAAAACCTGACTTGTCATTAGTGCATTTCGCTTGATTGTGTTCACTGTGTTTTCGGGTTGCATCTGTTGGCTGATCATCAAAATGACCATTATGTACTCTAATTCCCTGACCCTGTTTTTATTTCCCCAAAGAGTCATAATGTAGAGCAGCAGACATCTGCGGAAAGCAGACCTGAAATACGACTTTTATTTGTCTGTCGCCTCTCATACAGATTGGGTAAGGCCAGTGTGTGTGTTTGTGGGTATGTGCGCGCACATCTACACGCACAGTGTGTGTGTGTGTGGGCATGTGCGTGTACATGCATCACGCGTTGGTAGACAATTTATGTCTACCAACGGGAGATAGAATACATTTCCCAGGCAATGCATTGACTTCATAAAAGAAACATATTACTTTCAGAGTTAGTCTTGTCTCTTTCCTTGGATACTTTAATGCTTTTACATACTGTTTCAACTACAGCAAAACCAAAAGTTAAGAAACAATAAACACAAGAAATTGAGTGCCCACGCTATCATAAAGTAGCTCCTTTATGTTTACTGTTATGAAGGCAATTAAGCACAATTTCTCTGCTAAAAAGATAAGCTTAATTTTCATAGTCCACAGCAGTGGCAGTGCTATAGCATCCATTACATTTGAGTTGGTTAAGATTCTCCATGAGCACAGTGCAAATTGGTCCTTGGTGAAAAGGAGAGCAATTAAGACAAGGCCCCTCTCTCTCTCTTTTACTTCTTAAATATCTACAGAAGTTTGTGCTGGTGTTTTGGCACGCACGGAGACAAAAGGAGGTTGTTTAATTGTTTTTTAATGGGATATCAAGTCGTCGCTGCCATTAGATGTTGGCAATGGAGGGCAAAGGGGGATAGAGAGAAAGAATGAACTGCAATTAGGTTTGATTAAAGCTATCCTTCTCAATAATCAGCTGTTCTGACAGGACAGGGGGACCCTGGTGGCCGCTGAGATGGAGGAAGGTGTTGAGTGATATTAAGGCCAATGAAGGGGATATTAACATGGCTAATTAAAGCTCTTCCAAAGCCGGGAGAGGAGGCTCTCAGTGGACCGCACTGGATGAAATAATCGGCCAAGGCAGCTATCAGTTGGAGGAGAGAGAGAAAGGGAGTGCGGGAAGGGGTGGGGTGTAGTCCATCTGAGAGAAGCGGGGAGTAGAGGGAGGGATAGTGGGAGGCGTAAAGGAAAACTATGAAGTGTGAAGAAAGACAAAGAGGAAGACATCGACAGGCATATAGAGAAAGACTTCCAGGGCAGCCATGGAAGCTCATTTTGACATCAACGCTCTCCGTCTGCATGCCCAAAGTCTGCCAGTATAACTAAGACCTGACATCAGCTTTTATCTCCGCCAGCTAGTCATACAGGTCCACAAATCAGCGTTAAAACAATCCTGCTCATGCCTTGGTCTAAGGCAATTAATACGATTCTCCTGTAGTACCTCCATGCTCGCCCACTGCCGAAGCTACTAATCATGCCATAATGATTTCTCTCCCTCTGGTCAAAGGGGAAATAGATTGTCTCTTTAGTAATGCAGCAGGCTCGGCGCCTTCCACTCCCTGGCTTCACAGACCCGGTAATTGAGGAGAAAAAGGCCGACTTTGGCACTTTGACTGATTTGAGGGCTGCTAGACCCTCTTATCTTTACTCTGATCATTTTAGGCTGACACTCAAAGGAAGACCCATCGCCCTAATTCTAGCTCACCCTCTCCCTTCATCAAACAGAGAGGGGAATAGGAAAGGAAAAAAGAAGAAGAGAGAGGAAAAAAACAAACAGGCGAGGTGAGGAAGGCCTTCTCTCATTTAAATGGCCAACTTAATTGCAAGGTTGATGTCACTCATGCATAAATGTCCATCCCTTTGATTTGAGTGAAGAGGGCAAATAAGGATAATGTTGTATTATTAAGAAGGCTCCATCGACAGTGGAGGCTAGCTCTCCTGTCCATTTCATTCATTTTTTTTAATCCATTCATTTTCAGATTAGCACTATTTTTAATGACCTGTAAAAAATTTAAAGTTAAGTCTAAGCTGTTTTAAATTATTTTCACCCGCTGGTTTCTTAAATTACGTACATGAAAGCGTTTTTTTTTTTCCTTCAATAGTACACCTTGTTCTTATTGTACAAAAGAGCTTCCCCGTATTTGTTTAGGCCGTTACACAATACACTGACAGATGGCCACAGTATCTGTAAGAGTCAGGTATTGACAACTCTAAGCTCCTGATTGGTGCCCCGGCACTAATGACTAGCATGCAGTGTCCACAGCCGGCAGCCATGACAGTGAGGTCATCCGTTGCAGGGCGGTGAGTATCGATCACCACCCAGCTCCAGCCCATCAGGCCCCAGCTGCCTCCCAGACTCAATGGGCCCCTGTTACAGGAGCCCTGTAAGAAACGGCTCCCAACACCAGACTACAATCTGCTGACACCAGATCTCTACGCTGAGATAGTAGTACACGGGTCAATAGCGTATCGGATTTCCAAAACGCCAGGGTCTTAATGTCAAGCCTCCTGCCTTCCCTACCTACTGCTCCAGTTATTAGGCACTCCACTGAACTGCATTCAGATCCCTGTTGTGACAAGACGGAGCAGGTAAAACGAGAAATAGAGACACTTATAGATCTTAATCTTCCCGAACACTTATTTATGCAACTGAGTGGTCTTGGATATATATGCCAGTTAAGTCCCTGGGAGGCCGAGCCGAGCCGCGTGGCCATTTCTGTCGTATTCTGGTTCGCCGCTGTCTTCTCTCGTCAAGCAGAGCTGTTTTTCTCGCCTTAGCTGAAGTAAACCACAGCACATTAACAATATTTGCTCTACCCCTGTACAAGCGCCAAGGGACCAGACCCACAGATCCTATCACTTCTTTATCAGGGAACAAGTGCCTCACTATCCAACCTTATTGGGTTTGGGAGATTAACCCCTTCCACTCTCGAGCTCTGCCCATCTCCTCCGAGAGCAGCAAGGCAGATGTCACTGTGATTATTATTGTTCGACATCAAATATCCCAACTACATGTCTCAGAGAATTTATTGGGTATTTCCAAGGCCTTTTTTTGTTTTTATTTCTTTATTTTCGTCAGCTGCTATTGTCAGTTCATTTTGTTGTTTCATATTTCATATTTTTGTTAGCCGTGTGTGTGTGTGCTGTGGGGGTGTCACAAATAATTTATGTGCTTCCTCTGCACCTTAAGATGTAGCCGTGTCCCTCCATTCATCCCTCTTTACCCTCTCCTCCACCATCCCCCTTTCTCTCTAATGGGCAGAGTGGCATTGACATTATTTCACTTGAGGATCCCTCACTCTGTCAATCCCTCTTCATTTACTCCATGGCTACAGGACTCATTATGGTAGCTCTTCCTCCTTCTCTCTCTCTCTCTCTCGTACTCTCACTCATTCTCCTCACCTCCTGTCTCCCTCGCTCTCTAGCTTTTCTCTCTCTCTCTCTCTCTCTCTCTCCGGACACTGTTAGTTTCTTACTTAAGAGAATCGCTCGTCCTCACAAATGGTTTCACGTCAAACCCACTCCTAGCAAGCCCCCACTGATTCCCTTCAGGCTTTGGCACAGGTTTACTGTAACAGATTAGACGAAGACTCGGAGCTCCTGCTAACTATCCATCACTTGCTAACAGTGGACTAAGGCTGTGTGCTTTATGCAGCTTTTAGCTCCAGCCCGCCACATACTGCATGTTTAGCCCCAAGCTTTCTCTCTGCCTCTCCCATCCCCTCACATCAAGATACTGCTGAGGCTGTGTACTGTTGCACGCTGTTCTTTGTTTTACTCTGAATACGCCTTTTCTCTACTACGACTTTGAACACAATATAATAAGACACAAAACATAAATAATTCTGCGTTGTTTTGTCTTGCGCGGCTTTACTGTACGAGCGAATCAAACACTGGTTTGCCGCCATAGAGCCAACATCATCTACATTCAGACTGGAATTCATAAATATAACTGAATCATCACCGGGACCATAAAAACCGTATGATGATGATTACTGATAATGACTATGACAGTCTCAACGATGTCAGTCGTGAGGTTGCTGACATTACAAAAATAATCACGTACATTAGCGATGCAGTTCTCAGGAATATTTACTCTGCTCACCAGCTGGACGGCAGAGAGGTATCTCCAGGTTATTTTTGCGCAGGAGGAGAAATATGGTGCTTTGATTACTGGTCAGCATTGGAGCTTGGGGCCTTGAGGAAATACCAGTCAGCACCTCCCTGCACTAGCGAGATGGAAGATAAGCATATGTTGGAGTAACTGGCCTGGGTGAATAGTAGTATTTAGGGTGTTAGAAGTGGGGTTCTGGAAGGCCCCTGAGCAGGCCTACAATGAGAGCCATACAGCGCCGTCTCTCTCCTGTGGCACCTTGGAGTGATCAGACCCAGGCAGGACGCAGAGGAACGCAGCTGTACGGGCAAGGCCAGCAGGGGGGCTTTGACCATTTACCAACAGCCATGCTGGATCCAGCAGGCTATTGGGGGCTTATTTGCATGTGTGTGTGTGTGTGTGTGTGTGTGTGTGTGTGTTATATAGGTCGGTGAGTCAGTGGTTTTGCTGTCTGTCCATGCATGCTCAAATGTGTGCGAGTGTATTTCTACATCATATTATTACTAATGTATAATACATACATCTAAAGTGGCTGTCAGGACTGGTCAGTCATCATAAAACATGAGGCAGCCACTCTGACATCGCCGCCACATTAACGCGTTCTTAGAAGAAAAAAAAACACCCACTGTGGACTGTCATGTAGGCAGGGGGGATAGAGACAGAAAGACAGAGAGCGGGTCGGTGCTTAAAGCTAACAGGTAACCTTTCTGTGCACCTAGGACAAAGGCAGGGGGAAAAAGAAAATGTCAAATTAAGAGAGGCCAGGCAGAGAGACGTGGCTGCCATATTTGTGTGAAAGCCCAGTGCTGTTGGCAGCAGAGATGGCTGCTTTCTGATTCATCTGGGGCCGTATGGCAAAGCTTTGTCAGTCTGTGCGAGGTATAAATAATTCAGGGTGAGAGATGGCAATTACAGGGCCCTGCACAACCAAAATGAATATTTTATAAGGACTAAAACTGCCCTGGAATGAATCACACACATGGAGTCACACACACATACACACACACGCGCACACACACAAGCATAAGTGAATGTGAGCACACGCACACGCGTAAGCACACATGCACCCAAACACACACACACACAAAGGTAGCACATATGAACCCTTAGCATAGCTGTTGTATTGTTGACAATATAACTATTATTATTATTATATAAAGCCCGGCATTGTGGGTTAATAATTTTTAATATGCTTGCATTTGTGATTTCTTACAATATTTGGTTAAGGGGGAAGGAGTGTGTTAGATTTTCTGTTTTGTTATTCTATTGTGAAAAAAAAACATGTATTTACCACCACAAACAAACACACCTGTTTAAAATATTAGCAAACTATTCAGTCGCCCAAATGAAACACATTAGCAGAAAATAAAAATAAAAGCAGAGAGTGTTGTCAATATATAGTAAAGATCTACACAAAAAGCAGTCTCCAGAGACTCAGAGCCTTTACTTTTGACCCTGTAAATATGGTCTTTGTGTGTGAGTAAGAGGAAGGGGGGGGGGGGGGGGCAAAATGCTAATGGGAAAAGATTAAACCCAAAAGCCGCCTGGAGCATTTACCTCTAAAGGGTTTTGTCTGTCAGGTTTCCTGCAAAACTCTGTCTTTATAATTCTGAGACAAAAAATAACATTGTTCCCTAGTCCTGAGGAGCGCAGTGGCTTGGTTGAATGGCCATTGTGTGGGCCTAGCTAATGATACCTTAGCTTTTGTGAGAGGGAGGCCAGGTAGGTCTGTGACATCAGCGCCACACAAGTGCTTCTCTGTCCGGATGTTTAGGGAAGGATTTCGTCCATGGTGGGAAAAGGGTATAGAGAATAAACAGTTCCTGTTTTTGTACCAGCATTTTGAACCCCTCTGCCACAGGGCTGTGCTGAGAAAAAATAAATTGCATTTAAAATAACTTTTTTTATTTTAAATTATTACCATTACTTTTATCTAATTATGTCAATATAATATACATATATATATATATAAATACATCAATTTCTGGAAGAATTGCTTCAGCAGAGAATGATGTAATTCCAGGAGTGTCTTTTCTTCCCCCTCTTTTTATTTCAGCGGGAGTGTGGGCGTTTTATTTGTCAGTCCAAAGGGAAGATGGCAACCCTCTGAGGGAGGAGAGACCCCAAGCATGAAGACACAGATCGCATGTGTTGGAAAAAGTGACAGCGAGGCAAATGCTAAGAGAAAGCTGCTTCCTAACCGAACCGCACACTGTTAGCGATACAGCTAGCTGTTGTGAAGGCAGCTGACAAACCCGTAGCGTGGCATGTCTCGCCCCGTTTGTGAGTTTTCAAAGAATATGATTTGCAAATAACATGAGTCTCTGGGCATAGACTGGGCATGTAAGTACGGTGAACAAAGCCCCCCTGCTCTGCTGAGGGAAACCCTTACTTGTCAGCTCAGTTCTTTGTCAGGAACCTGACAGATAAATAGACAGTGTTTTGCCGCTCACTCCTCCTGCCTTATGTACACAGAGGCGTGTGTCTGCTTCCACATACAGGTTGACTTGCTTTAGGGGAGGAATTTGTTAAAAGATACCCCAGCGCTTCTCGGGGCAATGACTGAAAATATTGTGGGCCACTTCAGACAGCCTCAAACAACAAACAATGGGGGTTGATGTGTAACCAGATAAAACACAGATCGAATAGCTGGGTCTAAGCACCACTACAGGGCTTATTTTTCATGCAAATTACTACTAATGAGCTTCCTGAAATCTGACTAATTATATCAAAGTGATTTCTTTAATTAGTTTGTAATAATTCCTCGCATAAACATCATAGTAAACAGATTAAGCTATATAAAAATATCAATTTGTCACACTTTATATGAGATGCTGTGCAGTTGACGCTAATCTTGCTTCTCCAAAATGCCAAAGCAAACATTTATTAAAGAATTAAATATGTACTTAGAGAATGTTTGGTAACATTAGGGAAGCATATCTTTTGCATATTTGTCATGGTTTCTCCGCAACGACCTCTCTAACATATAAGAGAGAATAGGAAAACATAATGAAGTGAGTGTAATGACTTATACATATGCAACTGGTGAAAGAGAGTCAAGCTAGTAATTGAATAGTATAATACAAAATATATTATGGAATTCTCTGCTTAAAAGTAATAAAATATTGTGTGAATATCTAACTAAAACAGAGGCAATGTTATTCTAATCCGACATCAGAGATTACACCACTGAGTGACTGGAAATACTGCATGTCAAATCCAAATACCTATTTGAAAAATAACAGACGACTCCAGAAAAGATAAGAAATTGCATTTATCTACCACTTTGCACCTCTTGTTAATCCAACAACATTCCTCAAACCCCTGAAGAGTAAAAATATCTAATATACTACCAGTCACAAGAGAACACATACGACTACCGATCTTTCTGATACCCTCAATCTGCACTGAGATGGATTAAACATTCAATTTGTTACTCGCCAGACCACCACCTAGGTTCACCACTTACCATACAAATGGAAAACACGCTAGTAATCTATTAGCCTGCCTGGCCTGACACTGTATTATGTTGTATTTGTATTATATTTACTTCAGGGAAATTACGATTCAAGTCATATTTATCTTCATGTGGAAATGTGTGTCTAAATGGAAATCACCTATAGTGCGAGTGTGGATGCAGAGCAATACTAATGTGATCCATGAACCGTGCGATTTAGTCACCCTCTATGGATGCACTATGGGCTGATTCTACATATCAAACATGCTCTCCCCCTGTTAAGGCCCATACCCAGAGCCCCTGATGCTGTTTGATAATTATTACGCTTACATTACAACACAAGACCTTGCCTGTGGAGCTGGAAGAGCAGCCCCCTTCCCCATAAACACACACACACACGCACGCACACGCATGCATGCACACTCTTTGTCATATACAGTAGTAAACAGCTTCCCAGTAAGCTGTTTGCACTTCACTGCCCGCTCTAGGAAATAAAAACAAAGAGCAAATTGGGGGTTTTGCGTCTCAGTGAATAAATAAGGTTGTTTTACTCACAGAATCCATTACCTTTTAAAACATGTGCCTAATGCGTTCAGCCTTTTCATTTTACAAACAAAGCCCAAATTAGGAATTAAATACATTCGTATTTAGATAACAGCATTAGCTTTATGACATCAATGTGAAAAAGTTGGACGCCATCCATATCATTCCCATGCTTCCATTGTTACGTTAAATTGCAATATTAATCCTGGCTCAAACCAAGGTACTGTAGCTTTTATGCAGTACACTTGAATTATGCTATTGAAGTAATTGATAGTGATTCAGTCATTGAAGGTACTAATCCCATGATTCAGTTCATCTCTCTCAGTGCCATTTACCTCCAGATGTTTAGAGTTTGGGGTAATCAATAAAGAGGGAATAAAGATTGGCATTCACAATACTCCCCTTGACAAGCTCCAGCCGAATGTTTGTCAAGCAAATTAAACACACTTAGACTTTTCACCTGCTCCTACAACGACACCACATATGGCCGTGAAGTTAAAAATAAGAAACTCTGCATACATTACCATGCATAATGCACAACTCCCTCCATTTAATATGCAAATTTTGTAAAATATTACTGAATACCTTCTGTTCGGAATGAATAAATTTGAATTGCAATTAGAATAATCTTGTATAATTAATGAAAACTGTCAATTTTGGTTCCGAAGTAATTTGATTAGCATGTTGATAGGACACTTATCAAGTTCAGTAAACTGTTAGATTAAGAAGATGAAAAAAAAGATTCTAAGGATATTTTTCTCAACGGCTCTGACATTTTCCCTTGGCATTGTAAACAAAGACAGTAGCTGGCAAACTTCCTGAATCGAGGGGCGAGAAAGGGAGGGTGGAGAAACAGAAAAAGAGAAATAGAGACGAGGACAGAGATAGAGAGCCTCTTGAGATAATCTGTGAATCTCAGTCCACAGATGAAAAGGAGTCTATCGTCAAGGCTCCTGAGTGAGCTACTCATCTCTGCCCTCTGCTCTCCAGCTAAGCCCAAGTTTATGGGATTTATCTTGTGAACCATTTGTAGTTTTCACATCACATGATGAGTTAAAAACAGCACACAGCTTTTCTAAATGTTTCGAGGCTATAAATGTAGAGTTCTCAGCTAAAACCCACAGACAACTGATCCCAGTCTGCAATTCATCTGAGAGTAGCTATCTATTAGTGATCAACAAATTGATGTACGCCATTGTTGTATTGTATAAAACAGAACCATCTGCACTGTCTACAGATGAACAGAGCTAGTGACCTCCTTTTCCCCTCTCTTTCTCTGCTCATTAGCTATCCTGAACCTCTTTCTCTCCTGCTTTCAGTTTTCAAACCCCCAAATGAGACCTAAATCGCTTGCAATACAGGTTAGCTCGAGGAAGGGGGGGGCAAACATCTGTCGTGCTAGGTACCCACACGCAGCTCGGGGTATCTCCTGCGAGGAACTTTGGGGATGTTTAATTCATAAACGCTGTCATCCATGTAAACCTCCTGATTTCATAATGACTAACTCTTGGTGGTTTAATTAATTTAATAATGCCTTTCAGAAGCCATAAATGAAAGGGTCTCTGAAGTGGTGCATTAATTAGCCAGCGCCGATGCTATCCCTGTCAGACTGGTGGCTGTCAAAAGCAGGGCAAAGCGGAGGATGGGCACAGCTGACGTCCTGAGGTCAGGGGTCATGCCAATCATGCTCCTCACCACACTTAATGAGTCATAATTTGTGTCGAGTATACACATGTATTAGGGTCAACCTGTGGTCATGTCCATAATTCTCTCCCCTTGCTAGGCTACATGGAAATAACTGGCCGGGCGACAAGGTAGTTACATTCTCCGTAATAAGCTGTGGCACGGCCACATTATGTTGCTACTTGTATTTACATGGAAACCTCCTCTGAAAGCACAATCCATCCCAGCTTTGCCTTTACCTTTTCATGAGGTTGATATCGTTACTGTCTACATCTTTAGCTCTAATTACAATGTTATGCCTTGCTTCCTCACAAGGTTATAACATAGAATAAATCAAACTTCATTAAAAGTCTCAGCAACTCAACGCATGAGCACACAAAATCATCACAGAGCCAGCCAGATTATATTCCAAACTAACTCCATGCATCTCATAAAGAGGTTGTTTTCCTTTTTCATATTTCATAAATATGAACCAGGGTGGTTTGTGTCTGTGCCTGTCCATTTATTACCATAAAAATCAGCTGACTGAAGTATCTCACTATCTGTGGAGGCAATTAACTGTTTTGAGAGAATGCGTAATACGGGACTTTGTAATGGTATCATTTGGAGTCAAGGCACAGATGCGCCGTGCGGAGCCATACTGTAATTAGAGAGAAACGCTGTACAGGTTTTCCACTAATTAGCAAATTATGCTGAAAATAGCATCAAGCTAATTAACAGTTATTATGGCATTTTTGAAAGTATGACTTTAATTAGCAAAGTCCTGACGCAGGCAATTTCAAACTCGTCTCGGAGAAGATGAGGAAGAAAAGAAGAAAAAAAAAACATGGGGCATGATCAAGAAGATACCCAGATTATTATGATGCCGTCAAAAACTAAAGGAAGGGAAGAAAAAAACAGGAGGGAAAAAAGAGAGACTGAGTGAGTGAGGGAGGGAAGGGAGGAGGAGGAGGAGGAGAAGGAGGAGGAGGACTGGGGGGGTAAAGCTTTTGTGTGTTGTGTCTGAATCTCCATCCAAATGAGGGGACATGTGTGCTGTGCCACGTTGCCAAGAGGAGCCCTGAGCCGTGTGCCCAGTGTCAGGTGGCAGCGGCTCACCCCTCAGCTACCAGGCGAAGACGAGAGTGAGCTCAGCTGGTGCCCACAGCCACTCACTTATTCTACTCCGCTGCACATTAAAGGAGCCCTCGAGTGGAGCCAAGCAACGCCAGCCAGCCAACCTGACAACAACACTCCACCTCCTCCTCATTTCCAACAGTTCCTCTTAGCACTTCCAGGGACCCACCTTGGACCTAATGACGGTCGGTGACAGCAGATAAACCTGAAGAGTTGTGCATCCTCTTAGTTTAGGAAAGTAAAATATCTTCTCCGTCATTTTGGAAACGCTGCACGGAATAATTTCGGTCATTCGTTAACATCCCAATTGTTGATACAATGGACAAAAAGTGAGTATATGGGAGGTGTTTCATAGAAAATGTGTTTTTAAAGGCACCTGTGCAGAACCTTTTGAAGGGAGGAAGTGTCACCAGTGGAAGTGAGGAAAAGAGTAAAAGAGGAGTGGAAGAGATGGAGGAAGAGAGGAGAGAAGGAGAGGGGTGGACTGAAGGGTCTTTGAAGGCCCAGTGTGTGAGAGAGAACAGAAGTGTGCCTAGCCCCAGGCAGCCTACGGCTCAGGCCCATTAGCTAGACTGACCTTGCCCGCGCCTTTGTCTTTGTGCTCTCCTCCCGCTGCTTCCCCTTCTCAAGCATTCCCTTTTTGTTGTCTCCGAGCGAGATTGGGAAGGGGGCCATATCTTTCAGCTTTCTAAACCTCCCAACCCCCCATCTACCACTCCACCCTCCCTCACACACACACACACACACACCCCCCACGCCTTGCCTGGAGCTTGTGCCCCAGAGGGCTCAGTACAGTGACACCCCTAGCCGGTGGCCACCTCTGCCCCGACGAGAACTTGGCTGGAGTGGTCAGTGCCCCGAAGACCCCCAGAGAAAATTCTACATATCAGGGGGCCCAAATCATGGCGCTGCAGGCCTCGCATACGTGCACCCACTCTGGGCAGCCTGCCTCTTTATTGCCTGCCTCTCATTTGAGAGGATGGAGCTTGGCTGCCAAGTTTTGACACCGCCACATATGGCCTCCTCCATCAATCGGACTAATCAAGCATCAAGGGGAGGCAGGACCAGCTTAATTGCCAGCCAGATATAGCTGCTCTCACTTGACGTGCAACCTGAAATAGAAACAGGTCTGAGGAGACATGACAGAAGATAAATGAATACAGCCATTGTTCTAATAATTGTATCAAAATACACTTCTACACATTCTCAATCCACACTCTACACAAATAACGGCTAATGCAATAGATGTAATTTCAACCTGAGAAATCAACACTATTGCAAATATTGCCTTAATATAGCGTCATCTACTCATTAAAACGTGGATTATGTTCACATTTGTAATGTTTGGTACCTCAGGTTAGAGAAGTGTACAGTAAGTTGTTAGGAGTTTTTTTTTTCCCATGCAGGCTGCAGTGCTCTGCTCCTCCAGAGTCCTTGAGGCGTTCTGCCTGCCTCTCTCAACTTCCTGTTTCCCTACACCCCCCACTGGGGAAGCAGCCACGGAATAACTTAGCACATGGAATGAGGAGGAGAGATCAACAGCAGTGATCCATTCATCTTGAGTTTCTCCTGTCACTCTCTCTTTCCGTTTGTAAACACTGAGGGTCTGTGGTCAGAATGGCCTTTTGTCCACTGTGTTTTTCCGCGTCCCTCTCTTATTCACTTCAAAGGTAACAAGTGACAGATGTCTGTCTTCTCTGCGGTCTTAAACACTGAGGCTCTGCGATAGCATCTGGGCTGAATGTCAAACTGTGAATCTTCCCTAAGAATGTACTGTGGTTATGCCAAGCTCATTGTTATTAATGTCAGGGACATTGCCTACAGAAGTATTTAAGATACTCCCTGTAGTTCACAGCAGGGTGCATTTGGGGGGGGGCATGTATGTAAAAATGATGGACAACAATTATTAGAAAAAATATTAACATAGATAACAAAGGACAAAGTGAATGGATGAATAGCTCAATTAGATCTATATCAAGATTTCCTGGTGGGCATGCAACTTCCCAAAGAATCTGACTCTGCGTGAATCAATTTAACCACGGGAGATGAGAAAAACAAAAAGAAAGGAAAGAAAGAAATATATAATATGTTAAAACAGAGGTTTAGCTGGATTAAAGAGTTCCTTGGAGTTGCAGGAAATGAAAAAAAAGTGGCAAAGGTGGTGGTGTTTTGAGCTTGTAATCACAGCACGGTGCTGTGTTTATTTAACTTCCCCATCTCCGTCGCTGCCTGCTTTTGGTATTTACATGTTTAATTGAGAAGTGTGCTGCCGGTTTCTTCTGCCCATCTGCCGAGTCCCTTCCTCTTATCAGACTCATTCCTCAAACTGACAGCTCTCCCTTTCTGCATATCTCTCTTTCACTCCCGTGCCACTACACTACTGACTCCCCTCTCTCCCTTTCCCTGTCCCTCTCCAATCTGTCAAGGCCGGATATGAGTAATGACAATGCATTTTCCTGCAAATCAAACCAATAAGTAGAAACATGCGCAGGCAGCCTAACAAGAAGATTCTGTATCGAGTGTATCGTGTCATGAAACTCTCTGTTGTGTGGTCCAGGTTTTTTTTTTTTTTTCTTTTTTACCCCCACGTCTAAATCACCGCCTGTCAGATGCAACATGTGTGTCATTGTATCCCCATCAGCGTGTTTCATTGTACACACTACCACCTCTGAAGAGCTGCCTCTTATCAGTCGAGTGTCAGAAAGCCCCCAGCACCACCACCTCCTCCCCGCTGCCTTTCTAAATGCTTTTCTATTAAGAGCAGTGTTGTGTCCCTCTGATAGCAGCAGCTTCTCCACTTCATCATTCATAATCCCAATGGGCATCAATGGACTCTATTGCCTCGCTATCCACACCAAAGGCTTTGTCAGTCAGTGCAAATGAAAACAACCTAAATGAGAGTGAGAATCTGAGGAATTCACTATAAGAGACAAGGAAATGGCCCAATAGGCCAAAGCACTCCAGTCATGAATAGTCCACTCCACAACAAGGCATTGGCGATACCTCACATGTTTGGAGTGGGCTTTGAGTCTGCTTTAATTCTTTCTAGATGGCATAAAACATATGGAAGGCATTTTACAAGTGTAAAATGGTACTACTCATGTGCTTTGTCTTTTAAACGCTGTTCTATTTTAGCTAACTGCATGGTATGACAGAGAAGAAACAATAAATTCCCCGAGGTGGACAAGTGTTTGGAAAATCAAGGAATGAGAGGCATATGAGAAAACAAGGAGGAAAAATATCACTACATTATAGCGACGACGGCGTAGGCTAACTTTCACTCAGCTCAAAAAGTCTAAAATGATGTTCCCGCCCTTCCCAGCATGCAGAAGTCCCGCTGGGGGCCTCAATGTGATCAGCAGCATCCCCACCACGTCTCCTCATTATTGAGTAAATAGGTTTGGGCATGTCCTCAGTAAACAAAGCCAAGACTGACAGTTAAGGGAGTGAGGGGAGTGGGAGGCAGCCTCGTTCCCAATTAGAGTCGCCTCAGGCAAAACTTTAAAGAGGAGATCAATCCTACAGATCGCTAAACTGATCCTGTCACAGGCTGGGGATATTTAAACCGTGGTGCAGAGCAGAGCGGTGCAGGGCAGTTCTCAGTACAGTTTGACTGTGTGTGCTAATGACTTGGGGGTAGGCTCTCTCACCAGGACACACACCCCACAGCGAGGCGGCCGTGATTGACGGGTGAAATCGGACCTCAGCTGCAGTTCTCGGCACAGTAGGGGCCAGATGGGGAAATAGTGATTTGCGTTTTTTAGTATGCAGCTCCTGCACTTACGGATATTCCCTAATTGTCTCCCTTACTTACCTGTGAGGCTGTTTCCCATCACAGATGCAGAGTACATTTCAAATTAACCCAGGATGTTTTGATTTTTTTATCTCACCCTACACCTTTGAAGCAGACTTATTAAAATGTGCCAGTGGGGCTCATCCCTGTCTATCTACTTGAGGTAAAAAGTTGGTTCTCACTAATGTTGAGACAAAATAAAGGGACTAACATGAGGTGAATGAAGCTGGAGTGGTGGAAATGACACCTGAGTTTAATCGCATAGTAAATTCGTGACATCCTGCTAAAGCAGCAGATACTGTATCTTTGACTACAAGTGAGTAGCTGGCACACTCCAACTCCCAGGCACACATGGGTAATGTGTAATGAGCTACCAAGCTCTCTGCAACTGCAGAGGAACTGAACATTTAAATGAGCGAATGATGCATTATGTATATCACTGAGGTTCCTGTGCAGGAATTAATCATGATCATAAAAGCCAAAGACAAAACAACATACTCAGGCCATTGCTAAATTGTTGTGATCTAATGCAAAACAAATTCATTTTTCATGCCATTAAAGATAAAGAAAATCTTAAAAGGTTTGGTTTTGCTTGTCTGCGTCTCTTATTGAGAGTCATTCACTTTCAACTTTATTTGCGGATTATTGCAAATCCCCGGTACAAATCATATCATGAAATCATGTAGCTGGGACATTGGATGTGTTCTGCTAATGCTCAAGGAAGATCCCCTGAGGGAGCCATTGAGTGGGGGAGAAGGGGAAAGAAAGGGAGAGGAAGGAGAGAGGCAGATAGAGGAAGAGAAAGCAAAAGAGAGGTGGAGAGAGAGAGTTACAGGATGGGGAAGGGAGGGAAGGGCGGGAAAGAAAGACAGAGAGGAGGGGAGGGCGGCAGCAGTCAAGCTGCACTTTATCCTGACAGATCTCCTTTACACACTAATTTCCTTGTTAAAGAAGAGAAAATGGCACTCAATCCGGAGAAATCCTTTTCTCCTGGAGCAGGCCTGTCAGCTGAGGGATGAGTGGATACAAGCAGAGCTTTCCTCCTCAGGCTAGCTCCCTCTGGCACACAGCAGCTAGGCTACCGCTCACAGCAGAGCTCTCTATCTATAGCCATAATTAATACACCATTGGAATATAATGAACCATACTATGATACATGAATTTCAGTGGGTGATGTCGACAGCAGTCATTTAACCGCTCGCTGGAAATCAAATGTGAAGTGAATTGATTTTTTGATCATGTCATCTCCATCACAAATGGCAAACAAATCGTGTACAAACATTTCATGCTCAGTTGCTGTTTATAAACATTCCCCATGACAAAATACCCCCCCCCCATATCACCCCCCACCACCCCTTCATTCACAGTTACCAGCAAAGGCACTAAAATGCAACAAGGGCACATCTTTCACCGTAACATATTTATCACTGAATTTGTAATTCACCAAAGTGTATTAGCTTGGATTTGAAAAAGGGAGAAAAGAAAAGCCTCTTTTATTTTAAGTCAGGGGTGTTAGCTGTTCAGTCTGGATGTTCTCATCTCCCAAGATTACTATTCGCGGGGTGTGTGTCAAGACTACTTTTCAGAAATCTCGGTAACAATTCAGATGCGATCGATAAGGAGTGACAGTTTATTCTAAGGCTTAGCACAGGCCAAGAAAAGAACGACTGGAGCATCAAGTTTAGAGGAATGAATTTGTTTTGTATTTGATTTTTCCATTAAATTTATCACCACTTTAACTCTGCCTTTTCCCTCTCCTTCTCACTCGTTCCCTCTCACTTTCTCCCACACTCTGTCACTCACATCAACAACAAGGCTGTAAACGGCTGTCAATTTCTCATCTGTGATTTCCATGTCTTCACTTTCATCCATTTTTGATTGCTTCACACCCTATACCTATGATGCTTTTAGTGCTCATCGGTGACCTTGTGAGATGATGGGGAAAATTATAAAATAAATTTTCAGTGGCAGAGTGCTGCTGCCCTTTATAACACTTCATCATATCTGCTGTGGACGGAAAATAGTTGAGAAACATTTTCTTACAAAACTGCCTAATGCTGGTTTGGCACAAAATCAGATGGTAAATCTATTACCACTTTGTCAAGAGAAACCACTTGAGGTTTCCCACAGTGCAGCAGGGGAAAGTGGGAAACTGTGACCCTGAAACTACTGTCCGATTTCTCTTATTAAAGTGTTTTCAAAATCTTCTCCCTTTTCGGATTTAAGGGTCATTGAGAATGCCAATCAGAGGGACAGGCCAGTCAGAAAGCCAGCGGCGTGAACAGGACAGGAACCAGCTGATGAAATTCATCCATACTTCTCACTTATGATGACATGATTGATTTTCCCTCAGAGTGCTCAAATGTAGGATTGTCTTCCTACCCCCATCTCCTCCTCCATCCCGCCTCAATCTGCCCACCCACCCGCCAAGCCAACAGCTAATGGATAAAGCCTCTGTCTGTCTCAGGCATGGCGGAGAGTTGACGAGTGGAAGAACAACTGCAACGAATGAAGGGTGAAATCTGAGAGTGCAATTTTCCGTCTGTCAATCTCCCTTCAAGAGAACAAGTTGACCACCAATCAGCGGAGTCGATTCGGGGCTGGCGGTTGATGGGAGCATTCTGAGTGACAGCGTCATGTCACTACATTAACACAGCAATGAAAGACATAAAAAGGAATTTTTTGAAGGGCCTGGCCAGTTATTCGATTTCTGGATGTGATTTGGGGGGTTGGGACCATACTTTTCTGCCTTAACAAATGAACAAACTGACAGGTTAATGCATAACATATCACTCTATAATTCATGGTTCTGAATTTGGGAGACTCCTATCATCCACTAGGTGCTTCAAAATACAACCAATTAAACTTTACTTAATTATTAAAGGTAGAAAGTGAGGGAGAAACATGCCTTAAAAACTCTTGCTTGCAGTCAATTACGATAAAACTTTAATGAGCCTGGATAGAGAGCCATAAAAACTGATAGCCCCTCCGTCATGAATTATATATCCATATCGATTTTGTTTCTTTGCTATAAGAATTGCAGGTAATCGTATGTTACCACATGTAAAGTGCACTTCCCTAGCGAGGATAAATATTAACTATCAAATATATATGAGGTGTGTGTGCATTTATGACCAAGCTCATGTAGAAAATGAAGAGCAGAGATGTCGAGGCAAGGGCCACAGGGAATGGATGAAGGGTGCCATATCTGACAGTAAGAGAGACCCTTAGCGGTGCTGGCTTGATATGTTACCTAGTTAGCGTCACAGAGAGAGGAATAAATAGTTCTTTATTATTTGTGGTTGCCATCATGTCTCTCCTAATAGACAGGCTATACTGAGTTTAAACCACATTATCCTCTGCGAGACCATCGCAATTACTCTTGAGAGCTAGGTCTGATGTGTGGATAAGGCAGGTCGCCCATGTCTTAATGAACACAAACAATGTGAAATGGAGGAAGGAGCAGTGGGGGGAAAGATAATGGCAGGGGAGGGCTTGTTTTAATAGAGACAGCACTAAGTTGTTTGCTATGATCTATGCGAAGTCTGAGAATGCTGAAAACCCCCAATGTTAGTTTGTAGAGATCTTTTTTCATGATCCTATTACCCAATCAATCCACACCCTTTTCTCTGCATTTTGCCGACGAACAGCAGGCACAAATCCTGTTTAGTGGATCTCCAGTTGTGGACTTGTGTGTCTTGCTGTCATTGTCACACAGTCCTGCCTTGTTGGACACCCATAGAGGTTAAAGGGCACCAAACTGGATCACTGTGACACCCAGTGCGAGAGTTATCCCCAGCACAAATGGCTCAGTGCTGGGTTAATTGATAAACTGCCGCTCCACTTCATTAGTCAGACAGACCGGGCTTAACGAACGAACACAGAGAGAGTGTCACTCTGAATATGTTAATCATGACTGGCCATTATGGGGCTCTTCCCTCTACCTCCTTGTCTCAATCTCTGGTAAACTACAAAGGCGAGGGATGTGGACTCACTTCAAACTCTGTGTACGCTTGTACCGAGCGGGGCTATTTATCAGTGACAATAGAAAAAAAACAAAAAACTGAGAGACAGACAGACGCAAGAGTGGTCCTTGGTGTTATTGAATATAAATATATAATAACCATGTAAAAAATGCATCATTTGGCCTTTTCACAAAGGCAGTTGTAATATAGCACTAGGTGAGCACTGTACTTGACGTACACACTGGAGGTGAGGGTGTCAGGGGAGAGCTCGCTGGAGCGAGAGGAGGTTTTATTGTTGCCCAGCCCTTCCGCTTAAGTGCACATGGCTGGGAGGAAGCCGGGACCTCCAGCTCTGACCTCTGCGCATGTATATTTAATAGGCCATCAGTTGGCCGGGGCAGCGCTCTGATCAGGATTCAGAGAGGGGCTTTGAACACCCCTGTGTATTCCTGAGCGTGCAGCCTCAAGCTGCTCTCCCCAGCTGTGTCAATCCGACAGCACTGTTACAGGCACCCAGACAAGGCGCTGGGCACTCCACTGCTACTGCCTAATGACTACAGAAAAAAAAAAGCAAAACAAACACAAAAACAATAACATTTGGCGTATGGAGCTCTGCTACCATCTAATGAGTGGTTTTAAAAACTGAAATATTACGCCAGCTGATATACTGTAGGGTGTGTGGGATGTGTTTGGATTACATCAGCTACTCTATACAATGCTATGTTCCCCTTAATAATAACAAAATGGCAATCTCACGGTGACTGCACTACACACGCCGGTAACGATTGCAGAAACAAGACGGCAAACAGAGAAGTGCCACTCGTGTGTCTTTTCTTCTAACAAGGTATCACTACTCTTTGAATCAAATCGGCTCTGTGTGTGGGTGTGTGTGGGTGTGTTTGCGTGTGTGTGAGTGTATGAATGTCAAAGTGCACGCACGTGTATTTGCGTGCATGTGTGTGTGTGTGTGTGTGTGTGTGTGTGTGTGAGGGCAGCTTAACGAGGGTGGTTCATTTGACAGGCAATTAGTTTGCGGAGCTGCTATTGACAGCCCCTGTGCTTGTGTTTGTTCAACAGCTCTGGGTGAGTTCCACGCTCCCTGGGCTACGTGACAAAGCACCTCCGACAGGGAGCTCCTGATCTCCACCGAGGCTCGGAGGCTCGCACTGTGAGGGGGGTGGATATGTGACAGCCTTGCAGAGAGAAGAGAGGAGAGAGAGGCGGAGAGATACAAAACCCACAAGGGTCTATTAGGGGGTTGTTGCAAGTTAATGTAGCTACAACACACTTTTTGTGTCGTATTTTGAAAGGCCTGAGCAATGATGTTGTCATTTGTTGTTTGATTGCGGGGATAGCGGAGGGTAATCTTAGGAGACACGCAGGCTCTCACACTACATGCACACACATAAAAATGCAGAAAGAGAGGAGACAAGGAGGTGGGGGAAAGCTAGAGGGAGATGGAGGAGAGGAAAAATATAACAAGATCCAAACACTCTTTTATCCTCGAAAATCCCATATTCTAATGCAAGGGCCCATCCCTCTTTTAGTTGCAACCATTTCGTTTGTAGAGCCAAGCTCCAATCAATATCATTATTTTCACAGAGGATCGAAGCGCCTTCACCGAGTTAATGGGGGATTGAGGTGGTAAACGTTTACCCTCTCACTGTCAGCAGAGCAGTGGTCCATAGTGGGCCCAGATGACAGCACTGGCCCCACTGTGGACACACTATGTGGAGATGTCCTGTGGGTAGACAGGCTGCATGGACTGTCAACCGCCTGCCATGCCCTAGATGGCCTAACATATCAGCCACTTGAGTTAGAGCAGCAGCATGGGCTTTGACTTCTGCTAGAGCTAACAGAAACAAACCGGCCAGTGCTGGCAGCAGCATTACTGCACTGCTCGACATTGTAAACGTTAATACGAGAAAAACTGGAAAAAGACTTTGTTTTCCCTGTATTATTTTAACAAAATAATTCAACGTAATGCAGATGTAATTAAGTAAAATATTAAATAACATGCTTCATTAACATAAAACATTATTTTGTTCAATTCTAGCCGTCTACGACTATGGATCAGCTGTTCTGTCGGATTTTTGAGAAATGAAGACTAATCTGCAGCTGGCAACAGCGAAGCACATTCTCTCGTATAGCAGCATATGCTAAATAGCTCTTCAAGCGCGCAGATGCATTGCTGTAAAATACTTCTCCTGTCTGCGTATCTGCATCTCCCAGATGGGTCCCAAGCTGTGCCAAACTGCATCTCATCAACTGCTATGAACTATGGCATCACATGACCGCAGGAGATATGTGGAGTCCTATTCTGTCTTGCCTTGGCACAACATGGTCAAGCGATGCATCATCAGGAAGCCCACACTTTGTCAAAATGGAGGTAACTAACAGAGAGAGGAGGCAGGGGAGAGAGGGCCTTTTCTGCACTGAAAGTGCTGAAAGTTCTGTTCAATACACAGGAGAAAAGAACAAGACTTTTGTCCGATTTCTTTTTTTTTCACTTTGGAAAAAAGACTAATCAGCAGAGTTCAAGTTGATTTGGGTTTGCATGAGGGTGTGACAGAGCTGTAAGAGATTTCATGGGACGTTGCCCCATGATTCATTGAGTTATTGGTTTCCGCCCTGTTTTAATCGCTGGCGGGCCTGAGCCAAAAAATCTCGGAGGATTCCGGAGAGCTCTTTTCTCCACCATTCAGCAGAATGGAATTTGGTCTGCAAGTGCCTCACGTCATTCGAGGCGTCCTTCACAGTTTCGGGGGCCCTAATTCAAACCACATGGAGGCCAGCGTCCGGTTACGGACCTCTGCAAAAAAAAAAGGACACATTCCCATTGGCTGCTTCAGGATGGGAAATGGGGTGTCTTGATGGAAAAAGATAACAAACACATCTAAGTAGGAGTCACAACATAGCCAAAGCACACACACATTCACATGCATAAATATACATACACATGTACATACATGGAGACATATACAAATATACAAGCATATACACAAATACACACACAGACTGAAACATACACTTATGGGCCTGCAAAAGCTGTTTGCTTGACATGATGGAAGAATGAGCAGCAGGCTCTGTAATATTGCTCCTATTCTTCATTGACAAGCATATATATTTTTTGCTGTTCCCAACTGACTTTGCAGCGCTGAACTCCATTTATGAATTATCTGACATATTTCCTGCTATTTTTTTGACAGGAGTACTCAGAGGAAATTTCAAGGCACCTTTCTCCTGACAAGTAGAAATATCAATATTTGAATAAATTGCAGATTTGGATCTCCTCACATGGATGCTCTCCAGCAAGAGGTGTGTGTGTGTGTGTGTGTGTGTGTGTGTGTGTGTGTGTGTGTGTGTGCGTACGGTTTTATGAATGTGTGTTTGTCTGTGTATGTTTTTGTATGTGGGTGTGTTTGTGTGTGTGAGTGAAGGGAATGGGAAGGGGTTTGTTTCATTCTGTTACCACGGTCTTATCCCCCTGAGCCCGCAGGCAGAAATCTGTATGCAGCATTTCATTAGGAGGGAGCTCGACTGAGTGACATGTGAAGCACACCTCGCCGTCGACCTGATGAAGTTTACTTCTCTCAAACGGCAAAAAGCCACTTTGTAGACTAGCCCTTTTTTCCACAGAGGAAGAGAGGGGGTGATGGCTGAGCACCAATAAAAGAATCATGAATGTTGTTTCACAGAATGACAGGCCTATCTGTACACAAATATTTCTCTTCGAGAAAAATGTAAGCTTCAGAGCTTTTTTCCTCTTCTCTTTTTAAAGTAGATTTGACTTGATAGAACTGACAGTGTTCAAAATATGATCACCTAAATTCGAAGGCTTGTAGGAAACATCTAACAAGACGCACAAAAGGGAGAATAGAAACAGATTGTTGTTATCTTACAAAAGTGGCAAGTGTTATGTGAGGAAAGCAGCATCTCACCCAGTGAACTAAATAATTTACAAACAAATACACTATTGTCCTACAACCTTGATAAATACGCTATCTCTGTATAAGAGGTCAATGTCAAGCATCCATAACACTCAGCGCTGTCTTCTTAAAGCTCCTGGTGTTACGTATGAGAGACTTCTGCCTATCTGTCTCACTCTGTTTAGCTGCAGTAGCTGCCATTCTGTCTGCATGTCTGCTGCTGCCGCTGATAGATCACTCTCCTGCCCACCCCTTCAGCCCACCCCCTTCCCTCCGCACCCCACCATCATTTCAGGGAGCCTGAGAAATGGCTTAGCCATGTGAGGTTACTCAGGTACCAAAAAGGCTGTGACCCCGTGACCCCCCGAGCCGACCTTCCTGACCTGAACGTCATACTTTCTCCCTCTCCAACAGAAAACAAAAACAAATCTTATCATGCGCCTCCGCGGCTCAAAGAAAAAAAAGAAAGCCCTTATATCAATGTGGTGCTTTGACAATCATCTATCCACATGACCTGTGATTTCTCCAACAGGGTCTGCTTGACACTTACAACAGAGAGGTGACGGCGCGCAGGTTGTCCATCTCTCGCCTCGCCTGCCCTTATCTCCTCTCCTCTCCATCTCTCTCCTCACTCCTCCTTGTGTGCACAACTTAATAAGCAAGCAAGGGGTAGATTCCCATTATGGAAACCCTGGAAAATGGCCCGGACATTTCCCCCCATATCTGGGATCTCCATCTGGAGAAGGCACTCTCGCTCTCACTGCCCCCCTCGTCCAATCTCTGTGTGTGTTCTGGTGAGCCTATGCTGCAGAGATGGCTTTCACTCTCCACTGGCTACAATGAGATTGGCCCACCAGGTTGACTCTATTCGAATCGACAACCCATTTCAATAACGTAACAAAACAGAACTGAGTGGTGATGTTGAATAAAACATTTTTGAGGAGTGCCCAGGGGGGTAGATGGGGGTCTTAAATTATCTAAATCTGTACAATTTTGGAACAATTTAGCAAAAAACATACATTCATCCACACTTAACATAACTAAATCTGTTACGTATTGATTTAATAATAGCATGTCATTTGGTCAGTTTCCCCCGTTGGGTTGTCTGTGTCACTGCTCACACATCAGTTAGGGCTGCTTCATAACTAGAGTGTATGGTTAACAGACTAATAAAGATTACATTGAGGTCAGCAAGTCACTAATCCCTGGCATTATTAGTAAAAACAAAGCCTACAGCTTTACGCCATGCACCTCATCACATCTGAGTGCCTATGCACGTGCATAAGGTCCGAACATAATATGGTGTGACTTAAACCTTACAATGAGAAGAGAAAATAAATATGCTAAGAGCAGCAGGGGTGGACCGGGCCAGGCCTCTGCGGACCTATGTCATCACTCCCTCTGGTCTCGGCTGTGCTCCCCACCCGAGCGAAAGGCTCAATGATTACGGAGGCTCAGCTTCCCTCTAAGAAAGCAAACCGGAGCTGCAGTCCAAACAAGGCCGAGCCAGCAGCGAGGGAGCACTGCTACACCAGGCAGCTCGGGTTTACCGTCGCCTCCGACCTGGCTGGCCCCCGGGCTTGCATTAGTCCCCCAGCCCAGCCTCTCTAGGACAAACAAACAACCACCACTTACACAGTCAGGGACGAGCAGTGAGGCAGGGAGAGCTGGTGCCACCAGCACTGTGTGGAGGGGAACCTGACCCAATTGGATTTGCTTTATCACCCCATATAATGACTCCCAGACTGGCCTGTTCCAGTGGTAGAAAATAAAAATTACCAAAAAAAATCTGCCTGCCTGCCATTCTGAGTTTGGCCCAAAATGGGCAGCTCCCCCAAAACAGATGGGGAGGCATCTCAAAAATGTTCTCTGCCTCTGGGGACATGTGGTTTTCCCCATCATTATATAACTGTAAACTCCTGGATGTCAGAGATTGGGGATAATAACTTTCAGATGTTGGCAGCCCAGGCCAATGCTGGGACCTGCTGGATGGGAACGGTTATTTGGCAGAGGGGAGGAAGTCCGAGAGATTAGGACTAAGATGTGACAGGGAGAAAAGTGGATCTGGACCGGAGCTGAATGGGTTGCCTTAGTCCGTTCCAGAGTGTTCAACATTGCATTGGGCCCTAATGATGACTGTGTGGGAGGCAGAGGCCCGGCATGTGTATGTGCGTTCGCAGGCGGGTTAAAGAACGAGACACAAATTAATATCAAAACCACAGGAAATCATGTCATCCTGTTAACACACCGAAATCAAGCTAAAGTGCTCGGGTTTGATCCACCACTTTTAGCATCCCATTTCAATTTTCAGATACATTTGATATGACAGTTTTAGCACTCCCCATTGCAGCGCAGATGTGCCACTAATTCAGAAACAGACACACCTCCTTCAATAAATGAGTCCTTATAGAAGTGTCATCCCGTTAAACCATTTTTATTGGTTTGTCTCACACGGCGGTAGAGGATCAGTGTTCACTGCAGCCGTGGTCGCTGGTTGCCGGTGTGGTCAAGGTTTGGTCACTTAAACTCATATTTCTCTAATGAAATGAAACATCTCCTCATATTTTTATGTATTCCAGCTGGTCACCGCATGGTAAAAAGCACAATCCCATTTTTCTTCTTTTTAAATATTTTTTTTCCCCTTTGCTTTAAAAGTATCGATCGCAGTGCTGAACAAGCAGAGGAGTGTTTTTTATTGTAAATCAATACTGATCGATCGGCTGCCTGGGTGTTGAATATGGATCAATATCACACCAGGCTGTGGAGGAGATCTGATTTCAATTGGCAAGAGAAGCCCACAGCAGGTTTCCATCAAGCGGTAATTCAAGACATGGGAACATAAGTCAGATGGATTGATATAGACTAGCCAGGACCTTTCTTGCCACTGAACCAGCTCAAGGAAATTTCTGTCATATATCATTAACGCAGTTGGGGCAGGCAGTAAAAAAAAAGGGGGGAGCAGAGTACCTCAGTGACCCTCAATGAAGAGCAATGGTCAAACATTGAATAAATACTCCATTATTAGCATGAGTGTTGTGTTTTTTTTAATAAAGAAACTGCAGAATAAAAAAGAACTCCAACCAACTCAAACACTAAAATAGACACTGAAACTCTGCTCTCTATGCACACACACACACACACACACACACACACACACACACACACACACACACACACACACACACACACACACCACAGTGTGGTCATGTTGTGTGGAACTTCTGGTACTGATTATGCGGAGGTCAACTTGAGATTCATACTGTAAGCTGTTATTAATTTACTGAACAAATGTCCTGGAGAAAACTGGTGAATGGTGAAATATTTTCATTACGCTTATCGCAGGGTCGATCTTTATTAAACCTGCACATTTGTTTAATTTAAACACCGCAACAAAATACATAATATAATTTAACAGCACACATGTGTCGCCCAAGTGCATCGAGCATGTGTGTATGTTAAAAAAGCAGGTCACCTCGCTCATTCATCACCTGTTTGTGATTCCTGAAGAGAGGGGCACTGTTCCAAATGACAGCATTGTAAAACAATAAAAACAGAGCTATAGTTAGAAATAACTTGTCACTTTTAATAAATGACACTGGTTCAGGGCTCTTTCTCTGGGGCTTCTCCTCCGATACATCCCAGGCACCCCTGGGGCCAACGGAGCAGCCAGCAGACCAGCTCGTTTCCCCGAGGTAACTGATGACCCTATCCCTGAATTCCCCCCATCTTTGTCCTGTGACCTCACACTGGCGGGAGCAGGACCATGTCCGATGAAATCTTCAGACTGCTTCCCATCCTAATCTTGCCTGTGTCACACTACAAATTGCTACATTCAGAAAATGGAAATAGATTGAGGTGGAGATGGAGGGAGGGACTGACAGAGGTAGGGAAAAAGGGAAGGATGGGAGGGGAGGGGGGGAGTGGAGGAGTGTGCATCGACAACCAGTCCCCTAAGAAAAATACTTGAGGAAAGAACGACTCGGGAGATCCCGACAAGGAATCACATCTCAGCGAACATATTGATCTGATTTACAAAACCTCTACTCTAATGCGAAACAAATGGCGTGGGCGTGAACTGGTACTTAACCATAAAACCCCAGCATTACTCCGTCTCCGATGAAATACCACATATATCCCTCACCAGGGCCTAATGTGCTGTTTTACGGCCAGATACGACTGAGGTTGACCCAACAGTTTGTTTGACAATTAGGGGAAACCTAATAAGGATTGAATGGGAGTGAGAACATGCCAAGAGAAAGAAAAGAGACCCTTTTTCAAAAGAAGAAATTGCTAAAAAAAAACCCTGGTCTGAGTGACCTAAATGTGATTCACAGAATCAGGAGCTGTTTGACAAAGCTCTTGCGTCATTAATGCTTTAAGAAACCAAACAACATCTTCAAAACAGCTACAAAGTTGAATTATAAAGGAGAGCTGCTAAATATTTGAGAAAGAGTGGCATGTTTTATTCACTTCAGATTTAATTTCAATAATGTAAGATTTTCACCATGGTGGCTTATTGCAGCAGAGTGTCAGGGAAAAGTGAATAAATCTTAATAGATTGTTTTCTTTCATAATATCAAAATAAATCACTTACATTGCTCCACAGCCAGATTTAAATCACATTAACACAGCGCTAAACCAAGTCAGTGAATGCGACTGAAGATAGTAAACTTTAACAACATAATACACAGAAAATCTTTGATAACCTTTTCTTATTTCTCTTCAGCATGTGTGTGTGTGTGTGTGTGTGTGTGTGTGTGTGTGTGTGTGTGTGAGTGTGTAACTGCGTGTGTATACAAGGTCCAGTGTTGCTCTTGGCCCAGCATTCATCCCATCACCCCAGCTCTGGCCTTGTTTCTGTCAGCAGTGAACCAGGGGAGTAAAGGGGGGGTGAGCAAGAGAAGGAGAGGAAGAGAAGGAAAGAGGGAAAGAGAAGGGGGTGGTGAAGGGGGGAGGGGTTGTCTCCATGGACAGATGGACTGCTCTTTCTCAACACATGTGGAACCATGTTTCGTCTTTCACTGCCGTCAAGCTGGAGCCGAATCCGTCGCTCTGTTGGCCCGCGCCACTCTTTCGTACTGCACACCTCTCTCTTTAGCACAGCACACACACACACACAAGAGTGTGCAAACACACACATACATGCAAGTGTGTGCACGCACAGAGACACACACACACGCACACACCACACAAACATCTCCGTCTTTCTCTGCACACATGTTAAAGTCATCACCCCTGCTCAGCGCTAGTAAAACACAACACCCCCGGCTTCTCTGCTGTTGTCAAGTCTTGCCATTAGCTGATGCCACTGGGGAATCCTACCCTAGTGAGGTGGGTCTCCCTTGGGAACGTCAGGCACCACGTTACGTTCAGCCGCCACTCATGTGAACCCAAACATGTGAGCATAATTTGGAAAATATCATTTATACTGTGCGTCTTTGTACGTGTCTTGACATTTACAAACTGCGATAAAACCGACATGAGGGAGGAGGGAATAGAAAACAGGGCGAGAATAATTTGAGGTAATGTTTTGCTTAGTGAACAGTATTACCCAATCCTGGATGTTGGAGCACTGGGAAGGAGGTTCTGGCACTGGGGCTACAGAGAGGGTCTGGGTTTCATTTTTCGGCAAGTGCAAGCCAAAGGAGAGCTGCCAAGTACAGCTTTCGCTCTCAACACTTCCTGCTCTTCCTACTCTGGCTCGGGAGGAGACAGGCTTCACTCAAACATCACGTCGACTTAGGCAGGGGTGGCCAGTTTATTCTCCCATTTCTCAATGGGAGTCAAAAACTCACATCTGTCACTTGAATTACTCCAAACGCAGCCATAAATAAAAGGCTGAAATGAATTTATTGTTAAGCCACAAATAAAAAGGTGCGTGCAGGTGTTTGCATGCATGTGTAAATATAGAAAGAGAACATTTCCTATACAAGTTAACAGCTTTAAATGACTCACTGTAAAGCCTGAAAAAACATGGCAGGGCAGGTCCCACGGCTCAATGGTATAATGTAAAAAATCCAGAAGGAACACCTGCAGCAATCAACTCTCAATCACAACAACAGTGACCCCATCCACTGCATCATTTTCATTATGGATGGTGGGAGCACAGTGCTAGATTAACACTACCTACTGAGTGCCATCTTAATTGCCCCTCTGCAGATGCAGTGAAAACATGTCATTTAGGTACTTCATAAACAGACTTCTCTTCGCAGGTTATCAAGACAGCCGCTCAGTGAAAACACACCCTCTTTTCCTATGCTGATGTGCAATTAAAATGGTTTTAGAAATCCTCTTTGACAGTCCAGGGCTTAGCCAAAAATGTAAATGACATTAAAGGAGACAATGAATTTAATTTTGTTTAATGTCCCCTTTCGCTGATTCTCATTTACATCACATTTCCACATAAAGGGCTGACCTTATAAATACTGGCATTTGTTCAGCTTTTGGAGGTAATCACGGTTTTGCAAAAACCAGATGGGAGCACACAAATTTTCCGATTTGTTTCTTAGAAGGCCGAGGGAACCACATCTGAGACGTTCTAAGACTGCGGTCTTTTGTTTCTGGTAAACAACTTGACAACAAGTCAAGTGCACTCTGGGAAATGACCTCGTAGGTGTTCCACAAATGAACGATAACGCAAAGTCATTTAGAAAATACAGGCTCACTAATGAGGGACAGAACGGAAAGCTAAGCAAAATTTACATTAGGCCAAAATTTAATTGCATTAACACACGAACAGGTGCGGTGAGGCCTTTATAAATGAGCTAAATGAATAAAAGCCTCCCACAGCACAACCATGTGTGCTGACCAAAAAAAGAGACACGGGGAAAAATAAGGGAAAAAACAAGTCAATGTCATGAATTATTCAGTGGCTGGGCTGCACTCCAAAGGTCAGTGCTCTTTGACCTTTGTGACAGGAAGTGAAAGGGAGTGCCGTAGCCACTGGAATAAATGGAGCTGACATGTTTAGATCTGGTCCAGAATCCGTTTGTGAATGGCAGCGTAAATTGACACAGGATGTTAAACTGTATGAACATACATTAAATTCAAAATTCATATATGGGTAGAATACACATTGATAACACATTCTTGGTCCGTCTGTCTCAATTCTACTTGCATAAATTGCTCCAGCTTCTCAGAGTAAAACGCGACCTTTGAACCCTGACACGCAGAATGAGTCATTTTCTCTCCTCTTTCAACAACATGTGCTGTCTTATTACAAAATCCATGTGTAAGCCTGAACAATGTATCTAATCTTTCACACAAGAGAAGACAAAGTCAATATGCAAGAGAGTGAAGACAGATACCAGACCAGGAGAGTCATCGCAAATTGAGTTATGTTTGGCTATACACTACATGCACTGTAAATGGGAAAACCATCTAATCAGATATTGGGTACCTCATCACTATAATTCTAAAGACTCAAATTACCGACTGAATAAACCTACACCCCCACTTACTTTAAGGCACCATTAACTTATAAATGTGACATCTGTAGCACTGCTGGATTTATAAAAGGGAGAGATGATTATACCGAACTGAAAAGTAATGCGGCCATAGCAACAGTGCTACAATTAGTCACTAGATAAATTTACTGTTTCTTTTATTTAACGTACACATCAAATGATTCCTTTTGTTCTGAACTGTTGCTGGAAGAAAGAAAAAAAGTACGCTCACGCTATTGAGAGACAATAGACTTTTTTTTTTTGTTGAGCGAAATATGTACAGACGTTCCCAAAAGATATTGAAATTTGAGTCACAACACATAAACCCACCAAAATGCAACTAAAATAGGGCCTTTCTTCATCCAAAAAGAAGTATGAATAATGCAAGGGCATCAAATGTAAGTGCTGAAATATTTAAAGACCAAGCAGTGCTGAAACTTTGTGACAGCTGTTGGGCCTATATCTAACCAACTTTTTTTTAAAGAGAATCCTTCCTCTTCAAAAATCTGAGTGAAAATCTGTATCAAAACTCTGAGAGAAAATAGGGTAAACAGATGTCTGGCTTGACCGCAGGAAAATAGGACACATTTGGAATGATAAGTTTCCCAAACTCCGTTGGATATGCCAGATCCATGGGAACGCCAGTTAATGTCTTGCTAGATGCCAGCTAGCTGTGTGCGCTTTCCCCTCTTACCATCTGGGAAAATGTTACAGCGAATGAACGCCATCAATGATTCACTCCAAATCTGTTTCTTAAGGTTCGGCCATGCTACTGTTTCTCTAGGAAATGTGGCAGTGCTAGCTGGTTTTCATACTGTAATTGTAGACAGATGAGACATGCCTGATTCAACAATCAAACCTCTCCTCTAGGTTTATGTCACTCAACTATGTTCTACTCAATTGGAAATAATCAGTTTCTGCCAGCAGCGACCGCAGCACAGGTGCCTGTAATGATGTGCATGAGAAAATGACAGATGTAACAGAAATGGCTGTAAAACATGGAAGCTTTAACTAAAAGCTTACCCATATGCACAGCGGGAATAGTCAAGTGATTGCGGTAAATAATCTTACGTAGCAACTCTACAGTGTGCTCTGGTCATGTCCGTAACTCTTGCTAAACCCTGCAACCTTTCACAAGTACCCCTCTCTGCAAGCCTCCTTCAGTCACTGGGAACCTGTGTGGGTCTGTTAGGGTGAGCTGACGGGCTCATAGTTACGACATGGAGACAATGGGAGGGTCTAATGAGGAACATATGCTTTTGTGTTTCAACAGAGCCGCTCATTGTGCAAGGAAAGGGATACTCTACTCCTATTCAGACTCGTCACAATGAAAATCCGAGCCCTCCCTGAGCCAGTTGAGCTTACAATATCCATCCGCTTCTTTTTTCCCTGTTCTTTTTTTCCCACCCCTCTTCTTGACTTTAATTCTCTGTGCATTCATTTTGCTTATTGTACTTATGTTACATGTTTTGTCCCACAGATTGAAGAACAATGGTGTGCGAAACTCTAAGCAGTAAAAGGCAGCAGAGCGACACAAAGCAAACATAAAAGCAGCGGAAATTAGGCAAAGTAGACGTCTCAAGTTATATGTTAATGTTAGTCCCTTCGCTAACAAATGCACTTGACTAATAAATTAAGCAATCCATATGGTACCAGATACAGCGGTAAAAAAAAAAGCTCCTGACATTGTCCTAAACACCTCAGTACTTTTCTTGTATATGATGCACTTTAACTGTCAAGCATAAAAGCATAAACAACATACACGCCGCATGCGTGCACATGAGGACACGCATGCTTGTGTGCGGATGTCTGTCTGTGTGTTTGTGTCCTCGTCTGTGCGTGCATCTTCGTGTGTGTCTGTGTGAGTTTGAGTTCAGACAGCAGTAGCTCTGGTAATCCATCCAGGCTCCCAGGGCAGCCAGCTCCTACTTCCTGATGCATGAGAAGCCGCTGGAGTGGAGTGGCAGCAACAACTGCTCAGCCCTATTTGATTACTAATAAGAGAGTTGTCCCCTCTGTCAGATACCAGGCATTCTCCACTAAGCAAACAGTGATTCCGGCTAGTCAAACATTAGCATTGCTGTCTCTCCCTACTACGTGGTGAGAGTTACATTGCGATCGACGCTCAAGCTACACCCCCCTACCTCACCCCTATATCCAACGCACACACAAACACACACATACGCATCTACCTAAACATATTCCGACTGACCAGGGCATATAGTTTCACAGTGTGAGAAAAATGTCAATGCCTGAAAGACCATTTATTCTCCCTCTTTAGAAAGTGATGAAGGTAATATAAATGTGGCAGATGTAACTTCCCTGAAGGTGCAGAACAAAACAGCAGACATAAAATGTTTATCCCTTCTAAAACGAAACTTTAATGGCATCTAGCTCACAGCTAACTTGAGAGAAGGAAACAGTCAATGAAAAACAACTATTGACAGTGTAAGCATCACTGTCGTAAACAAAGAAGGGAAGCCAGCCAAATAAATGTGAAGTTGCCTAAGCTAATTAGGTGTATTCCCAGCATGATCCTCTAGTGATTGAACCACCTGTGATTGAACAAACCCTATCCAGGTGGTGACCGCCCCTTGGTGCACAGGTACCTGGGAAAGACGCCCCTCAGCCACTCACACAGAATCACCCACAGTTCCCACACTGTGGGCTATAAGATGCAAGTCAGCCCAACTGGGCCGCCTGGCACACCAGGAGGGAACTCATTTGTTCACTAGCTCGTCCATGCGCCTGCTCATCCACTCGGTCACACATCCATTTAGTCCCTCAGACACTCACTCATTCACTTACTCATTCCCTTGTTCACAAACACGGAAAGAAGCCGCACGCAGCCTACCTGTCAATGATCACAGGGTCTGATGGAGTCTCGTTCCTGTTTCCACAGCTTTTCTTGTCACAGCATCGGCTATGGGAACAGAGACAGACAGTGTTACAGAACAAGCAATACTTTGCTAAATAAATAAAAATAAATAAATAATGCACACAAAACCACATACATTTATTAAGTGCCTTGGAGTGGTTTTGATATCGGGAAAAAAAATTGCCATGAGATTTCCTTCACTCAATCTATCCATTCCATTGATGCTGATGGCTGATAAAAATGGTGAAAACAACATGTTGTGTTGTTTGGCTTAGTGTTGGAGGGGAGGGGAGTGGGGATTGGGCCAGGAGGCAGGGGAGTCACTTTTCACAGCTTCAGCTTTTGTTTACCTCTAATTGCCAAGCTGCTATTTCTGAGGGAGATGCAAGGTGCCACCCTCAACCAATATTTCTGCGGGGCATTTATCAATTATGGCCTCAAAAGCACTAATCTATCTTCCACCACATGTTTCAGCCATCTCCTCCCTAAGCCTATAGCTAGCTGCTTCTCACGTCTTTGATTGGGACTTGAATGAAAACTGCAAAAATAAACAAATACATCATCCCAGCTTCCATTTGAAATGAAAACATATAAACATATGTGAATAAGATTGATTTATGCCATATGGTGCAGAAAGAAAAACAAAGATTTTGTGCAAAGCTACTGTCAGTCAACCACACGCTATTTAAATATGTCTGATTTACATGACTTTCTAGCAGCCATAATAAAGATGTGTTTTATAGCTAAGGCGCCTCAAAGAATTATAGCAAAAATATAATTCAAAAACTAGTGCATTACAAGCCTAAAGAATAAGATATAATAAGATAAGATATCAAAAGATTATTCTGATTATAACTGTCCTTATTATGTATATCTTCTTATCTGATAATAGGCAGCAGTTAAAGTAGTTCTTTATTCAGCAGCAAAATGCATTTCTTGACAAAAAAAAAATTACCTCTAGAGCATGAGCATATTCAACGTGTCACAAATAAGTGATGGATGTATGTATAAATTGAGTGTGAGTGATGAGTTTATGCATGGAAAAAGACAAATCATTCTCAGCTCTCATGCTGCACTTGCTCTCAACCAGTAACTTGAACAATGCACCGGTGCAACAAAGGAGAGGTTAACCGACAGTATCCGAATTCAATGTTCACAAAGCTCATGCTGAGCTCAACAATAACAACAAAAGGCGTTTTTCCTTTTAGTATCAATGACACCGCTGAATAGCAGCGCAATATGAGAGGTTGAGATTTATGTGGTTAAATGACGCTAAAAGGCTCGCTGATCATTGTTGACAGGTGGGATCAACCGAGAACTGACTCTGTGCTAGAAAGAAAAAAAAAACTGATACATAGCATGCAACGTCTATGCATAACTTAACAGAAAGCACATTGTCCCTGGCAGGCTTAAATGATGACATACAATTCTTAAACTATAAAAAATAAATAAAGTGCAAATTAAAAAACATAACTTGTGTACTGTGTCACTGGCTGTTTATTATATATTCAATTTCCCTTCACTGAAAAAGACAGTCAGTTAATTTTCACTGTCATATTCATATCCATATCAAAGTTGAATCACATCATATCAAAGTTGGAAATGACAGCAGCTCTCTTTCTCTCTCTCTCTGTGGTTGCTGAAGGACCACAGGACAGTCTGGATTGCTGCATCACATCATGAGTGTCAAAACTTATTGAAGGGGTGGGAATTACTTTTTGCCTGGATCTGCAAAATGGACCGAGCAAAAAAAAAAAAGAAATAATGCTTACCTGCACATAATTTCATGAGTAAGAAGAACTCTGCACATTTCTGGATTCTTGTCCTGGCCCTCATAAACTATGGCCTTTGAGAAGAAATGAGATGGAAATAAAGTGAGAACACAGTCATCTCTTAAACACATATTAATTCACACAAATTCACAAATAATTACACTCACGTATCTGCTATTATTACACTAGGCTAAATAAATCAGGGCATGAATACACACAGTGTTAGGACAACAGAATATATTACATGAGTGCAAAGGTTAAGTAAAAAACATGGTTAAGATAATCACATCAGTCTCCCAGTGTTATAAATTATATTAATTAATATAAACATCAATGACACCTAGCTAAATAAACAATTACAAAAAAATAACTAAATAATAATAACACCAACAACAAAATTTCTAGTGCCAGTAATAATAAAAAAAATGTAATCACAGAATTAATGGTAATGATTATGATGATGATGATGATGATAACAATAAATTGTATTTTTTTTTATTAATCTAGATAATATCCTGTGGCTCAGATAGACAGACAGAGAAAGGGAGAGAGACAGAGAGATTTTCCTAAGGAGAGATCCAATAGAAGTGTCATCAATATGCTTATAATCTGGGGATATTTGGGGGAAAGTGTTAATGGGCAATCTGTTGTTTATTTTGAGCCGCTAACAATGATCTTTCTGTGGATAAAAAGCGGTGTCTGGCGGTACGGTTGAGTAATTTTTGAGCATTGGCTGAAACAGATGGCGTGGAGCTATCAGTTCTGCCGCTCTTCTCTCCCTCCCTCGATCCCTCCCTCCTTCTTCCATTTCTAAGGATAGACACTTCACTCCCTCGTATACTGAACCGGCACCAAGTGTAAACGCAGGCAAAGCACCACATTATTGACAAAATACCGCAGAAATAACGCAAACAAAAATACAAGTAAATAAAGCAGAGTGTTATTTCTTCATGGTTTTTTTTATGCCATTCATAATTTTATTTTAATTTTATTTATTTTTTCTGGCACGTTTGAGGCCAGATATAAGAGAGTGACTTTGAAAAAAGTGACATATCTGAACCAGGTCGCATCACTCTCTCGCTTTTAAAAGCTGTCCTACTTGACCTGATGGTGTTTTTTTTTTTTTCTGTCTTTTTTTTTTTTTTTTTTTACTGGGAACCGGGCGATTATCTATATTGGTTTGATTTATGTCGCTATTTGCAGCTGTAGAAACACAAATCCATAAATTGCTTGTTCTGCGTCATTGACTCGGATCATTCGCAGAGGAATGTTGTCTGTGACCAGTGGTCCAGGCTTCACGGCTCTATTCAGAAAAGCCTCTACCTAAAACCTCTATTTAATAACGAGAAGTGAGATGGAGGGCTGAAATAACAGTGTCTGATTTTATTTCCATAATTATAATTACCTTTTACAAATCTGTGCGTTGACTTAAATTGTGCATTAATACTTAATCATCACATTTTGTGCGCTGGGAGTTTAAAGGCACTCCTGTTTGTGAGGGAGATGAGTGAAAAGCACATCTGCAAAAATATTAATATTAATATTTATAAATATAATACTTGGTGCCATTTTTATTATTTTTTAAAATATCTTTAGAGCGTCACCTCTGACTCTTTGCAGGGGAAGTCATATCAGATCATATGGAGCAGACGTAGTGTTTAAATTTTAATGTTGGACAAACTGACCTCTGCAAACAAGCCTAACTCTGGGTAGAGTAAAATTGACTTTAGAGTCTTGCAATATGATATGGCCGAGCATAAACAGTCAAAATGGAAGCTGTCTGCTCTTGTTACACCGGTAATTTGATTTTATTTTGTGCCACAACTGCAATTTTTTCAAGCAAGGTTTTTTTTTTCACTTTTTGTTTTTCTCGAAAAGCGTGAGGTGTGTGTGTGGATCTCAGGGGTGACAATTTGCACGGCGTGTTAGGGTTTTGCACAAGTGAACTATGGATGTGAGCACTGTGTTGCACTGTGCGTAGAAACAAGTGTAACAGCAGCTTACCTGCTTCGTCATGGAATCGATTAACCGTATGTAAAGATCCTGTTCTGTTCTGACGCCTGGGGAGAGAAAAAAGAAGACCACTTGTGAATTTTGAGGGACTGCAGGCAATAAAACTAAAACACAAAAACAGAAAGCCCTCCAAAAAAGAAGTTTAGTAACAGGCAATAAAAAATATATAAAGAGCTCAAACAGAGTTTATAAAATTACCAGACTGCTTGTTATTATTACTACTATTCTTCAAATTATTATTAAATGTGGTTTTATGCACACACGCCAACTAATGCTTGATATATTTCCACGTGTTTGGAAAATATGAATGACACTTGAACTCACCATTGCTGTACAATAACTGTAGTTTGTAATGTATCCCATTGTTAGTTTTTTCACTGGTTGGTTCCTGCAGGAGACAACAGTTTTGTGAAAATCAACATCAACAAAACAACCGCCTCATCACCACCACATGTCTGTGTGCATGGGGGGAAAAAATATTTATAGTTTCTGTGCAAAAGAAGAGAAACAGCTTTAGTTGTTAAAACGACTCTCTGTCATCAACCAATTGAGTTTTTTTAAAAAATCAATATTACACGTGACATCCCCTTTAGTAACCCATTGCCATTTCAGAGAACATAATTTCGAAACATGTGCTGATTATGTACAGGGGGTGCATGTATTTCTAAAAAAAAAATACACCGCTTACTTTTTCCTTCTCCACAAAGTCCACAAAAGCTGTCCTTTCGATCTCCACGGGCTGACCCTGTCTGTCATACAGCGCCAGGACGAAATGGAAAAAATTGGATTTTCTGAGGTTGGAAGGGGGCTGCTTTTCATAATGTGCCCGTGCCAAGCCGACACCGCTGCGGGGAGAAAACAAGAGACCATCTCGGTTAAGCACCGGACACCGGGGATACTAGATGATGGAGAAGCTGATGGAAACATTGGAGATGCAGAAGCACGCTCGAGTACGGGGGAGATTTCTTGATTTGTCACAATAATGGGGTAATCTGATGTAATGAAAGAAGGGGAAAGCCGAAGGGGGGGCATTTATTGGGAGACCGTAATTGATACAGAGTATTCAGGGGATTGAGGGGTCGATATGATGAGGAGGGAATGCGTGAGAAAAATCAGATGCTTTTGGCATGCGTACCTTTGGGCGGCTGTGTTTGCATCCACCACCCCAGCTGTGTGCATCCAGGAGCGGACCGAGTTCAGTCCACCCAGCGGTTCCTCCTTCATCGTCGTCCCACCCCGCGGTATAGTTTCCTGAATCCCAAACATTTAGGACAATTTGCGTGAAAAAGAGCCTCCTGCGAAATTAAGAGGGGGAAAAAAATAAACGTCCAAGCGTGTTATCCTTTAGGGTTGTTTTTTTTTTGTTCACGGGATAAGTAGCGAGAGCCGATTCAGACTTGCGAGGGAAAACCCGGTCCACAGGTCTTGCCTCCCTCTTCAGTCCGTCCGATGTGAACAATTCTCAAAGTGCTGTACTTAGTTAGAGCGGTATCCACAGACTGGAAAAGTGAATTGTTCAATAGACAAGATTTTTTTTGTGTTGCTATTGTTCCTCTTTGTTTTTTTCTCTCTTTTTTTTTGTGCTATTCACAGAAAAATCGATGGCAGTTGTTTGTGTTTGTGGGTGATGCTGCTCTCAAAGTGCCCACATCCCTGAAGCACCGCATCCAAAACCTTCAGGACTTCTTGTTGAATAAAAAACCCACTCCTGAAAAGGTGCTGCTGCTTCTCCACAAGACAAACACAGGCAAAGGCTGATCACCAGTGGAGGTGTTCCTAGTACACAGGAGAGGTGGATAAGGGGCCCTTTCGCGTCGTGCAGGATGGATGGGAACATGCAAAACTAAGCCCTCTTTCCCCGAGGACTGAAATCTTTCCCGGGAGCCAAAACTCTAAACCCACGGGAGAGGCGCTGTCAGAATATGACGCTGAAGGGGCGTGGTTTTGACCATATATGGAGCTCTGACGGTTCCTGTCAGGCAGCGGCGCTCCACTGTAGGGGTACAGCCCTATAGTGCAGCAGCCTGAGAACGCTCATTCGCTCCACTTTTCCTCTTGCTTAGGCCCTATATGTGGTGAGTTTGATTTTTTTAATGATATGGAAAATTCAACCGGGTGTAACCATCACACATAATGAGGAAGAAAGAAAGAAGAAAATAATAAAAAAAATAATAATCCATTATAATAACTCGGAATTCAGGATTCATTGCTTATTATTTTTAGCTGGCCTAATGATAGCGATTTCCGTGATTAGTTTTGTTATATTGGATTGAAATTAATAGTATTTGACATATTTATTCGATTAAACTTGTTATTATTATTACAATTTGACTTGATGAGATTGTTTGTTCACTAATGTATCGAAAGCATCTCAATAGCTGTGTGAATACAGGCCATAAATCATATTTCAATAATGGCAGATCATGTTTCTTCATATAACTGATACATTATTGTGCATTTTTAACTCTACGCTGCGGGTTATTTTATTGTAATTAAAATTTAATTAATATAACGCTGATTTCAGAGAATCAGACATGATTATAAATCTATTAATTTACATTAACTTTTCATTGGGAATTTTTAACAGCAGATAATTGACTTTCAGTTGTTTTGCTGTGTATCGCAGAGCAGAGAATTTCTTTATTTATTGCTGAGCATAAAATATGAACAAAGTTTGAAAATCAGACACGGTTTCTTAGCAACCATATTATTAATGTGAAAACAAATCAATCACATCACTGTGCCATTTACAGAAGATAAAGTCAGATCTTCTGACCTCTTTTTATGGGCTAAATATCAGAGCCACAGTGTCTCATGACATTAAACAAACTTCAGGAAATCCATGGTTCTGTGTCTTCTTTATTTCATGCACGTCCTGTAAAATCAGTAATAATCAGAAACATCTTAATCATTTTTAAAGAGCCAACTGCCTACATGTCCGACTCTGTCCGAGAGGGGCAAGCAAGCAATTCGGTTCATTAGTGGTGAAAAGGAGGAGAGGATGGAGGGAGAGAGGGGAGGGTGCGAGGAAGAGAGATGTGTGCTATATCCTGAGCAATCTATCTAGCTGGTGCTGAGGGTTAATAGCTGCTGCCAAAGATAAGTGAATTATAAGCTGTTGCTTTCACCTCTACACAATCTATTGCCAAATTGCCCAGTCACAAAATGAGGGTGTGGATTTTTTTTTAACTTTTTTATTATTTAAGAGAAATCCAAGTTTCAATTTGTGAAAAGAATATCAGGAAAAAACTCAAAGGGGGGCCTTTGTAAAAAATGTTATCTTTTTTCCTCTAAGATGAAACAAACCGAGACGCGTGTTGCAAATGTTTTGTCTGTTCTACCGAGATTGCAAATATCTTTTTTGCACAGAACTCACTATGCTTTTTTTTTTGCACTGTTTCAAGTCGCTTATTAGAACTTAACCCCTGATTACACGCACCAAGGCGATTTAAATCTGATTATCAAATTAGGAGACTTTGAGACAAATCCTCTTAGATCTGATACTGTTGACTGGAGAGGGAAAATGGATCTCCACACCCGTCACGTAGGTAACGATGCTGTCCTGAAAGGGAGTTTTAAACCGTATTTGACAACAAATGCAGCTGCCCCGCTATTTCAGAAGATATTAGAGGAAAATGAATGCAAATCTGTGTGCAGGAGCCATCTGGACGTGGAGAGAGGGAGTCAGCTGCTCCACACACTGAGGCGCGGAGCCTGAATCCGTCTCAGCTCATTCTGTGGGATCATCTGCGTGGTGGGCTTACACCGTGGAAAATGCGCTCTCCATCATTAGGTGAAATGTTAGCATCAAAATAAAGGAAATGTTGATCCCCGTTTGTTTTTAGTGGCTGCGTGCAGGAAAACTTTGCACGGGCGTGGAATTAGAGGATCTTAGTCACATTTGCTCATTTCTCACCTTTAAAAAAAAAAAAAAAAAAAAAAAAGCCTGTTTGTCAACTGCACGCAGGAGGTAAGTGATGGGGTTTGACAAGCAGGGAGAAACAAGTGCAAACTATTTTTTTCCCCCTGATCTTTGCATCTTGTGAGCCAGGCTGGATGCTCATTTAAATGACCGGTTGATGACACGGGCAGGGTTGTTATCTCATTCTTCTATTCAGTGGCCACAATGAATGAACCCCCAAAAGATTTGGGCCTGACCACCGACACAAAACCAAACTCCTCGGGACGCGTGGCTCCCAATAAAAATGTACACGATGACTTCGAAGACCTCCCGTCTCGACGGGACGAGCCTCCTCCGTATTGAGGGTGACGTCTTCTTTTTTGTGTGAATTTACGGGGCGAGGCCCTCATGATCTCCTTAAATTTGCATGTAAATGGCGACATCAGCCTACACGCGTGCCAGGGGCCAGCGGGCCTCCCAGATGTCAAGGCAAAGTCAATCAGCCGGCCGCTGCCCAGCTGTCCATCGATGCACTTTATTGGGACAACACTTTCATTATGCTCACCTGCATTGTTTCCTAATGAATTGATTGGCAAAAAAGGAGTAGGAAATAAAAAAAGAAATCTTATTAGCACCCACCAAGCAAGTTCGCTCACGGCTTTATCACAGAGGTTGTTTTAAAGTGATTCTTTCTCGATTAAATATTAATCAAATACGCCTACAGTTATACACATCATTCCATATGGAAGAAATAGGCAGTCAGCCCACTGATTGTTTACAGCAACTCAACTAACAATCTTTATTCCATTGTTTAGACCTACATGATATCTTGTGTGTGTGTGTGGCTGAAATTATTGTTTTTTATTTATGTGCATGCACAAACTATGGCGCAAGAAAAAAAAAAAAATCACATTTACTCAGAGTTGCTTTGTTTTAAAATTCTCGTCACTTGTAGCTTTATTCTAAAAGGTCAGCTTCAGTTTAAACTTGTGTGTTGAGATTTTCTCACAAGTGTGAAAAATCTGACAACATTTATCATTAATTTATTTTCTGATTTTTTTTTTTTTTTTTTTTTTTTTTAAATGAAATGATTAAAAGGATTGAGCCTTCCTGGCAAACTTTGTTTCCAGGAGCTATTAACGTTAGGCCTGATGAATGCGGGTCCGCAACTCGATATGACATATTCAAATATCATATTAAAATACAGTTTACGCGTTATTTTTAATTATAGGGGTGAAACACAAATGGCCAAGAGTGATGAGATCAATCATGTAGGCTATTCGTGTCAAGTAGTTATAGCTGATAGACGGACAGCGCCCCTCGTTGGTTACACTTGAGATCATTGTGTCGATATGAGGCAGCTGTGTTCTTCAGTGACAAGATAGCTAAATCTCAACATAGGTTTGTCTAACACCCCCCTGCTCCCCACAGCCCCCCTCTGGGGCGGCCAGAAATGGTTGTTTATAGGACAAATTATGTCAAATAATGAGACAATATTTTGCAAGAAAATTCTCTTAAAAAATGCTGACCAGCGTGCACACCAAACATTTTTAATCAAATAAAAATACATATTTATAGAGGGAAAAGGAGAGCAGAGAGCGTTGTTGTCCATGCGGTAAAATGACTTACACATTATTTTATTATTATTATTATTATTATTATTATTATTATTGTATATCTTTTTCATGCGTTTTAATTTAGGACTGTGTAAAATAAACACGACCACATTATCTGACACACAGCTTGGTGTGACCTCACATTTTCGTCACTAACTTCTGTCAGAGTGCTCATGTTAATTGTGTGCAGTGGTGAGTTCTGTCAAGGGCATTGCCCGTGCGCACGATTTGCATTTCCATTCTGCTGTGGAAATGATGAGAGAGTTTCTGCGCGGTTTAGAGCCTCGCGGCGCAGTCTGTGGGCGAATTACATTTAAAGAAGGCGAGAGAAATTAAATAAGAAACCGAGACCACTTCAGGGCTATTAACATCTAAAATATCCCCTGGAAATTTAGACCAAAATACACATGACCAAATATCCAGCATACCTTCGCTCTCTCACACAGCTCCCCCCGTCTTGATTGTGTCCATCACTGCTTTTGTAGGCCTATCTAAAAAAAATCGTTATTTAAAAAAAAATCTCAGTGGCGTTGATGGACGTGAGGTAAATGTGATTATTCAGCCCTAAATCGGAACATATGAACTTATAATACAGGCGTTTTAATACCAGGCGGACTGTGGCACTCAGCAAAACGGGTGCAACAATTCTGACTTTGAAGGTCATTTAAAAATCTCATCAATAAGTATGATAGGGGCACATGTTGCACTGGGCAATGTGGCCTCCAAAACGGGAGGCATCAGCTTTAACCTTGTTTTTTTGGGGGGGGGGTTGTTTTTGGTGGTGTTTTTTTTTTTTTTTAGAGCTCATGTGCACAACCACACAGACAGCAGCCTTTGCCTCAGTCCTCAAGAGAACTTTAATTTGCCTGTTGACCCTTGTGATGGAGCTACTGCCAACTTTTAGTGATACTGGCCCAACCTGCAGGAGTCCAGTAATTCTCCACTTGCATCAAAATGTATATTTTCTACATGTTGCATCAGTGCCTCTCATTTACTTTAATACAGGGATTACCATCATTAAGGGATACGCATGTGATGGTGATTGGCAAGGTGTCTCATTTATGAGCAATGCAGTACAATTCATTACTGCTCCATGGCTGAATTTTGATTTTAGTCAGAGATCCTTATTAATATTGAACTGTGTTACTATTAACAGAAATGTTAATTATGATGTCAAGACAGAGAGAGTCAAGGTGAAAGCTGCACAGCAATAGCTAAAAATAATCCATGCCAGCTAGAGTACAGTATGATCCTGCAGAGGAGTGTTACTGGCAAGGGACCTTTTACTGCAACAAAGAGGTGGAAAAGAGGAAGTAAATGAATTAGAGTACAAGCCAGATTTTGTCTTTGTTTCATCCACACTTGTCCTGTCCCTATTTTCCAACCTCTCCCTTTTCCTTGCCATTGGAAGTGCTGCAAATTGTATAATGCTGGTCTTTGTTCTACAGAGTCAAGCCACATGAATAGCCGTCCTGAGCACACACAAAAACACACTGACAAACTGATCATCTTAAAAAAGCAACGCCCTGGTGCTCACTTGGCCTACTTTCCACGGCAGCACTGGGACGTGGGAAGAGGAATAGAATTCAGGGGAGGATGTTCTTGCACTCTGGGAAACATTCAGTATAGCAAGTGTGATGCACATAAACATAGCCTTTGCATTGTCAACCTTAGACCGCATTTGCCCCAGATAACTAGTCCCCATGTGCTAGACTATTCTCTTTGACTTTGCAATTGAAATCCTGAGAAGATTATGCCAAAGCTAAAAGAGGCAAACTCCAGGGTGGGATTTCAATTGTCAATTCCTGTTGGATTTTATAGCATTATGACATATAGTACACCATCTGTTACGCTTCCTGTGACTAGGTCTGCACAAGTGGAGCCTATTGATGTGAACATCATTACAAGTAAGACCAGTAGTTCTGAATGGACAGCAATATTCAATAACCAATATTTCTCTCTTACACGCTCTTTAACACAGATGTATGACTAACCACGGGGTTCTCCAGGTTGAAAAACACAAGGGTAAATTAGGAAGGTGCAGGAAAGTAACCACTTCTAACTTTAGCTAAACAGACTTCGTGAAGCGCTAGATAATCTGGGGCTTCTATGTACACCGCCTAACCAAATGTCGACATCTGTGAGGGTGTGCATAAAGAAAAGCTCCTCAGAGAAACGGGGGATAATAATCTTAGTTCCCCTCACCTTCAGCTTGCCCATAGGGGTTTAAAAGGGAGATGAAGAAATCCTATGTAAACATGCCAAGTCAAATTTTCACTTGAAATGTGACATGGAGGCAAAGGCCAACCTTGGTGCATCACTAATGTGGTTCCACTCATGCGTTTTCACTGCCCCTGGATGTAAACAATTGATGTATTCAGTCCATGGTTTGAGCACTGACTCACTATGCACACTTAGTATGTTAAAACATCTTTTTTATCTGTGACTGTATGCTTTGTGCATAGGTGAAGAGCCCAAAGAAGTCAACACAAAGCTTGTACACAATCAGAATCTCTCTACTCAATAGCTTCCATGAAAGGGAGTTTTGCTCTCCTGAGAAACATACAAAGTTTGAGCATCTGTTCCATCATGTAGTCTTTGTTGAGAAATTAAATATTGAACTGATCTAGTGTACCATGAATGTTTCACTCACATAGTGATTAGACAGACTGGAGAGGCAAGACATTGCAGCACTTTACACTCTATTTTAATATACTGTATTTGTTGTTCCTGCCTTTAAGTGTTTTATACACCAGATTATATTCTCGCTGTAGAAAAATGGTTTGAATTCTTGCTTCAATTAGGTTTAACATGCATGTGTAAGTCTAGCACACATACTAACACACGTGCAAATTTATATGCACGTCAACCCAATCACCCACTGTACACAATGAGCATTATGAGTGTAGTCCAGCTGCAAGTGCACATCAATTTAATTGAAAAAAAAAAAAAACAACTACAGAAATTAGAGTTTTGGTTTTATGATTCAATTATCAACTTGGTGGCATCAGTTCTTATGCTTTTATGTGCTGCTATTTTTTCTTGTGCACCATATAGAAAAAGCACTGATTTAAATTGTTTGCAGTTAAAATCTTTTCTTACTTCATCATCCTTTGCTCCAAATCAACAATTGTCTCCAGGGAGAACACGTAATGATGTTTTCTGACATTAACATTTCAGATTAGATGAGCAGACCAAGGTAACATGCGAGCAGGAGAAGGAAACGGTATCATCACAGAGATCATAAAATGGTGTCGTGAGTAGTCTTTTGTCCGGGACCATAGGAGAGTTCTGTTGCTAAAGGGAAGGACAAAAGCAGAAGGCGCCACGGGTATAAGGTTCCCCTGAGCAACAATGCTGAAAGTTTCAACTTGCAGCACATGGGTGTAACTTTAACTGGAATACTGTGGATCAAAGACTCACAAACAAAGTGGGTGGAAATGCTGGAGGAGTGTCTGTGCTCAAGTGAAGGACAGGTTCACTAGAGAGAAAGCGGGAGAGACCATTTATGAAACACAGACTAGGCAATCAAGGCTAATTACTGAGACTGTGTTTTGTGAACTCAAAGGGCAGCGTGATTCAATTAACAAAATTGATGTGTATTATAATTTTTGCTCATTTTGAAAAATAAAATTACCCCACTTACAAAACATGCGGTAGAACAAGCTTATGAGATATAAAACAAAATCTAAATTTAATTGAATTTAACAAAGAGATTTAAATTTTGTCACTGCTTGGTGCACGCTTCATAGAGAGGAGGATACACAGTAGATTTTGTATCGCAACTCAAACATTCATTCTGCACTCGTGCCTTCAGTTGTCATCTTTTAGAGAGTGAGAGAATTGTTCACCTCTGCTTCTCTTTAAATAAGAAACACAGCCTTGAAATTTGTGGGGCTTAAGGCAACTCATCAGGTTAGATCAGTGCAATGTGGATGTGTAACCTTTACACTGCAGTTGAACCTGCACATACAAGTGTTATGAAAGGTCCCTGTGGCACCCTGCTCTTCTGACATGGATTTGAAGACTTGCCACTTTATTAGCTGCTAAGCCCCCAATACTTGTTCTATATAGTGGAGGCCTATGTTATGAGCTGAGATCTCATTGTCTTGCGTTATTAGAGGAAGAGTCTGCAGCACTCTCTCGTCCCCCCGAGAGAATTGCCTGACTGTTTGAAGGGAAGCTACAAGTGCAATTTAACCCATCTTATTTACAATATGATCTGTTACAAGGACATCATTGCTGCAAGGATTCACATCTAATATATCCCCTCAATGTGATTCTTTTCTGTTTTCACTGATTCGAGAGAGTATATTTTGTTTGATTTCCACTTGAGCCTTTAAAAAAACTCTTGTATCTGTCATGTCTGAGTGGACTTGGAGATAAATAGAAAACTTTAGTGATCAACTCTACTCCAATTCAGTATTTTCATGTATATATATATTTCACTGGAAACTATGGCATTCAAAATAAAAAAAAAGCTTTGTGCTTAAAGGTCAGAACAGCTAATTAATGAATGTGAGTGGATGTGGAGTTCTTCATGATAATATCAACATCAGCTCGGGGAAAACAAGCAGTTTGTGATCATCACTTGTGTCAGCAGCACACATGTATCCTCCAAAATGGAAATTATCTATTGGCATTGAATAATAAGTGCCATAGTGCCATCTAGTGCACGCATTTGCACACTGAAGAATGACAGCCCCTGTATGTAAAATATACACTACACTCTGTATGTCTTACCGAAGTGGTATAGAAATAATACAAGGTAAAGAACAGTGTACTATTTACACTGGTCGCTTGTGTGTTTCCGTGTGAGGTTTAACTACACCGAATGACCACACTGAAATTTTCCACTCATGGGGGAAATAAACACGGAGACAAAGGTTTGTCTTCCAAGCCAGGTCTTTGACAACCCTCAGTTGTGGAGAGCCGCAAGGATAATCTCCTTCAGACAATGAGACAATGTTGAAGGCTCTGCATGCAAATTATAGTCTGCCATCTAAATTACAAAGACATACACAGACCTGAAGTCATCAGGCCTCATATCTCACTCATCGGGGCCTCCTGGCTGTTAGGTTGCCAGAGGATGCTATAGAAACAACAGAACAGAAATAATAAGAAAAAACACATGAGCCAAAACAAGAGTCTTGAATAATTGATTGTGTTTGTCTTTGCTGTTTGTGTGTATGAGTGTGTGTGTGTGTGTGTGTGTGTGTGTGTGTGTGTGTGTGTGTGTGTGTGTGTGTGTGTGTGTGTGTGTGAGTGAGAGAGAGTGAGTTAAGACTGAGGGTCTGGACAGAGCTTATGCCCCAGAGCAGAGCAGACACATCCACTGGCCAATGGTTTGTTTTAAAAACTGTCTGATGGACCAAATGTGGGGGAAGGGGATGTTTGTGTGTGTGCGCGGGTGCAAATCCATGTGTATGGGTATTTACGTGCGTGCCTCTGTGTGTAAATTCAACCTGAAATAGATGAGGACAGTAGCAGTGTTTTTTTTGTCAAAGGAGGCTTGAACATGATGAGCTCATGTTCAAATCAGGACTGTTTTTGTATTCGGTTACACAAGAGAAAAATGAAGTAAAGATTTCCAGGATAACAAATGCTTGTTGTTAAACGACTCAGGAATAGGTATGTTGTATGATGTTAAAAAGTCAATATACCTTCATTTTGTCTGTGCTGGTAATGAGCCATATTTTCTGGGGAAAATGGCTGCTTCTCCGGAGGCACCATGTCTACTGAATGTGGCCCTGATCCTGGATAAAACAGAAGGCTCACCAATCAATCTCTCCAGGTTGCCCACAGCCAGAGAAAGCAGCTGCACCACATGTTTGCCTTGCGCGATAGCGACAAGTTAACATACGGGCAGCACAGTAACCATCCACAAGCAGCCTCTAGCTGTCTTATAATGAATTCCCACAGGGATGGGGAACTATCAGAGTCAGTGGTGTTACTGGAGGCTCGGAATAAAGTCAACACCTCTCCTTATACCTGATGAAGCTACGGCACGGCAGCACACACACTCATGCACGCACACACATACACACAGTCACAGCCACAACACTTAACTTGTAAAAATGTGAAAAATCGAATGTACACAACAATTAAGCTGTACGGTTTATTAAATCACAAATTGGGCTTGAGTCAAATGTTTCTCCTTCACACTGTGGTGGTGAACACAGTTTATGTTTTTTAATAGGGCAATATTAGTCAAGGCAGCCATTTTTTTTCACACTAATTTATATGTGTAATGTATAGTAAAAACAGACGTTTTAGAATGCAAGTAAAATTAAAGTAAAATTCAGAAACACTTGTTTCAATAATTTGAATTTGAAAAGCAGTATTTAATATCCTTTATTCTAATTAGTACAGTATCTACACCTACATGATTTAATGCTTTGAAATCAAGAAGTGTTCGTACTTACAGTATCCAACACATAATGTCTGCACTGCCTCATCAGACGGCTGCACAGTTTCAGTCAGAGGCAGAAGCTACCAAAGTAAAAACCACTGCAAACCCATTTGGCGCTGTGTGGAACAACACAGCGCTCCTCTTGTACAAATCGAGGATGTTGTAGAGGTTCAAGTGGTTCTTAAAATAATGATGGTTTTACAAAACACCGGTGAAACATCTATTTTTAATTTAGAGCAAACATGCCCACATCTACTAACCACAAATGGGATCAATACACAAGTAGGCGTTAAATGCTGTGGTTAACTATGTTTATTAGCTAACTGTGTTTAACACCACTATTCGTTTTTTAAAGAACATCTGTAAAATGAATAGTTTACACAACTTGTGCCCACCAACACACTAATAATGTCATATTCTCAAGTCATATTACGTCATATTTATATGCATGCTCTTTCATTTCTATGAATAGTCTTAGACCATCCAACTTGTACTTGTACTACAGGTACAAGTTGGTCCACCTTTATATAAATATACAGTATATATATAAGCTTCCTAACCTCCAGGCCTCTGCTCTGCTTCTCCCCAAGGGACGTTGTGTGAGTGATGAGAGGGATGTATGTGGAGCTCGGGAGATACTGGGGAGAAGGTTTTGGTGAGATTTGGTCCAGGTCTTTCTGGGTGCATCCCTATTTATTTACTTGCCACCTCCAGGACTATGTGCAGATGCAGCAAACAAAAAAAGTTTAATAGCACTACAGAGTCTACACCATGTAATAGTTATCCAGAGCCCATAATCATAATCGTTATTTTAAAAAATCAGTGCAGGTGATTTGCAAGCTTCAAACAATTGTGACCTGTAATATTTGGTTTAAAACAATCAGTATTTGTTAATGACCACTTTCAGGTATCTAAGCTGCTTTAAAGACAAAGAGTAAAACAAGAATATATCACCAACTAAACAAACAAAGGACCTTATTTCACTTTTTTTGTTTTGTTTTTTTAAGAAAACTCACTATTATAATAAAAATGTTGTGTTTTAAAAGTGTTTATACAATTTTATCCACTGAAACGTGGCCCAGATATTACATATTCTCACACTTGATCAGCATTTGCCATTGTTTTTGTTTTGGAATGTGACTTTTTTATTGCACAATCCACCCCTATGGGCTATCTTTCTCCTCCTAAATCTTGACAACCCCAAACCTTAAGAGAGGGCTGTTTTAAAGAAAAATCAGCATACAACTAAAAACAACCTCTATTTATATATATTATATATATATATATATATATATATATATATATATATTGCATTGTCTTGAGTGTATGCTCACAAAAATAAAGACATACGTGGCATTCTTTTTGATGGACTCTGAGCAGAACTGGGTTGAGCAGAAAGTTTGTTCCCCAATGTAATATCCACCATTTGAAGAAAACAACACACAATGATTGGTAGCATACAATGAAAGTGCTTGGTTGACAGACTGAATCAACCAAAATAAATATGTATTTTCCATGTTTAAAATTATGTGGGGAAATGATGTAGATATTATATAACATTATGGGATGAAAACTATGTGCACTGTGATACCCTCAACAGGAAACAACGATCACGGAAAAATCATAGAATTTACTTTAACCACTGTAACAATGTATGTTAATGGCATCTATATGGGGGTTATAGGAATAATATGCTGTAGAAGTCAAGCCTATAAGAGTTGTGGCCTTTTCAGAAAATACATTACAACATTTTAAGAGTGATTGTGATTGTTTTAAGTGGACTTATTAGTCAGGTTTTACAGACCAAGTCATAAAGGACTAGAAAAATAGTGTCTGTGAATAGACTGAAAAGTACACCCAACAAAAATTAACTGGTTTTTCACCATTTGCCCACTAGATGTCACCCACTGACCATGCAATTCAAGCCAGGGTACTTGTGAGGTGTCACATAATTTTGAGTTAGGACACACTTCATATCCAACATCAACAATGACCAAGTGAAGAAAAAAGTTTTATCACGCATAATTTGATTTGTTAAATAGAAGGGACAAACCCTCCCATTGTACTTGTATCTCTGCAATACAGAGCAATTACTCATATTATGCCAATCACATGCAGCAAACATACCTGGCCTATGAACACAAGGCGAAAAAAAAAATGTCTATGCTGTTTATGCTGGATTTTATTTTGTTTCCTCCAGCTTTAATCAATACCAACATCCTGATGTGTACATTTTATTTTCCCCACCCATCAGAGGACAGCTGAATTGGCTTTAGACTCAACAGGCAGGTATACTAACGTGTAATGTGATGAAACAGAACTGAATGCACAGAAAATAAAGACTGCACATCTAATAATATGACGCTCGGGAGGATGGATGGAGCCAGGATGTGGCATGTGTGCATGACGTCATTTCTCCATGTACTGTGCGCCATTTTGGAAGAAAAAAAAAAAAAAAATCACGGATAATTTCCGTGGTCTTGACAGATCTGGACCCGAGTGTTCTCACTGATTGTGGATGCTATCTATTTCCCCGAGCAAGCCGCATTGGTTGATTAGGTATTGGAAGCTGTGTACAGCAAGAGCTGCTACATGAAGCAATGGCAGGTGAGCTACTTTGGAAGAGGGGAGAAGGACCCACCTCACTTGGTGTGTGTGATGGCCTGAATCTGCAAGTTAGCTAGCCAACGTTAGCGCTGGCGAGCTAACGTTGGCTAGTTGTCAAACTGTGTCACTGTCGGGTCATTTTATCGCCAGACGAAACGCGAACAGGGTACAAACTCACGCCGTGTTCTTTTATGTTTTTATTTTTCACAGGAGTTGCAGGAGGAAATGATTTCCAGTGGTGTTTCTCTCAAGTGAAAGGAGCCATAGATGAAGATGTTGCGGAAGGTATGTAGCTAACGTTAGCTTGGCGGCTAGGCTAAAACGCTGGGTAGCTAGCTAAATGGTCTGATGATGATGATGATGATGCTCGCTGGGGGGGGGGTTGGGGGGGCTTCACGTGAGATGCACGATAGCTAGGTGGTCGAACAGGTTTTAATATAAGATAGCTGTCGTGATTGGTGTAAGCCTGTTTGTGGATGACTTGTGCGGACGCCCTTTCCTTTGTAAATGACTGTATGTCGCTAGCTAGCTGTATGCTAGGCGGTGGCTAAGCTATTAAAGGGGAGCGACCGTGTCCATGACGTCAATGTGCTGCGTCCATAAATTGTGGAGTGACATCATGCTTGTTTTCATTCATTCATTCATACATGAATGGGTGTACGTGTTGTGCGTGTGTGTGGCTGTCAGTGTGCCTGATGCTTCGTTCAGAAATGTATCACTGGTGCCGGACAGCAGTCTAACACAGTAGCATGGTATTAGCTGTAAACAGACCATCGTTGTGGAGGCTGAGCTTTTATGTCTGATTTATGTCTTATTTTCAGCTGACATAATCTCAACAGTTGAGTTCAACTATTCTGGAGAATTGCTTGCGACTGGAGATAAAGGAGGCAGAGTAGTGATATTTCAACATGAACAGGAGGTAAGGTGCATATGAAATAAGAGACGAGTGTCTCCATTCACAGTGTAATGTCAGGCTTTATATGCTGACCTTGCTGCAGTGATGATGTGTACGTACCTTGTGACTTATGTGTGCCGTGTTTGTTTACAGTCCAAGAATCGTCCACACCTGCGCGGGGAGTACAACGTCTATAGCACTTTTCAGAGTCACGAGCCAGAATTTGACTATTTGAAAAGTTTAGAAATCGAGGAAAAAATTAATAAAATAAGATGGCTACCCCAACAAAATGCTGCTCACTTTCTACTTTCGACAAATGGTAAGAGTTTACTTTGTACACATTTTGATTATTTAGTGATTTGATTGATTTGAACTGTGCAACGTATCCCTATCAAAATTGTTCTTCACCTCTAAATTTGACATCTTTCCTATCCGTTTTCGTCAGATAAAACTATCAAATTGTGGAAAATAAGTGAAAGAGATAAACGAGCAGAAGGTTACAACCTGAAAGATGAAGATGGACGACTCAGAGATCCTTTTAGAATCACCTCATTACGGGTATGTTTAGTGATATGTCATACCTGTCTCGTTTTTGAACATGTCTTTAAAATCTTCTCTGAAGGTGCATGTTGTGTGTTTCAGGTACCAGTACTGATGCCAATGGATCTCATGGTAGAAGCAAGCCCACGGAGGATCTTTGCAAATGCGCACACCTATCACATTAATTCCATTTCTGTAAATAGTGATCATGAAACGTACCTCTCCGCAGATGACCTAAGAATAAATCTATGGCACTTGGAAATCACAGACAGAAGTTTTAGTATCCTTTTTCTTCATCAGAAAACGCATTCGATATGTGGCTTATCGTCTGATATGGCCTGCATTGTATCATAATGAAACATTAGTCTGCTAGTTCCTTAACAGTGTGTCCCCAGATATTGTAGACATCAAGCCCGCCAACATGGAGGAACTGACAGAAGTAATCACAGCTGCTGAGTGCCATCCACACCAATGCAATGTATTTGTGTACAGCAGTAGCAAAGGAACCATCCGCCTGTGTGACATGAGAGCAGCAGCACTCTGCGATAGGCACTCAAAGTGTAAGTACCTCCATTGTACTGCTGCAATGTTGAGTCAATTAGTCTATCTGGGGAAAATGTATACATTTTTTGATGCAGCAATTAAGTCATTTATGGATTTAATAACGGTTTATCTAATATGTCGATTTCCTGCTTTTCTCCATTTTGAATATAACTAGAAATTGATTGTTGGTCAGTCAGAATAAATGTGAAGACATCACTGTTGCATCTGGTAAATTGTAACTGGTATTCATTATTTGACACATTTAAGATGGTATATCATTGAAATTATTCAGTGTTATAAAAAAGATAGATGTGTTGCTTCACTTACGAAAATACCAATGAAGATTTCCTTATTTGGAATAACCGTTGTCCAACAAAGTCCATTTCATGGGAATGATTTTAGAAATAAGTATTGTGATGATTTTTATTTTTATTTGTTCAGTCTTTGAGGAGCCTGAGGATCCAAGCAGCCGGTCCTTTTTCTCTGAGATCATCTCCTCCATCTCGGACGTGAAGTTCAGTCACAGCGGACGCTATATGATGACACGTGACTACCTCTCCGTCAAAGTTTGGGACCTCAACATGGAGAACAGGCCAGTGGAGACGTATCAGGTGCATAAACACACTTCTCTAGTGACTTCTATAAGTAATATAACTGAGTTGTGAGAACGAAATAAGCACTACGCTGTTTTGAAAATGATCTCTCCGATTCAATCAGGCCTTACATAAAACATATCTTACATAGACTGTTTATCTTACGAAAAGTTTTTACGTTTTAACTTCCACAACATATCAGGGTTTTGTTTTTAGAATATAACTATGTTTTTAACCCTAATTTTGAATCTTTTTGCAAAAATATTTTCTTGAAGCTGGTAATGAAAAAATCATACAGAAATACAAAATATGCCTTTGGGATGGCATGCGAGCTCCTTGTAACTAACAAAAACAAAAAAAGCCTCACAGGTGTGTCTGGTTAGTTCTGAAATCACCATTCACTGAAAACCTGCGTTTAAAGTCCAATACGCAGGCCGAGAATTGTGTAGAGCCCTTTCACACTTAAATGATATCTATGCAGTTGTAGGCATTTGGCTCATTTAATATTTAGGCTAAGTCATATGTTTTGTTTCAGGTCCATGAATACCTTCGCAGTAAACTCTGCTCCTTGTATGAAAATGACTGCATCTTTGACAAGTTCGAGTGCTGCTGGAATGGCAGTGACAGGTGAGTGTCCTTGTTCTTGCATTGGATAGCATTTCACCTGCTACCGGCCTGTGGTTAGTTTCATTTACAATATATTTTATTGATTTATGTTCTCTGAATGATCAGTTTTTAATTTTCTCTCTCCATCAGTGCCATCATGACCGGCTCCTACAACAACTTCTTCCGAATGTTCGACCGCAACACCAGGCGGGACATCACACTGGAGGCGTCCCGGGAGAGCAGCAAACCACGGGCTACGCTCAAACCACGCAAAGTGTCCACTGGCGGCAAGAGGAAGAAGGATGAGATCAGCGTGGACAGCCTGGACTTCAACAAGAAGATCCTCCACACTGCCTGGCACCCCAAAGATAACGTGATAGCTGTGGCAGCCACCAACAACTTGTACATTTTCCAGGACAAAATCAACTAGAAGATTTGGGGCTCCAGAGGATAGGGCTTTTACCGTACCTGTGTAGTTAAGCCTACTACTTGTCTATCTGTATAAGAAGAAACAGCCTCGTTGTCCTCCTGGTGAAGAATTCGAAAGCACGTGTCTACTTTTTTTGCCACAGGAGGTTGATCCATAGGCCTGTTTTATTTTGAGTCTGAGCTTAGGTTGTTTTTGCCTTTGGCACCAGGGCAATCAACATGCCCCCCTGACCCAGAAAGCCCAATTCGGGTCTAATTGATGGAATGGCACTCCCTAGAGGTCAAACTCTTGAACGTTGGTGTTTGTGTTGACATTTTAAGCCTTCATTTCATGATTTAATGACAGAACTCTTGGAAGCCCTTAAAATGACGTCTTGTCAAAGTTGTAACATCATCTCAAAGATTTTGGGCCCTCTGAAGCACGGATTAATGGCCAATAAGCCTAACTGTAACATTCCCCCATTGGCCATATATTCTGGCCAAACTACTGGTGGAAGAGGCCATGAATTTGGAAAGTGGACCTGTTTCTTTTCTCCCCTTCCCTCCTCTTACTTTACCCCAGTCAATACGGTGACATAATTTCACTGACTGTATCTACTCAAGTACACCTTGTCATCCACATAATAAAAGAAACTAAAACTACAGATGTGTTTTTAAATTTAGAAGTATGTATTAAAACATGTTTCTTGCTTTGCATGTTTTTATGTTGTAGAGAGGTGGAAAAATGTCCAGTCACACCACTGTCTTTGAGCAGATCTCAAGCAAACCTGTTATGGAAATACTATTTGGGGCTACCAGTTTCAGAACCACTGTTGGAGACAACCAATAATGTGTTTGTGTCAAGAGATTCATTTCTGGTTTTTGACCATGTTTTAGGATGCAGGCTGGAAACTACATGGCACAAGATGGGGCCCAGGACAAAGGGAATCTGCAGCCTTAATACCTACTTCTATCAGTGACAGCTACAAGTTATGTCCCCAAACGTTTTACAAACCTCATGTGCATTATTTGTAAATCCTATTTTATAGAGTTATGTCCTCATATACTGCTGCTATATGTGGCTGTCTATGAAAATACAAAGGAGGAAAATTGCACATCATACAGTTTGTGATAAGAGTGCCTCCGAATTGTGTAATAAGTAGGATAATTCAGACAGGCCTCATACATGTGCCCTTATTCATTTATTAGGGATGTCACCCAAATTTGAACCGCGTATTGCAAATGTGGATCTTATCTCCGTAGTTGTGAATGCAGAAACGAAGGTTGACTACACAAAACATATACTGATGACATTAAAACAAACACATAATAATGCATTGTCTTTGTCCATTGATTCCTAACATGGTGGCAATGTATTCACTTGTTTATTATTTTGACCAAAGTTCAATAAAATTTTAATTGTGTTCATCTGCACGTGGTCCTTTCCTTTGGTAAACAGTCAGCTCCATGTTTCTATATATTAAGTGGTTTGTAAATCCATGAGGACCATACATGTTTTTTCCATTTTTTATTTAGTGTAGGATGAACAAAATTGACCATATCAGTGCTTCGTATGCAATTTTCTTAGAATCACAATTTACAATTGCACAAATAGAGCAATCAATAATTGATGCAATCACTTAAACACTAGGCTAATGATCCCTTGGACAAAAAATAATAATTACAAGTCAAAACAATTTCCTTTATCCACAACTGATTTTAAAAAAATCATTTGGACATATCATTTTGCACCAAAAGTGATTTCTCACAGCAAAAAGAAAAAGGCAATGACAGAGATTATATACCAGTTCCCTAACGTGCAGATTTAAGGAGCAGGAAGCAGCGAAACAGTCATCTCCAGGCCAGGACAGGGACTACAGCAAGGAGCAGAGGATTGGTCACGGTTGTGTTCAGGAGTATACGCCATGAAACAGCATTGACCGATCTTCAACTCTCCACGCTGGTCTGAGTGACAGGGTGCACTCAAACAAGTTGGACTGTCACGTGGCCACATCTCCCTTGATATTCAGAAGGTCCGATTTTAAGGCATGCCAAGACGGTCACATCAAGGTGACAAGGAGTCGCAACATCACCATCCTATTTAGTAGGTGTTGTGGGAGGTTAGACGCTTCCCAATATATATCCTAAAAAAGGACAGAAACAAACAAGAATCTGGGTAAATCTTTAAATTCTCCAAAAAAAATTACCAAAAATAATTTTGCCTCAACTTCATCACCATAGATTTGTTACTCGAGAAAAAATATCTGTGCCATGACATGTAACAACTTGAGCTAAGACACTGTGTTGGAGTAGTGCTCTAGAGACAAATTCCTCCTCCATATTGTCTGCATCTTCTAAGCCAAAATATGTTTGACAAACAAGACCAAACTGAGTAACAAGTCTACTGTTAGGGTTTGGAACAAAGCCCGAGCATACTAATAGTTTACATTACCTATCAAATAATTAGAGAGCATTATACATTGCCACTGGTTACCAAATCATTTATCCAATCGTGCTATACTCTGTCAGTCATCATGTTTATGTTCTCTGTGGTGATACTGCATACTGTATGTTGCAGGCTCATGGAAGTAAGATTAAGATTTATAAATGGAGCAACACAAATGTAGACTGGAATCTATTGCTTTCGAATTGATTAACAGGTAATTTAATGCCGGGACTAACACTAGACAACCACTAAATTATTCATGTTATGTTTGAGCAATTAAAGGTCTGTTTGCATCAGTGATGTTCCTGTACGGTGGGAAAACATGTCTGTATTTTTATGTTTGACTATTTGAAAAATACCATATCAGCAATTGTTTTTACATCATTTATGTGAATATACATCAATTGTATGTGGTCAAAAATCTGGGCTTAAATGGTTCTTTATGGATCCGTCCCCCTTGCATCTAGAGGTGCTGTTAGTTAATGCGATACAGTAATATTGTCAGAGTGAGAGATTAAACAATGTTGCTTACCCTAGGCCAACAGCAAGTATGTGAGAAATGATTAATGAGGGCAGGAAAAGCTTCAGAAAGTCAGCAGACAGAACGCCTCCCTTCTTCATGACGCTGGTGTTCCTAATGCTGAGGGAGGTCGAGCGCTTAGGGTACTTCAGCAGGAACTCCCTACAGAGGAGCACATTAATTTTTCAGTTTTGAATTCATTAAAATCAATGAGTGCCGGTCTAATGTCATACCGACACATCTGCTCACACATATTTTCTGTGAATTACAATTACAAATCGTGGCATAAAATAAATATGTTGCGGCTTATGCGTGTAAGAACAATTTTGACTTAAATCTGGGAATATTTATGTTTACTCAGAACGCCACTTAGATAAAAAAAAAAAAAAAAAAAAAGAAAAAACTAAATTAGTGGAGGTTACATACTTTGGTGGATTGTTCTCAGGTCGACTAGACCAGTCCCAGATCCAGTCGGCATTTTTCTTCATCAGGTTCTCTACCTCCCGTCTCCTTTCTTGGAAGTCTTCATCTGACTAAAAAACACCAATTGAGGATAATCAAGTGCTGTTTGATATTTAAAAAGAACATTATACCATTATATGAACTATTTAATAAAACTGCATGTATTTAATCAGACATTAAACAGACTCTGACACAGGTCAGAAGTTCCAACAAGCATACCTGTGAGCTGTTTCCCTCTGAGCCTCTCCACAGAAGCAGGGGGGTCAGTGCTCTGCGTGGGCTGTTGTGAAGAAGACAACAACACAACTTAAGTCACATGTCCAAGATACCACTTCTTACACAACGCATAAGAGAAAAAAAAAAAACATGCTTCCCCCCCCCGCCCCCCACAAACCTGTTGCACTGAGAGCTTCCTCTGGAGCTGTTCCTGCCCGACTCATGCTGTGCCTCTAGCAGCATTTTCTCCACGTCTCCCTCCTGGGTGGACGTGGTGATTTGTTCCTGGCTCCCGTGATGGCTGGTACTTTGAGAGCCAGTGCCACTGAAATGCAGTTCAACCCAGGAACCTTAAATCAAATACACAGTCGTTACACATGAACGGTGTCCAGGTGTACGACATGACTGGCCTATGTAGGCTGAGACAGCAGGCTGGTGCAGCACAACAATAAACAGATACAGACTGTTCTTGGCTTGAAGGCATTTTGATTTCGCAACACTGCAAATAAGCTTCATTAACTAACTAGGCCGACGGGCTGTCCTCTTATTGGCCTCTCCATGTCGCTAAAATTTCGTAGTAACGTTCAGCTTTAATCTAGTTATTCAGCTAAATACCCCCCAGTTGTTCAGCTCAGGCTGGGGTAGCTGATTTAACCTTAGGTAGCCCGCGTTTTCTAAACTATAAGCTAGCGCTAGCATCAGCACTCATGAGCTACAATGTGTTTCCTGTCGTCTATACTTTACCTTGCAAACTGTCGTCCGATGAATTGTCCTTTTGAAGCGACATTGTACTGGTATACTCTTGCGGGTCCACTCGTTTACGCTGTGTTAGAGGCCTAAATGTGAGCGAAATGGTGGCGAAATCTCTGTAAGCAGCTGGAGCCCCAACTACCACAATAACACTGATGCAATATTATTGTGTGTTTATCTACAACGTGATTGGCTGCTGTGAGACCGCCACGCTCAGTACGCAGAGGGAGCTGCTGTCTACCACCCATAGGCTGGCACACAACCTCAATAAGCATGATTGCCAAGTTTAAAATTAGATTTGTTAAAACATTATATTTATAACCGAAAAAAAGACCTTTTGTTCATGTCAGCTTATTTAAAATTTTTGGTTGAACCTTATTTATTATAGCAGTCACACAGAATTGTCTGCAGATGGCAGTCATAGCCCATAACTCCCCCTTCTCTAAATTGCTTCAGCATACAGGGTACATGCAACACATACCATGGGATAAAGGCCACACACCTGGCCTAAAAATAAAAAAAATATTTAAAAAAACAATATTAAATTCAACAGTTTGTGCTGCGTTTCTGTTGCAGTGTCTTTGGGTTCAGTCTTGTATTGATCCTTGTCCAAGATTCCCAAGTCTTCTACAATTACATTAATGCTTTCTGGTTTAGAGTTTGTTTACATCATGACCTGAGAAGAATAGAATAATGTTAACCGAGAAAAACCTTGTTTCTGCAGACTTCTTTTAATTAACTATCCCACAAGGGACTACTAACACTGTGTTGTACTTTGACAATGTTAGGCATGTATTTATTGTTCATGGTTTCTTGAAGAGGCGAATCCAAATTCGAGGCTGGCAAATTTAATTATGTTTGCTACTATGGAGATTAGTATGACTGATTATTCTTGCAAAATTAAATTATTTCTACAGTTGAGGGGGCTTATTATTCTGGGGTGTGTTCTCCTTCCTGGCAGATCATGGTTTACACAGATTATACAGAGCTTACTAGATCACTTCAAAACAAAGATAAACTACTTGGGTAACCACTAAAAAAAAGTTCTTACTGCAGTTTTGCTCCTTACAAAAAAACAAGCTTGCACAAACAAGCATTATTAATTAAATTCCCTTTAGTGCTGCATCAGGGTTTTGTTTTGCAATTACTCTTTTTGTTTTCTGTAGCTGTTTGTTTTAAACAGTAAATCAGTGTTTACTGTATAATTACTGTAAACAGTACATTTTCTCTATGTTGTCACAGAATTGAGAGAACGGTTAATTAAGAATCATACACAGAGAGCCTCAAGGAGGTACGTCTTGATTAAGCCAAAAATGATTTTAAATTGTGTTCTCTCCATGGAGAAAACATGTGTTTTGCCACACTGCACATGAGAATACCTGGGATTTCACTTGTCAGCCAAAAAAGTAGCCAATTCTCAAAACAAAGAAAAATAATTATGTTATAACTCACTAGTTTTTTGATATTCTAAAAACAAAGTCTATAATAACCAAACCTCTTGGGCGCATTGTGTTCAGCATTGTTCAATGTAGCACAACATACAATACGATAAATTGTCCCTGATGTTGATTCAATCAACGATGCATACATCTATAGTGCTCAATAAAAACGAAAACATTTATGAAAACAGAAGCCATAAAAAATGTATCACAGTTAATATCTTAAATAACATATTCTCTTGGTGTAAGTTGTTTAAATTTCCGTGTGTGTTTGCTGTCAGAATTTATGATGGAGGCAATATTGGCAGTAATTTTGTTAAGTGTTATGAATGTTGTGTTCTGCTCCACATCCCGGCTCTCATTACAACAATGCTCTCAACAGATGGCATATGTACCCGAACGGATGCATTGTACAGTGTTTTAATACCCCTTTGGTTTTTCCATTTCATGTGTGCCACATGCTTTTAACTACAAGCTTTATTTAAAGTGCAACATTGAATCTGATTAACGATATACAGTAATTAAATAACAAAAAACACCACTGAATAAAAGGAAGGAAGCCACCCCTCCCCCGAGGCAATTAAATTAAACCACAAATTAGCCTCTACTAGTCTGGAGATCACCAAACACCACAGATAATCTACTATTATCAGAGATATCATCTTAGAGCAGGAGAAAGTCACATCCTGTTTTGCATCAGCAAGATAGAGAAATAATAAAGTAAAACCTAAAATGTACAAGAAAACCTACCATTATCGAGTGAACAATACTATTAATTGGCACAAAAACAGGGAACACAGCCACCCACTCAGGATTCAAGCTACAAGCCATTCTCTTGTAATCACAAGAGTAAAAGTGGATTCAAGACAGAACTCTTGCAGCTCCTCTGAGAGTGTAGAGGATGGCTTGTAGCTGCATGTTGGAGAAACCCATGGATGCAAGGATGGGATCAAGAGAATAAACTGAAACACCCCAAACCTATCTGCCCTTTGCCTAATGTATAGCTCCTCAGATCCTCACTCAGTTCTGTCTTCATTCCACTTCCACCAAGTAATGTGTTTATTGTAGACATACCCACGTAGTGTTGGGATCATTGCTGCGATCCAGCCATATCCTCAAGTCCATATTCATAGCTGAATGTATTTGAAAAGGACAACTCCCAGCTGTTCATTTTGCATTGATATAGCTACATTTGAGCTAGCTTAGCTTAAGTTTTTTCCTGATTGAATGAAGCCAGCAGCTCGTTGGACTACACTTACTACTGTTTAGGAGACATTTGAATGTTGGATCCAAGGGGAACTAAATATTCAACACAATAAAGATGCATTTTAACATATTATCTCATTTTCATCCCAAGGTTGAACGTTTTCTAGTTATGTTTATGTATCCATATTAATCTTATTTACACCTATTCTGGGTTCAAACCATACAAGGGCTGCTGTTTGCATCCTACTGCACCCGCTGATGTACAAAGGGGGGTCTGTCACTTCCGGCTGCCATTCTGTTTGGCAAACTGGGGAAACGAGCTAGCCTAGCTAAAGCTAAATATCTAGTTACCTTTCACACTATGATAATATTTTGTACCAATGGAAAAACTAAACGTCTCTTTGAGGAATCTGGAAATGTGTTCAAAACACCAACAAGTAAGAGTCCTTCCAACTTGCTTAAACAAATGCTAGTTAGCTTTTTGTTGCTAATAATCAAGATAGCTAAATGTCTCAAGTGTATCTACAGTAGGAGAAGTAACATAAGGGACACATACAGCTGCATGGAGTTGGTATAATACTAATAAATAATTGTTATTTACAAAATATGCTGTTTTCGTACAGTAATTACACTACACTACTTGCTATATTTATATTGTCATCATCAGTCTTTTAAAAACAGTTGGTCCCACTTTAAAATGAGCTTATCAGCATACCAGAATTTAGTTAGCAACCCTGCTTGGTTACCATATTGAGCTCAGTTATTATTCCTAGCAACATCCTAAACACACACCACAGAAAATATCAAAAACAAAATGCCAAAAACATGTTGAACTAATTATTTAGGAGTAGAGAAGGAGACATCTGTCAACACAAATCACCTGGAAACCTTCCACTCGAGCCGCCATCTGCTGACTTGTAGAGGTAACTGCCACTGCACACTCACCTGAATCCAGAGCTCAAACAGCCTCACTGAAGTCTGCCGGGGTAGTAGTTATTATTATACGTGTATAATATATATGTGTCCAAGAGAAGGAAGCTTTCAGATTGTACCTCAGATTGCAACCACTACTCCTCCTTACTGAAATGTGGGGTGCCTGAGCAGGGCCACTCTACCATTCACTCCTTTGCTTGAAAAACTTGGAAATATCTATTAAATACATGTTAAAACTGGAACACTTTAAGATGTGTCATTGAATTGTCTTTAAGGGTCAAAATATACCCATAAAATAGAAATGACAATATTATTTTTAGCATAATATTTAAGCCAGAGCACAAATCAAATCGTATCAAAAACAAGTTGAGTGTGCTTTACTCTTGTTCAGAATGATTGCCTTTTATTTATTCTGTCGAGTTTTAGAAGTGTAGCAACACAAAATGAATTCATTTTAGGCTAATCTTATGTTTACAAATATACAGTATATTATCTTACCTGGACAATTGGATTCCATCATCACTTTTCAACCATTGCAGACAGCCTTAAAAGTTATTGTAACTGCAAGTAATAACCTCATATGTAATGTAATGTAATCATGTTGTGTTTTCACTTCAAACAATCACATTATGATTCCAATGTCCATGAACACTCAGAATATTGCCTTGTTGACTGAGATGCTGTCAAAAAGAGGTAAAGCAGACAATGTTGACCCTTGCGGTAGATGACAAGGGTGAAAAGGCGGGGGAGCACATGGAGACATAGTTAGTGTGGTACAGTTTGATCTTTCTGTGTGTAGGTGTGTGTTAACCAACAGCATATTAAAGGATACATTGTTGTCTACAGCAGCTGGCTGGTGAGGACAGATAAAGTACAGTGATAGCCAGCTTGACCTGGAGTGGTGTTGACTTTGTGTGTCGCTGACATCATCCAGGAGCATGTGGGTGGGGTGGGGGTGCTCTGCAGAAGCTTGTGCATGAGGATGAGTGTTGGCCAGACTGGAATTGGATACGATCGATAGCACAGACAGGACAAGATGGCTAAGGAAGAATTATGGTGTCCGGAGCAGGAGATTTGCCAGAGTTTAATTTGGTATCAGTGAGGATTCACTGCAGAGCACAGAGAGCATTGCTGCAGATGGTGCTTAGAGTTTCACAGGGGGCAGCGTATCTCTGTGTTTGATGATGATGGGCGAGAACAATCAATGGTTTCACACTCATTCAACTTTTTATTACATGTTGTCTTACTGTGACAGATTTTTAAGGTCATAGATAAGACGGATGAGTAAGACTGTTCATAACAGTTTGACCTTTAACCTTTTCACCCCACTTGCCCCTCTTTTTTCTTCTCTCTCTCTCTCTCTCTCTCTCTCTCTCTCACACACACTCACACACACGTACACAAATATATACCTAAAATCACACGATCAGAATCAGAGAAGTTCAGAATATCATGTAAAAAAGAATTTGTTGCTTATAAAAAAATGTCAGAGATTACTTTTCAATATTTGCTTAAAATGAATAGACAAAACAGACAGAGGTAGACTGGCTAAAAAAGCCTTCAGACCTAATTTGTTGGAGTTGAAGTGGAATAACTATAACTTACATTCACTAAATAAAATTGCTGTAGGAACATTAGATGGAGAATTGTATACTAACATTTAAACCTTCATATATTGTTCTCCATTTAAACTCTTTTTTTTGTGTGTGGCTTTTTGTATGAATACAACAATTACTTCATATTGGGGGTTTATGTTGTGAGATGCACTCCTGTTCATTTATACTGATCGTTGTTTAGATATAATACAATATAAATATATAAATATAATATTTTTTTGTTGTATGTAGGAACAAACAAATGCAGTAAATGTGATTAAATGTGAAAGCATGAATCAGTAAAGGCTATATTGGCTGTCCTAAAGAATTAACTTCTATTTGTTGATACATTTGATATATTTAGTCAATTCCAATTCCAATTCCAAGCACTTTTGGCTCTCTTCAAACCCAGTGGGGTTCTCATTCCCCTGGGGTCTTCTTGAGCCCCTTTCAGACGAGCCTGTTTGACTTTGATATATATAGGAACCTGCTAGTTGATTTAAAACACCAATCACAATGATTCCGTTTTTAAGGACTGGAGATTTTTTTTTAATTGCCTCTCTAATAGATGCCATCTTAACAGGCAGAAATAAATTGGCTAGGCAAGTCATTCACAAAATATCCATATTTTCATACTGGTTTCTGTCATCCTCTCCATACCTAGACAGCTGGAAATTGTAATTAAATACATCAAACACATTCAAAAGCTAGGGATTAAAACACGACTTTTCATTGAGAAAAGATTCCATTATAGATGCAACAGTGAGCAGAATGAGTGGAGAAAGTAACAGGGATTGCATGAGGCAAATTAAACAGGACCTTCCTGCTGCTTACATCCCTCAGAATGTAATTTGATTATCTTGCATCCTTATCAATTCAAGAGGGAGGAAGTATTATATGCCCCAGTGTGCATGATGCATTGTGCTCAATTCATAATGAATGACCCAACATTAAATTAAAAACACTCTATTCATCACACACTATGATTTAAACTTGTTAGTATGGTCTCGAAGCCTCTGTCTGACTCAACAACCTCTGTATGTCTGGGATGCAGTCTTTTCTCTTTGGTCTATTGGCTTTTAAGTCCTCCAGCCTCTTTGAGATACATGACTAGTAGCTTTAAAAAGCATTTATTGAGTTGTATGTGGGAGAAATTAGATAGAAATGGGGAAGGGGAGCTGTGTGAAAGTTGTGGGAACTCCTGCCAGAAGCAGCTTATAAAGCATGGATTTATAAGCTGCGGTGTCACAAGCATAAATTGTGACGCTCTAAAGTGGCCTTTAGAGAGGGAAATAAATCATTGTCTCAGCGGACGGCGAAAGTGGACGAGAGTTTGTGTGTGTGTGTGTGTGTGTGTGTGTGTGTGTGTGTGTGTGTGTGTGTGTGTGTGTGTGTGTGTGTGTGTGTGTGTGTATACACGCTGAGAATAGCAATGGTTACCAACCACACTGTTTACAGTGTGTAACCAACCATAATTTACAGTGACATGGAGTGAGACATAGAAGTTGAAAACCTAATTTCACAGAAACATTACAGATTTGAAAACATTCAATGACTGGTGATTAATTCAATATGAGACCAATGTTTTTTTGCGGTTTACATTTAACAAAGTCATCATGAGATATTGCCAACTCTTAATGTTTTTTTGTAATTCCTACAATTTCATTATTCTCGTTGGGCAATGGATGTTTTGACATTTAATCTCTCTATTGCTCGGCGAGTACGTGCTTTAACAATGCATCGTGCTGCTCGAGCATAGCAATGGACTCCACTGTAGTTGTTATCTTAATTAGAGGCTGCATTCAGGTTGCAATCACCGCACTTTAATCTTTCAAGACACATTGATGTGCCATGGATCGCAGCCAAGAAGAATTGTCTTGCAAATATTTTATGGTACTAAATGTTACATAATGTTGTTGTTGTATGATTTTCTTCCCTGTACAAATTATTGATGCCAACTCTCAGCACCAGTGTCCTAAGAAAGCCTTGTAATGATGAAACAAGCTTGCAGAAACGGCTGTATTTTGCACAAATTCTCATCCCCACAATGCCTCAGACACCAGCGTTTTCTAATATTTCTCGAGTCAGATTGTTCGTGGGAACTAGCAATACAGTAGGTCTATAGTTTATCATTTGTGGTAAGTCATAGTTGTTGTATTTTAAGACTCAGAGACATGGTTGAACCCAAACATGTGTACCACAGGAATCTCAAAACACCAGAGACCCAGGCAGCAGGTCATGGGAATCACTCTGTTATTTACTGTATATATGAGAGGTGGTTGGTGGAAATGTTTGCTAAGTTAAAGCAATTATGGATAGTGCATTCACTTTATTTCAGGTTTACAGGCTGATACTGGTCTAAAAGTCTGAAAGTTGATATGAAGAACGCTCATAGCGGTGTGAAAAGTGTGCTAAAAAGGAGAAGAGACAGGGAGTGTTGACATCAGACAGCGTACAGGAACACGACACAATGATAAGCTTGTGTGGATATTAACCTCACAGTGTAATTTGCAGCAGCCACTCATATTTCTATCGCTGCAAGATTTCTGTTTGACTCCAGGGGATGATTTAATGATATCCTGATATGAAGGGCTATAATTCATGATAACTTGCATTCAATATTGTTGTACCTCCTAGGCCTAATTTTCTTTTCATAAAATTGTCTTGTTCTCATGTTTGTTATGAGCGAAGGAGATAGTTGGTGATATGGGGATACCATTGTTCTGGCTTTCATGTGCTCCTGCTTTTGTTTTACAAGGATGTTTTTATATGTGTGATGTAGCATTTATGGTCCTCTGTATTATTTTTTTCTTCTGATGGCAATTAAGAAGAGAGAGAGGCTCAGTTTCCAAATAATGTGCATCATTCTGGCATTTCATTTCTCTTGCAGGATAATTGCTTTCAGTCATGATCAAATTATTGGCCATGTTTTGTTGTTTTTTTTTTTTCTTTTACAAAGTATTGATATTTCAGTGGATTTACAGCATTTGTAACATATTGCACTACAATATCGCTGTCAATTTGAAAAGTTGATTATGAAGTTTGCATGTAATGTGAGCCATAGACGTCTGCCTGTACATGAACAATATTATTACTGCCTCTCTCACGGTTTGCTCTCAGAAGAAATATGCAGCTGTAATCTTTCTGTTTCCCATGTCTACATCATACTGTCAGTCTTTGAAGCCTTAACAGTCTTTCCAGTTTAGAGCATGAGTACCCAAACCATAAAAGATTATATCTGATAGTTGACTTATTATCCATGTTGTATTGTACAGTGACTAAAGTCAAACCTCACAGGTAGGCACAGTGTAATACTGGCTGTAAAACAAACTGCACATTAGGTATTTGTTGCATGATTTAATATTTCAAAACAAACATTAACTGAAGTGGAAGTACACAAAATGTTAAAACACAAAAAATATGCAAAATATGCTCCTTTTCACATTTTTCAAATATTCAATAAATATCTTTATTTTTTTAAAATGTAATATTTACACTGGTATGAGCTGTAAAGTAGATGACCAAAAATGATGTTTTTGAGATTTGTACATACATTTTTTATTTATAAACCTCTTCTGTACCTTTTACAAAGAATCCTTTTAAAAGACCTCCTGAAGTCATTATTGAATATAGTGTATATAACAGGATTAAGTGAACTATTGCAGTAACCAAACCAGAAAAACATTTTGAACAATGTCTGTGGGACACAGCAGGCGTCGCACAAAGCAGTGAGCGTGTAGGTGAAGAAAAAGGGGAACCAGCAGAGAACAAACACTCCCATGACCACAGCCAGAACAAATGTGAAGCGCCTCTCTCTGTACTGCCTTCCTTTCCACCTGCTCACTCTCACACAGGGCTGCACCTCTGGCTTTGGACAGGTTTCTCCAGGCTTCACCTGAGCCACGTTGGTTGTTCTCATACCCCTCTTCTTCACTAGTGAGCATAGGATGGTTTCGTTCTCATCAGACGAGGACTGTTCTTCCTCCACGTCTGGCCCATTGACCCCTCTAATGTCCCCCCTTTCTACCTCGCCCTCTTCTCCGTCTTTTCTGTCCAAGTTGCCTGAATTGCCATATTCCTTTTGCCTTTCCCCTGGCAGGTCTCTTGTTCTTTTCTTGGCAATCAGGTAGATTCTAACATACATCATAATCATGATGACGCAGGGTGCAAAGAAAGAAGCAGTGCTGGAGAATATGATGTACCATTTCTCTTCATTAATTTTACATTCAGGTCTGTCCTCTTTACCCTCGTCCTTTTTCATTGTGATAAGCGGAGGGAATGAAATTATGGCCGCTAGTACCCAAACTATGAAAATTGTACATTTAATCCTGCGCGGCGTTCTCCTCAGGTTGTACTCAATCGCTTGAGAGACGGACCAGTATCTGTCCAGGCTGATGGCGCACAGGTGAACGATAGATGAAGTGCAGAAGAGCACATCCAAAGCCAGGTAGATTTCACACCACACTTTACCAAAGTGCCAAGAACCCATCAGTTCATTTGCTAAAGAGAATGGCATCACTAAAGTGGCAACCAGGATGTCTGCACACGCCAGAGAGACTAAAAACAAGTTCTGAGGTGCTCTCAGAGCTCGGCTTGTGATCACAGCAATAACTACCATGACATTGCCAAACACAGTTAGCAGGATAAGCATACCCACCAGGATTGTTAGAGGCACAGAGGTCTGCGCAGTATAAGGGTCCTTGTCAGGCAAAGTCTCATCTCCGCTGGTGGAGTTAAGACAACCCATCAGGATGAGCTGTGGTGTCGATGATATTGTCTGTACAGTGCTCTTTTAGGAGGTTTGGAAGCTGTGCTTGCCAGCAGTCTACTAATATCATCCATTCAAGAACACAGCATCAGAGAATCCAGTCTTTTCATTTTGTTGACTGGAAGATATTGTTGGAAGAAATCTGTGCCTCAGTCAGTGAGAAAATAGACAGCATCAGAGAAAAATTACAAGAAATGTTTCTTTATATTAAAAAGAAAAGAAAAATGAAAGTAACTTTGATTTATTCCCAGTTTTAAAATAGATGTATTGTTTAAAAAATAATTCTTCATCCACTAACCTTTTCAAAATAAAAACTTGCAGTTAAGTCCTTCGGAAGACATTTCATAAAACAGACTTACATTGCAGACACTGCTGGCTCAGGCAGATCTTTTCATCTGTTGTGGCTGAAGTGGGGAGTACATCTTTTATATGGGTTCATGTGACGCTGAGGATCTGTGATGCCGGCTCCACTTCAGTGAAACGGGAATGGGCGGAGTTCATCTGCAGCTGGAGATTTAAAAGCAATTTGGTGTTGCTCCCAGAACCCAAAACCATTGGCTGATTATGACATTAACAGTATTTTTGATTTATAGAAGTAATATCTGCAGTCTATTAAATTACAGTGCATTAAAGTACACGCTATATGGGTTTGCAGTTCATGAACAAAATGTTCACATATATCCTTAAAGAAAAATAGCTTGAAATAATATCTGAATCTATAAAGAAATTCGGAGCGACTTACTGAAGAAATCAGTCACTGCAAGAGGACAGCAACAGCAGTAGAAGTAACATTTCAGCTAGACAAATGTTTGCTTTCCTTGTAACAAAGTAAAATAAAGTGAGTGCGCTGAGACATTTTGGCAAGTTGATACACAAATAAAATCATTAAAAGTTTTGTATTTTCTTTTTCTAAACTATGCTCAGCTACTAAGCAAAACTGTGCTGCCATATGACATTTGTAACATGGTTTAATTTGACAATATCATGTGTGTGCCAGATTATAGGATACATTGACAATGAGGATTTTGATTGTGGTAACATTGTGATGCATTTGACGAGATGCCTTTAAGGAAAACACTATACTTGTGTCTCTTCCTCCAGCACTCCATCTAGAGATTTCCATTGCATTCATATTATTGTTCCACCATCCACCAATGTGCTGCTTTATTTAAAGTCGTTTTAAGTATACCAACCAGCATGCATTGCTTGTTATCTTCTTTAGGACTGTTAAGTGATTTTGTTTAGCACTCAACACACGTATTTTACTGAAATGACTTAATGATATTTATCCATTAGGAGCATTACAATGGTTTGTATCTGTAAAAATACACAGTATATATTTGAGTCTTAGTGCTTTGAGGCATTTCTATGCTGTGCTCTGCTCATCTGACATTCATAATAAAGTACAAAGTGTAGTATGTTTTGTTATAGCATCACTTTGCTACAACAGCTACCAAAACTACTTTTTTTTATGAAGCACACCTATGCTTCATCTAGCAGGGCGATCTATGACAGTGGTTCCCAACCTTTTTTGCTTTTTACCACTTACTTGAAAGCCACTTCTACATGTGACCATATCTGCCTTTATGTCTATGACTTGTGGGCGGTGCAATATTCATTTCTTACATTTGTTGGAGAACCCCTTAAAAATAAACATTTTAATTAGAAAGGTTTTTTTTCCCATCCTTTTTGTCCCCTAGTATCGTAATGATCTCATGACCCCTCAGATTCTTCTCGCAACCCTCAGGATATCCTGGCCCCCATATGGAAAATCCTGTGGCAATATTATAAAAACTTTATTTTGGGGGGCGCCCAGATGGCTCGCCTGGTGGAGCTGGCGCCCCATGTGCTTGGTCTGGGTCCTTGCTGCAGTGCCACAGGGGTTTGGATCCGACCTGGGGCTCTTTGCTGTGTGTCGTCCCCTCTGTCTCCCCCTTTCCTGTGGCTTTTGAGCTATGACTGTCGATTGAAGGCAATAAAAGCCCCAAAAATATATATTGTGGGAAAAAAAAAACGACTTTATTTTGATCCGGCAGTCAGACAAAAAACAACCTTATGTAATTTAGTATGACTGTAGTCGCTGTGATTGTAGTCATACAGCAATGTATCATACTTGTAAATGTAAGCATTAGCTGCATACCATGGTGACTGAAGATAGTGCCACTGGGGGCGCCAACGAGCCGCTCTTCTTTGTATTTGACATGATAATCTTTGTTATCGCGAGAAAGTGTGTCACAGGTTTTCCGGTTGGCTATTTGTGTACGGGGGGAAGGAGAACGAGGAGAGCGTACTGTTGTTCTTTTGAGCAGGCGTTTTTGGCAAACTAGCGAGTTAAGATTTGCATGCTTATATTATTTATCCGTCAAGAGCATTTATACCGAGGTGAGTTCACGTACAAGCTGTTTGTTTTTTTTGTGATTGTTCCTTTGGCCGCTCGTAGCCGTCGTACGTTATTACGTCGACGAAAGAGGGCCGAGACATCTTGCTAACCGCTTTAGCGTTAAGCTAACGTCAATGTTTTTCAATAGTTATATTGTGTTTTCCCTCTAGATTTTAAGTAGCTCACGTTTTATTCATTTCTTTTTTAATACACGAGTAAATTGTGATAGGTTACCGACACCACGATAGCTCGCTGACCTAATATGTTTACCGTTAGCTTTCGGACGGCTAATACAGCTAGCCAACTTTTCACTGACTTCCTTTTTTTTTTTTTGTCAACACAGATGTCGGACGATTTGGTGAAACAGTTAAACAGCTACAAAGCCCAGCTACAGCAAGTAGAAGTTGCCTTATCTACCGATCAAGACAATGAAGACCTCCTTAAACTCCAGAAAGACTTACAGGTTTGTGTGACTGTGTGTTGGATTTGTATGGAGGAAAAATAAATGCATAATGCTAAATCATATCAGGTGTATAAGCAGCTGGAGACACAGTTGTTAAATTTAACCACCATAAACTACCATTGAATTTCCAACATTGAAATATTTTATTGTGAAAACTACCAGTCTGCCTTGATGTGGTTTGAATTTTACTATTTGAAGTTATGCTATTGGGAAAAAAGAAATCAAAATTAGGTATTCACTTGTTTACAAGGATCAATCATAGGGCTGTATTTGCCTTCATAGATGTTCAGGTTTCCCTATAACTTTGAAGTATTGTGAATCATTAGAGTAAGGAAGGAAATAAGAGACTGAAGTATCTGACAACCACTGAATATTTAATGTTGAAATGTAAACACCATTGAATTCATAGCAAAATATTGTACTCTGAAAACATGTATGTGAATTTATGTGTTCTGAAGTGAAGGACTGGATAGCTAGTCAAGCTTAAATGCAATCTAACTGACTTCTGGTCTATCAGAGCACAGCCTGTCAACAACTGAAACCCAAAGATGACAGGACCTGTGTGTGTGTGTGTGTGTGTGTGTGTGTGTGTACACATATCTTGAGTTTGACTGATGTTCTATTTAAATTTTTTCAACATCAGTTTTTAGATCTGAATTTAATCAATCGATACTTAGAAACCTCAGTCGTTTTATTTATTAAATATTTTGAAAATCTGAATATATTAAAATTCAGTTTTTAAAATTGCAAATCAGGAAATGTTGTGTTTAAATATAAAGATATAAATACATTCTATATATATATATATATATATATATATATATATATATATATATTAAATATATAAAGTAAAATATTTCAGTGTTTTAATTTCAATATTAACCATTCAGTGGCTGCTGAAATTCAAATGTTTTGGTCTATTTGCTTCCATACTAAGACTCCCTGCTTTATTTCAAGACAAGCTGAAAGATGTTGTTCCAATGACTGCAGTGTATGCTCTCCATGAAAATCTGTTTTTTCTACAGGAAGTCATTGATTTGACAAAAGACCTCCTGACCTCACAGCCCACTGACAGTGCGTCCACTACCAATGGCTCAGACACAGTCCCCTCGAAGCTCGGCTGGAAAGTGGGGGACAGGTGTATGGCTGTGTGGAATCAGGATGGACAGTGAGTATCTCCACGCTCTTCTCATGAAAAGATGCCTTATAGCACTACAATTTGAGTTCTTCATCTGAATTAAGATGATGATTTTATGTAGCACTTGAAAACTAAGGATGTCGCGCTGTCCCAGTGACAATAAAAAGATACACTGTCTTTATAATTACAAATGAAATTGTTACATTTATGTGTCATAGGGATTTATCATTTTAGTTGTTCAAGTTCTAAAAATGTGTGGCACATAATCAATCATCAAAAGAGACTTTCTTTAAAAAAAAGGAATATATTTAGATATATTTATATTGTAGTTCATTCCCATTCATTCCCTGCACAGAGTAATTACAGTCCACGGCTCTTCTGCCAACATTTCAGGTTTGGTCTCTCCCCCAACTCATGCAGTCAGTAGGTGTGGCGGTTGGCGCACCTTTGACCATTTCTCTTCGGATCTTTGGATTAGGATCTTCCTGTAGTTTGTAATTATGTTTGACCCTACTCTTGCTCTGTGTTTCTGGATCTCTGGATTAGGATGTTCCTTAAGCTTATATGTAAATAGTTTGTTTGAGCGTGCAAATATTTAATTTTTTTTTTTTTACTTCAAGTGTCATGTAGTGACTTTGTGATTATTTGGCTAAATGATAGCCGGTCTGCATTTGCACTGCAGTCTGCAGTGATGCACTTATTAATCAAACAGATAGAAATAGACACGGAGGGAGAGAATGATTCAGAGCCCTGGTTTTATGGATTAGGTTCTATCCATCCATGTTCATTGTTTACTTTAACTCCATAAGATTCAACATTATTTGAATGTCACTACATATCTACGGTGTAAATGTTTCATATTTGCCCCCAGTCAGCATCTCCTTTGCGGATAATGCATGGGATGACGTCAAGCAATATTTTTTTTTCCCTCAATGCATTTGCCCAAAACAAATAGAGACAGGAAAATGTGATTTTACTTTAATGCATGTCAGTTTCTGGGTACTTTTTATATTCTTGAGTTTGTAATCATAGAAAATCCTTTTATGAGTATCCTTTAGTCGCATATCATGAAGTATTGTATTTTATTAAGTAGAGCTTGAGTCTTTGGCTCATACTCACCTGCTTACAGACGTGATTCTTTGACAGGGTGTATGAGGCTGAGATTGAGGAGATAGACCGAGAGAATGGTACTGCAGCTGTCACCTTCTCCGGATACGGGAATGCTGAAGTGATTCCTCTGCAGAACCTCAAACCAGCAGAGGAGGGGAAACGTTCTGATGAGGACGGGAATGGAAAGCCAAAATCAAGGTATGAACCAAAAGCTTACTCACTTGATGTGTATACACATAAGCTGTGCCTCTGGGTACTCACAGAAATTCCTTATGACGGTGCAAGTGAAAAGTCATTGTAACATGTCTTAAGAACTTGAGCTATACTTTGCTAATTAGAGTTAGGGTTCAGAGGTCATGTTTTTTTGTTTTTGTTTTTTTTCTTTCCCAAATGTGTCGGGAATTTACACGCCCAAAGTCAATTTTTACTTGCCCCTGTACAAATAGTTTTCTTTATTAGAGAAGATAAGACCCTCTTCTCTGCCATGCGAGCAAGATGCTGTCAACTCGTGTTATGGCGCTCCAGTGTTTACCCGAGGGAGAGTGAGAGAGAGCGTGTGTGTCTCATGCGGGCAGTGTGACTGCTCTAATCTGTTAACATGGGCGCCAAAATAAAAATCAAGACACACTACACGCGACGCGGGCGGTGTGAACCACTGGCTATTGTTGAGCCCTGAGACTCATTATTGATAGTACGGTTGAGTTCTCGTTTGTACCCAACAGAAAACTCCTTAGTTTATGTTGTACTCTGCCACCTATTTTTCTTTTTTTTACCCTCTCTTCCTTTTCTCATGTTGCCTGTAGTCTGTGTAATTGTATTCCTTTTTATTCCCTTTTTAAATTGTATGACTATAATTTTCATTTTGCCTTTTAATGACATCAATCACATTCTCCTAGCATTTCAAAGTGGCTGCAGTAGATTGGCAGTTTTTCACACCACATAGACATCAAATAATTCCTTTCTGTACCTGGTTGATCAAATATGTGTACGCTCATATGTTTTCATTAATGCAGGTTTTCTTCTAATGTTATTTCAGATTTGTTATAACCCCATATGACATGTGATTGTATTTGTACTGTCATGGACCGGGTTTAAATGTCTCTCTTCCTTGTCTTTTTTTCTAGGAAAGAGCAGATAGCAGAGCAGCGAGAGTATAAGAAGAAGAAAGCCCAGAAGAAGGTACTGAGGATGAAGGAATTGGAGCAAGAGAGGGAGGAGCAAAAGTCAAAGTGGCAACAGTTCAACAACAAAGCCTACTCAAAGAACAAGAAAGGACAGGTATGTGTTCTTTTTTAGAAGCCTGAATTTATGATAGTAGTGCTGAGAAACACACTGGACAGTGGTTATATACTGGAGATACTGTAGACTGTTTCCTTTATTGCGTGATGTGATTTTCTACAGCCGTGGTTCTGTAGTGAGTGGCATTCTGTATGAGTTAGCCAGGCAATAGCTCTGCAATAGTAGAAAACGCTGTCCATCAAGTCGCGGACAATGGTATATTAAAACAACATGGTGTGTGAATTCAACAACTCGTCTTCACAATACAACGTAAAGTGAAAGACAGACTGACAGTTGTGTTAGGATTTTAAGGTACTTACAATTTGAAGTTCAGCTCACATTAAGAACGGTGTACAGTGATGCAAGCTACTGCAGAGACACTCTGCAATTTGGGTTATTAAATCAGTGCTCATGGTATGTAATAGTCTTGCCACAATTTCAAGGACCACTGACTGTGTAATTAAGAACCTTTTGCTGTATGGCAACCAGACCCCCAGCAGGGCTCATAAAATCTTTATTTTAACGAGTATGTTATAAGGACTGGACCCGCAGCTTGTACAGCCAAGAGTGCAGGATCACTTTCTAGCATCAGAATTGAGTACATCAGTTCCAATAAAGTGCAACTAAAGTGTGAATTCACACAGCTGCATGAGTCTTTGGAGTAGAGAACTCCAAGCCAGTATGGTGTGAAATTTGATAAAAAATTTAGAAATATTGGCGGAAATCAGAGCAAGATTTTAGCCATTTCACCCACAAGCCCATCCACCACTTGCCCTTCACACTGCATGGTATTGCACACTGCAGCGTGGTACGTGACTGGAGGGCCAGATAACTTGAAACTAAGGGTGAGAGTGTGTGTGAAAAGTAACCTAATAATCCATTGTTAAATATTTCAAATCATTAACTCTGACTTTCCTGTGTTTTGCAGGTAAAGAGGAGCATATTCGCATCTCCAGAAAGCGTAAACGGGAAGGTGGGAGTGGGAACATGCGGTATTGCAGACAAACCTATGACTCAGTATCATGACACGTCAAAATACAACGTCAGACATCTAATGCCACAGTGACTTGATATATTGTGTATATAATAATCCACTGTACACTAGCTGTATCGGTGCTTTCCATTGTGTTTATACATGATTTAAGTTTCTAAAGTAAAGAAAGCTTTGAAAGGAATTGCTTGCACACCATTGTTTGAAATATTGATGTAGTTTTCTTATATATTATGTAGGTACAACAACAACAACAAAATTCTAAATGGAAGGGATTTTCCCTGCACTGGATCAAGGTCACCTGTTATGTAAGAATAATAAGTGGTGTTGTAGAAAAGCTGTAGAGTTTGCTGTTTGTGTCCAGGTTCCACTGAGGCCAAATACCTGCTAAGATGTGTACAAAATTACACCTGTACACTTTGTGTGGAAGTTTTGAATCTTGATTCTAAACGCCGATCCATTGTGGGGAGTCTGAACGTTTATAATGGTGTTTTATTTGAGATGGTGGAATTTTACATTTTAATTTTTGTGTATATAACAGTGAAATAAACATTGTTTTGTTTTCAGTTTTTTTTAAATACCAGCTTCCACCTCATTTTGACAGTTTTTACATTATATTTTCATTGTGGCTCTGTCCTGTAGGTGGCAGTAAAGACTTGTACAATTTAATATTAAATCCATTTCATGAGCAACATGCTGTTAATACAACCTGTTTTCCCATTAAAGTTTTTTTTTTTTTTTTTTTTTTACACATATGTGATACATGTTTTTCCTTTGGGCAAAATTAAGACTCTTCAACAACTACAGTCTCAGTTTAATACAAGACACTCACGTTATTTATCTGAATATTAATGGAAGGCTTAACAAAAGACAACATAGGTTAATGTCTGGGTGGTAGAGGTTTATTAAGATTCCAGGGACAGTTATCAGGACCTGTTACAAAGTATTAGCAGGGGACCAGCAGCACATGTTTTGCAAAAAAGTCACCTTGGATGGCTGATTAAGCACAAGAGAAAACATTCTGGGGTGTGCTTTGACGTACTTCCTTAACAAAAGTCTTTTTCATAGTGCATTTTATAGTTTCCCAAACATGTTGGGGAGGGGGGGAAAAAGACCTGTAACAAGGAACTTTGTGCAAGAGCCATATACCCATGTTAAGACACAATTTGGTGGTGATCTAGTTTGGACTTGGACCAGATAAATGCAGATAAATGGTCTTATTGAAATGTCTTATTTGGTTTCATGGATTCTAACAGGTCAGCAGTGCAATTCTATGTGTCAAATAAACATTGAATTATCAATGGGAAGTCTCCAAATTTCAAGGATGTCAACTTGTACTTCTGCTACAATACAAAAAAAGATAGTATTAAACATTGAAGTATAAACCAAAATTTGTTCTGTAGTGTTTATGTTCATGCTACAGAATTTTTTTAGGACTTGTCAATCCAAAGCACATTACAACATGATTAGACAAGCTACATTCAACACACATGCACCATTAAAAAAAAAAAAGAAATTATCAATCAATTACAATCATTTTACTGCTGATTATTAATAACTGATACCACTACTGGAGCGAGTGGAAAACTAGCAAACTGCAATTTGGTGTTGGACGGACAGAATCCTCTTGCTAAACACAGCCAACATTAAAAAGATATGATTAAAAACTACACGTGTTATTGCTTGAGCCTTGTGCTTGGACAAGTGCAGGATAGCTTATTACTGTCTAAATAAAAACTGAATTTGTGCAGTGTGAAAGAGATTTCTTCTTTCAACAAAACACCAGTGAGAGGTTTAATGCATTTGAACTGTAGCACTGCATATGCTTCAGTGGGGATTCATTTCATAAAAAGTAATTTGGTGAGCAATGGAGAGAAAAAAAAAAGTTTTTCATTCAAGCATGACCAAGACCTAGCTACAGTAAAATTAAATATACCCAAAAAAATAAATACTAAAATCATATGCAAAATAAATTAGGGTAACAAGGATGGACTACACCACCTGTTTGGATACGACTATTTCAGTCAAGAGGAGGGGGGACCCCACGTGGATCAGTGGTGGTTGTGCGTCCTAAAGCAGAAGTTTAAAGGAGTGTAATAAACATTTTGGAATGCAGATATGGTAGCCCTTGCCACTGGCTTGTACACTGACAAGAAGTGCTATCTGGAAATAGTTTCCAAAGAAAAAGGGCAATGTTTTCACAAGGCAAATGGAGCAAACGTTCCCAATGGTGAGCTTCTAGCTGGTATTGGGGTTTGTTTGTGTTTTTGCTGGTTTCAGAGGATCAACTTTACTAAAGGTAGAGTTTCCCCTTCAGTGTTGGACACTGGTGCGATCATGGGTCCCTCTACAGGATCAGTATTGAGTGTGGGAATGGTTGATTCCAGCTGGTAATGGGTTAAGGGACATTCAGGTGATTGGTTAAGTCAACTTTTAAAAAATGAGGACATTATACATTGCCAGAGAAGTTAAATTTGAGGCTGTTGTGTAAAATGTTTCAGACTGATGCAGAACCAAGGGGCTCCGGCTCTTGGAAGGAGACGTTTTAAACTTTTAGACTGAGTTGAACTTAAGGCTGGTTCTCTGGGTGGAGTAGACGTTTCATTGGTCAGGTAAAAGGTGGGATTGAGGCTGGTTCTTCTTCTGAGGACAGTTAACCTAAACTGCGAGGGAGAATGGAGCTGTAGGCTGGTACTTTGAAAGGTGAAAGCCATAGAAAGACTGCAGCTGTAGTATGAAAGTATAGGCTGGTGTTTTAAGCAGAGAAGGCCAGTTTTAGACTGCAAGTGGAGTAGCCCTCGTCGCTGGCTGAGCTCTGCCGGCTGCTGTGGTCATCCAGGTCGCTTGTACCACTGGTGCTTACACTGTCCATTTCTCCATGGGAGAACTCAGTGCTTTCCACATCGACTTCAATCTCCTCTGTTTGAAAACAAAAACAAAACGCAAATTAATACAGATTAATGTTCTGAATCATCAAGTGTAAGGACAAATAGATAAGCATTAGAAGCATAAAACCTTAATGGTACTACAATACTAAATGCTCTGATTTGAACACTAACCTCTGTCAGACTCTGAGCGGTCTGAGTCCATGCGGGAGCTCAGGCTGTCCATACGGACCCTCTCCCTGTCTCCGTGAGGCTGCAGCTGGGCCAGCTGCCTCTGCAGGTGCCTCTGCTCCCTCTCTAAGTTCTCCAGCTGGTGCTGACTCCTCCGATCCATCTCTTCAAGTTTCTGAAAAGAGGGAAATGCAGACAAGTTAATTGCATTCGTGTTACGTAGACACCTGAAGATGATCAAGACCATCAGTGTGTGCGGATCCAATGTGCCATGTTTGGTGTTTACATTCATTATTTTGCATAAAATCACTCCAATCTGACAACACTTCTCTAGATATTCCTTATGATTAATATACTACATGCACGAGAGGAGGGCGAACCTGTCTCGTATGCAGAGAGTTGATGTTAATATGTAGTCGTTGCTGCCGTCAAATGGGACCCCCCGACCCCCCGACCCCCCCTGCCTTTTAATAAATAATTCAGCACACAAGTTGCTAGTTGAGGAATAGCTGGTGACTCTGTGTGAGGTGGATATAAGAGAAAGATGACTGGATGGAAAAATGTTGGTTTGGTTTACGGGTTTCAGTATACAAATGATTATAAAGGTCATCTTGTTCTGCATTTAGCAAAAACATTTATTTTATACATTCTTAGCTCTTAATTTATTTATTTAAACGTTGATTTTGGTTTATTTGTGGTGTTAAGTAGTATTTTAATTAAATACTGTATACTGCAAACAGCGCACACAAACAGCTCACTTAAAGTGTGTCTGGTTAAGCTCGCAAATAACCAAAGTCCTGAAGATGCACTATGAACCTCAGTAATCATGAGGGGATCCAATCACTTTACACCATCACGCCTGATCGGGCCATAAATTAAAAAAAACTGGATTTATGCCACTGTAGTAGTAAGTCCTAACATTGTGTATGGGAGCCAAGATTTACTGCGGTTGTGACACAACTGTTGTGGCGAGAAATAGAAATTATATTTGTGAAATGAATACTGATTTAGGATATTTCCCAACTTTATGAAAAAGACATGATATATAACATAATATGACGTACCATTCGCTGGTATAGCAGTAAAGGTTTAAGTTTAATTATATCAGTTGTTATCCTCTCATATACAAATACAACATACCGGGCAAGAATAAATTCTACAAGTGCTGCTAGTCCTTAATAATGTCTGATAGAGGCTTGCATGTTTTCAGAAGTACAGTAAAATTACATTGGAAGTTTGGTACAGTGGTGCCTCAATAAACGTCGGAGTAGCACTTATCCTTGCTTTTCCTGTAGCACAATACAGGGTGTTTTGTTTTTTTTTACTTCCTGTAGCTGTGAGTTTAATGCTGGCTGCACCTGCACCACCATTTTAGTCTCATACACAACCTCTGGTTCCAAAAATACAACACAGCAGCATTCAGAAGCCACATTTCCTGGACTCAAACAAGTCCAAAGTCAACAGCTGACATCATAGGTACTTTATCCAGTACCCCCCCTACTGTGATAAACTCCCACAGACCGTTGCCAGGATTGTTTTCTTATTGCAGCCCTCAATCATCCATCCACTGCCTCCCACTGCTGGAGCCTGCACAGACTGGGCTTAAGAAAATCCAATATTTCCCCCAAAAAATCATATTTGACTTTGATTGTAGCCATTATGGCAGCCAAAGTGCTGAGTCTTTGATGTTACAGAATCATTTGCCAGTCTCGTGTAGCTCAGTCATACTCAGCAGTCCATTCAGGTAGGCAGTTCTAACAATCAGGACAGATCTGACGCTCTTGAGACCAACGGTCAGGGTACTATTCGCATTTTCCTGTAGTGTGAAACACACAAGAACGCAATGAAAAGACTCACCAAGGCTCCAAATCCTACAAAGTGCAGCAACAGCCAAATGGAGATTTGTTCAAAGGGGATGAAAAACTGAAATATCCAAGCAGCAACCATAATGTCTTAGTACTGAGGCCAAAGTGCCGTAAAGTGCAGTTAATCTTATGGCTCTGAGAAAACAAACTGTGTAAGTGTCTAGGAAAAAGGAATAAAATGGAATTTAACCACTTCTAACGTGAGGCAATTGAGTGGCAATTAAGCACCAAACTGTTGTCAGTTTGCCGTAACATATGTGGGTGGTGTCTTCATTATAGACATCAAACTGAGGCAAAAAGATCAAAAAAGAGGTAGAAAAAATCCAGACCCTCCTCCTCTTTTCCTGGTGTCAGCTATGATTACACAACAAGCGGGAGCTCGGTTTGTGTCTTTATCAACCAATACCCTTTCATCCGGCAGCGAGTGCTGAACTAACACACCAAAGAATGTACTGACGGACAGTAAAGTATCAGCACAGCACAGCGGCTTGTACCTCGAGGAAAACCCAGGGACTGTGGGCCACCAAGAGCGAGAGCTAGGAGACTAAAATACAATTTTGTTCTAAAAATAAAAAAAACAGGATCAGTCTATTGACTGGTAAGGCTTATGTTTTGTAAGATGTCTAATTCACATTGGGTCTCACATAGGAATCAAATGGACACCAGGACCCTCCCTTGTATTTCAAAGGTATCCTCTATAATACTGCAGATCTATATTTGCTGTCAATACCACATTCAGCCATTTTTTACTCTAGGGAGCAGCCAGATATCTTTTAATTCTGGGAGTGTGTGAGCAACAGGCACAACTTTTCTTCTGCCTTGTGAATGTGAAGCTCAGATATGTACAAATAGAATTTACATTCATTAATTTGGCAGACACTTTTGTCCAAATTGACATTTTTAGGTAGATGAGTAAATGATGAAATTAACAATGGCTGAATTCCATTTAGCTGCTTTAGTTTCAGTGTCCTGGTATCACTGTCACACTGTCACGACATACTGGCGTGGTCAAATAGAGTGTAGCCATTGCTGCTGCTACTGGTATTACCAACAATAACCATGCGGCCAGTCAGGAAAAGGCAAGTAAAGCACACTAACAGCATTAGTATCAGTAATATGTTTACGTCATTACTTCTGTGCACAGAAAATGACATAATTTAACCCCCTTAATCCCACAATAGTAGCATACCGCAGGGGGCTGCCTTAGACTACCACACCTTGATATGTGCTTTGGCCTTGTTGAGCAGTCCCAGTGTGGTGTGCCGACTGCAGTCTGGTCCCAGAGGGATGAGGGACTTCAACCTCTCCAAACACAGGCGGAGATGTGCTCGTCTGTGGGAGGAGACACAATCAAGAAGGGTCATTTCTCTTTAGAGACAGCATGCACAGAGTAATGTGCATTATAAGAGACTTATACAGGACAGAAAACTGAAAGACGAGATTTCCAGACTACTTATCCTCTGCGCTGATCCTGATTAAGTCAGATTATAATATTCCTTCTCCAATTTGATTAGTATTGTAATAGTTAAAGCAAACAGCTACTTGATTGCTCCTGATCAATTCTAATTCTGATAGCGTTAATCAGTCTATGATGAGCAATGTAACAGTCAAAGTATTCCAGGCACCCGATTTATCTGTTTATCCATTTTGCCACACCATCTGACTCCTTTTGCAATTACGTATGGATCTGTCTGGCCCCAGATTTAAAAGCTGCTGATGTCAGCCCAATACTCTGTTTCTGATCCACTGAGACCTCTGGGCCTGTGGTCTGAACGAATGCAGAAACTGGCAAAGAACACTCACTATCCTTTCAAATAATGGAGTAAAATGTAGGTCAAGTTGTGATGTCATGTCATCTCTCTGCATTGGCCACCATTTTGTAATAAAAAAAATAGCCCAATGTGTAATAAGCCCTCCTCTTGAAGATGCCTTTTTTTTATACTTAGTGCATCCCTCGAACCAAGATTTTCACACACATGGTTTGCTTTTTGGAGATTAACTGGGCATTTAATTCTAGGATGAATGTGTCCTGACATTTGTTTCCTGCTCAAAGCAGACGCAGCCTCTTCCTGGAGCTATAGAGGCAAGCTGCTGTTAGATTTGCAGCTGAGAATCTCTCAGGAAGGAGCCTTGTTGTCTGGAAACAGACGGTTCCCGTTTGCTGACTGGGGAAATGTCCACATGTCCTCCAGGAACAGAGCTGCTACTGAGGCTGCATTACACCTCCATTTTATTTGTCTTGCAAAACGCACACTGCCGTTGTGTACAAAAGCCGAATTTTATAGGTTGTTGACAGGAATGCCTTCTCTGAAGTCCTGTGATGATAATAAGCTCATTTATAGGCCTGCAGTACATCTTGTTTTAAAATGGTATGGTCAACATATTTAACATAGCACCGAGATATGCAAACACGGAAGAATGGAGAAAGCTTTTGGTTTATCAGCTTGAAGCTCCATTTTGAGACAGCTGGCTCTTGAGATAAACGCCCTGTGCACCTCATTTGCTAAAGCAATCTTTATGAATTGCACGTCCACAATTTGGACTTAACATATATCAAACGTTGACTGAAGTAAGATGAATGACTGCCCTTTTCACGTCTCTTAATACTCCTGTGTAGTCTTTACCTTTCAGTATGGATTGTTTTCATCATAAACATGCACACAACTCGTTTTACTCACCTATTTTTTTCCAGTTCATTGTGTGCTGACCTGTTGAAATTATAAATACAAAAACAAAACTGTCATACAAGTCTTAATAATGCAAAATATAACCTATTATACAATCTACGTATGTGCACAAAGCACATTCAATAGTTACATTTAAATGAATTGGAATAAGCAAGCTCTAATACACAAATGAAGACAAACATTCACCTCTACAAACACATGAACCTACCTATTGTGAATATTGTCTAATTTCCTGTTCTTGAACTTGCGCTGTTTCTGTTGGAGTGCAGTCTGGGTTGTCGGATATGTTGAAGCGTACCCATGCTCACATTCTGGTGATAAAAAAAGATCAAGAGGATTAAATAGATTGTACAGATTTTACAGATGTGCTACAAGCAGAGATGCTCCACGAAGGCCTGGATTTGCATGATGCATGTGACCTTATTTGACCTGAATTCTAAACTACATTTAAATATGTGACCGGAGGCAACACATCCATGGAATTAAACTTAAAGAACTAAAACTCACTATGTTACACAGACAATCCTTGTTGCTTCTCATAAAATATTAATATTAGTATTTCTCTATGATTAACATTTAGGGTGTTATTAAGTATCTTGAGATTAAGAATATGTTGTAAAAACATAGTATTCTCAATTTTGTTTTTAAAAAGGGGGGGGGGAAGCCTACAGTTCCCATGAACCCTCCATCCCAGTAACATAGGACGTCAGACATGAACCCGCGTGTGATTGGCCATCTGCAGTGACTCTCGCGCTGGGAACATGCATCCCGACCAATGAGAACTTTGGAATTTGTTCCATGTGGAAACCATGTGAACAACACATACAAGGAAGCAGCTGCTGCCTCTGAAAACGATAGCAGCTTTGAACTGGACACTTTTAGGGGAGAAATAAGATCTAAATCTCAGTTCTGTACGTGCAACAGGGTCCGTGAAGGCGACAGTTTTTTTGGGAGTGGGGGGCGACATCTTTAACGCAACAACCCCGAAAGCAACTGTCAATAAACTGAGATAAAAGATCAGATCGGAAATTAGGAGTCTCAAACACCACAAAACATCTACGTCTATGAACCCAAAAATCTGCACACATACTACTTTATCCACACCAAGAAAGACTTGAATCGTGCTTATTCATTAAAGTCGCCCACAGTCTGCAGAGGAGCAGCTTTAATGGGAGCAGATCCTTCAGCTGCAGGCTATTGTTGCAATAAAAAAAACTGTCCCTGGCGATGCAAATTGCTTCCTGAATTAAAAAAAAAATGCAGGCGATTTGTTCAAGACTTCTTTTCAATTGCTCTTATTTTGTAACTGCTGGGCGCATTAGACTGCAGTTTATCAGCAGCAGGTGAATTATCACTGGCTGCTGTCGGGCCAGTTCATCTGTCCGCTGCGCGTCTCTTGTCGCCTTCGCCTCTATTGTTGTCTGCTCGGCGCATTACGTGTTAATATCCCCCCTTTACGAGCCCGTGTTTACTTACTTCCGCTGCTCTTCTCCACATTTTCTATGTAATTCGCCGCATCGAGCAGCACTTGCACGTTCTTCATGAAAGTGCCGATTTGGTCCATTGCGGAACATTTGGAGTACAGAACGTCGCTGAAAGAATAGTCGGACATCTCTCCGAAATCCTGCTGGTCCATGGACGCATCAGACTCCGACAGGACCTCTCCGGGTTTCAGCTCGCTGTGCTGTCGCATGTACTTTACCATTTTCACTTGAGGGTTTTTTTGTTTTTTTGTTTTGTTGTGGGGGGGTGGTTGGTGGGGTGGGATGGGGTGGAGGGGGGGCTTTGACAGATAAGCAGCGCTGAAATTGTTCTCTCCTTGTCCCGTCTGTGCACTGAGCGGATAACTGAAATGAACTAGGCTCGGTGGAATTGCAGTCCTTAGCCTCAGCCACTTGCCCTACTTGGTGGATAATCCCTCCCACTAACGCATGCACATTGCATTCATTGTCAGCCGTGCCATAATAAATCCTCATTATCAATACTGCGAGGAGAGTAACAAAATAACGCCCGCTTTCATTTGTAACAATGCTGCTTTTTATGTCACTGCGCACGGACGGAATCATTCTGACAAATAAGAGCTGCCTTTCATGGGCGCACAGTTGTGTCTGCGTGTGTGTGAGCAGACTTTAAAAAGTGAGAGGCGTTAAGGGCCACATGGGCAGCAGACATTATTATGTGTAATAAAGAGTACAACCTGGATTTCAGAGGCAGTGGCCCCTGCGTTCAGATGTCTGCTGTGGTACTTCAAGGTGATTTGTATCCCAAAGTTTTCAGGAGTTAGGTGTGAGCGCGATGCATTCATATGAACTCAGGGGCAGTTTGAGATTATTTTCTTGTAATAATCCCATTGTTCTCCCCAAGCTTTGTCTCTCTTGAAGTCTGAGATAACAGGAAAGCAATAAACTAGTGGAATTATGGTTAACGTCAGAATGAGCAGGGCCCATATTCTGGGGCAGAATTTACATGATAGTGAAATACTTTTATAACCTATATAAGTTTTCTTTGTCTTTTGGAAAAAAAAAACTAACCTTGAAACTGAGTTTACTTCTAGCTTCTGCACTTGTGTCGCGCACTTTTGACTGATTAAGAAGTCATTTTCGTTTCCTCCTCACTGTGAGAGATGGAGGAGGACAGAGGGGAAAGGGCCTGCCTTTATGAGGCCAGCCATGCGTGCAGGGCTGTGTTGTGCCTCCGAGACAATGGGTGCAGATGGCTGGCCCGCTGCAGATGTGGCCAGGCCTGTAACGGACGCCTGTGAGAGAGCACACCCTCCCATGGAGTCTATTTCAGCTGCCTGGCAAGGCCTGACACACACAGACGGTGCTGATCTGCACACTGCAGAGATGCACACTTTAGTGGCAAAAATAGGCTTCATTTGTGGAAAGATGCAAAGGTGCCTCACTTTTGGAACAAGGGTGTTTCTCAGCTTGTTTGATTGAGGCTCTTGTTACTGTAGCATCTTCAACAAAACACCAATACAAATGTAAAACTCAGAACATCATCTACTGTCACCCATGAGCTCAGAGTTCAGTGGGTTGGGGGGGGGGGGGTGACAGCACTTCACCAGGAAAAGGCTCATCTGTGCTGTGAGGCTCGCGTGCTGCATGCTGATAGCTACAGCGTGGAAAGCTGACCCGCTGTAGGTTGGTGTAGAATGTGACCCCAACTGGAGTAATCTGAAAAGCCTGAGGATTACACCAGTGGCTCGGCTGTCACAGAGGAGGCAAAGTGACACGGTGCTGGTGTGTGTGTGTGTGTGTGTTTTTATCAGAATCAGAATCAGAAATACTTTAATAATCCCAGGGGGAAATCATTTTTGTTCCAAACTCCAGATATACAAACAACATATATTAAGAACATATATATAACTATATTTATATAAAAGATAAAATGTACAATTTAATTTTAAGTTCATGAAAGAATGTGCCAAACATCCCAAGGGGGTCTTATACAGCAAAATATAAAATGGTTAAATGTTGGAGGGGAAGATATATGTTTTTTATTAAGGTCTATCTATCTATCTATCTATCTATCTATCTATCTATCTATCTATCTATCTATCTATCTATCTATCTATCTATCTATCTATCCTTATCTAAACTGTCCCCTTGTGTGCTGGTGGTCTGTAAGATAATGGTCTCAGATGAAGCATTGTGCAGCAGCAGTCCTGTTGTTTTTAAACAATAGCTGCACTTTGCCCTGAGGTCACAGCAGAAGGACACTCCAGCGGGGCCAGACGTGTGTCACCTGCTCCGTCCTCTCCTTAGCACTGTCAGGACATGGAGGAGCTCAGCGCTAAGCTTTGTCATCCACACATTGTAAAGGGATTGTTCAGAGGACACGTTCGGAGCCTGGCATCCTTTGTGGGTTGAAGACAAAAAGGAAAAGTGGGGAAAAAGTTACGGAAAAGCCTGTTTTGTTATTTGCATGACTAGAGAAAACTAATTCCCACAAACAATGTACTCTTAATAGCCAGTCTTTTTTATGTTAATGTAAGACTTTTAAGTATGTCAAACTAAAAAGCTTCAAAATAAAATGTTTCTAGATTTTCTTAATTTGTTAAATTTCATGTTTAATTAAATGCACCACCTTTTGACCTCATCTTCTTGCCATCTCGTAGGAGAGGTGTGTGTTTGGGTTGGGGGTGGTGTAGGTATAGATCCTGTCACTCCCCCAACATGAACACCTGTTGGAGACACAAAATCCCCTCTTTGTCTCCACAGCCCCCTCTCAATGGATTACCATGACAACGCCCATTCATATCATGGCTGAAGACTGGTTATACAGCTTCACACGGTCAATTATCACTGAGCAGGGCGCATTGTTTTAGGGGGACGCTGCTTTTCTAATACTGGGGAAGGCTGTGTAAATAGCTCCAGAAAAGCTTTATTTCATACTTGAGGTGTTGTGTACTCTCTCAGAACAGGGATAAAATTAGCTGGAGTTTCACACCACACCAGTATGAAATGTCTAGGCTGAAATGTATGCATCCAGCAACATTAAATACCCAGCTCATGTTGGGAACTGTATTTGAGTAAAGATAAGAAACGATAACATCAAATATCTTTCAGTCAATAAGCAAGAGAGCAGTAAAAGAGTTACGGAAACATATGCCAGCTTTTATTACATCAGGTGGAAGGCAATTTAAAAAGGACTGACTTTGAGGCAAGGTGACTGTAATGTAAAGCACCGTGGAAAAAACAACAACCCTAGGGACACAAATAGCAATGTAAACAGAGAAGTTACAAGCACGAGGCACACAAATTACATAGGTAATACCGTTTGTAAACACAATGCCTGTGCTTTAAGCTTTAAGTTGAATTAAAAAAAAACATGATAAAAGAAATGTTAAAATATTGTTATTAGATTGTACTGTCACATTTCTATGTTTCATTGTTTAACATTTGGTTTAGCGTTTCAACAAAAGAACTTCACAAAAACAAACTATTTACAAAGGCAAAGAGTTCACTCCCTTTGGGTTAAAACAAATCATTCACATTATTGACTGGGATGTAAATATAATGGTCCTCTAATATACTTATTATCAACCTCTAACAGTGGCTATGAAGACAAGCTTTCCACAGCATATCGCCGTCAACCGACTATTTGGACAAAATGAGTCAAAACATCCATCACATTCAACTTTCTGTGATTCAGGCTTGGCACTTCCATTGTCCACATCCAAACACATAGTGAATTTCTGTCAATTCTGTAAAAGTCAGACTTTGACACTCAATAACATCAATAGGCAAGAATCCTCACTTTGCTGAGCTCTTTCTGTTAGTCACAGTCAATTCCTTGTCACAATTACAATAAAGCAGCAACCATGGGAACAATACCACTGACAGGAATGTAAAAACATTAATTATTACTTCATTATCAATCACAGCATGTTTAGTATAAGAGTTAGTATGTAAAGTAAATATGTAAAGACTTTCAAATCATTTCTTCAATTATCAAACACTATATTGTAATACCTATAATATAAAGCAACATATATTATTACAAGATAATAGAACTATGAATAGGATCAGATACAAATCGTACTTCTTATAAGGCTAAACGTCATATAATCTTAATATGTTCAGCCACTGTTACACCACGAGTGTGATTGTTAAGTTTTAAAATTGTTAAAACAATTCTCCTAGCTTTCAGTATACATTCAACAATCAACTTGTGCAAAAAGAAAAAAAGTAAATACGTAACTGGAAAACTGATTTCATAACCTTCACGGCCACGTAGTCTTATGATATCCATTTTTAAACCCCATTAAAAATATGGGTAATAACAACCACAAATATGCAGTTTCTGTAGTCACCTTTCATTTGATTTCAGTTTTCTGAGCCCTTCAGGAGTGGTCAATCACTAATTCTCAGGGGAAATTTAAAAAAAAAAAAAAAAACACCTCCATTTTAGCAACTTGAAAAAAAACATTCACATGAAATAATAGCTGTGAATGAGGGAAGGTGTATAAAAACAACACAGTCCTGGGAGACCTTCTGACTAAATGATAGTCATTTTTCTTATTTCACTTCCCTTCAACAAGCTGAAAACTCAGAACATAATTCAGATGTTTTACTAACAAAACACTAATTGTTTTTACAGTAAAACAGCCCTTAGGCTTCTGTTTTTTCTTTCTCATCCTTCTTTTTCTTGCTCTTTTTCAAGAATGAAGGTGTACGGAACTTCTTTTTCTTTTTCTTGGGGGACTTGGTTTGGCTCTCAGGGGTCTGAGCCTCCCCCGAGTTCTCCTTCGATGTGATGGAGATTTCCACCGTTTCCGAAGTGCTCACGCTCAGCTTGGATACCTCGATGCTCAGATCGTCCTCCAGCTCTGCCAAGTGGTCTTTCCCATTGGGAACTTTGTCTGTCAACGGATGAAACCAAGTCAGTGAGGAGGGATGTGGATAAAAGAGGTACAATCACACAGAGAAGGCTGTAATAAGACATTCATGTATCAGTTTAATTTGAGACATTTCTTGTCTTTCTACAGATTACACCAGGGACATGAAACACAGAAACAAACAAACAGCTAGTCCTAACACCTGAAAACACCAGTGCCCATTAACTAGCTAATTACCTTGTTTAGCTGGTGTCATTATGGGAGAGAGGGAGAGGGAGATAGTAGAGCCATCAAATGTTGTCATCTCATCTGCATCGGTGGCATCATCATCTTCTGTAAAATGATTAAGGTCATCGGAGGTCAGTCGTTCATCAAAGCTGTTATGTTCATGTGAGGCTTATTAGATGAGTAAAATGACGTCTTTCAGAATTGTTTGTTCTCTCTGTTCACAGAAGCAACAAGACTGACAATCATGCTAGCAGCTCTGTGAGCTTGTACCGTGGCACCGCAGTGCTTTGAGTTCAATGCTAAAACATGTTCAGTGCTAATATACTGATATTTAGCAGGTGAAATGTTTTTACCATCTTAGTTCAGTGTGTTAGCATGCTAACATCTGCTAATTATCACTAAATACAAAAGTACAACTGAGGCTGATGGGATTTTGTCATGAAGTAGAACACAAATAAACATTTTGACCTCATGATGGCACTAGATGAAAAGTTATGACAGTTCATCCAGTGGGGGAACATCTGCACCAAATTACACAGCAATCCACCCAACAGTTGTCCAGATGTTCCACTCAAAACCTCATGATGGCACCACAGGTCCAAGAGATCCACACAGTCATCGGAATTCACCCGCGGACAGACTGACTGACTAACCAACAGACAGCCATCCACACACACAGGCTGCTAGCATGACAAACCCCCCCAAAAAAACCCCAAAACACTGTGCTGGTTTAACAACTCTGCTACATTTAATCTCTGTTAGCTGATGAGCTCTAAGATTGACACATTATTGTGATATAAAAAAAATAAAAAAAGGTGCTACTCTAATACACGGCTGTTGGACATGTTTCCCTCCTGCACACATTTTTTTCCTTGTCTACAGTCATAACCAAGACATGAGTAGTTTGACAAGACTGATGTCTTTGCAGCTCATCTCTCACCGTTCCTGTGAGCTGACTTCACGACTCAGAGGGAGAGTGAAACCATGGACTGACATTTTTCTCCTGGTGGCATTTTTGCAGGAATATCATCATTTAAGTAAAAGTAGTTCCAACATTTCCTCCAGGCAGAAACCAAGTACTCTAATTAACTGCCTGGACTACCGGCTAATGCCACTATTCTTTTGTGGATGCTATAAGTACAGCAAACCTCAACAATAACTACAACTACAATATCAGCATTAGACCCAAGTAATCAGGTGACTGCAATTCATGTAGTAATGTGTCTTTCTTAATTCGAAAGCCAGGTAAATTCAATTTGATTTTGTCATTCTTCAGAAATTTGCATTTAATAGGTCCTAAACTCCAATGTTTGGAGTTGATAGGTGAAGTCAAAGATTGCTGTTAGCTTTCCAGATTAGCTTTGTCTCTGCACCTCAGTGTCTTTCATTACCTCTGTGGCCACAAATAATTCACTTCAAAGCATCATTAACTTATAATCTACACAGGATTAGATGAAGTAGAGGTTTTCTGTGCCTCTACAAAGAAATGGTGCACTGTAAGGCTTTGTAATGGTAAAGTATGAAGGATATACTACCGTCTTGGCCTTGCTGCTTTCTCTCTACTGTGTTCTTGTATTCCTCCAGCTCCTTCTCTGTGAGATTATTGAAAGGGTTGGGGGGAAGAGAGCGAGTGTGCTCCTCATCCTCAATGATGAAAGCCTGATTGAAAAGGAGAGAATAAAAAGACATTATGGTCACCTGATGTAATGCAGTAAACAGATGAAATCGCTCATATGGAACAATGATGACTGGTTATACATTTATTTATAGTTTTCCCGGTTGCTTTGGCACAACTGTCAAATGATTACTGTCAAAATTACTATTTCTTCCTGTGTCCAATTCTAGTTCTAGAGAAAAATATTTCATTTTCTCTCAACAGTAGCTGCATTTCTGGCTGTTTTCATAAAGAAATCAAGTGTACAAGATATATATATATATATATATATATATATATATATATATCTTTATTTGATCCTGTGATGTACTGTGTTGTGTATGTCTGTAATCAAAATCAATTAATCTGGTGCCAGCAACAGCAGGACATGGTTATTGGGTTACTTTATGTTCTTCTCAATAAGAAATTATATTAAGAGACACAATCTAATGTCTTCTGCCACTCAATCCAATAAAAATACACATACTCACTGATTTGGGTGTGCAAACCCTTTCTCTACTTTTTAAAATCAGACTTTGGTCACATACACCCAGCTCAGTTTTTTTCCCTTTTTTGGTTGAGTGTAGCACTGCCTCCTAGTAGTTCACTTGAAGTATTAGGCGCTGTTCGCCTCATCACCACGATGAAAGTATCAGAGGATTGTTACCGACCTTTTCTCTTTTAACACAGGAGTCACTTGCTGGTGCACTGTTGTATAATGCTAACTGTACTAGATGCTACCCCTAGCTAGTTGGGAAGATAAATATATTGAGTGAAGTGTTAAGTGTTGTAATGCTCAGTAAGAAAACTGCATGTGATTGTTAGTGTTTTGAGAACAGACAAACTACCAGACAAGCTTTCTACAAACAGTAAATATACTCACTGGTCCTGGAATGGTGTCCACAACAATGCCAGCAAGTAACTGAGATTTTGGTCCCGAAGTCATCTGGTCACCTCTGTGTTGTTCTTTGATCTGAACAAATGTATTCAACACAATCAAATTAAACCTGATTCAGGACTTACAATATATGAGGTGTTTCAGACATTCCTGGAAACACAAATGACAGTGGAGTTCTTTTTCAATCAAAAAAAGCTGAACTGCTGGTTCCAGCTAATCAATTGTGAGGATTTAATACTTTTCTTCGTCACATGTGACAGTAAACTGAATATTTTTTTTTTTTTTACTTGAATAAAACAAGCAATTTGGCTACATCGATTTGGGCTGTGAGGAATTATGGTGGTCATTTTTCACAAATTTCTGTCATTTTTTGGACTAAACAATTAATTGATTAATCAAGAAGCCTGGTTGCTCCAATCAGCATCAGAGGCAATAAGAATGAATGAAATTAAGTCTTTTAAAGTCTGAGAATTATAGCATATAGGAGCAATGTTGTGTGAAAAATGTGTTCTAACTGACCCGGTTCCTTTTGTCCTGAACCTCTGTGGGATCAGTGTTGAGTGGGACAAACTGGTTGGGGTCCTCAATCTTTATTGGTGTACCGATACTGTTGCCTGGCTGTGAAGACTTCATCCACTGAGGGTAGAAAAAACAGATTCATAGGTAAAAACTGGGCAAAAATCAAACTGGCCACAAGAGGGCATGCTAATACAGAGGAATGGCAGCTCAAGATCACTATTTCCTTCAGAGGCTAAAACAGTAAGGGTTAGATTATTACATTTCTTGTAACAGTTGAAAAATCAACGCACCATAGTCTTGGTCCTGGGGCTGACATCCCCGCTGGGTGACTGTTCAGGAACATTGACTTTCAAGTAGCTGTTGGGCGAGTTGAGCCACCGGGTCCTTTCTCTCTGCTGTTTCTGCACCATAAACTTGAAGGGGCTTCGCAGACCCAGCTCACTGTCCTCCGGTGGCACAGCTGACACTGTGGCAGGGATCTCCACGTCGTTCTTAGAGCGGGGTTTTTCACGGACAATGGGGTTCCTGTAGGAGTAGCCTGTTCTGTATCCCTAAAGGTCACACAAAGAGGAAACATTATTCTAACTGAACAGTTTTCCATTGCCAGAGGTGAATTGGATTGCAGTATTAAGTATTCCCTCACAATCCTTTAGATAAGAAATATCAACTATAAAACATAGAAAATTCAAAAGGATGCAAGGGCCACCCAAGATCCACTTACACAATGCTTCTAAATATTTAAACAACGCTGTATATACACGTTTTTTTTTTGCAGACGTGCCCGGTTTCAGAGGGAACAGATAAAACTTTGGTTTAAACGAGTGTGTTGTTAACAATACATCAAAGACGGCAGAGACAACTAGAAAACTGATGGGAACTCGCAGTATGCGCAGACTGCAGTCTGAAGCCGCCAGTACAAAACTACAATCAAAATCAAAATTGGCATTTTCTCACAGGCAATATGACAACCGAAAAAAAAAAAATCCCTACTTTGGGCTTTGATCGCCACAGTGTGAGCAAGCCATCACAGCTTTTTCCACAGCATTGTTCACTGTTTTCCCGAAAGCACAGTTTCCTATGAGTTTCCAAAGACTGTCACATTGTGATGAGTTGTACTTGTTGGGTCTAACCTTGATTGACGTATTTATTGCACAATAGCAGAAAGCACCTGGTCAGTATCTGTTACCACCTTTCAGTTAGCCCAGATTAGGGAAGACGTACTGGTAAAAAAGTTACATGCGCAGAGGCCTTTAATTATTGTGTTTAGACTTGAAACATATAAAAATCACAGATTACAAGAAGTAGAAGTAGAGTATGCTGCAACAACAATAAGAGTATTATTTTGTGGCTGTTGGTTGCTTTTACATTGTGGCAGACTGCCATTTGAATATAATAAATGTATAATTTGATGGATGGGAGGACATTTTCAATGACACTGGTCATTTTTGGCAACTAAGACTAGACTCTTCATCTTCACACCTCATCTGTTTCTCTTCTCTTTAGTTTAGGAAAGTAATACATCCTTTTAAGTCCATTTATATGTCCTTTTATCTTTTTTGTTGCTTTAAAAACTGTACAGTAGGGTCAGTTCTAAATCTTCTCCTTTCCTCTGTATTATTAGCTGTGACCTTTAGTGTTTTGAGATCATTTTTTACATCCTTGTACAGCAAACTCCACCTTCTGGCACGGTCCGACAGACCTCCCCTTGCAATGAGTGTACTGGCATTTGTATCCAGCACCATGTTTTACAGTCTTGAAGAAAGGGGCCAAATCTGATTTCCAAATTGAGTACACTAGAGTCCTTACAGTAAGTGATTGTGTGGTCTGTGTGGCTGTAACTGCCCACAGCATGCCTCACCATCTGGAAGCTATGATTGAAAGGGTGGGAGGATCACACAGAGCTAACACAGCTGCAGCCCACTCTAGCCACAGTTGTTAGCGAGTAGCACACTCAAACAGACAGTCTGACATCTTCAGTGTCCATAGAACATGTCAGGGCCTGGTCATTAGCAGTGTGGTTAGAGTAGTAGGGTTTAAATTGACACAAGGGCAGCACAGCACAGAAATCTTGAAGGTTTAACAAGACCAGCAGACAGCATGTTAGCCACAGACAAAAAACAGATCACTGTGCTTAACATGGTTTGACAGTAATTACGTGAGTATCTGTAATTGTGGTGAAAAATGTTCATCCACTGACAGCTATGATAAAATAATATGATTCAATTACACAAATAATTTTCAGATTACATGTTTCATTGTGTTTCTCTAATCACACTTCCCAAGGAAGCGTCCGCGACAGGAAACTCAAAGCATGATTGGTAAAAGGCAGAGGTCAGGGTTCACTTACCAGGTTGTCCAGCATCCTCATAAGGGACTCGAACTCGGCCTCGCCCACTTTCCACTTGACCTCGTTGTCCATCACCAACCCAGCAGCGGCCACTCCCTGGGTCAGGGGTTTAAACTTCTGCCTGTCCAGGAGCACAAGGTTGTCCATGCTGCCAGAACAACTCAAAGCATTCACCTAAACAAAGGCACGTGACAGTGAAATTACTATTAATTAATACTTACAAGTCGAAACAGCAACTCTAGATAAAAACGACTCATTCTAAAGGGTAACAAAAAAACACACAGATTCTTATTTTCAGGTGATTATACATTAATGAAAACACACCTATGAATATTATATTCCATTTCTGCCAATAAAGCCTCCTAAATGTTACACACTGGACCTTTAAATGTAATTCTGCAATTTCAAAACTTACTCCAACATCCACTTGAGTAGGATTTTCAATTCAAAAGAACTGGAAATTATATGTGAACTGAGCTGTCAACATGTGTCAACAACAAAAGAAAAACAAACACAGTACGGGCACAGCAGGTTGATGAAAAAAAAATACCCCGACTGACTCCCTGACACAAAACAACAGGTGTCTCAGAAACACTGCAGAGTCCCACCTGACTGAGCACTGCTCTCTAGCACATATTTGGCTTTATTCGATGAGCTTTATTCAAACATACTGTATTGTTAGACATCGGCTTTGCTTCCATTTCAGGCACTGCAGTATTATTTTTCTGTTTGCAACCAAGTCTGACTCATTTGTAAAAAAAAAAAAAAAAACGCCCCCCCAAAAAAACCCCACTTCGACAGGTAAAATGTGAAAAATTAAACAAGGCATTTATAGACATGAAGTTAGCTTATAAATGTGTAAAAGTGTATCAAGGACACATTCAAGTTCACAAATTGTTCTGACCTAAATAGTGCAAAGGCATTTCATTATCAGGCAGATAGAATCAAGAATAGAGGATTTCTATACCTGGATTTCGCAAGCTTGCTGTGAGTGGTACACATAGTGAAAAGCCTCTTCTACTGTTTCTCCCAAAGCCAGCAGCCCGTGGTTCCTCAGAATCATCACCTGAAAAACACAGCAAACATTTGAGCTGCCTGATGGCTCACTGTAATCACCACGATACACTATCAAACAAATTCAGCTGAGCTAATTCATCAGCATATCCAGACGTGCTAATGTGAATGAATGAATTAATGTTTGCATTACTTAGCAAAATTGCCTTATCAACATACATGACACATGAGTAGTGCCTATGCAATCTCTGCATCTTAAAGCAAAACTCCACCATAAGCGAAAATGAACTGTTCACTGTGCCCTTCTAGTAATTTTGGACTAAAACAAGGGATTTATGTGCAATGAGTGACAACAAACACAAATAACTGTCTCCCTTAAATATGAGCATCAAAAGCTGAATTGATGGTGCTGGCAGGTGATTATCTATGAATCCTTGTGAAACTGACACTTTAAAAAGGTGTTTCAATGTGCAAATAGATAATATGGTTATTTGCTTTCTGTTAGAGTTGAAGTGTAAAATCAAAACCTCTCTCATATCTGTGTCGTAAGTGTGGCGGACAAAAAGGCGAGACCTCTGCTCTCTAGTGAAGAGTCGCTGCAGCTGCGCCAGAGACGTGTGTGAGACGTGAAGCTCACAAGGGCAGTGTGACCACTCTAACCTGTTAACATGAGTGCCAAAATAAAAAGAAAGATGTTCTGCAACGCACGTGCACTGCAGATGTGTCCCGGCTGCGCGGCTATAGCCAGCAGCTGTTTAGCTTAGCTCAGCATAAAGACTGGTAGCAGGGGAAAACAACTACCCTAGTTCTGTCCAACAACAACAAACCAGCACCCACCAGCACCTCTAAAGCTCACTAATTAACATGTTATGTCTTGTTTGTTTGATCTGTACATAAAAAATAAAGTTTAACCCTAAACCCCAGGCAGATTTTTTAACCTTTGGACAGAGCCAGAATACCTGTTTGCCCCTGCTCCTAGTCTTTATGCTAAGCTCATCTCCAGGCTTTAGCTTCATCTCCAGCAGACAGATATAAGAGTGCTTTCAACCTTCTCATCTAACTCTCAGCAATTAAAGCAAATTTCCCAAAACGATTCCATTAAAAGGTGTATCTGATATTCTGTTCCCTTCATGTAAGTAATTAAGTGGTAATAACTATTTTTTACATTTTGTCCATGTTATGTTAGCAAAAGAGGTACTAATTGTTAGTAACAATGCATTTGTGTGACACACATCATTTCTATATTTTACTGTAAGCGCATTATTTACTAACCAACAGGTATAAATAACCTCATACACAACCAGCTGTGCATACAGTAGAAGATAATAACCCACTCTATCCCATGAGAAAGTGAGCTTGTCACTAATGGAGTCCCTTGGTTTGACGGTACCTTGGCAGAAGGGCCCAGAGCTTTCTGAAACTCCACCTTCTCCTCTTTATTATCCAGGCTGCCATGGTAACCGAAACAGCTCACGTCTCCCAGAAGCAAAGCCTCCTGGGAAATGGGCAGGACTCCACATTTCATCGAGGACACCTGTTAACATGGGATAAAAGCAACTGAGAAGGTGACGCACCAACCTCTAAATAGAGACTCATTTTTTCGCTATCAGGCACAAATAAAACTTTACACAGCCGTGTTCATCATGTGCTGTGCATTTTACAGCCGAGCTTCAAAGGAAATGGTAAAAGCACATTACAGGGTGTCTGCATCTAAAATAACAAGGCATGCAGGGGGCTGCATTTAAATCTGCCTTTTTCCTCTGGTGCAAAATAAGCATTTAGCTGCAGCCTTTATGCTTTGATTAAGATGAAGCGTATTTAATATTGGCCTGGAGCGTACTTACTGCAGCTGTAGCAGGGGTGTGTATGTGGATGATACATCTCACGTCAGGGCGCATAGAGTAAATGGCAGCATGAGGAGCAAACCCGAAGTGGTCGATACCCAGATCAGTAGAACCCTGGTCCACCACCTCACCAATTATGTTTACTTTCACCTGCACATGGTAAAAAAAGAAAAGCCAACTCATTATTATTTCAGAACACAAAAGAACAACAGTTGTAAACATTGAACCTATAGATAATTAAATACAGAATGATTTAACCATTAACAGCTTTCTTATGAGCAAAATGATGTGTACATTCATTTCTTACATAAACACACTGTGTGTATCCTTGAGGCCTAACAAAGTGGATGTATTTATTGAGGTTTTTTTTTTTTTTATATTTTGGACCCTGGATCATTCAGTCTTCTTCACCTTTCATTCCTTTTGCATTACCATGCACATGTGTACTGTATCCCTCATGTGCCATGCGCATCCTTGTGCTCATGCATGTTATATCAACAAAACAGTGGTACATGACAGTGCACTAGCATCTATGACGATGGCATTTGCTTAATAACAAACACTAATACTCCAAACAGCCAGTAAAATATTTACACATCCTATAGAACAATCATGACATACATTTATTTTAAATATCCTTAAATCTTAACTTTTTATTCCATTGTATATTGCCTGGATTAAGTAAAAAAAAAAGGCTAAAATCTTGATCGCAGACTACATACTATAGAGGTATTTGAAACAGTTGCTACTACTGTTTATGTATTATTAGCATATTCTGTAGAGGCTTTTTTGGTTTACCTTTCAGGGACATTTAATAAAGCAGAGTTAAGTTAATACTCCAAGTGGGATCTGAGCACTTGACAGTTAGTATGTCCTTCAGTACAAAGGTTTTGACTTTGATGGGACACACTAAACACACTTTATTAGAGAGAAACAAATTATTTTTGAGCACTGTAGCATCACCATCAGATACATCTAGAAATCTGTAGATTTCCAGTATTACCATCAGGTGTCGCTGACAAATATACATTGTCACTGAAACGATGCCCAATGCCTGTTCTATTTTCCATACTCCTGATTGGAAAACAAGACAAACACACAGCCATTGTGCTTACCAGATTTGCTCCCGTCACCTCAGAAAAAGACAGACCTCGTGGACTGATCAGAACATGGTCTTGCTCTTTATTGACACGCACCTGAGACAAAATCAACATATTATTCAAATCCAAAATCTATCTGAGTTACAATAAAAGGAATAACATGAGTACATTTCAACATTCTGAAACATCTGTGATGTTACTACAGTGTATGATCGGTGTTTGTGAAGCTTGTGCAGGAGAGTCTGAGACTGAGACATACTGTATATGTATTTCTGACCCATATGATGCTTCTGCAGAAGTGTTTCCCCCATAAATACTTGTCAGGGTCAAAATATACTGTTAAAAAGCTTTGCCGCCACGGGAGACCAAATCTCAACACTTAAAAAGTTCTGTAAGCTGGGTTAGCTGTTAAGAGCAAGGAGACCTATTTTACAGATTCAAGGGGAACAGGAAACTCTGAACCACAAAAGCTCCACTCTGAAAAACTCAAAAAAAAATATCAGTGTGGGTTGATAAAACTGACTTTCCAGGCTTTGTCTTTGGGGAAAATCTGAGCTTTACATCTAGAAACCGCAGGTGTTCATCACATATTTCAGTGTGGATTCCTGCCGTCGGGGTGCCGTACATATTCACAAATGTTCTTTTCGAAAGCATAAATAATCTACAGTTTCTGAAAATAAAGAGGTGTTCCCCTTTAAGCCTTCCAGGAGCCAGAGAAGACGAGGCTCACATAAAGATACACAAACCTTGTGTGGCATACATAAGCAGATGTGAAGTGGAGCGGGAAGGTGAAGTTGTACTCACAGTAATGTAGGAGCTTGTAAAACGAGCCCAGCTGAAGAGGTCAACAAGCCTGTAGAGGCTGGCCAGCTTGCAGCGACTCTGTTTCTCCCCTTTAGCAAAGGAGGGAGACTCAATGCTGTACAAGTCATTGACTGGAGTCACCATCCCAAGGCCTGCCACAAAACACAACATCATCCCTTGATGCATCAACAACATTAAATTTGAATTTTCAAACATCTAAGTATGTTTACATGATTTACACGATACTCAACAGTATATGAAGATAAAACATCCCAGGGAACTTGAGTCTCTACAGCTGAAGCTTAAAAAAGGCCTTTCTCAGAATTCCCAACAAGAAACTGGAGGGTATTTTTGGGCTGTAATACCATATAAGGGCATTTAATGATACGGGACCCTATCTTTTACAGCCACTTTAGCTTTTTAAAAGAGCAGATCTGCCTCAGTGGCTTCCCAACCATTTCCTACAGGGACATTTCCCAAACTTTTACTGTATCTATTCTGCTCCATGGCGCTCTGCGACCTCTCCAGAGGTTACGCTAACAAAATTAGCATTGCAATCTGCTGTAATTCATTACCAAGACTGGTCATGAGGGGTACTTAATAGAAACACTGACAATGAAGAAAGCTGTCAACAACTTTTTTCCTTTTCTGCTGCTTCAGGGTTGTTCAGTGTCACAAGAGTCTGAGAATTCAGCCTCTGACAATGAAGATATTCAGCCTGCATAATGCACATAGACAGAGTATACACACTGAATGACAATCAGGCCCGAAGGGAAATAGTAGCAGACATTCACACGAATAACACACTGCCACTCACTGATGGGCGAAGTGAGAGGGCCAACCCCTCCCAAGGTGCTGGCCATGACCAGGTCAGCAATCTGTCTCAGAGCCAGGAGACCTGTAGGGTTGTTGCCCTTCGTCATCTGGTCCTGAATCAGACCTTCCAACTCGTCTTTGAACACCTGTTGACAAAAAAGAAAAGGTTTATTTTATAGTGAGGAGAGGAGAGGAGAGGAGAGAAAAGAACAAGAAACACACACCATCTTGACGGTCTATTAACTTAGCAACTTGTGTATACACAACCTAACCTTAACCTCATTCCAACACCTCCTCAGGAAGTGTCAGGGAGCACAGCACGCTTTCATGCACTCCTTATTACAACTGTACACAAATCACCAAAGACCACTAAAAACCTCTTTGTACGTCAGTGAAAGAAGCACGCGGGGGGGGGACGCATTAAACCTGGCTATCAATTTTTGCCTTCAAGAGCAGCCTGTGAATCTTGAAACAGCACTATTTTCCTGTGTGCCGCAGCTAAGCTCCAGCATTCTGCTTCATCCGACCACGGTTCCCATGGTGATGAGATGAGCTCCACTTGTTGGGCCTGTTATGCAATCGCAGATGAGTGTGGGCTCATCTTATTTTCATGCACTTCATTGGCATGTGTTTATTGCACCTCCTTGTACTAATCTAACCAGACTGCACTGCTCTGTTTATCATCTATTTGGTTTACTACTCTGAGATAATGTCTGCGATTACATACAGGTGCAAAATGACTATTTGGACTAGAACCAAGGAATATTGGCAATATTGGCAAACTGTTGAAGACTGTGACTGTGCACAAAAATTGCTTGTTTTTTTCCAGCCATCGGTCCAAAACCCAAAGATTTAATATGGTGCAAGATTAAGACAACTATTAAATATTCACATCTGAGATGCGTCAACCAGAGACTGTTCGCATTTTTCCTTGAAAAATGACTTAACTGTTTAATCGATTGTCAAAATTGTTGCAGATTAATTTCCTCGAGTAATCGTTTGGTTTGTACACTTACTCTGTAATAACACTGGGAACAGACACCAAAGAAATGAAAACTGATGTGTCAATGTTCAAACCCAGCTAAATTGTAACACTAAATTCCTTGGTAACGCTCATAAGCGTGGACAGCATTATTTCCCAGAATAAACTCACAGCTAAGCTGGAGTATATGAAATGACCTTGAACAAGAAAAAAACAGTGCATTCCAGTCAGTCCTATGTGAAGCTACGGTACGCCTCCCTGGCTTTTAAAAGCATTGCATATTACTCATCCATGGTGAAAGCTTGTGTGTAGGAGGGTACTTATGGAGCTGAAGGCTACATACTGGACTCTGCAGGATCTGGGTGACCCTCTTCTTCTGCTCCATCATGTTGAAGTCCTGCCTCAGGTCCGGCGACATGTTCCTGCTGCGGAGGTACTCTGGGTCACTCTCGTCCACACGGTCGAAGTAGCGCTCCTTGGAGTCGTTGCTGGACAGGGACAGGGTGAGAGACCCCGCTGTCTGCCTCACCTCCACCAGACTCATATTGCCACTGCTACTTGTCCTCTGGAATCTGTAAGAGAGCGATCAAACATCACAGCTTATTTCACATGCAGGCTGTCATGGCAACGGGTGTTGTTTTAACAGAAAAGATACTGTATGGGTGCTATGGTGACTCATGTAATTACAGGGATGGAGACAAAAAAGCGAGGAGAACATTGTAATATGATTGATGCTGCTTTTGAGTACAAAGCTAGTTGATTTGCAAAGGATGTGTTAGTCACAGCTGCTGTGAAAATAATGCAAGTAGGGTTTTTCTTTATCTCAACTCTAAACACTCACAGACCCCAACAGCTCTCATTCTCACAAGTTCTTCTCTACACAGATGGGAGGCCGGCTCATAAAGTGTTAGATGAAAGTAGCAACAGTCCCCACACTTCTACTGTTCAAGCCAGATGCTGTAAAACAATGTCAACACTAAACAAAAGGCGGGCCTCATGCAAATTAGCCATTTTGAATAGCACTTAGCACCTTTAGTGCTGCCCGTGTTACCTGGACGTGGGGGTGGAGGGATACAGGAGACTCTGCCAGGACTACATTACATTAACTTAGGCCTGGAAATGAAATAGTTTTACAACACTGAACGAAAACCAAACTTTTAGCAGCCATGGCATCAAATTACAACTTGAAAACATTTACAGTACGAAAACTAAGGTGGGTTTATTACCCGAAGCTACACTTTGAAACTCGCACGAGCTCCATGAAGACAAAGCCGACACATACACGCACGAGGGAAAGTGTTACTGTAAGTAGTAAATGTACCTGGAACAAAACGCTCACTCCCGACGGTGTGATGTTGAAATGTCTCCGTCAAAGGCTCAAGGAATGTGGATACAAGTAAAAAGCGGACGTAACTGTGTTGCTATTCTCCGCTCGGATACATTCTGGAAAAAAAAAAAAAAAAAAAACCTTGTAGGGCTCAACTTGATGCTGCTACAGTATCCAGACGGAGCAGAGGCTGCCCGCTGCGGGTAAATAGTGAGTTGAAGAAGAGTGAAGAGAGGCTGCATGGAGGAGGATGTGGGTGTGTTTGTGTGGGAAAAAGGAAAAGTGACCATGTGACTTCACTCATCCACCCACCACTAGGCCTTATGTATGCAGCGGGACAAAGGAATGGCCACTCAGGATCAGTTCAGCTTTTTTAGGCTCTTCTTTACAACCACACTGTAGCTTTCCTGTACACGGGCTGCTAATTCTGCTGCATTATTTCTGTGGCGTTGTTTTATCTCCCGAGGCATCCTTGATAAGCCAGAAGGAACTTGTTATAGGGTTGCTACTATACAGTTTTTTGATTAATCTTGTCTCCTTCTCTCTTTCTCTCTGTGTGTGATTCATTAACTCCTGCCGCTTCATTTCATAAATAACTGAGGCTCCTGTGTTCCCACAGCCCCTCAGTGGAGGTTTTCATCAAAGCTATATGGCCCAGCCATACCAAAACAGAGCACTTCAAAGCTAGAGCGAGTGCTTCACTTCAAAAAGTGAGAAAAAGTTTTCCAAAATATAGGATGTTTGCTCACAGGAAGCATTGACACACAGCGATCTCTCAAGGAAGAAAGGCTATACTATTTCTGATTATTTTATTCACATCACACAATCACTCAGCCCCACAAACACAATGCATGATAACTTTTATGTGCCAAATATACATATGTAATATGTCTATATCAGTGCAGGGTATATGCAGGTAAACACACCTACCTTATTTGTCTGTCAGCTTCAGTTATTATAGTTTTGTATTTTTCATTAGTTTTCTTTGTCTTTTTTTCAGTTCAGTTTAATTTCCAGAGTGGGTTTGCTTGTTTCAGTTTAATTTTTATTGTTCAATAATGTTGAGTTTTGGATTAGTTTTTTTTATTAGTTTCTGTGTCACTTTTAGTTTTCTTTTTTAATTATAACATTAGTCAGGGACACGATTTAAGATGTTCAGAGAAGGTATTACAATACAAACACAACACTTTGGGAAGGCGGTTGATTCATTCATGTATCATCCCAGTCTCATGCTTGTGTTGACAAATTTAACCAAAAGGACAAAGACTAAAACTAAAGGCATTTTCTTCATATTGTTATTTTAGTTTAGTTTTATAAGTACAGTTAATTTAAATTTTTTTCTAAAGTCTTGTTTTTATTTTATTTTCTGTTAACTAGAATGTTTTTTCCACATTTACTTTTAATTTTGGGTTTAGTTTTAGTCAACTATAATAACCTTGGTTGGCATTGGGTATACCCACTTCTACATCCCCTCTGATGCTCATCCTTCAGTAGTGTTAATGGGTTTTTTTTTCTTCCTAAGATTGCAAAGACATGAAGGAGTTGTCCAATTTTCATGAGAAGATGGAGTGAGGAATAAGGAATACTTCACTCAAAATGCATATTTATGTAGTTACCCCTGTCTGAAATACTACTGACCCAGTTTTGGGTGAGCTAAATATATATAAATAAAGAGTAGTCTTCTTGTATGTCACTGTTTGTAACACAGGGTGTATGTCCTGTGAATGGGCCACTTCTTAAGGCACCACCACACCACTTAACATCATCCACCACTTTTTCACTTTTACCAGTAAAATGGTAAGCCTATAACACACTATTAAGTTCATGTAATGATAATATAATAATGATAACATCAGCTGATGGAGCCTCATGCTAGGTTGTTTCAGAAGACTCTTGCTCTCTGCTTTTCTTCAAGTGAATTAAATTGGCTCTCTTAACGGGAAATAAGATCAAGATTAAAGCACATGTGAAGCTGTGCAGATTTGTCCTGCTGAGAGACCTCCTCTCTGCCCGCCACCTCTCAACTCTTTTCTGCCTTGCTGGTCAGTTTCTTCAGAGAGTATTGTAGCAATATTCAAATGCTCTCCATATTAAGTGAATGCAACTCTGGAATCTCAAATTTTCTCAGCCCCCAGAGTTATTACCCTTCTTAATCACACACATTCACACACATATCTAGATTTTGGGAGTAAAAGAGAGAAGGATTGGATCACTGACATAACAATTCCAGGAACCAGAGTGGAGTCTGGGAGGCGGAGCAGATATGTGGACATATGGGTTGATGTAATGAAAAGCAGAACTTTCTCACTCTGGAGCAGTGTGACCCCCCCCCAAACCCTGAAACCCTGCCTCTGTGTTTCTGGCAGAGTTCCCACTGAAACCACATACAAGCTTGAATGTCTGCGTCACACACACACACACACACACACACACAACATCCTCCCACCCGCCAGCCCCCACATTCTCGCTGACTATTTGAACTTTTCAGCGAGGGCAGTCTATCTTGGAAGCATTGACCAAATGTCAGGTGTTATTAGTCGATGTCTCATTCATACAGATTACTGCTGAGGATATTGATGTCCAGAGATAAAAGCACACCTTTGTCTTGTCACAAACCAGCTACTCTACTGGAAATAACCTCCAAATGCAGACATGAAAATGTTATAATTATAAATCAATGAAAAAACGTGTACAATAGAACTATAGAATGGGGAGAAATGACCACCATATCATTCTTTATGGTGTAAATCCAAGAGATACCACCATAAACCATCTAAAAATCGAAGCGGTAACTGAAATGTTACTCTTGTGGCGGCTTGGTTGCATAATGACGTGATCATTTTTTATAGTCAAACCAGCTTAATCTGGAACCCGGTGCTAGTTTATTTGATCGGCTCCTCTGAACTCCCTCCATGGTGAGTTTACGGCCTTGAAATTCTTCTGTTTCTTACCATCCTGGTGGTGAAGTGTTAGAAACATGAAGGACACAAAGGAAACTGTCATCACATTTAAACACTGAAGTTGGTTGATAATTACAGACTGTGTGGTTGAAGCACTGGGGTATTAGTACTTTTACTTAAAGGTCCAGTTCGAACATTTAGGAGGATTTTTTAGCAGAAATGTAATATAATATTGATAGGTATGTTTTCAATACTGTATAATGACATGAATATAGGAATCATATGTATCATATCCTATATAAATAGGGCCTATCAGGTTTTTTGCATGTTTCACGGCCACCATAGTTTCTCATTCCAGGTCGTCAAATATGGAGGCGAGCGGTGTTCAGTTAGTTGCAATCTGCAACTTTACCACTAAATGCCACTAAATCCCACACAAATAGAGGACCTGAACATTTCTTCTACCATTGCTCCTATAGCAATATCAGGCACACAATGGAATGTAAAAGAAATCAAAATCATTGCAGCAGAACCAGAGATATTGTCTTTTTTATTCCACACATTACTTTTCCTTGTCAAAACCTGGCACCTACCATTACCCACAATTCCACTCGACTGGTTCTGCTGAAAGTTTGAGTGCGTTAGCTGCAGCCAATGTAGCCTCGAGCCTCTAGCCTCAAGCAGCGATGAGGAGCGAGTACAGAGGTCTGGTAAGCTCGCTTTTTTCTAACTTCACACTTTGATGTGTAAAATTGGTGGAGTTTCAACTCTAACAGGCTCCTTCAAACTATGAAAAGACGAAAAAGTCATAGCTGACTTTCTATTAGAGAGGTTTGGAAAAGAGGCGGCGAAAGTTATTGTGCTAGATGAGGAACTATTATGTGAACCAGTGTAGATCCTCATTAAAACCTGCGAGAGAAATCAGTACAGAGAATAATAATGAGCTATGCTGTATTGTGGTTGAACTTTGGTTGACTTTGTTGCACTGAAGCAACCTTTGGCCTGGGGATTCTCTCTCTCTCTAGTTGGGTCTCATCTCTTTCCCTCGTGGGTTTGAGGATGTTTATGACGACACTGAGGCTGATTTATCTGGTTTCTCTACAAAGGGAAAAGTTGAGGGATCTTTGTCCTTTGACAGTACATGATATATCTTACGCACAGTAAGGGGATAGGGGAAACGTAGAAGACGCCACTGAAAGCTCCCGATATGTTCGGCACTCTTGTCAAAATTACAAACAGGTTGATGAGTACAGAGTAACATAATAATGATAATGATTGGCATGCATGAAATGTAAATAATAAATAATACATGTATATTTTTTCAATAGAAGATAATTTAATTATTCATGGTGGAAAACATTACCATTAAAAGTAATTGGTGATTTACCCTTTTACTCTGCACTATCTTACAAATATTAATAATAAATTGTGTTATTAAATATACATCTACTCAGGTGATTTAGTATTGCACTTTAAAGTTCAGGGACCGATTAAAAAATAAAAATCTAATTCTAGTCTGAACTTCAGATATCTTGATTTTTAGTCCCTATGGGTCAAGCTCCAGAAATGCTGGATCCAACACTTCACAGACCCTCCTCGCCTGGTAAACATGCACGTCTTTCAAACTCCACGCCCCCAGTTTGTTACAGAGACTTTGTAAACTGTTATAAATTAGTTGTCTCCAAGCCCAAGCTGAGATAACCCTGAAGACATCACAATGACATCATCAGGGTTGTTTTCTCAAAACTTGACAAACGCTCCGTCAGAGCCACAGAAGACATTATACAACAGTTTTCACAGGTTCAGTAGTACACAATCACAAAGTATTACTGTATACTGAGCCTATCACAGCCCTCTGCGAGTGTTATTTTTAGAAAGCTCTATGCAAAGCTCAAACAGCATTTTATTATCTTTCACGCCTTTGGTTCTTTGATAGTTCTGGACTGTTTTATTCTCAGATCGTCAAGACATGATAACTGATGATTTGTATTAATACTAGACTATATCAGGCTTTAAGTGATAGTGTTCTGGTCAATTGGATATTATTATTATGACTTTGTTACATAACCTCTCATATAGCTGTAAAAAAAAATCATCTTTCTCTGGAATCTGCAGTCTCCTCTTCAAGCTGACAGATGGTCTAAATTCAGCCTGTACTCTCAGGTACCACAGATGTCACCAAAGTACTGCAGGACAAGAATAACACATACCAGAGCCTGCTTTCATTGATTTTTGTTGCAAGGCGATGCAGATTAGGCTAAAAAGACCGTTTTGCTGTCAGAATCATCAACATTCTTAATTGGGAATTTCAAAAAGTACTGTTAACATTCAGAACAACAGATGTACATTTTTATCATGATTCATTTGGAGGGGGAAAAAAACCAACTTTGTCTCCAGTCTTTACCAGCACGGTTGCTATGGTAACCAATGCTTATGCTGTCTCTTGTCTGAGGCTGAATTAGGAGAAGAGTGAATGGCTGCCAGATAACGTCCACTTTTATAGACAAGACGGGTGTTATGTACAATGCAGGAAATACGAAGAATAACTCTATCAGTTTATAGAAACACAATGAGGAGAACGTATCACCTAAGAAGCCAGTATAACACTGGTTATTCTGCCTTCCTTGTAATAAGGGCAACAAGGTAAAGGGTTTTTGTATTCCTTCATTAACCAAAACTACTCTGTATCGAAATCACAACTAGTTTCCCCTCTAACTACAGTCACCTTTGAAACATTGGCTATAACCCTTTCTGAGTTCTGTCAGCCCCCTCCCTGATAGCCATTACTGGTAATTCTACTTTGGCACATATCCACTCAACCTAACCTTTGACCCTGTGCACTCTAAATGATACAGATTGTTTAGAGACATGTGGCAGCACAGTAATCTGGGAAACCAGATGCAGACCAAGATTTTAGTTTAAAATATTAAAATATTTTTGAATAATCTCACCAGTATTTTTCCCAACACAGCTGCACTTTGTCCACTTTCAAAAACCTGAATGTGGTCATGGACCACAAGCACAAGCTTTAGAGCACATTTTAAATGCCTTCAAATAAATGTCTTCAGTAAATGTTCTCAGCCCAGTTAACTTTGGGACAGTTATCTGTGCTATTCCCCAGTCATGCAGACAATATAATTAAGCTAATGTAAATCTGTTTAGGTGTCTCTCTTGGCGTTTATTAAAGCTACTGTCTAAGTTAATGGGCATTTGGACAATTTAATTATTATTTAATTTAGCATTATGTAAATCTCTTAGGAATGGTCTATTTCCAAAACCCAATCAAAGTTGCTGAGCACAGAGCGATGTAGCTGCATCTCCTTGACATAAAACAAGAACTTCCCTACTGTAGTTTTCCAGGAATACTGTACATTACCATACACATTTGCATTAAGCCAAACTTGCACACAAAGCTTTTGCATCAAGGATGGAGGGTTGGAGAGAGAATAGAACCTGTACCACAGAGCTTTTATTTTTGCTACAAAACAACGCCATTGTTTTGATAACTTCACACAGAATATATCACACCGCAACTTGCTAAAAATGGTCCTGCTACACTCCCCCAGCAGGGTGGGTGGCAACAACAGAGCACACTTTGAACCTGAAACAATTTACATTGTTACAGTTGGATCTGTGCCTTCACAGCTTTTGGGTGTAGAGCTGCGTCGGCACACAGATGCACATAATCACACACACACACACACACACACACACACACACACACACACACACACACACACTGCAGTGGTGTGGAAAGAGACAGACTTTGTTTATCTAAGTGGAGGGGCTGGCTGTAGTCTCTGCTGTGGTTGTCTTTGGATGGCCTCCATGTTGGAGATCTAGAAGTTAGTGTGTGGCTCGGTTTAACTTAGGGCTGAGGTAGCGGTCTGGCCAACAGATCCCTCGTATGTCGTCACGTTGTAAACCAACACTATGGGAAAATGAAGTGGTGAGTTTTAATAAAATAATGCTGTTAAATCCCTGTAAACCACTAACTTTTATGCAAAAATCTGACATTTACTACAAACTGAAAAATATCCAAATGTAGTGCAGTAAAAACAATGCCATTTATTATGACATTCATTTAGCGAGGAGCTGATGACATCATAAAACTTAATCTAACGTAACATTCATAAAACGAAAACTATGTAGAAATGCAAACTGGAACAGGAACAATCTATTGCACGGGTGAAAGGGTTTGGGTCATGACCTGCCTTTTCAGTTTTATGGCTGTCTGTAACTCACATCACCAGGCACACATATTATGAAATCCTGTGCTTCCCCAGCCCCACATCTAAAGTCAACAAATGCTTGTTCAGAGTAATGTTTCTAGAGGGTGACATTAATTGAAAGCAGCTGTTTGAAGCCTCTGCAGCTGGAGTTGGCAGTGCAGCTGCAGACAGGCCAGTTTAGCAATGAAGATCTACTTCAGTGTTAAATCTAGGAATGCTGATGATGTAGACGCAGTGAAGTCTTAAAACCATATATACCATGTCTTGATATTTTACAAAGAAATAATTTCACAAAAACACAAAACATGCTAAGAAATGTCTCTCTCGTGGACCATAAAGTGTCCTTTATCTGCTGTTGAAAATAAACTCTTTCACTCCTAAGGCTTCAAAGCCCACATATCACAGAATTGCACCAAGCCACATAACTTATTTGCTTTGATCTCAGCTCTGATGAATGCCTGCATCAATGGATGAAAAAGGTAAAAAAAAAATACAACTTACAGTGTTGGTTGTTTTATGCTTATCCTGCAGGAGAATTCTTCACGTTTTACTTCAAACTCCCACGGTTCCACCAGTTGCTAGCTGTTTACATTATCATTTTGAAGAGGGTCATCTGGTTTTTCCCAGAAGAAAGGCAACTGCTGCTTTGCCTCTGATCTCTTGAACTCCCTCGGCTCCTCTGTGACAGCGGCTGCCTATTCTCACAGGAAAGCAAGAAAACTTGTCAGAGGAGGTTCTGGAGACCAAGCTTTCAGATAGGACTGTACTGGACTGAAAAAATGGGAGGGACAAGCTTCCACCCACTATAAATATATATATATATATATATATATATATATATACTGTATATGTATACTGTATCCTTCCTTGCTGCAGTGCTGACTTACTTCCTTTAATCACATGTGGTATAAAGCACTTCAAAACTAGACTTTCTAAAGTAATATCAAATGTTTTCTTAGAATTATTTCAAATCTACCCATAAATGGAGGAAAACTGCAGCAATCTCCTGCCAAGCATATTTTTCCTCTGCATATTGAGCATGCCTCATGTTCTAAATTTTACTGTCGAGGAGGACATTGCACACAGTGAATGCTTGCCCGCTATCACCTCCTCCCACATACTCTCTTACAGTGAGCGAGTAGGCTGTGCTGCTCTCCCTCTGTACTGCACCACCTGAATACATCGGGGCATCTAAAGTGTGCATGCTCTGGCTGAGTAGAAGGTAGAAATACAAGGTAATTGCATCCTATAGGCCGTGAGTTGCCATTTTGCCTGAGTGTAGCAACAAATGCATAATGATGACAAATGATATGTGTGGGAGAAAGCAAACCATGCGTGCCCATGATAGATGGGTCTAGGTGCAGTTTGTCTCATCAAAAAACTAGGAGCACTAGAAACCCATCAAGAAAAGAATGTGAAATATGTTAACTTCTTGTGCAGCTCACACTGTATCATCAAGGCTCTGTGATAATATGTTATCAATTATATTTATGTTCTCTATAAACATAGATGTTATCCATCTAATAAAAATCCAGATGTTTTGTAAGAGAAACCAACAGGAAACTGATTTTATTTGAGTTGGCAGCAGCTGATGAGTTAAATTTAGACATTTCTCTTTTCCTCCCTCACTACGCTGTTGTTGTTTTCTTTGCGCAGGCTGATAAAACATTCATTTCCTGAGCTTTCTGCAATCACTGAACCACACCCACAGGACCTCCCCATTCAAAGAGCACACCCAGCGAGGTTAAAGGTCACGGTCAGATGAAGGCAAGTTATTAAAATAAACATCCAAATGGTGAGGCTCAAACACTTCCTCCATAACACCGTAAGTGAGCAGTTATTGCCACACACACACACACACACACACACACACACACACACACACACACACACACACTTGAGTGAGAGAAGCAGGACTGAGAAAGTTTTTAAAATGATGGCATGTCTGGTAAAACTTGTCAAACAATATTCCTACACTACACTGCCATCTAGTGAGGACTGGGCCAACATAATGACAGTAAAAGATGTCACCTCTCCTCCTGTGTCTCCTCCTGTCACAAATGCTCTTGTGCTCCCTCTCTCTCATTTCGCTTTTGGACAGGCTGAACCAGCTATCTGGAAAATCAAGAAAATAAGAAGCTCGGGGCAGTGGAGGCAAGGAACGTCACTGTGTGGCTGGTAGCTTTGGGCTGTGAGGTTTCGTGCTTCAGATTTGGGCGAAACATATTTCAGTTTGTTTCAGTGACGATGTCCTCAGTTACTTTGTGTTGTTCACATGCTAGAGATATTGGAACAACAATTGTCTCTATTAAGTGCCTTAATCGTACTATTATTTGAATAACTTGATTTTATGTGATTATTTTCAATGAGAAAACAAACCCGGGAATGACAAAAAATCTCACAATATCACAAGCAATAGTTTATATTCAAATGCGGCCTGAATCTATTAGCTTGTTATATAGACCTATTCAAATAAACACAATAATGATACATATTAGAGGTCAAAAAAGCAATTCCTTCCACAATGTTTTGCAGAGAAATTCCATGTCTTGTAATCCAATTTTGAAGAATTGTTTTCATAGTAGTAGTCATAGTAAGCATAAACATGGCTTCAATATATGAAGGATTTTCTTCGGGTCACACAGTGAAAAAAAAAAGTGGTGACATGATCACAAAAATTGGCTTCAACAGGACATCACGCAGCATACGAGGGAACATGTCAGGTATGTTGATGTAACGGATGTGACAAAAATGACAAAAATAACTCGGTTTCAGCTGACATAGACTGTTATGTAAGCTCCACGAACGACGTTGAAATGCATGAATAAGACTAATGAGCAGTGATGAACCAAACTTTTCAAGAAGTTATTAGGGTTGGATCAAATTCATTTTCTGTTAAGACGTGGTTCTAATTCTTTTGATCTGAATCCCACAAAGCAATATGTAAAAACAGATTTTAGAGGACACTAGAACAGAGGTTCCCAAACGTTTCCCCCAAATAGCAATAACTAATGGTTGGGATGCCTTTTGCAAGATGTCTTAAAAAACCCATTGACAATAGTGCAGCAAAAAAAAAAAAAACAACAACCAAAATGTATGAGTATATTTCTCTACTTTTATTTATGCAATAATTATAACTTGTGTATTTAAAATCAGAATCAGTATTTCTGTTTTCCATTATTTAATTAGCATTTGTTTTGTCAGTTTAGTTTAACATTTAACAACATTGTTGTGTGTGTGTGTTTTTGTGTGTGTTGTGTTTTGTGTGTGTGTGTGTGTGTGTGTGTGTGTGTGTGTGTGTTTCAACTGGCAGGCACTTATAAAGATGGGCATGGCAAATAAGATTTAAATATAATATTTTACATATTTTATGATAATACACATTTTAAATAATAATTTTCTTTTCTTTTAGCATTTTCCTGGCCTCCCTTGTGGCCCCCAAGGGAGCCCAGGCTCCCACTCTGAAGAACACTTCACAAGAATATAAGTATTTGAATGAAGTATTTATCACTGACAACAAGATGTAATGGAATAGGCTAGAACACGCTATGAAACTAAAGAGGAGTCAGAAAAGCGGCACAAGTCAAGATATTTTTCAGCAGAAATTTTACAGAGGAAAGCATTTTGTACTAGCGACTGTGACTTGTCAGAAGCACTGGCATCAAACTTATATGCATCACTTCAAAACATGTAACCAATCACACACACCTTTGAAAGGCTGATATGTCTGGCGCATCACCTTAATCTAGCAGCAGAAGGATGATCATCTGATGGCAGTGGCACAGATAGTCTGGGACAAATGAGCTGCCTCTTTTCAAGAAGAGACGCTGGAGATGAGAGTTCTGGTTCTTTCTTGAGCTGCTTTCATGTTGGCAACAACATGAGCCTGCACCACCAGCGTTAGACTCTGTTACTTATCACAGGGCCAGTTTGTAAATAAATCAAAGCGTCTCCCTTGAGGTCTACAGGGCTATGGCCTTTGTATTCAAAAGGCTATGCAGCGTGTCATTCTTGCACTGTGGTCTTGTCATTCAAACACTCGCCAAGACATTTGCTTTGGTCATTTACACCACCAGCTCCTTCGATGGAAACGCACAAATACAATGGAAATGTTAATCAGACTCTCCTCATTGACTGTTTGGACGGCTCTTGGGTCCCTGCCCCTCCTAACTGGGGCTCAGTGCCTGTCCCCGCTCGCCACAGAGCAAAAGAAGAAGAATGACTCTGATCTAAAAGGCAAAGCCCCAACTGGGGTTTTAACTTTATGCTGGAAGAAGTACAGGGTGCTGTCAGACCAAATTCCCAAGTACTTGAAGAGGCTGTCTCAGGCACAAAGCAATTAACTGTTGCTGTGGTTGCGGTCGAGCCAACTGGGATGAGCTGCTTCCTTAATTATTGATTGATTCTGTTCTTTATTGATATTATCATGACCAATGGCATAATTCTCTGCCTCCTTTTGTAAAATTTTTGCTGTGTATATAATGTTTAGTCTCACAATATCTGGAAAAAATGGGAAAAAAAGCTATTCACTTCTATAATGGCTTTCATTACCTGTGTGCTCCAGGTAATTTGCCTGACAACAGGCAGCACTATAGCATTAATATTTGAATGGTAGAGGACTCACTCCTAAAATGACCCTAGGTAGCCTAATGGCTGTTGCAGATATAGTGTAATTTCCTTTTGCAGCACCATAATAAAGACAAAAATAGCCCCTTTCTTTAAACAATTATGCCTCTGTCATCCCAAACACTACCAATGGACTGAGACAGGTTCATTCAGGAGGGCATGAGGCACTTTCTTAACTCTAGCACTTTGGCTTAGCCTGTTGTTGAATTACCCCACACACTGTGCCACAGATTGCCAAAGCCAGCTAGTTCGAGCAACCACAACATCTCCTGAGGTGACTCCAAACCTTAATTACCCCAGGAACGGAGGCATAGATGGATATCTAAGACAGCGTCTCACTGAGTACTGCACTGCCTCAGAATCCCTGTAAGGCAATTACTACTTCTGCAAAGAATCAAGAGGCAGGGGTAAAGAAAGGAAAGCAAACTTCATTAAAATGGAAAGCATTAAAGGCGTATCCCCTCCTGTGATCATCATTTTCTTGTCCTGCAGTTCTCTAAACCTGGCCGAAGCCCAGACTTATAGAGGCATCAGACTTAGTTGTATCAAACTGAGAGGGACTTTAAAACTGTAAAGCTCCGCCAAAATCTGCCCGCCAACAGATACACCCAAAGACATCATTCCTATTTCGAAATTTCTAAGTTAAATTGATTTCTTGACCCTGCAAACAAACCCTCAGCATTTGGAATCAAGCCTCTGTCTGCCCTAAATTCATAGTTCTAGATTAAAAACAACAACTGTCTAATGGTGGAAATCCTAAATCTGGAGTACTACCAAAATGTAATCAATTGTTCTTTGGCTCAAGGCCTGCCTGTCCAGTTAATATCATGTAAATCCATTCGTGCATTTTGAGATATTTGGTAGAACATAATAACTAAGACATAACCTTGTTATTGTAGGTAATAAGAGAGCTGATTTGAGATAAATATTTAATAGATTCTAAGAAACTTTCTATATTTTCTAGGTCAGTGGATGGTTTCTACCACTGGGTTTTAAAACATAATTATTTTCTAGTTATTTCTAGTAAAAATAACAAGTGAACATGCCATTAAAAGTTACTTTCACTGACTTTTAATGACTGAGATGACGATGTGGATGAGCACTCCCCTGAGAGCTGTAATACTTTGATATGCCATATAAGTTAGCTGTAAGAGTGACATAAGAACTTCGTAACGCAAGACAATGTTGAGAAGGAATTTAATGTTCGGATGTGTAAAGCAGGTTTTCTCACAGACAGCGTAATTTGTTACCTTTTTATTGTCCCCAGAGTGCTCAATTATTTGTTTGATCTTCCTGGGCTTTTTCAAAGGAACAAAAGTGTTTGTGATCTGAGACAGCACGCTGTGTTATTCACATAACACGTCTGGTCATTTGGATTCATATCTGCAAGATCAAAAAGTGTTTTTGACGCGGTTTCAGTAGATAGAAAAATAATATTTTATACCTATTTACAGCATAGTGTCCTCTCAACACCCACTATTTGAATAAACAGATGCCTCATTCTTAGATTAGGTGTTCCTGCAGAGGTAATTGCTAGAAAAACTTCAGTGCATTTGTCTTCTGGTTATTCTCTCTCTGAGATCCTTGAGGAAAAGTGTTCAGACTATTCAGCTATACGTGTGTGTCTGCAGCACATGTCCAACTTGCACCTGAACTTGATCCCTGGGTAGCACTTGATGTTATTATCATTGAATACTTGATGTTTTTCACTGTGCAAGATGCTATAATGTTACTGTAGCAGAACCCTTCAGCTCTGGGTTGCATTTAGTAAGAAGGCACAGATGGAGATGGCTTATTTAACCTTAATTTAATGCTGTGTCTTGTCAGACTGGTACTTATTTTAGGAACCATGGTTATGTCAACATTTTTCATTGATGGATGTAAAGTGAGGACAACTAACTGCTGTGACTGTATAAGTTCTGTTGGAGCTGACTTTACTTTTGTTAAATTTTCCATTTAACTACAAGTTTAAAGTCATGTTAGCAGGCACAGCTAAAGGCTAAGGTTAATGTTAACATACCTAGCAGGTAGCATAATGCTTACTATGATGTTTACAGTGTTTGTTTAATGTGCTAATTAGAACTTAACATAAAGAAAAGCTAATGCTGATGATTTTTATGGTTATTTAGTCTTAAACTAGTGTCAGGTATTCAAAAAATGTTGACGTGATGATGGCAATACATGAACAGTTAAGGGATTACCAATATTGTTACAATTTATCCTTGGGGGAACATGAATGTCTGGACCAAATTTCAAGGCAATGTAACAGTTGTTGATTAAAGACCAGAAATGTTAACCTGCTATAGGTAATGTCAGGAATCACCAAAAGTCATTAAGATTGATCCTCTAACAACTGTGAATGTCTGTATAAATTTCATGCCAATCCCTCTTGTAGAAGCAGAGATATTTTACTGGAAACATTTTGACTTGCTGTTGGTGTTACATGAAAAGTCAAGGTATCAACTAAGTCATTATCCTCTAGATACCAAGGATATCTGAAATGTTATAAAATCTATAAAATTCTTGTCAAAGACATTTCACTAAAAAACAAAGATATCAACCTTGCTAAAAGATATGCCAGAGACCACCAAATTCAGTTGGAGACTGTGATTTTATGGCAATCCATTCAATAGTTCTTGAGATATTTCAGGCTGGACCAAAGTGGAGAGATGCAGTTCACACGACAAAAAAACACGATTATGTTCTGTGAGAACCTTACTGTTGTATCTAGTTGCAATAGGCTACTAGAAGTAAAGGTGAGTCATTTACAGACGCTATGCTGTTCCCTCCTGTTCTCTCCTGCAGGGTGTTTATGTTCTGACCAACAAGAGCTCCACTGGTGAGGAGGAGGCCTTTGTAATCAAATTCAGTCTGACTTGCTTACTGCTGTTGCCTATGCAACTTTAAAGATGAAAGCAGAGAGGGAGTCACGTAGTTTTTAGGATAGAAAACAGAATCATCAATGCAGAATGCAGCAAACACAGTCTCCCGAGTTCAAACTTCACTTAACTTTGGCCACAGCTGACAGTTTAGATTCCCAGATACAATTCATCTCTGGCAACACAGTGCTGCACACACTCAAGAGGAAATGAGAGAAAAGGCGTAATGATTTTTTCTTATGTTAAAAGCATTGTTAAACCAAGTGTGAAACCATTCAATATCAATATTCTGGAGGTTTTCATTATTCACGAAGCAATTGTTGATGCAGCTGAATTGTCGACAATGTAAAAGAACTGATTATTCTTAGAGGATAAAGAACTGGACATGAAGTTATTATTACAGCAACAAAAATTTATTCTGAGGCATTTTCCCCAAACACAAAGGGTGAGTTTAAATGTATTGTTGCAATAGATTTGGGAGATGCGTTATCAGACAATACTCAATCATCTTTCAGAAAACTCGGTCTGCCCTCTGGGACATTAGCAGTGTATTTGTGTATATCAGTCTTTTAGATATTATATTTCAAGACAACAACAGCAAAATAAGATTTTTTATTTGCTGTCATATTTCAGCATTTCAACAAATCCTGTCACAGCTGTGTGCATGTCTGGCAAAGCCGTACCATGTGTGCATGACTGTCATTGCTGTTTGTTACCTGTACTGCAGCAGCTCAGACAATCTCTACAAATGTGTATGGATGTTCATCCTACCTTTAATGGATCAATATAATCATGCACTCATCCAAAAAAAACACAAATTACACATCGGACAATTTTTAAAATGCGAAAGCACATGCTGTGGCTTTGTACAAGGGACTCAGGTCTCTCTAAAAACCCGATCAGACAGCTGCAGCTTATTTGAAACGCAGATGCTAAACAGATCTTTCTACTGGCGTCCTGTGTGTCGAAGAATTGATTTTAAAATACTGCTATTTGCTTTTTAAAGCACTGGATGATGTAGTGCCAAAATACATGTCAGATGTGCTGCTATGTAATAAACTGAACTCTCAGTATTTTGGGCAGGCCTGCTTTCTGCCCCCAGTCGAAACTAAACATGGAGAAGCAGCATTCAGTTTTCATGCATCAACTTGAGGTATGCTCCAACTCAAGCATTTCTGTTTGCAGCTGCCTTTCATTAAATGAAATTGACTATTTATATATTGTACTGCATTGTAACTGCTCTATAATTTTTAGGGATGCTCTGATGCGATGAAATTTTTTACAGACTTCTTGATCCCTAAGGAATTTTGATGATCCTGTGACTTTAGCTCTAGCACCACCATGAGGTTGACATTTGTGGTAGTAATATATCTTGACAATTATTTCCTGGACTGTCACAAAATCAGCTACCGACATTCGAGGTATATAGAGGATTAATGAGTTTGATGATCTTCTGACTTTCCCTCTTTCCCGCCACCAGGTCAAAGTTTTCACTTGTTCAGTGAAATATCTCAACAAGTGCTGGATAGATTGCCACAACATTTGGTACAGATAGGTGCCTATGCTGACTTTGGTGATCCCTTGACTTTTCCTCTTGCACCACAATGAGGCTGACATTTTGAATCCCCTGACCTTTCATTTCGTCCAATACTTTAGTTCATGCCCTGCAAAACTAATGACATTCCCATCAACCTCAGCTGTACTTTCTGTTAGAAAATGCTAACATGCCGTGAGCATGGTAAACATTATATCTGATAAACATCAAGAGGCTAGCTTTATCATTGTGAGCACGCTAGCATACTGATGAGTATGTAGGTCCTGATCATGGTCATGATTTTTGGTTTTGAATAATATAGATTGTTGATGTTTGTTGTCAGTGGCACATTTCTGTCATTTCATGTTTTATATGCCTGACTGCAGACCAAACTGCCTTTAGGAAAATAATAATAAAGCTGAAAACGGAAAAGTTAAGACTTGGGTGAAGTTTTCTACTGATATTGAGTTGGTCAGCAATGTGAATTGTTTTAATTTACATCTGAAAGCTTATTTTTATAGACTTTTATTGATGCTGTGTGCTGCTCTGCGTTTAGTGTGTCTGACTTTCTTTTCATTGATACTGTAGACATACACTCCTTTTTATAAAAAACAGAGGAAAGAAGAGGGGGGGGGCTTTACCTATAATTCACAATAATGAATATAATAGATAGAAATGAAAGCACTTTTGGTTCATAGCCCAAGGTTGGGTGCCATACCTGGTGCTCATGGATGTCATTGTCATTATCAAAGCGCAACACGGTTAAATGAAAGAATTAAGGTCATGACTTCAGTATCTAGCTGTGATTCATGTTAGCCTGCTGTCCTGGGATTTGAACGGTAGCTCTTTGAAGACCAACTTCAATCATTTTAATGAGTTCATCATATCGCTGCTGACTGAGATGTCCCTGATGTCACTGCAGGGTCCACCCTAAATATATTCCATTGTTTTAACCATTGATTTTTTTTTTTCTCTGAAACATTCATTTTTAATGAGCCAGGTCTCCTCTTGCTCCTCAGAGGCAATCAAAAAATGACACATACCGTGGGATTCCCAGTTGTGCTCAAACACAGAACAGCTCCATAGGTTAAAGGGAGAGAGAATCCCTTAAAATAGGCCAAAAGGAGAACTGTGCACAATGTACTCTGGTATCACCAAAACAACTTTCTGTTGCTCATGGAGATAATCAGCATATGCAGTCTAAGAACAGTCTAAGTGCCCTCCATTTAAAAAAATCAAACCCAGCGTCTTAGTGATGTACTACTTATTTGTTAAAATCTAATTGCTGCATGGATTATGTTCATACGTAACATATTTTAAGTGTGGGAAGTGCGTTTATATCCATAGGGAAGTGATTGGGGGGATGGTGGGTGTAGACAGAGCAGGACCTCGACAACCGAGACTGGGGTTAACTTCCACAGTTCTGTGTGTGGTCAGATTTCGGCAACATACATACTTAAAGGTCCAGTCTGTAACATTTAGGAGGATCTATTGACAGAAATGGAGTATAATGTTCATAGTTTTCATGAGTGTATAATTACCTGAAAATAATAATCGTTGGGTTTTTCTTACCTTCTTACCACCATAATGAATTTGATCTTAGCAGGTCCTCCACTGAAGCTGCCACGTTGAACCACCATGGTTCTACAGTAGCCCAGAATGGTCAAACCAAACACTGGCTTTAAATAGGGACTTTTGTGAGTTTCACAGCCACCGTAGTTTCTCCTACATGCGAGCTGTATTCAGTTGCAATCTGCAACTTCACCAGAAGATGCCACTAAATCATACACAATGGTCCTTTAATGTTAGGAAAAGCCCACAGTTTCAGTTGAATGTTAATGAAGTAAAGATTCCTGTCTCATGCTTCAAGTCACTGTCAAGCAGAGGTTTGGGATAATGTTCACATCTTAACTTAACCAACAATCTTAACCGGAGGGAAAGTCAGAGATCAGCACAAGAGTACATGACTGTGGCTCTGGAGGTAGAGCAGTTTGTCCACTAATCATAGGGTTGGTAGTTTAGTCCACATCTCCTCTTGTCTACAGTGTCCTAGGTCAAGACAGTGAAACTCATGCTGAAAAACAAAAGCACTATATAAATGTACCTTGCCTTTTAAAAAACACTGTTTGCTGCAAATAAGTAGTACATAGACATAATTTCTACCTCATAATACGAACCAGATATCAACCCCATTTAGCATGAAAGGACCTCAAATTGCCCCAACAGTGCAGGATGAGAAGGCCTGTAACTATCACATATGAATGTAATGTAGATAATGTTATATATGTGTTTATGTATATATAAGACAATGCAGTCTTATCGATGTTATGAATTTGCAGACTTCACACACAAAAGCAAACTCACCATGACTTTGTAATTTGTTCTTTAAACAGCACTGAATTAGCATCATGTTAACCTTGTTACTGTCCGTGATGACTTACAATGTGTGACAGCTGCTGTGACTGATACCTTTATGAGCCGAATTAATGGGTTACCCATCTTTAAATGGCTTTATCAAAACCACCACGGGCAGGAATCTATCAAACAAATGAATCAATTTTGACTGCATCACAATGCAATTAAAGCATCATTAGGGCTCTCATTTACAAAAACAATGAGATCAGAACCTTGAGGAACCTCACTTTTGATTGATTTCTTTACCACAGGCCAATATACTCGGAGGTGCTTTGGTCGTGAAAAAACATACTTTGAAATTGACAATGACTTTGTTTGTGTGTCTTTTTTTTCTCCACAAAAGATCTATTTGAAAACATTGTAGAACAACCCAGACAGCGTTTCTTTTTGTTGCTTAAGCACACCCATGTGAACGTCATATTTTATTTATGAAGACTGAAAAGTGTGCCACAGTGAAGGCTCGGCTTCCTACGTCAGGCTTCAAAAAACTGGATGGTGCTCATAAAAGTTTCAGCTCCCTTCAGAATGGAGAGTTTAGACATGTTGTCTTTAATTATTTCATTTCACATTAAAACCTTGACAACATTCACTCCATATCCAAAAAAGGGATATATTTCTTGGTGCAATCTGAGGGTAGGCCCTGCTGGACCTTCCATCTTCATTCATAAAACATATGACAAAGGTTGGCATGTATCCAATAACCGTATCTGACTGATACTCTTAGGTTTGATTCTTATTTGTATCAGATGTGAGCTAACTTATCACATGCTAACTTTTCAAAGCTCTTTCACAAAGTGCATTTCCTGCAAATGGATGAAATACTGTCGTTTTCACTGCAGGGCCACGTAGCTACAGTACTTCAAAGTCACGCTGTGCTACAGTTAGTGCAACCTTCTTCTGCGACAAACTGCAGCTAACAGGTGTCTGAAGATTCCTGTCTGGACGAGAAGAAATTCTTTGAAATGGATGCATCTTTGTGTATTTATTTTTCAGAGGTACACCTAAAGACTCACTTCTATGTCACAGTGGCTTATGTACAGTTTCAGTGTCCACAAATGTATGGACTGTGAGATCTGTGGGAACACAATATTGCTGAAATTCATCATTAGGTGGAGTTTGCCCCAAAATTTGCAGCTTTGATGCCAGCAATATTTCCAATGCTGTCACATCAAAAATGTTCTGAGAAGCCACTGAACTCTGATAGTCTCCCATGTGAAATGCTTGTACCTCATTTGTGACATGTTTCTTATTTCAGTCTTTCACAACAAAGTAGAAGGAGTGAAACTAGATAAGGATGAGGTCATGCAGTTAAATAAAGTATCGGTGTCATCACCCTAACACTGAATACTAATGCTTCCATAAATAGAAAGGCTATTGACGTCACAGTACGACTCCTCACACAGATTAATTTGAACCTACATAAGGTTTGTGAATACATTTCTGATGGCCTTGACAACTCTCTCTTCTCTCTCACACCTCCGATAAAACTCAACTGAGGAATCTGCAAGCCTTTGTGTGTGCTTTTCACAGAGGCAAATCTCAGAGGAGCAGCGGCATGTTGTGCTATGACAGTCGAGACTGGGACGTTGAAGTCTCGCACTTTTCTTCTTTTCTTTATCTTTCTTTTTTTTCATGCCTTGGCTACTGAGAATAGGCTGAGTCTTCCCAATTAGCAGTTTTCTGAAGAGGTGTTGTGACAGCCAGGGAATACAATTTACAGTTGTTAAAGCGTATCTGAAGTCACTCGCAGTATCTAACAAAGATAATATTAAGCTTGATAATAATCCAGCAAACTATATGAAATAAAAGTATCGTGATGATTGATTGGACCTGTTTCGATCAAAGGTGATCTAATCCGCACGGCACATCTGTCCAAGCCGCTTAAACACCCCTCCTGAAATTGCTGTCTGCTGCCAGATAATGTAGACCAGTCGCAAATCACACCTGCCTATTGGAAGCTGGTGGGAGACCTGCACAGCTTAGCTGAAAGCAGGAAGAAAGTTTACAATGGGGGGACTAAGAAAAGAAATGCGAGATTGCTGCTGTTTCCTAGAAATGCTGTGGCTCCATTTATTATTATCTGACAGGAGACAATGAGAAATGTGTGGATGAAAAATGGAATAAAGTACTTTCACAGATCCCGTCACCAGTGTCTTCACTAAAAATACGTTCATGCTTGTTTTTATTTCACTAACAAAAAAAAAAGACAAACCACCGTTATATGGATTAAACAAACATGGATTGTGTTACCTTTGGACAGAGCCAGGCTAGTTGTTTCTCCTGTTTCCAGTCTTTGTGCTAAGCTAAGTCAGCCGGCTGCTGGCCGTATCTTCATATTTAGCTAGTGTACAGACTTGAGAGTGGTGTCAATATTCTCATCTAAATCTAGGCAAGAAAGAGAATGTGTTCATTTCTCAAATCTCTCTTTTATGTTTTTGTTTGAACAGGATATTGTGATCACACCTTTGCTTTATCTTCCACTCACACCATGTCTGAATCATGATGATCTCATTGTACCTCCTGGGCCACACTGTGAGGCTGCCACTATCACATCTTGCCAGTGGCATCGGAAGTGAAAAGACTCAAAAGTATGGATTCCAATGGTGGCTTTAATCGGGTGGTGAGTGCCATTATGTGAAAGCAGCTCCAGTGAACTCAATTGATTAATTTTGTCTTTTGAAATGGCAACCATGGGTCCAGTAAGTATATTTCTTTTATACTGATACAGACACTCAGTATGTGGTCTTCTAGACTGTTGTTCTCAGCTTTCTTAGTCAACTTTTTCCTCCAGTCACTGCTCAGCGTGTCTTGGAAATGACGTAACCAGATAAAACGGGTCTGTCAATAGAATGCACACTGACATGTTCTCAATAGAGGCATGCCCTCTCCCGTGCTGTGGAATAGATTTACTTCATTTTCTCTTTATTCTTATGCCATTCATGACAGTCACCTGCATGCTGATGACTTCCTCCTACAGATTCTCGATGCCAAAGCATTTCAAATATGAGCACACGCAGTTTTCATGGTGCAGTGCAGACCAACTGGCTGTATAATCAAGAACTGGGAACAGCAGCGAAGTGACTGACCTATAAGAAAGGGTTTGTGCATTTTAGACCTTCGAGCCACTAAAGTAAAACCTTCATAAGCTGAGATTGACAGCACAGTTTCCTTCTGTGCTTGGGGATTCATGGGGAAGTGCTGCCAAATGCTGTGCCTGCGTCCCTGAGGTGCAGTGCAGGGTCAGCGCTGGAGGTGGCCACCTCAGCTGGGTGTAAAATGGCCAGTAAATCACAGCTGATACAGGACAGTGCTTGTGTGTGTGTGTGTGTGTGTGTGTGTGTGTGTCTTTCATCTTTTACATTTCAATGCTGTTCATCCTCAGAGCTCTGTCTACACAATGCATGCATGATCAGCCAGGAAATTATGCACTTGGGTATCGGGGTACTTGTTGTGCACTAGTGAATGTTTATGTTTGCTTCTATGCCACCATTTGCATGTGCATGTGTGCATCTGTGTGTGTGTGCAGGTCACCCTGAAGCTGCCAGACCAGATGTGCAGGAGTCTGGCTTGTGTGGAGTGATGAGTGGCTCCCTCGCTGACTCTGCAGACTTGGAACAATGCACACAGGTCTCTCCAACTAATGAGCTCTCTATATAGAGAGCACACAGTGAGAGCCTCCACTCTGCCTACAGTTTCAATCAGGGCCTCCATATCTGGGGAGCAGAGCTTTTTATGCTTGTGCTGGCGTAGGACCAAAGAACTTGATACAAAATGCAAATCAGCATCGAGTACCTGAGGTGGTTCCAGTTTGTTTGTGTCACAAGGTGGAGAGTGACAGGTTCTTTGGATCAGGATGGAGTATGCTCAGGAATGCAGAGGCAGCAAGGCTATTTTTGCTTTAGACTTCCTAACAAATACAAATTCATAGGCTTTGCATCTCCTGGATTTGGTTACAAAGCACTTTCTATATTTGTGAGGGCAACCAAAAACATATAAAAATATATTTGAAATGACTTCAGAAGTATATTGTGTGGATAAACATACTGTAACACATTTACGCATCACAGCACAAGGACAAAGATGAATCATCTGTTTCAACGTTGCATGCTCGTCATATTGGAAAGCTCTGCTCCCCGATGGGCTGTTAAAACCGACTCAAACAAATATAGGTTACAGGAGCTTAGAGAGTGACGCAGCACCCCTTGAGGCAAGTGTCCAGACTTCTTACTGAGAAATGACTCTACATTATTCATTTCACCTCTAATGTCTTTGTTTTTGCAACAGTGCTTCAAAAGGAACAGGACCACTACCTTAATTTAGGGATGCCTAACTACCAATGGGAAGCTGCCAAAGAAAATCAGATAAAAGTTCACTCAGTGCTTTAAAAAAAAAATCTAAAAATAGATTTTTCTGAGTGTCAGCTGGAAATATACAATAAAGGCACTATAACAACTGTGTCTCATCATTATTAAAAGCCCCCACAAGGAGGGGAAAAGTCTTTTTATCACCACTAGCAGCAGTACAATGAAACAAGGCACAAGCTAAAACCTAGTCTTGCCTGTACTAAATGTGGCTCTAATGAGTTAGGGAATTGTGGGCTTTTAACCTAGGGTAAATATTTTTACCTGCCTTGTGGTTTTTAACATGGGGGGGGGCAATAGAAAACACCACACCACATGTTTTTGGACTGCTGGGTACATTAAGACTTATCTAAGGTTGGTAATGATAAATTTTTTTGCACAACAGGCAGTTTGGAATGCAAATCTTCTCTTATGCTACCAATCATAGCCTGGTAGCAATATCATAAAATATTCATTTTCACAGGAACCCTATTCTGTGGTGGTGCAAAATCCTCTGCCTCTGATGGAGAAGTACAAAGATAGACTCACATACCCTACAGTGTTCCTGTGCCATATCGTGTACCTGTCAGGGAAATTACAAAGACTCGTGAGCTCGCGTCAGATTTCAAACGCCTAACCTTTCTGTCTTAGGTTTGTGTTTCTCTAGCTGCGCTAAATATATGAGATGCCCTCTAGTATCTTACAAGCTTGCTGTTTTGATCTATGAGGTTGTGATATAAGCTTTGGTTAATAATTGATGTCTGAAAGGATGCCTCTCTCCAGTTCCTTCACACGACTCAAAAAAATGACATTCCTGAAAATAAGAGGGGTCTTCTGCAGGATGAAATATTTCGCTTTGTGAATTACTGATGCACCGTGTGGGAGTTCCCATCCCCTCCCTTCTCCCTTGTTATTGTGCAAAGTTCAGTGTTTTTAAGTTTTACATGGCCTTTAGACTGGTAAGGAACGCCTGTGCTGACCTCATTAGTGGTTAGTGGCTAACATATGAAGCTAGTGATCTGTGTCCTGAAGTTTCCATCTGTGTGCCGAACAACAAAAATGACCTTCTCTTTTTCTCATGTGCCTCTCCACGACTAAAAGAGGAAAAGGGGACTAGAAGACGAGGAGAACAGCATGTTGCTACCAAAGCCGAGCTGCCACCAAAGAGTGTGTAACACAGGTTTAGAGGAACAACTTCATATTTTTGGGAATATGCTAATTTGCTTTCATGAGAAATCAAGTCTCAAGAAATCAGATTAGTAAATACCAAGCTATAATTAGCAGACGTTAGCTTAGCTTAGCATAAAGACTGGAGACAGGGGAAACAGCTGTCGTAAATATGGACAGCTTTGCTAACACAGACAACAAAAAGACAAAAGACAATGCAAGCCAGTTGATATTACTCACTAGTCCAAAAGCAAGAAGGCCAGCTTGTTGAGCCTGGTTACATTGTCCGCTCGCCTGGCTTCGGTTCTGGCATGACACCCTTGTAGCTCTCGGTCAGCATTGCCCTGTCCCAGGCCTGACAACTTCCTCCTCCCAGCGGTCAACACTAACACCAACACTGCCCCGGGTGCTCTGGGCACCCAGTCCTGGGTGTCCAGGGCAGTATGGCTCAGCTAACTAACTAACAGCAGCTACTTATAACAGGAAACTCTGTAATCACCAAGAGTTGAGGTGGAGCAGCCGGAGGACATAAGAGGGATTACTTCAAAATTACTTTGAAGCTGTTATTATTATTCTTTTTTTAAGTTACTTTTTGGGCCTTTTTATTGCCTTTGTTTGATAGGGACAGCTGAAGATAGACTGGAAAGTGTGGTAGAGAGAGGGGGGAAGACACGCAGCAGAGGGCTGTAGGTCGGATTCGAACCCTGGGCCGCTGCAGCAAGGACTCAGCCTCAGTACATGGATCACCAGCTCTACCAACTGAGCTAACCGGGCGCCCAAAGCTGTTATTTGAAGCTAGATAGAACTTACTGAAGGTTGCTTTAACATTTTTAAAATTTGTACATACTCATAAGTGTAAAAAATGACAGATACGGACAATGCCAGACTAGCTGTTTCCATTTTGGTACAGTAAGCTAAGCTGACCAGCTGCTGACTGTGGTTTCATATTTGTCGTTAACACATGAGAGTCTGGTATACGGTGTACTTCTCTGCAGGAGATTGTCCTCGCAAGAAGAACAACAGCTTTGTCGTCTGAACCAGTGCCTTAAAATGATATATGTTTACATTCAACATGCATTATGACAAACAAGAGGAAAAAAGGGGACGTTGTCATGGAGTAAAAATGTGGAGGAGGTCACAATGATGGGTCAACAGAACATCAGAACAATGTAGTTATTACTTTTTAACCCAAATCATGATCTTTTCCTAAACTTAACCATGTCGCCAAACCTTAACTATAGTAGCAATGTCATATTATAAAATGGATTTATTTTTAGACAGACAGACAGATAGATAGATAGATAGATAGATAGATAGATAGATAGATAGATAGATAGATAGATAGATAGATAGATAGGGAAACTGTGGTGCAAAAGAAAATGGAATATGTCAAATTTGTACAATAGTAATTTAACTAATTATTATTAATTGGTCAATTGTACAACAGAACACTGGGTTTTATGGCTCTTTGCAAATTGAAGACAGTTTGAATGAAGACATCTATAATTGATAATTAAATGTCTGTGCCTAATGGTCATGCTTCTGCTGCTGTGGGCGAATGATGAGTTGTTATGAACTCCAACTGTGCTGAAGGATGCTGGTTTGTCCTGCACATCTCTTAAACATGCTTCAGGAACACTTTGCAAATGTTTATCGAGTTGATTTATAATATTTATATGTGAGGTTATTACTCAAGATTTCAAAGATTTCTTTCTCTAGTTGCAAACTGCTGTAATCATCTCTAAAGTGAGCAGGTCAAAAAATAAAAAAGACAACCCTTTAATGAGAGAATTTTCAGCAGGGGGCCCAGACTCTGTCACTACCACCCAGCCTTAAAGTGGCCATGATGGACTTCTAAAAGTTTTAATTATAAGCTTCTTCAGGAGAGCTTCAGGCCTGCTGTGCCAACATTTCAATATTTCTCACAGATATTAATGTTTACAGCCAGGGTGTCTTCAACTACAGGTTCAGGTTTATTTTCTCACTTTCAGGGCTTCTTCTGACCACCCGAGGCCTTCCCTTAGGAATCAAATTTGTTAATCTAATAAAGATATGAATCACCTCGCCATCATTTCCCTAGGTTTCCATTTTTACAAAGAATAATAAGAGATAGGGCCATTACCTGCAGACGTGTGAATTTGTTACCCTAAAATGAACTTACCTTAAATCTAGAAACATCTTACTTCTTCTTTGCTTTTATTTGAGGCACCAAATAAAAATTACATTTGTAAAACAACAATGTTCACTCACACAGAGAAAGCTATCACTGCTAATATCTTCTCTAACTCTAATGTACACTCTGAAAATTGACATAATGCAAGGAGAGATCAATCCACTGCTGCAGAGGGATATTTATTTATTTCATGTATTTTAATGTAAGTTATGGATACGCTCAAATATCTGTCATGGTTGTTTTATTCAAACCTATAGTGGCACAGCCATACTGTTTCAAGCACATTGCTTTCCAGAAAACAAAATAATGACATTTAGTTGCTAAAACAGTTTATATTAAGATGTGGAAAATTAAATAAAATAAAACAAATGTCATTTAGTTGTTAATTAATTCTAGAACACTTTATTTTAGTTTATTTAACAGCCTTTTCACTATGTTCTCTGCATACTTGGAGTTGTACAAAAAAACCTTCTCATCCAAATATGCATAATATGACCATATCAAGGCAAGATTGTGGCTTTATTTCCCACTGAACATTGTCTATCTAACACCGTCTTGGCAGTTGAACACACAGACATTGAACAAACACAACAATACAATACAAATTAATGTGTGTGTGCCAGTGAAGTTTAACCAAAAATATCCACTACAAATGGGTTTGAGTGAGCTGGTTGATAATGCTAGCAGATGTGAATATAAGCACCTTTTGAATATAAGCACTGATGATGTGAATAATGAATGCCTTATGGAACAATCTGCTACATTTGTTCTTAAGTGCTTATTAGGGTCTGCATTACCTCTAATATGTGCTGGTTAATCAAACCATAGTTCTCCACTCTTATGCATAATGTGAAAACCTTCAATATGATAGAAATATATCTTGGAAGAATGTGCAATAATAAACAAGATAGGAAAAATAGGATATGAAATCTATAAAACTATCAGAAGTATGTTCATTATTTATGCTTATTGTAGTGTTAGCAGTTCACTACTTGAGTTCTTGTACTGCAAATATGTATAAACGTACCAACTGAAACTAAATTCAAATCAAACAACCCAAGCACTTCGGTCCATAACACATAATTGGCTATATTTATTATTCTGCTCAATGTAAAAAATGTTGACTTCTGGTGCCCTTGGCTATAGTTTAATTTCTACTAACCTTACAAGCAGTGTAGGCCAATAGTGTGCTCACACCTATCACACTAAATTCTTGGCAGGATTGAAATGAGAAGAAATATATGCCCTGTAGCTGAAAACATTACGTTCTTATTAAATTGTGTGAAGAATTATCTCTTTTAAATGTGGAATAATGCAACTTTGTGATCATATAAGGCTGCTGTTGATGTCCTGAGCTGCACTGAGGCAAACTCTGAAAGCTTGAAGGTTAAGCAAAAAATATGGAAGAATGAAGATTATCGTAATGGTGAAGAGGTGTTTTAATGGGGAAATCCAACTCACTGATTACTGAATATGTGCTGAATAAATTATGGTTTTAAATTAGACTTCATATGCAAGAGCTAAAAATGAATTAATTAAAGCTTTATCTACTGTACAATAAAATAATCATAAAATGAATGAGAGTGGTATATGTCTGTTAATTAGATATTAATATGAATCTATATAGGTATAGGATACACGTCCTGCCTCGTTCCTGTGCCAAAGACGCTGCGTCCCAGCGTCCCTCAGGACTATAGACCGGTGGCTCTGACGTCCCACATTATGAAGATCCTGGAGAGGCTCGTCCTGGAGCAGCTAAGGCCTATGGTCAGGTCTTCACTGATCCGCTACAGTTTGCCTAACAGCCCCTCCTGGGAGTTGAGGACGACATCATCTACCTGCTGAACAAAGTCTACATTCATCTGGATAAGCCAGCGAGCACTGTGAGAGTCATGTTCTTTGACTTCTCCAGTGCTTTCAACACCATCCGTCCGGCTCTACTGGGTGAGAAGATGGCTGCGATGCAGGTGGAGGCCCCCATTGTGTCCTGGATCGTTGATTACCTGATGGGTGGACCACAGTACGTACGCCTACAGAACTGTGTCTGACAGGGTGGTCAGCAACACTTCATCAATCTTCACCCTCTACACCTCGGACTTTAACTATTGCACCGAGTCCTGCCACCTTCAGAAGTTTTCTGATGACTCAGGAATAGTTGGTTGTATTGAAAAGGGTGATGAGAGTGAATACAGGACTGTGGTGGGCAACTTTTTCACTTGGAGTGAGCTGAACCATCTGCAGCTCAATGTGACAAAGACGAAGGAGCTCATAGTGGATCTGAGGAGGGCGAAAACACCTGTGACCCCTGTTTCCATCCAGGGGGTCCCTGTGGACACTGTAGAGGAGTATAAGTACCCAAGGGTGTACTTTAATAACAAGTTGGACTGGACCAGAAACACCGAGGCGGTCTACAAGAATGGCCAAAGCCGACTCTTTTTCTTGAGGAGGCTTAACATCTGCCGGACGATGCTGAGGATGTTCTATGAGTCTGTTGTGGCCAGTGCGATCTTCTTCGCTGTCACATGCAGGGGCAGTGGGCTGAAGGTCGCAGATACCAACAGACGAAATAAACTTATCAAGAGGGCCGGTGATGTCATGGGGGAGGAGCTGGAGACTCTGACGCCCGTGGCAGAGAGGAGGATGCTGTCCAGGCTACAGTCTATCTTGGACCCATTCTATGACACACTGGCCCAGCAGAGGAGCACCTTCAGCAGAAGACTCCTCTCACCCAGATGCACCACAGAGCGCCACAGGAAATCATTCCTGCCTGTGGTCATCAAACTCTACAACGCCTCCCTCAGAGAGTCAGACACCCCCTCTCTGTAATCTGACCTCAAACACGGACAATAATTTTTGCACTTTTTGCACATTTTAATTATTGTACATATTTAACCTTAATATATATATATATATATATATATTCTTAATACAGAAGATTATGAAAGTATTTCTGATTCTGATTCTGATATGTTTATAACACTGTGGGTGCTATAGTTAGTTGTAGTGGGTAGGGTATAATTTCACAATTTTTCTTCACTGACAGCAGACTCCAAACCGTATATCACATATGTGAAAGAGTAACCAAAGGATCTGAGGTATCAAATGAATTCAACCCTGCAACATTTCACCGGGGTCAGAGCACTTAACCTGCTCCCTGTATTGCATTTCAGCGTATCTCTCAATAATGTAATTGAAATCATTATTTGAAAAGGATGATTTTCCCTCCTTGTGCCCCAGAGGTGTGTTCAGCACTAATTAAAGTGGATGCCTCAGGTGTCTATTCCTACCTCAACACCTTCTATCTTGGCACGTCTGCTTCAATAACGGATCTGCATGAAGCTACATTACAAAATCGGCACAGACATTTCACAGCTTTTGTTCCATTTCTTTTCTTTAAGGAGAGGATTGGGTGTAGATATTATTGAATGCTGAAAAGAGACTTTTCTATGGCAACTGTGTCTGGTTTTTGTCATATACACATACTGCTGCTGATAGTCAATGCTAAGCAGCACTGAAGGCAGATGTTAGCTTTTTAGTTGGAGCAGAAGGGTGAGACAATGTACTGTGCATGAATAATGTCCTGAGTGTCTTTTTTTTTTTTTTTTTTTTTTTACTGTTATGAGCACCAGAGTAATTAGGACGGATGTGAAAGTGAACCCCACATCAGAGAGGAATAGGTCTAATTTCAGAGATGAGCTATAACATTGCTCTTTTATTCTTCCACAGAATTATATTAAATTAAAAAAAAAAAAACAGAATAATCTAACAACATGGATCGCTGTCGTCTCGTTCCTTTGTGTGCTTTTCACACTGCCTGCTCACAAGTTTCCATCACAGAAGTATGAGCTCAGGGAGCATAACGCTGTTTGTATTCAGTCCGTGTGACAGGCGGCAAAGCAGCAATCTTGTCTGTCGAAAGACAATGATTCCACTCAGCTGCCATGTTGTGCACACAAATGTGCTATACGACATCAGTCCTGAAATCTGTCACCTTGAGCAGTTAAATTTAAAGTCTGAGAACAAGTCAAAAAGATCCTCCATGGATATTTGATTTCAAATGCACACGTTAAATCTCCCACAGTGTGCTTGTACTTTAAGAGTTTCATTCTAACATGCGATTTAAAAACCTGCAGTTTAGTTTTTCTGAAAATCAATTATTGATTTTACACAACTTCATACTCCCACTGTGGCTTCAAATAGAAATTTACATTATCAATACAAACACAAGAAGTACTTGCATCTAGAGCTTAAACACTCCTCGATCAGTCAGTCTACAGAAAATGTATCTGAAACTATTCTGATAATTCATTGTTTATATAATTTGCCACGCAAAAATGACGTCCTTTATATTCCAGCTTTTAAAATGTGATATTTTTCTACTGTTTCCTGATTTAGATAATTGAATACATTTGAGTTGTTTTTTCAGATATAGCAAGAAATTAGCCTTTTTTCACTATTTTCTGACACTTATTTGACAAGCATAAAAGACTCATAATACTGCTTCACCTGACGACGGTTATCACATACATTTACAAGCTGTCAAGTCTGGCACAACAGACAGGTCCAAGCTACAATATCCATTTAGTCGCATAAATGAAATAACATAACAGGACAGCTCAAATTTAACTCAGTTTAAAAATTAATAGGTTAAAAACACGTTAGTTGCATCCATCTTTTGGAAGTTATTTTTTATCAAAGAAATATTACAAGCAAAACAAGACAAAGTACCAAAAATGAGCCATACACAAACCCAGCATCTGCACAACCATCCATGTCTAAGCTAAGCAGACAGGTCAGGCAAAAATCCATTATGATCATTCCACACTGTCACTGCAGATGTATCCCAGACATAGCAAGTAAAAAATACATGTAAAGTCATACAGGTTCCATAAACATGCATTGGTATCTTTAGGAGGTCCTCTGCATTGCAATGTAATAGTTGGACTGTGCTTTAGCATTACAGTCAAGAACTTAAGCTTTTTAGCCAATGTTCCCCATGATTGAGATTCTTAGTCAGCCATCAATCTGCATTATAGACTGGTTTCCCCTTGTCTGGTGGGGGCTAACTGAAACAGATTGAGACAGCTCTTGCTCACTGCATCACTAATGGCTGCCAATGAAAGACGTCTCTGTGCAGTTGACCCGTATGTGGAACAGGATCACGTCCCAGCTCAGAGTGATGGGGAGAACACAGCTCAATATAGGGAGTCTCTTCGGCATCAGTCACCAGTCAACAGCATCCTCATCCTATTGACTAAATGTTGCCCAGAAATAGAATCTAATCACAGGGTTTGGACAGGCTCTAGTTCTCCTAATGGTTTACCATTAGCTGACTGGAACAAAGCCCAAAGTATAGGGAAATATAACAATATATTCCAGGGTGTCTGCATTGTATGGCTATAATGGGTTCTCAATTATTACCATAGTCCTCTGTGCTTCTATACAACAGCAGAGACCAGAGTGGGTTGACAGAGAACATGATTACTTGCTCACCTATGGTTTGAATCTTTCTCATTATTTTCTGTCAGACAACCCTCCATTAACCTAAGAGAAGGGCACAAAAAAGCACAAGCTAAAATTTGGGGGAATATGCATTTTCTTTTTCAACACAGCTGAATGGATAACACAGGAGCACAGCCTCTAACTGAAACAATTTCCAAGCCATTTTGCAGGCAGGCCACAACAGAGTCGTTACCTGCATGGCATAATTGACAGTGAACACAGGCAATCCTGTTAATTGATTACCTAGGCCTGCGCTAATGGAAAATGTAAAGCCTCATTGTATCTTCCATAAAGCGCCTGTCAGGAAACATTTCCCACACAAAAACTCTCAGAGGCAAACCCAATAATGTTTCTAGACTTCTCCCCAAGGGCCCCAACATCTGAAGACTGTTTTTAATCCAATGCATAATTACATATAGGAAGATGATCCAGTCAAATATGTCAATAGTGACATGTACTGCTGATCAAAAACAGAATAGAAACCCCTAGGGGACCACGTGCCTCTACATAAATAGGCTATAACTTAATTAAGAGTACGCCCAGTCCCCCCCCCCATCCAGGTTGAGATGATGATGCGGGGGTATGGGCCCCTCTCGTCCAGGACTCAGCCTCCAGCTCCTCCTCTGATGCATCGTTTGCATCAGTACTTGGGAACACTTGTCCGCGCGCTGCTGCTGCTGCTGCTGCACCTCCCCACAGCGCATTCACGGACTCCACTTTACCAGGTGATGACAGACAGACACACAAGAGTGAATATGATAAGCTTTTAACACGCCTGAAAGTCGGAATTAACGGAGAATGGAGACGCGCCTCGGCCACTGCCTTTTTATCATTTTCTCTGAGTGGATTTGGCTCTTCACCCTAACTTCCATCCTGGGCGGAACAAAAGCGGAGGTAAGGTGCATTCCCTCGTGCCAGCTGCCGCTAATCACAGCGTCTCCCCGGGAACTCTCGGCCCTGGATTTGACTCATTTTGGCGAGGTATCAGCGGAGGAATTTGTTGGATTTACCGAGGGGTCACCGGGCGCCGAACCCTCCGCCGGCGGGGACGAAACGCACAACGTTGCGGAATTAACCTCGAGCGAAGAAAGTTCGTCCAAAGTGCGGCCACCTTTAGGGGGGAATAACACAAGTTGTCTCCAGAAGGACGCGTTGAACGGTCAGCAAAAACTTTCCCACCCGAAAGTGTTTTCTCGAAGTGGTTCACGCGCGGCTGCCCCTTCTCCCACTGACGGTGACTTAACCGAAAATAGCACCGAGGATGGAACAAATAACAGCTTATACGTTGAAAATGGGGCGCAGGTTGATGTGACGGTGAATGGGGACACGGATGTGGCCAGTTGGAGACGAACGCGAAGTGCGAGGAGCGCAGAGACTTGGTCCGGATTCAGACCCGAGGGCGGGGAGGACGCTTCGTTTTCGGACCAGGAGGAGTTTCAGCTCACAAGTTCGACATTTGCGCTCACCGGGGACATGGCTCATAACCAGGCGATGGTGCACTGGTCCGGACAGAACAGCAGCGTGAGTAGTTAATGTGCTCCACATTTACGCACGGACCTCTTTTGACGCAGTGTGGTCAGTGTTCACTCACATAGCGTGCCTGGTCGTTAGAGTCATCTAAACTGAGAGTGGCCGAGCAGACGAGACGTAAAAGAGCTTAAATGTGTAACTGCTGAGAGGTTGCAGAGTTTGAGGGAATCATGCCTTGCCTTGCTTCATTGTCTCTCGTCGTCGTCCCCCCCCTCCCACACACACACACACACACACAATCTAAGCATCTATGCTTTCGTTTGATTAGCTGACTTTGGCAAATGTATTCACTCAGTTACACACATACGGTCACACACAGTCACACACACAGTCACACACACACACACACACACACACACACACACACACATTGTGATGTTCTTTTTGGTCTAATCACTGACTTTGGCAGTTGGCTATAGGCATACATTTTGTGTATAAATGAGATCAATGAACCTTTCTACGTACTCATCTTTTTGCTGGAGCCTTATTCGCCCTGCTCAGAAATTGGGAGGTGATAGTACAAAAGGTTAAGTATACAGCTCACTAACTGATACACTGTGTTCTCAGAGTTAAGCAGACCTTAATCTATGTCTGAGAGAACAGCTACTGAACGGTAAAAGTCATTATGCAGTGGAGAGATTGAAATCATCATCATAATAATGATAATAATAATAATAATAATAATAATAAAAATGTGACTGTGCTTATGTAAGAATCAATTCAAAGACTGTAACTCGAGGTGCTTTACAATAAAAAGAAATGAGCACAATGAAATAATAGCATCACAGTAATACCATAAAATACTGCACATAGATGAACACTCCAAGTTAGAAGAGAAGTTGAAAGCTAACAGAAATAGATGTGTTTTAACCTCTTGGTTGCCCCCTAATATCCAGGGGACTGGCATTCCCCAGTTTGGGATCAGCCAATTTTCTTATATCTGTGGTGCTGAACTTCGAACGACCCACACTGGAGGATAGGAGTGAATGTGAAGGACCTTAAAACGTCAGGGCTTCTGCAATGTACTCAGAGCTTAAGTGTATGTACAAGCAAAGGGACTTTAAAATCAGTTATATGCTCTGTTTTTCTTGTGTTGATCAGTAGTCAAGAGACAGAATTTGAATTATTTTTGGTCCTTAAATAGACTTTTCAGTAAGATCAGTGAAATGTGGTTTTGTCTAGCCTGCTTAAGATGTAAGCATGAATTGGCTTTTGGAAATCTTGCTGGCTTAAATTGCACCGTGGCAAAATTTCTGAGGTGAAACAACTGCTGGAAAACTGCTTATTTGGAGGTGTAATTTAATACTGAAATCAGAGTGTAACACACTATGTCATAGGGCCTAAGCTTGATCTGGTGTTTCTCTGTTGGCCTCAGGGTTAGGGAGAAGTATTTATGTCCTGTTTGTCATTCACTGAGTTTTAGAATGTTATTACTCATCTATTTATTAAGTGCAGACAGGCTGTGAGCCAGTTTGAGGTATTAGCATTTGGCTCTATGGATCTGTATAATTGTGTGTCTGTCATTACCATAGCTGTGGAAATTGACATTATGATGACATCATCTATGGGTACACTGAGAAGAGCATCAGACCAAGGCAGCTTCCTTCTGCTTAATCAAAAAAAATGTTACATTCCTCAGACACATGAGTTACCAAAATGGCAGAAAATTTCCTCCCAGTCATGAAACGGATTTTTAAAAACACATTCAGCCAGACCAACACATTTCACAAGACGAGGTTTAATGTTGCATGCATCTAATGCAGCATCGATCTCAAAGAACCAGAACCGAATCTGAAATGTTTTAAAACATTCAACTTCTGTAATGCTTGATAAACAATATCAAATGTGACTGTTAGTTTCTAAAACAGAAAATAATAAAAAGCAAAAAAAATCACTGTCACTTTTTAAAAACTATTTCCTTTTGAAGTAATAATTTGACTTTTTTGGAGGAACTACATTCATTTGCTTTCTTGTCGAGAGTTCAATGACAACATACCACTCGCCTGTCTGTACAGTAAATATTAATCTACAGCCAGCGGGTAATTAACTTATCTTCGCATTAACACTGGAAGCTTTGGTAACAGTTAGCCTGGCTCTGTCTGAAAGTAACAAAATCCACCTACCAGCACCTCTAAATTTGACTAATTAACACGTTCTCTCTTGGTAAATCGACTGTACTTATATAGCACCTTTCTAGTCTTCCAACTACTCAAAGCACTTTACACTATGTCACATTCACCCATTCACACATATTCATACACCATGCCATGCAAGGTGCCAACCGCTCATCAGAAATGGAAACAAAGCACACCCACACACCGATGGCACAACACCTGGAGCAATTTGGGCTTTAATCTGTATACACATAGAAATGTTCATGTTTTTACAGGGCAGTTAAACACTGGAACTATTGCTTGGCTTTCTTAGTTTCCATTCATTATGCTAAGCTATGAGCTAATCACCTGCAAGCTTTAGCTTCATATTTACCTAACAGACATGACAGTGGTATTAATCGTTTCATCTAACTCTCTGAAAGAAAGTGTATGAGTGTATTACCCAAAATAATTGACTTTTATGAAAAAGAATATACACTATGCATTAAACCATAAGAGTGGTAATATACTGGAGGTAGTGTACAAGGCATCAGTAAGTAATTCCAAATGAATAAAAAGTGTAAAGTAGTATCACATATTCTGGGAAATTGTGTTTCTTAGGAACAATTAACATGCATGAATAAATGATACTAGTTAAATATTTGTCTTTGATTTAAAGGACCAGTGCGTATTTGAAGATTGCCACTCTCTTGCTTTACCCTCCCCTTTCAAGCACAGAGGGGAAACTATGGTGGCCTCAAACTGCGCTATAGAGCCAGTGTTTGTTTTATCTGTTCAGGGCTACTGTAGAAACTCGGTGGTTCAACACGGTGGCCTTCATGGAAAATTAACCCGTAGCATCAGTAACTAAACTACTCATGCTAAGGTGACAAAAACATTTCACACAATTCTACACTGATGAAAATATAGTCATGCATATTATATTCCATTTCTGCCAATAGATCCTCCTAAATGTTACACACTCTAAAGCTATTATTACCAGGATTTTGCATGATCTTTTTCACAGTTACATGACATTCAAGTCCTGTATTGAGAAATTTCCTCCCTTTCCTCACAGAGTGTCATCCCGCCTACTAACAATGTAATGTGTGTGTGTGTGTTTTCTCACTGCTGCCACGTGCCACACCCCTCTCTCTCTCTCTCTCTGTGTATGTGCAGGCCAGGTGGTCACCAGGGAAGCTCGCAAAATTTCCAGCTGGTGTACTTTTTAGAAATCTATTTAAAGTATTGAGCAAATTTTCCTTTTCGAAGTTCAACATGTTTGTTTTAAATGATTACAAGTAATGGTTCAGTCACAGTGGTTGAAAACTGCTTCCCTATGTTTAGCAGCCAGTCGTGCCTCAGTAGGCAACTTTATCTGACAAGCTGCATGATGAGAGGGAGGCAGTTTGTAAAATGTTTGAGTAGATACTTTGGGCAATAAATATAAAGAAAGAAGATAGGGTTTAGGGGCAGGTAAAAGCTTGGTTCACATATGGATATCTCCTCTGGTTTATTAATGTGACTCAGTTTGTGTGGGAAAGTGCTGCTCTGTTTGGACACTTCAGTCCTCACATGTCGACTTTGTCATACATGAAATCAAGTTTTCAGGCTGCCTAAAAATTCAGATATTTGTTAGTTAGCTATTTTAGATTCTGAAATCTGATAATTGGTTTAGTATCAGGCCTACAGGACATCAACCAATTTGTACATACATTTTGTGAGACACATTTTCTGAGCTTTTTCTGAGAATTTAGTATTCCTGTCCAAATCCAGAAGTCTAGTTGGTGGATGCTGGTTTTTTTTAACATTTGTCCAATTATCACAGTTTGAAAACTAAGCTGCCATTGTCATTTGGGCTTTTCAATAAACATGAAAACCAAGGAAAATGTGATTGCTCAGTTGATTGACGCTACCACGCTGATTCATACAGTTATTGCCTACTACACTAGCCCCAGGTTGTACCTCTCATGTTTTATATAGGTAATCATCAGTTTCTCTAAAAGACAACGCACTTACTGTTGTTCTGCCGGTATATTCAAAATCCTTAAAGACTCTCTGAACCATCTGCCTCATCTGCTGAATGATAAAAAGATTTTTAACCCATTTCCTCAAGTTGCACCTCTGCTTCAGAATCAAAACAAAGATGGCAGCCTAGCTCTGCCTAGATAGAAAAACAGACCTGAATGCTTGCTAATACATGAGAGGCAGAAACTGAGGCTAGTCCGTATTGTCCAACCATTCAATACTGTCACTGAATTTGAAAAATGTAAGTGTAGCAATTAATTTTATTACAATGAAAAAAGTAAGGGATAATAGCAAGGTGTCCATTATCAGGAATTAATAGACGATGTGGGCGATGTGCAGCAGCACTGAAGGACTAGACTCAGTGTTGTAAGATACATTAATAAAATATTCAGATTTTGTTTTCATTCAGTTTATTTCAGCGCATTCATTTAGACCGGTGAACAGACAGTTTCATTTCCTATATCAGGAATTAATGGACACCCTGCAGCCAATGAGAATCGACTATTCACCCAGACCGTGGTATAAATTGTAATAAACATATGGATATTCATTTCTTTGGAGCAAGTAAGCCTGCAGTATTACTGAGAAGATGTATTTGAGTGTTTGCTATATACAGAACTCTTATGTATCATACATAGCCTTGGTAGCCATGGTTTACGTACAGGAGTCAGTACAGTAGAAAGATCATTTGAATCAACTCGCTTGGCAAAGAATGCTGATGAAATATCCACTGGAGCTTTATGAGCAGTCAGCCAAGGGCACATATTAAGCTGTTGTTCTATTCACTAACACAAAATGGAGAAAACCACTGAGCAGAATATTCTCTATATGATTGAAATTAAACATTTTATTTAGATCGATTTTTCAAGTAAATCGCTCTATGTACAGGTTAATTGACCGGTCAGCATAAACACAAAAACCTCAATCGGAAAATAGGACAAAAAGGAAGAAAAATGACTTGAATCACAGCACAGTCGCCGTCAAAAACTATAGTAGCCACAACATGTAAAATACTACTTCAGTAATATTTAAACAAGCTGTCTGCTAGGGTTGTCAATCTGAGTTTTTCTGATATCGGCGTCTGAACCGATGAACCAATACTTTACTACATTACTAACCCGAGGAAAGGGTGCCATCATCAATGGTCTTCCCATTGCCGGGGTTGAGATCGCCCATTGCCAGGGACGCCCACATTTGTTTCACATCCAGACAACCAGACCATTTAGCTTTATACATTTTTGCTGTGTTTAAGGCAGCTACTAGCTAACAAGCTAAACTACCTGCTGCCACTACAGCAAGTGCAATGTTAACTCGCAAAACGTATGTGTGGTGATGCTTTGTTGCATGTAATGTAATTGGAGCAGCAGGGCAATATTTGACCGCTCAGGCATTGAAGTGGCACAGAAATGAGGCTCTGAAATCTGCATTGCGAATCGATCCAATAGATACCAGTCATATAAGAATAGGTTTTGGTACCCAGCCCTACTCACTATAGCTTGTAATGAATCTTTTGATCGCAGACATGTGGGAAATAAGACTGTGGAACTGCTCAAACTGCAAGACAGCCAACCCAAATTGCAACATACCAGAAATTCATCTGATCTTCCAACAGCCAAAACGTTGATCATTCAGGTAATTAATCAGCCATTGTAATTCTGTCACTTATCTGGCAGAAATGAGGCTTAATCCTGAAATTAGTCAGGGGCAATGATTTTTGATAGTTTTGCAACAGATCACAATAATCACAGTTTGGATTGTATCATAGTTTTGAGTAATGGATCGGATCATTTTTTGCATCAGCAAAAGAAAAGGGAGACACATATAACTTACCGTGAACATTTAAAGCTAGGAACTTCTGCCCATGGTCTTAAATTAAAACAACATTCAAGATGTTCAATTTATAAAATCTTAAAATATATAAGATATGAATTATATTTAAATTATACTGCAATGTGAGGCATGATATCTTCTATCTATCTCAGAAAAAATAGCTTGCGTCCACATCATCAAAAAAAATGTTATAAAAAGAAAGAAAGCAAAGCTAAGATAAGATTGTTTTTTGTAGTCACTATGTCCCCTGCCATGGAGAACACACTCTTTCTAGGAACTGAAGTGCCAGGCACAGCGTGGTATAGCATCTTGCCATCATGGCAATGTGGGGGTATTTACATGCATTTGTTTTCCACCATGCCAGTGGATCACCATCCACAGGGACTTAACCCATTGATCCAGTGCAGTAGATTTATTTAAAAAGTCCTGCAGATTAGGGGTCTCTGTGAGTCTGGGTTCAGATCTTCTCTAATGGCAGCCATGACATCTCTTGTGATAATGCAGTCTTCTTCACTTGGGGCCATAGATTGTACAATCCTTGTTTTCAGAGGTAGGATCATGGACCTAGATGGTGCAGTTTCAGTACTCATTACTGTTGTAACCATTTTGAGTGGTTTGGGCACATGGAGGGCCTCCTCTGCCACTCTCATGTCATCGTCAGACAAGGTGACAATGTCTTTGATGTGTTTTATTTAAGGTCTTGTCCGTCAGTGGAGAGTGTACAGCTGCCTGCTGCTCAACATAGCACGCCAACAAGCCATAAGTGTCATCTTGTCACATTGTGTATTAGCTTGTGGGCAGGTAGCTGTAGCATTTCTTGATTGGTCTTAAGCACGAGTGGCTGTGCTTAGGGGGAAATAGGAAACCACCCACCTGATCCTCCCAAGGAGGCGTTCCATCTAAATTGATAAGAAGTGCTAAGTACCCAATCTGTGGGTTCCAGTACAGCTTCTATCACTACATTATTTTGGTTTTGGTATAATCTGTCGGATATTGCTATCGGACCTCTCAAGCTTCCACTCTCTCCTATCAGTACCTGTGGCAGATTTCCCTCTCATAGAGGGGGCGTGTCTGTAGCACCAGACTTTGTTACTCCCACTTAGCTGTGGTGTAGTGAGCTGTCACGGTCACATAGCTTTCAGTTGCCCTGGAGGTCCAACAATCTGTGGTAAGGTCAACAGAGGATGCCTTGGAAAATGTGTTGACAATTTTGATCTTCACACTGAAGTGGGTGCACGATGGGATTTTGTAGCATGGACTTTCACCATTTTTTTTGTTTTCCTGTTTTCCACAACGGAGTATGGCCTCATGTCTGCAGCGATAAACGTTCCAATAGATTTGGTAATAGCTTTAGACTGGTCTTATTCTGCAGCAAAGCTTAAATGCTGCATTGATGAGTTGCTGTTAAGTCTCCTTTCTCTTTGTAACCCCGAGGTGATTTTGCCTTAAATGGGTGGCCATGCTCAGTGAATTTCCATTATCACATGGCTTTCTCGTGACACAGTGCCTACAAACCGTAGTGGTTTTGTCTACCACCCTTCTTCCATAATCATAGTTTAGAGGAAAGCCAAAGTGCTCCCATACATGCGACTTAAATGATGCAGGAGGCTTTTCAAGTTTCTCCGCTAATGCTCGCCAAGACTGTCACTACGCTCTCCGCCACATGCCCCCTGCACGAGGGCACAATATAACGGTTTAACCAATCATTGTGGTTCAGAGTAAAACACAACACAGATCTGTTTGTCTTTACCATCTGTCTGCTGCCACTCTGCATCGAGATTTAGGGAATTATTTTTTAAATATAACCGCCAGTGTCTGCTCTGCTTTACAATGATGTTAGCTTGTCACTTAAGTGGGACAGAGGAGGCACCGCAAATGAACAGAACAATGTTCATTTTACAACATATTTAAGGATTAGGCTATGTGGGTTGTGTTTAAATGAATTTGAATGTATAATGGAATGAATAGTTTTAATTCCTTTGAATCTTATCTGTTGAAAAAGTGATAGTCCTGCATGTTCTCCTTGGATTCGTACAGGTGTTATTCCGGTGCTCTAGTTTCCTCTCACAGTCCAAACGCATGCAAGTAAAGTGAATCAGTTAAGTCTAAATTGCCTGTAGGTGTGAACGTGTTTGTCATTCTGTGTTAGCCCTGTGAGACTGTCAAACTATCCTGGGTGTGTGCATGCTGGCATTGGCACCAGGCCCTCATCACCTTGAACGTGTCTGTCCTATTTTGTTTCCACTCTGTTTTAAATGCCAAGCGTATACAATCAGTAAAAATCCTCCACAGACGGAAAACTATACAGGCAGCATGCTGTATTATTTAAGAGATATCAGATAGTGAAATATTTAACTGAAGAAGAAAAAGCTACTCATGTCCTTGTTGTGCTCAGAAGCATGAAGTTGTCAGAGTTTGAAGTGGACACCATCTTTATTTGCTTTTTTCTTATTTTCTTCTTTTTCTTCCTCCTCTTCCAACATTTCTTGTCTGAAAATAAAGGTTTATATGGAGAGCTTCTTGTCTACATATTACTGGAAATATATTTTATACAGTTGTTATTCTATTCCTTCCAAGTATTCACTACATATATTATGAGTCTGGACAGATATGGATGTAAACTGCAACTTGACTAGTTGGCGGAGGCATACAACCATGGGGCGGGAATTCTAATTGGCAAATAACTTTTCTCTGCATTGAGCAACTTCAAAGAGCAGCTGCTCAATTCTTGTAATACCTTTTCCATCTTACAGCCATTAATAACCCTGATCAAGGGTACTCAAGTCCATGTTTTGTAGTATTTTGAGCTCCTCCATTTTCTAGAAGAGGGCATCTTCCTTTTCACAGACCTTATGCTCAATAGCCTGGTTTGTAGCTTTTCCTCAGCTGCTTCATTGATCTCTGGGTAGATTGTCTCATCTACCTCTGCAAGTTGGAGACGGGCCAGGTTACGCAGTAGTTTCATCTCAATTCTTGGTTCCCTCAATGACTGACTGACTGAACAGTAGGTAAAATACTGTATTTAGGGGCATTGTTCAGTTCCACTTTAAGAGTTCTCTCAAGGTCCATGAAAAACCACTGGATATGAGCATTGCAGTAGTATCTGTTACCTTTCATGCTGTTGAGCTGAGTCATACTATCTATTAGTGTAGGTACTGTCAGAAGAGTAAGCTGACCGTGTCCATTCAATGGAAACACGTGTCTTGTTCTACTGAAATAATTAAGTTTTATTCAATTATTAATCTTCACTGTCGTGTGGAAAAGGAGAGGTTGCCATCCCTTGACTACATATATTGAGAAGAAGTCCATTAAGGTTATACTTGTTGCTACCAAGACACATTTCATGTTGTTAATGGTAAAATTATCCAGAGACATTTAAGTTTGTGAGCGCAAATGTTATTTCATTATGGAGGAAACAATTATTATAGCTCATTATAAGATGTCAGTTCCAAGTTAATTAACCTTGACCCTGCCTGCACAAAGCACTGAAAGGATATCATAAATTACTGTATGTACAGTTTGTTCTGCAGTCAATGTGCAGCATCGCTTAATGAACTATTCAGTCAAAACATGACACTAAAATGACACTGGGGCTGCAATGAACTGTTTTTTTCAGAAAATGTCCCAAAGTTCAAAGTGATGTTCTCCTATGGCTTGTTTAGTCCCCAACCCAAATATATTCAGTCTGCTGTCATAGAGGACTGAAGAAACCATGAAATATTTGAGAAGCTGAAATCAGAAACTTTTGATTGATTATCAAAATAATTGGCCATTAATTTACTAGTTGATAACTAATCAACAATGTGTTGCTCTAAATGATACCTATTTTATACACTGAAGTGAATTATGACCAGAGAAATTAGGAAGTATGGAAAATGTTGATATTGCAGCATTAATAAGGCATGTCAGTGCCTACAGTAACAAAAGAATACAGTGTTTTGAAAACTTGAAAGTTGTGTCTTCTCCCTCTGTGAGTTGCAGGTTCACTTTTTTTTTTGAGATAACACTGAAAAAAAAGTTCTGGATTGCAGTGAGATTATATTCATTATATTAGATTATATATTATACTATATTCAACAGCAGTGTGGAAACACACCAAATTCAGTGTTTTCAGTGTGAGTACAAAGCTGACCTTACGTCAAAGAAAAACGTTAATGTGTCTTAAAAATACAGTGTATAAAAATGTTAAATAAACATATTATAAATGTACACAAGAAAAATACAGTATACTGTGCAAAAGTCTTGGGGCACTTGCAAACTTATGTGGAAAGTGAAAACAAAGCAAGCTGAAAGAAAGACAGAAGAATGCTTTTTGCTCTTTAGTCTTGGCAAGAAAGTGAAAAACAATATTTCCCAAAATGTTAAAAACCATTCTTCTAAAAAGACTGAAAGCTCTTTTCAACAGTGCCATTATGGAAGGAGCTTACATACAAAAACCTGTTCTATGTCGTGACTTAAATGAAGAAAATGTACAGAAATATGGGCAGATCCGAAGGCAGTGAGTTACCCTAATGGTTAAACAAGGGAATGCAAAAAGTAGGCCTTATCAGTTAATCAATAATCACTAATAACTCCAATAGAAGCAAAATTTCTTCCATCCATAAAATCATCTTGCACATGAATACACCAGAGCCAAGTTTGAAATCATATTATTAAAAATGAAGTTGTTTATTTGAGATGCACACCTTTTGGAGTCGGTAATAGGTTGTAATAATTTTTGCTCGAATAAATGTCAAAATCAAAACTTGCAGGACATAAAGATATTTGAATCTGTTGAATACAAATAGTATACTACTAAAATATAATAATTTGTGAATAATTTTGTTCCAATTTGTCAGGTTGTCGAAATGTCTTATTGTCCCTGCTGTAGCAGGAAGCCGTATGGCACAATTACTACAGAAATTGCAGCTTGCCTGACTACAGCAGCACCTAATGTGATTGACGCGAGGGTCATTTTCAGAGAATCATACCTGTTCATTCCTGGCTCTCCATGTTGTAACTTCAGGAGAGGAACAGGAGACTTAATATAATCAGTGGTTAAATTCAATTTAGTCCTTAACTCCTTTTCACCATTGTCTCTTGCCTACCTCCCCCACCTCAATTCTGCCCCGGCAGCATACCACCATACAGCCCTGTTCTGGATACTATGTAGACATAGTTCCCTGCATATAGCATGTTGACATGTTTAGACAACCCTGCAGCTGATGCTGTCAGTGTGGACCTCCACCAGCTCCCCTCTCTCTTGGGTGGCTGTGATGGACAGGCTATGGAGGGGGAGGTGGGTTGATGTAGTTTTTCAGAGAGTGAACATCTCACACCCTGCTAAAGAAACATAAATAAATTCATGAAATACATAATCAGAACACCACGACTCAACCGAAGACAAAGAATCTATTTTTCCTGACAAATTCATGGATGTGGCATTGCCTTCATTACATGGATAAACAGAGCGACTGGTATTTAAAGCTCAGCACTGCGCAGAAACTACTGGCAGGCTGAGTTCAGCTCTGCCAAGCCACCAAGCCTTCCTGTGGTGAGGTTCTCTAACGCCTTGAAATCCTGCAGAGTGTGTTTTTTCATCGGCAAGCTGTGCTCCCCTCCTGGGTTTTCTTTCTTCTCCACCGAGTGCTGTCTAATAGAGCAGAAATTCCATAAAAACCATCCAAAGATTTTATCCTAGGCCAGGATAGAAAGTTAATTTGTCTGGAACAATGCATAATGCAAAATTACTTTTTTTTTTTTTTTTTGTCGCAGACTCGTCTTTGCATTTGCTCTTCTTTGTGTTCACTTAAATCAACTTATGTTGTGGAGGTCTGTTTATTTATTTATTTTTACTGTTTGTGTTCTGCAGGTTTTCACTGTGTTTGACTGTCTTGGCAGTTAACATAAAAATTCCCACCGTATCCTGTATCTGTATACTGTATCTTTTAAATGTAGCTTAGCTGATTGATTTGTTCGAATTAAAGCCAACACAAAGGGCATGGAAGCTACCACCCCTCAGTAATACATGGCCACCCCAGTTTGGTGTCAAACGCTGTCAAATTGAACACATTAATTTATATGAATTTAAAAAAATGGAAATTTAATGATCTGTAATTGACACATTCTGATAGAGATATACTTAAGTTCAATGTGAAAAGATTTGTAAATAAAACAGTTTAATGATTTCTAATGCCTCCTTTACTGTAGATATTTTTATTCAATGCTTTACTAATGTGCCAGAATAATGTAGTGTTTTTTATCTTAATTTGGGGGCTTTTCGAAACAAATATTGACATATGTGATTGTTTGTGATTAAATCAGCATATACACCGATGAGCCAAAACATTATGACCACTGACTAGTGCAGTGAATAACACTGATTATCTCATTATCATGGCGCCTGTCAGTGGGTGTCAGTGAACATTTTATCCTCAAAGTTGATGTGTTAGAAGCAGGACAAATGGGCAGCGTGAGGATTTGAGCGACTTTGACAAGGGCCAAATTGTGATGGCTAGACAACTGGGTCAGAGCATCTCCAAAACTGCAGCTCTTGTGGGGTGTTCCTGGTCTGCAGCGGTCAGTACCTATCAAAAGTGGTCCGAGGAAGAAAAAGTGGTGAACTGGAGACAGGGTCATGGGCAGCCACAGCTCATTGATGCACATGGAGAGCGAAGGCTGTGAGGTCCGATCCAAGCTCAGACTGCTGAAAAAGTTAATGCTGGTTCTGATAGAAAGGTGTCAAAGCTCACAGTGCATCGTAGTTTGTTGTGTATGAGGGCAGAATAACATTATGACCACCAGGGTGTCCAGGTGGTCATAATGTTATGGCTGATCGGTGTATTTCTGCCACCCCATGCATATTTCTCCAGATCCGCCCCTGCACACACAGTCAATTCATCAGCACTCCATCTGTGAATCAGAAACACTGTTGTTGTTGCTGTTATCAATATTTTTTTTTTTTTGGCCATAGCCCAGTTGCCACCTCATTTTGTGTTTCACACTTTCATTTCACAGTGGCCACCTGCATTACTCGCTCATGTCGTATGAGTTACACCATCTGGCTGCTGAAAGAAAAGCCTTGCATTCAAAACCATAACTTTGATTCACTCACTGAAGTTTCCTTTTTCCGATTTATAGTGATGCCTTTTGGCAAACAGGAGGTTTCAAACACTGTTGTTGAGCCTGAGAAGACATATGGGTGAGAGAAATCTGTCTGCAGCATATTTATCTAATCAGCTGTTTTACTTTATTTATGTCAGAGGAAATGTGCTTTACTGAAGAGTCCAGGGAGCTTTTAGTTTGTCAACATGCAACTAATCTTCCACCATCACACTCAGCACTTCCAAATCTCAAACAGAGTGCTCAGGAATTAGAAATAGATTAGAAAAAAAATTCTTGTGTGGCGAGCACAACTTTTTGGGGGTTAGTTTGAAAAACCTACTCACTTGCTGTCTAATCTTGCTTGCATTGATCAGACCCCCTCCTCATGCACGCTGAAGCATCCAAGCTCAGCAGGCTGCCTAGCCTAGCTGCTGAACTAGAGTGGGCTTTCATTTATGGTGAAGAAGTAAATGATGCGAGAGCAGAAGCCCAAAGAAGAAGGAAGCCGTTTCAGATGACTTATCAATCGAGCCACTGCTTCCACACAGGGCCGTCGTCTCGACATGAGGAGGCCAATAAAATCAGACACTTGCTGTTCTGCTTGGAAGCCGTAGCTGTAACATAGAGTATGTGCCCACTGTCCATTTAAAATGCCGGTTATTTGATGTTCACACATCAATGGTATTACTGTCTACCAAAGTAACACAATATTGCCATCAGTCACATTATAGCTGAACTTTATAAAATCTAGAATGACCTGTTTTTAAAAACTTCATATTAATACCTTGGAAGTGCTTAAAGTGCAAATGTATTCACCTCCTTGTATTTGTACATCAGGTTTTATCAGGACACCAGTGGGTGGGATTTTGTGAGCAATGGTACACAAAAATGTGAGTGGTTACTAAGCAACGATTGAGGAACAACCTGATAGTTAAAAGGGTAAGTAATGGTCAGGGAAGTAATGAGGATTTACTTAGTAACTGCTCAATATGATTCACAGAAACTTGTCCTAATAAAGTATTTCCCAGTCTTTTCTCTAGTAACTTATCATTATATACTATAGTCCTTGCATCAGAGTAACTACTCATTAATGATTCATTCATTTTCAGGTTGTTCCTCACTCATTCAATACTCACATGTTTGTATTGTAGTTTTACCGTTGCTTTATAATTTATGACTGCAGTGACCTGCAATCCATGGGAGAGCCAACAGCTCTGACTTCAAACAATCCAGCTTCAGCACAACATCTGGTCTACAAGGAAATGTTGCCTTTGTTAATGAAGTGATATAAATTGATGTGGCAGACAAAAGCCTCTGTACGTTACTGTGTCTCACTGAGGTGGTATTGAACTATACGAGGATATGCTTTCCTGCTGGCTTTTGTTGCTGCGGAGAGAGTTGCAGGGCCGTAAACAATGTAATGGAAATGGACAATTCTTTCTTTATAAAAGGTGTTAAATGATGCCGTTTAATGTGGTGATTTTATCAAGTGAAGTTTCATACTTCATGATATACCGGCCCCTGGGGTCTTTGAATTTACATCCGTACTGTATTTTGTATTCCTTGTGAGGCATTTGTTGCCACACTGTTAACACTTCTGTGGTGTTAGTGTCTTGTAGGCAGGTGTTTTCACTCTCCTCCCAATTAGTGTGTCTTAGCTGTGACATTTAATGTCACCAGTTATCACCGATTTGAATATCATCATTACACAAATTCTTGATGTCCTATGAAAATGTGAAATTGCAAATATTCATAGTTAAAGGGTGCCTATTATGCACATTTCAAGCTCTATAATTTTCATTCACAGAGTAGCTTTGCATGATTCACAGTTCAAAACCATCCTCATTTATCCTATACTGGCCCTTTATGCAGTCCTTCAGTTCATCCTCTCTCTGAAACAAGCCGTTTTAGATCCTCTGTTAAAGGCCCCCTCCATAAAACTGCATAGCTAACTGAGCTAACTAGCTAAGCTAACAGCAGCTACAGTTAGCAGTAGTTAGCATTTACTTTAGCAACAAGTAAAGCCATCCGTCCATCATGAAACTACCTAGATTTATAGTTAAATATGACTGAGCGAGTAGATGATTGTGTTCCTGCACTTCATGTGCGTTGCTGTACCCGGAGCAGATGGCCTTATTAAGCAATCCCTACTATTGCGTTGAGTTGACGTCAACCATTCATTATCTAGTATTCAGAGCAGTTCTGCTCACAGGGATTACTTTTACATATGCTTATATCATTATTTGAAACTTTGGCCACATTTAATAACATCGTCATTGTAACATTACATATATGACCGAAAATAAGGGGAAGCATAATAGCCACCTTTAAAGATATAATACATTTTATTAACAATGGGTCACATGACTATCTGTGTGCTCATAGTGATGACCCCAATTATGCAGTTCCAAAGTGCTCTATGGACAGTTTTGGCATCTTTAAGCTAATTGTTTTGGTTTTATAGCCTTAAACTTTATTTTTTTGATTCGGCCTCAGCGCTCTCGTCAGTGCTGTTTCCAATATATATGCAGCAGGCAGCTGTGTGCAGTGAAAAAGCTCTAAAAGCCCACTGTAGCTGTCCAGCACCAAACCAAAAGTAGACCACATTAGTAACTAGTTTGGGAACATAGTGAAGCATTTAGCAACAACAACAAGACAACAAGAGCCAGATATTTCCTTCAGGAGTAAGAGGAGAGCAAAGCAGAGCTAAACCAAATAAATAACAATCACCAAGTGGACAAACATAACTCCAAATGAGTCTTGCCTGCTGGATGTGTAAATTGGCAACTATTTGCTAACTTGTGCGACACATCTACGTACAATCTATCTATATATGTAAATATATGTGTGTATATTTATAATGTCAGTGAAGTGTGATTTACTCTGGATTATCCATATTTTGACAGTGTGATTAAGTAGTTTCAACCAGGACATTGTTTCTGGAAAGAAACATTGCTGTAAATGTTCCATGCTTGATAAACAAAAATGTATTCACTTCCATTGTAATGGAGTTGAGAGGAGGCAGACATTTCTGTTTTTGGGTAGACACCAGAAACTATTCTCAAAAGAAAAACATGTTTATTGTATTTTTCATTGCTTATTCCTGTTCAGGGTCAAAGGTGAGCTGGAGCCTATCCCAGCACGCATTGCACCCCAAGACCATTGACCATTGATTCATATGTCATATTTGTCTTTATTATTAATATTCCAGTCAGTAACTCCTGTAACAATTGCTTTTATGGAATCATCCATCTGTTTAATTGCAGTGGCTAAATGCGGTGACAGTTTTATTGATGAGGCAACTTAATTCCAACAGCTGATAAGGCTGGATCAACGGGTTGGTGAGAGTGGGGATTAATTGTAATGTGTACTCTGTCGCTCCTTTCATTTGTCTCAGGTGTTCATGCTTCAATAACAGAGTACCCCTCCTTCTGCTTTCTTGGTACCCCACCCCTTCCCCTCTTCATACAACACCTTAATTTCACAACAGTAATCTCCTCACCCTAAGCCCTTTAAGTCACCATTAAGCCTCCATTCATTCTGACATAATGATCAAATTCATCCCAGTCCATTTACCTCCAAGGTTTAAGATTTACAAAGGATTAGAGGTTGAAAAATCAATTTGCTTGCTCTTGGATGTCAAGTAATCCAGTTTGTAGGTGTGCTGGTGCTACTGCAGTCTGATGGGCTATGCACCACTTGGTAGCTGGCATCAAATGTGACACCTTTGTTAAAATTGAAAAGGAAAAGCTATGCTAATACATATGGCATTATTGTTTTTTTAATTCAGAAGGTAAGTTATGTTGTCATTAAAAGAAGAGCGTTTGTCCAGTGATTTCAAATAACAATTTAAAGGCTTTTGTGACGTGCTGAACTTCAAACACCTGTTTCCCACTGAGATATCTACAAAGTGAATATTGTATCACTGTGTTGATGCATAACTGCAGCAGTGGAGCTTCACCTTATACTTTCAACATCCCTCAGAGCACAGGAAACTTTTCAAACCTGCAATAAGGTGGATACAAATTATGTCCGACTGTAATCCTGGATCCTTCCCAAGTAAATGCATAAAGTTAATTGCCATACAGAATGGGGGATATATTTTGTCCTAATTTTCAGACTGGCTCAGGCTGCGGTTTTATTGTGTATGACACTGTCCATGAGGGTATAACTTTCTGAAGGTATAAAAGGCCATTTTATTGGAAGACCATAAATCTCTGCAACCCAGTCTGGACACTTGGTACCATAGTTATAACAAGCTACATGGGTTATCTCCAAACTAGTGCTTATAAAAAGAATATCATACATTCAGCACAAAGTAATAGCAGAGTCAGAGTTTTCTCAGTCAGCTTATTCAGAAAGAGGGCAAATAAATAGGAAATAAAGCAAAAGTTTAAATTCAGTACATCATTAACAGCAAGAGGGTCTTTAGGAACTTGTTGTGTTACATTTAATATTCACAACTAATATATTGTGCAGGTAAAGACACATATGTTATAATTGAAAACACTAATGAAGATAATGCTAAATGTGCAGGACATGTAAGACCTTTATGCAGAAATTAGTTAGTTAATGGTAGAGCTGAAACTAGTAGCAGATCAACAGAGAATTAATCTTCACATTTTCTAATAATTGTTTGGTAAATTCAAAGTCATTTTCTTCAAAGAAAAAATAGAAAACATCTGTTTCTACATTCTAATTTGTGAGGATTGGCTGCTTTTCTCCATTTTAAATCATACATCTTTTGACACAGGACATTAATTCCTCAGGCTCTGGGAAATTGTTAGATTAGATATGTTAGATATTTATAGACCAGTCAAGAAAAGTCATTAGTTGCATCCATGGTTAATATAGTGTACATAATACAGTTCAAGGTTTACATAATAACAAGAGTTTCTGTATGTAACAGCAAGAAATAAGAGGACTCTTTATTCTTTTTGACTGTCTTTGGTGATTCTGTCTATTGATACAGGAATTAACAACATCCTTTTATATATATTGTATTTATGATGCAGTACATGTAGAATGGGGTTTTATTGTATATAGTTTTATATTGTTGCACCAGTAAAGTATGTCAGCACACAGTTGGTATTTACTATTTTTTCTTAAAAAGCCCTATTGTTCTTGAAATAGTTTTTACAGCTTAATGCTGGAGCCTAGTCAGTGACCTTGAGGAGCCTCGTGTGCATAGTGTGCATCTGTCAAAGTTCTGTTTCACTGAAGCAATTAGTTTCAAGAGGCGTAAGGCTTTTATCTAGCTGAGATGAGAAGAATTGACTTGTTTGATTTGAGTGAAAGCCTGGAAAATGTCGAACCGTGTGAGTAAGGCTTTAAAAAGTTCAAATATCTTGTTTACATGATGAAGTTCTTACTTGTTATAGGGAATGTTACCCCAAACACTCATAACACTCGATAATTAGAAGATGGCTATGAACAAGATGCCCAGAGAGGCTTCCCAAGAGAGCTGTATGATCTGCAGATTTTATGATTGCACAGTGCAGGCAGGGCACCGCTTGAGTGATTAATTTGTGTAAAGGCTGAAGGACACAATGTGAACAGCAGTTTTTTTTGTGCAATGTAATGTTGAGATTTTATATAAAACACCATAACTCACTGTGAAAAAAAGCATTCTTTTGGACAGAAGTTATTATCATAACAACTGCAGTTTTTTATTGCCACGCTGAGAGAAAAGGAAATTACAAGTTAAATGTATGTAAACATGACTTCATGCATCAACATGCATAAACAAACACACGCTGTGATTTAGGTTCTGATATTTGCTGAAGTAAGTAGAAATGTCTACAGTGAGCCATTCATTAATATCTGGGGGAATTTACAAGACATCTTTAAATCTACAGCTTTTTATGTATATTAAGTGAAAGTCTGTGTAGTATAAACCACAAATGAATCTTTTTATGATCCTCTTCAAAAAATATGTTTTATTCACGAGGTTGTCTTTCTGTGCCTGGAATGAATTTTAGTGTTGACTTTTTTATTCATTTAGTCAAAGTTTACCAGTAGTAGCGGTTGCTGGTAGTCTACTGGGTTTTAGAAACCATTATGGCACACATATGTGATTAGCTTATCCTCAAAGAATATGCACAAGGTTTATTGCTTTACTACAAACAGGGCAACGGGTTGACATGCCATCATGGTTTTGTTTGGTTTCTAATAAAGCCGTGGCTGTCAAGTTTAGAAGACATGTGAACGGATGCCTCGGCTCTTTTGTTTTACTATGTGACACGTTATTGCCCCTGTTTTCAAAACTGATGATCCACTCCTTCCAAGCTAGTAATCTGTTTGATCTGTTTTGTAGGTGATCCTCATGTTGACAAAATACTACGACTTCAACTCTGGCAGAGTAACAGAGAGTTCTTTATGGAGGTAAGATCTTCTGTCTGGTTTTCTTCTCTCTGTATAGAAGCAACAGCAAAACAAATACATGTGTAATTTGTATTATATTTTTCTTATATTGGATTACATTTGTAATGTATACCTTAACCGTAATGTTCTGTTTGAGGTCCTGGAGAACCCTCAAAATATAGCACAAAAAATGCATTGTTTTATTTGCTTGACGATGTTTCTTCATGCTTATACACATGATTTTGAACTGATTGTTTCAGAAATCTGATACAGAAAATGCCACATTTTTCTGGTTGGGGTCTCAGGGAAAGCAGCTGTAAAACATTGTTTTTTATATTTTTGCTTTTTGTATATGCTCTATATCAGTGATTGGTGTTGATAGCACATTTTACGCAGCACTACCCCTCCTAAATTAACTCTGACAGTAGGCTAAACCTCTCTTCTGTCTAATCAAGTATAACTTACATCACTACCGTGTTCGTATCTGTGACATTGGGGTCTGTGTTTTGCAAAAAAGTAAAATCCTTAAAAGGGTGTTTACTCCTTCTACCTTATTAAATATACCAGAATCTATAAATATGCAAATGTTTTAAGGACACAAGATGTCTTCTATTTCACAGTACACCCTATTCTCAGTGTATGTTTCACACTTGTAAAGGTTGAATATTGGTCCAGGGTTGACTGCTCGTAGGCTCCGCCCCTTAAAATCTCAATGAGCACAGAGAAACTTTCTGCAGATGAATGTGAAAACATCATTGTAATGTCAAACTCTGCAAATACATCATACTGCACAGTGAACTGCACGGGGACTTTACATAATGAATAATCACTACATATTTCCCAAATGCTCTTGAACACAATGAAAGCTGAAGATACTTTGATCCAGGAATGAACAAACTCTTCTTTTTATTTTATGCAGTATAAAAAATGTCATGGCTGCTTGTTTCTAAAATGTCACCAAGCAACTGAGAGCAATATCTATTTTGGTGGGAATGAAAAGACATCCCAAATAAACTAAACAAAGCAGTACCATTTTTGGAGGACAGTCAATAGTTTTGAGTATGTCCTGGTTTCGTTTCAAAAACTCTGCCATTGTCAAGCTTTTTCTTAGCCAACAGGCAAATATGTGCTCTAATCCTCCATTTTGGGGTTAAAATATGAAAATCACACAGATTAGAATTATGTGTTTACCCAAAAGCATCAATAAGAGTTAATAATAATAATAATAATAATAATAATATATCATCCCCTCGCCATGCATGCCACACAGGATATTCTTGTTTATTTTGATAATTAAAAAAATCTCCATTCATCTAGCAAATTGCTTCATGACTTCTGCTGTTGCAATTTTCTGCTTGCCTGATATGCTTAATGATACCATCAGCATCTTAACTAGTAGGTGTTGCTTCATTCTCCTTTACTCTCTACCACAACCTATTTACTTTATCCTATAATTGAATTTTAGGTCAACTGATTATGGGACCACATATGAGAAACTTAACGAGAAAGTCGGGCCAAAAATCATACTGAGCTACTTGTACGTGAGTCCGAACAATAAAAGGAAGGTAGGTTTCCACATGCATGTCTGCAATCAATTATTATCGCTGTAGTTAATGAATTACAGTTATCATTTTTACCACATAGCAGCCCTGCTGGAGCTTGCACTTTTCATCTGTTCCAAGCATTGCACAAGCACACTTAAGCCCTGTGGAATGGATGCTGTCAAGGTGGGCCGCTGATTCCCCCGTCTCCTTTCTTGTCTCGTCTCAGATCATGTTACTTACGGACCCGGAGGTGGAGAGCAGCCTGCTCATTAGCCTTGACGAGGGGGCGTCCTATCAGAAACACAGCTTAGCCTTTGATATCCTCAGCCTGCTTTTTCACCCAGAGCAGGAGGACTGGATCCTGGCTTACAGCCACGACCAAAAGGTAACGTGTAGCTGTCAGATGGCATAAAATAGCTGGAATAAAAAACTGAAAACGTGACTTACTTCACTTTACTTGCTGCTTACCGTGCTCTTGTTGTGAGTGAGAGAGATTGTTTTTCTGTCCGATTATATATCACAAGCCTGTTGGGCCAAAACAAAATTAATGTCTCCATAAAACGATGCAAAACATAGGTTGCTGTCACGGTCGAAAGCATTCATTTTGATAACAGCGGCTAGCATTCAGGACATGGGCTTCATGAGCAGGGACACCTGCCACTTAAACCAGGGCTGCAGTTGCCAAAACAGAAGCAGCTGATCACCTGCTCCCCTAAACAAGTCATAAGGTCTGGCTGAAGGCTCTGAATGGATGTGTCCTAGACAGCACAGGGGAAAGTTAACAAGGGAGACACGCCCAAACAATCCTCAAGCTCACACACAGACGCACGCACACACAATTGCTAGCGTAAACACACACCCACCATTACTCTGTATGAAAACCCTGCTGTCTGCTTTACTCAACACCGTAGACATCAAACTCGGCCTCCACAGCCTGCTATTGGAAGACTTGATTTTCAGAGAGAAAAACAGTCAAGGTCTGAGAAGTGAGATAAATGGTGCAGGGAGGAAGATGAAAGCTTAGTTGAGAGCCATCGACGGGTCAAAATAAAGATGCTCTAGAGGGGTTTACCTTCAGGTCATTCTGTACTTCTTTGTAGAGCTATGTAATTTCACCTTTTTCTTTCTGTTTATCAGTTCTGAAATTAATCTTAGCCTGGTTTCATTTTGCATTTATTGATTGTCTGTCATGTCATTTAAAAATGTAAAGCTCTTGGATAAGTCAGAATGATGTTGCTTATCCCTGTAAAGCTCTAAGCTTAAGATGCTTTCGGCTTGATCATTATGGTAAGATGACAGGCCTTCTGAATGCTTGGACGCAAATCCAACCTTGCAGTAAAAAGGAGTCTAATGGCTTTATGGGAAAAAAGAAAACGATTACAATGACAGTTAAATGAGTGATTTGATAATGCCAATTAGGTCGAAATCCAGAGTTTTTGTTAGGAGACCCTTTGATTTTATTACTAAGGCCAATTTGTATGTCCTCCCTCTCATCTTTTCCAAGGCATCAAAATGATTAATCTTCACTATCTTCTAGTTTCTTTTTTATATTAAAAACCTAGCTTTAGAGTACCACTGTATTTTTACAGGAACTGATGGGTTTTTTTCCCATCAAGTATGCACTCTGTAGTGCAATATTCAAAACAACATCACCATACTGATGCCACAAAATCTACAAATTTGACAGCTGCTTGATAATACAGTTGGACATAAATCAGGAAATAATTCTCTTGGATATTCTCACTTGGAAATTATTCTTTCTACTGTAACTCATTTGGTTAATGCATTCCTCTCATTTTTCAGCTCTTCGTCTCTGTTGAATTTGGGAGGAGATGGCAGCTTGTGCACAACAGCGTCGTCCCCAACAGATTCTACTGGTGAGATCAACAATCAGTCATTTGCAGGGCTTGTCTTTCTAGGAGAGATACGCTGCAATGTTGCTGCATATTTTGATAAGCTCAAAAAACAGCATGAATAATAGACAAGTACAGAACAATTATACATTAATAAATTAAATTGTTTGCATTATTAGCATTCTGTTTACAGCAGTGGTACAGAGCGGAAATGTACATATTTACATGTTCTATAAAATATGTTGAATGTTTCACTGACGTAACATGGCACTGACTTGCCCTGGCTCACACTGCATTTACAATAAAATCAACAAAAACATTGATGTTATTGAGCCAGATCAGAACCAGTTCAGGCATCTATGTGTCAAGTTTACTTTTAAGAAAAGTTGCATTTGTTATTGCAGTCAGCGGTGGAAGAAATTCATATAATTTACTTAAGTAACAGAAACAACACTCGATTACGAATAAAAGTATCAAGTATTATCTATAAAATGTATCTGTAAGTTTCAATATTAAAAGAATGTTGACTGATAAATTATCATATGACATTATTAGATTTTTAATACAAACGCATCAGTGCATGAGAAGAATTTTACTGTTTTACTGGTCAGGGTGGAGCTAGTTTGAACTACTTTTTATATAGTTACTTATAGATTACTATAGTCCAGTGGTTCCCAAAGGGTCATGAGGTGAAATGATTAATGAGACGATTCAAAGTTGTGATTCACAAATTTCAACTCATTGCTTTTTGTAAGGAGTTTTTTATTTTATGTTTATCATGCTTTTAAATGTATAAATCTTAATTTGAGAAACTAATACAGTTGTCAGATAAATGTTGTGGAGTTTAAAGTACAATATTTCCCCCCTGAAATGTTGTTGGTTAGAAGTATAAAGTAGCATAAAATGGAAAACCCAAGTAAAGAACAAAAACCTTAAAACTGTACTTAGGTACATAACTTTAGTTAATGTACATGGATTCAACTGATAACAATAACTGTAAACATTGAGTAAATAAAATACTAATTATACATTTTCATCCCATTTCTTCTCAGTCAAACCAGGGTTTTCTTGGGAGGCAGATCTTGTATAGATAAATAATGCGTGTTTTCTTTCTTTTTTTTAATGTAATGTACTAAGGGTCTTACACATACTGATTAATATTTGATCGGTTGAATTCAGTCTGCTCATAAAATATTGTTGGGATAGTGTTGGGATACCACAGTGTATTACAAATCTAATCATATTGAAATATTATCCATCAGTTTTTCATTTATTTTGTATGATAACTGATGTATAATGCACATAATCAGGACAGATGATGTGGCAGAGAGCTTCTGGATGTTTCTTTGAGTGCTTTAGTGTTATGAGCTGTTGGGTGCCGGTACAGGGATTATGGCCCAAGATAAATGCTTAATTTATAATGTTTTTTATAGTTGTTGGCTACAAAATCCCTTTCACACATAGAACTAAAAAAAGCAGAACTACAGATTAATCAAAGAGGTTGGAGTGACCTACAGTACATGTTTTTTTTTTCTGGGAAAGTACAATGATCCAACACCATTACAGTATATAATTTAATAATATAATTTACTGTAGGGAAGAGCTGATGACTTAGTAGATATTCAAAACAAAGACTATCTCTTAATGACGCTGATATTGTTATTCTCAAAGGGAAGGTGGATGTATGTACTCATTTATTATGGAGACAGAGGAAATATGACTGGCTTCACCACAGTTTACAGTTAGCTTGAAACATCTGCATTCCCTAAAACAGCTGCATGGAGTAGATCCATTGTTAGTTATTTTACTCATTTGTCACGCATACACAAATGTCCCAACCTAAGTGCTTAAAAGACATTGATACAGTATTACTTTACAAAGAACGTTGTCTGCTGTCCCAGGCTCGATAAAATCTGCCACAAAAAAGTTCCCCTCCTAAAACAAAACTATATGAAAAATATCAGAAATGAAGTACGTATTACCAATTCACATTACGCCCTACATTGTATTCTGAATTAGTTTTTCTTGAGAGAACATGTTCGTAATTTAGTTTTGTACCAAACATCAACAGACCATCTTTCCTCATACATCAGGAACAATTTGCACCAAGTATCATAAATATTAAACTGCAACCTGTTTGGAAAAATAGTAAAATAATTATACCAAATAAAGATTTTACCTCAATAACTCAGGGCTGCCCATGCAAATTCAAAATTATATGCCCAAAAAGCAGCTTACACGAAAAGATCTTTAACTTCTGGTCTTTATATTCTGTTCAATTACAGTTTTAGAATATCTTTAAATATAAATATATATTTCCAATCATTACTTTACTTACTTTTACTGTTTGAGTCAATATGCTAAATAAGGACAATGGTGTCTGAGATTTCTTAAGCATCATCCTGAAGTTGGAGTGTTATAAAATGATCAATCAAAAAAAAAAAGTGCTTCCTTGTCTTTGAGGAACTAAATCACTAAAAACATGCTAGAAAAAAAAAAAAGCTCCCCACACCATCAGAAATCCGTGATGACAGAAATGCTTTCATCCCATCCTGCACTGTTTATCTTATCTATAAGAGAATCTGACAAATATGATTTACAAAAACATGTTAACAGGCACCCTCTCTATAGGCAGACATAGTGGTATGTGTTAGTTATGGGAGAACACAGTATAACATTGCAGGGGTTTATTTAAGAGCAAGGGCTGCTGTGCACTGATAGAATTGGATGAAGTATTTGACAGAAAGTCCATTAAAAGAGATGGAGCTGCGAGGCAATTACAGAGTGCTGAGGGAAGCAGGACGGGGGGCTTTTTATATTATAGTTCAGACACGGTATGGAAAATGAGAAGAAACCCATCTTCTGTCACAACAGCTGCTATTAATACAACAAGTGGTCACTCCTGTCGCTCTGCACTTAACTATCATGAAGAATCTGTACTGAAAGTGAATGAAATGGCCAAGTACACCTTAGCCATAAAGTGCAGTGCAGGTCAAATGTCCGTCAGGCCGGTGTTTAAAGATAAGGTTGTTGTATTATTACTCCTGAGAGAACAGTAAAGATCACAGCAGCATCTCTTATTTCCCATGTCCCCTAAATTCAAAATGAAAATCTCTAATGTAAACCAAAAATATCACACTTCTGATAACAGAAAAACAGAAATGATTACTGTGAGCTAAAGGCATTTATTGTGTGAACAGTTTTCTCAATTTTCTTTGTTTTTGTTATAATTATTTACGCAGCATCACTTTATCAAATATGCCTTGGGACAGCAGCAAAATAATTGATAAAACTTATTGCCTCGATGCCTTATTAAGCCACTTTATGTTCAAAATAAACAACAAGAAAGTTCAAACGAAAAGACAAATGCTTTGTAACCAAGTCTAATATAGGCTATATGTATGCACTCTGCATATCCTGAATCAGTAGTTCCCAAACTTGGTGTCAAAACCTAGCGTCTGTTGATAAATCTGAGGTGTTACAAAGATTATTAACAGGATAAGAATAATTATATTAATGCTATTAAACTATACAAATCAGTCTAGACTGAGTGGGGTTATGCTAATATCTAACTGACCCTATTAAGCTAGTCATTTAACCTAGCATGTTTGTAATTCGCCTATACTGTGTTATTTTTGTCAATTGTAATTTAAAATATGACCATAGTTAACATCATTTTTGAACAGCTTTTGTGCAAATGTCAAATACATCAACCACATTTCATTTTTTTGAAAGTCTGCATGGCTAATATATCCACAAGCTAACGCTCAGTTAGCTAAGCAACAGCTTTCACTTAACTACTGGGTGTTAATATTTAGTAACAGCTTTACCTCTACTAAAAACTAGTTTGTGTGTGTATCTATTTATTTATGTAGGTGGGTTTTAACCTTCGAAAGTGCTGATGCAACCATCTCCTTGAGGTGGAAAGGTTTTTAGAAGCCTTGTTTAGAAATAAAACCCTTCAATTTCTAATAGAATCATTTCAGAAGAATAAAACTGAGAAGCTAAAACAGCTCATGTTTTTAACTGTGATGAGGGGTAACAAACAAGACATTGCTTCATTTTAAGGAGTCACAAGCCAAGAAAGTTTTAACATGATGATAATGATGATGATGATGATGATGATGATAATATTAATGTTTGTCACGTTGTTAAAGGTCCAGACTGGGTTTAGACAAAGAGCAAGGAATGATTCACCTGGAGATCAGTGTCTCTTATGGACGTGAGTAATACAATTAAGTTACCTTGGCAACACAGAAAAAATACATTATGTCAAAATTTAATGTGAGAACAGATTTCACATCAAATTAGCACCATTTGTTGTAATTCCTGAACCTTATTTTAATAAAACTGGTGAGAAATTATAGCTTCTTTTTTTTTTTTTTTGCTGTCTGTACTAAAACTCTCGTCCTCGTCTGAATTGGCTGCATGGAGACTCTTCATACGATTAAGCTAATTCATTTTTCAAGGGCCAGGCTGTGACTTGGCTCTTTTCTTGGCCACACTGCAGAGAGGGGGGGATACTTCTATAAGGCCTCGTGTGTTAATGCCCTGTCCCTGGAGAGACCGCCTCATTTGGCTGATGCTAACACACTGGGACAGCTCTCTCTACTTTATCTATTAGTGAGAATAAGGGTTGGCCTCCAAAATTTTTGCCTCTGTGGCTCAGTTAATACCATCAGCATAAGCAATGCTAAACCTTGATTGTGGACTGCAGAAGGTTTTTTTTTTTTTTCCTTTGTTATATTTTTAACACTCACTTCTTGTTTACCCACAGGGTCACAGTACATAACTTGTAAACTTCAGAATTGCTCTGATGGAAACAAGGGCAAGCCTTTCCCTGGATTTATCATCCCTAATTCCCTGGTGGTCCAGGATGAATACGTTTTCATCCAGGTGGGTTTTTATTGCAAGGTCTGGCTTCATTAAAAGACAATTAAAAGCTGTAAAACCGCTGCATTCGATCGCATCTTAATGTACAGTCATGTTTTTCATTAACTAAAAGGGGCCATTATCCTGGGAAAGGATGGCATGAAATTGAAATCACAGTGTAGTGTATTATCCTAAAACTCCCTCTGCCATAATGCACATCCTAATTAGTGGCAAACCCAGAGTTTTGATGATGGTTTAAATTGTTTAAAACATGCTGCTAGCAATCAGTGTACACAGTGAAGTTTATGAGTATTTACCTGAAATGTGATGAACTGCGTTGTATTGCTTTTACAGGTGCCAATAGGTGGCCAGCCTGTCCATTATGTGTCCTATAAAAGAAGTATTTTCTACCCAATGAAGCTTCCCAAGTACACTCTGCCAAAGGTAAGACTGCTGGAGAGGATGCAGTGTTTGATGAGTTGAGCATATGCAGAGGAACAAGCAGCAGTGCAGCATTAATTTTACTGTGAAACACTCACACTTTCACATAATTTTAAGTAGGGTTGTTCCCAGTTAGTCATAATGTTTGCTGACAAATCCATTAAATTGTTTACCACGCATTATTATCTCCCTGAAAACTGATTCAGTTGTGCATAATTATATCTTCAGATCTTGTGTTTATTTAAGACCATGCATACTTTTTAAACAGTTGCCCTCCCGTCTGTGTAAACAGATATTTACCTAAAAAATGAATCAGAGTCAGTGTTCACCAGACCTCCAAAGGAAGTTTTTGTTTTTGAAGTCCATTTGCATTTGCACAAAACAGAGTCCACCACTGATTTCCATTTACTAAAAGCACAGCAGGGTGGCTTAGTGGTTTGAGAGACCGTGTCATAACAACGGGAGAGATTTAGTGCCCACAGTGTTGTTTCGATCCATCCATCCATCCATCCATCCATGTATACTGTCACAGTTTCCTTGAGAAGGACACACCTCGGCTCACTCTGGATAAGGGATTCAGTCAAATTAAATGGAGCTTGTCTTCATTTTTTAGTGCATGGCATGAAACGCCCGAGGTCTAATCTCATCGCTGCTGATCCTGACTGAATCATGACAAGAAGTGACGAATCTTTAGCTTTCTGCTTGAGTTCTGTGGACATGATGTGCACATTTCTTTGCAGAGTCCCACTTTTTTTGTTGAGAAAACTCCTTTAACTCAATTCTTATAACCTTGCTGGCTCCACACATACATATCTACTCATTAATTTCATATTTTTAGGACTTGCAGATAATCAGCACAGATGATAACCAGGTGGTGGCAGCGATTCAGGACTGGCACCAGAATGACTCCTACAACCTGTACATGTCTGAGTCCAGAGGGCTGTTCTTCACCCTGATGCTGGAGAGCGTTGTGAGCAGTGGAGGACCGGAGGGCAACATCATGATAGACCTCTATGAGGTGGGCTGTGACGGTGCTGTTGGGGTGGTGCTGTCATCCTTTTACATGTTAGGTTATTCAGGCATGCTGGACCAGCTCAAATCACCAACCTGGTTTTGTAACTGCTACAGGTTATGTGTTATGTGATAATGTGTCATTATCATGAATGTTTACTATCAAACCAACCAACCTACATATTCTGTATGTTTCATTATTGGCCATGCTTGGCTTACTCTGAATTTACTTTAAATTTAAGTAGTACTGAAATGAGTAAGTTAAGTGATTGACAGAAAATGAAGTAATCATTTAAATCATTTATCAAACAAAAACATTTTCTTGCTCCAGTTTTCAAATTGGCTCCTCTATTTCTATCTTTATCTGTTTTATATCATTGCAAATTGATTATCTGGCTATATTATCTTGGTTTTTTAACATGGACTATTGGCCAGACAAGTGTAGTGCTGTAACTGACTTTTTCATTATCGATTAATTAATCATTTGGTCTATAAAATGTCAAATGTGAAATTTCCTAGAGACAAAGGTAATATCATCAGATTTATTGTTTAATCTGACCAAATTGTTTCATCAGTCTAAAACCCAAAATTGTTCAGTTTACAATAATGATAAGAACAAGGAGGGAATTCTAACACTCATTTATCTGGAATTTGTGCTTGATAAATGGCTTAAATTATTAATTATCAGAATAGTTGTTTATTTATTTATTTATTTTTTAATTCTTAGAAGTCTGGAAGAGAAGAAATTTGAAGAGCTGTATAACAACACATTATGTCATGTATAATAACTCAACATTTCCCTGAGTTTTGTAATAAATTGTTACATATTGCATATTGTGGTTGTTATTACAAAATGCCTGAGTTGCACTTTTTTATGATGAAAATGTAATAATATGGTGCATTATGTTATAACCAACCAAAACAGATATCTTCATCTGTACACATTACTTGTATGTTATATTTCTAACCTAAATTTAACTTCCCATATATTAAATTAGACTCCTATGACCCGTAAAGCAGTGACAAGAGCAGTTCGACTACTGCAATGGTCTTTTGACAGGGCTCTCCCAAAAAGCTTATTCAAAATTCTGTTCATAAAAAAGTGCAACTTTATCCCATATAGGATTCAGGCTGTATTACAAAATGCGGAAGGTGTAACTAAATAATAAGGGGAGAATGTATCGATGATTAATCAGAAAAATGTTTTTATCAGTAATGAAAAGAACACTTGCTATACTCTTAAGTACCTCTTTATTCATCAGTCCACTCATATTCACAGTCTCCAATCCAATGTGTATCTACATTAGCACAACACATTTGGGAGCTTTCTTAAACAATTAAACAGATCGGACAAGTAAAGTACCAACAGACAGCCTAAAACTTTAGTCAGAGTTAATCTTGACTTTTTGCTGTGTTTCCTTTTAAGTGTACCTTGATAGATGTCTCCAATGTCCTCACCATAATAGAACAGATGTTGATATATTTTATTTTGCTGCATCTGAGTCTCTCTCATATCTACTTCCTGCCAGCTTTTATTATCTTTTTCAGGTGACATTGTTCTTGCACTAAAAAACATTTAGTAGGTACAGTCTTTAGGTAACATACCCTCTATACACAAGTTCAGTAAACACTAGTGTCACTTACTGCCCATAGTCACAAGGCAGGCAAAATAGCAGCTTTAACTTGTGCCCTGAACATGTTATATCTGTGTCGACAGATTTGCTATGAGGTTGCAGTGACTGCACATGTATGCATCACTCTAGATTATCCTCATCTGCAGCCAGCAGTAAAAGCATCACATTGTTACAAACACACACCTAAGATACCCATCAGCCTCAGTTACTCTCACTGCTCAATGACCTCAACCCACATTTTATTCCCTGAAATATTTAGCTGCAGTAACTTGACCAGTAGAAGATGTGAAGCGGTCATTCTTCCTTTGATGAGAGAGTTGTGTTCTCTAAATGTAAGAGAAACTCTTATTCTTAAAGTGATGGCTGCACATGAGAATCTATGTCTCTGTGCACATAAATACAAAGAAGAAGAAATATCTCAGGGCTGCGCCATATGTTGTTTTGATTCTGCAGAGTCCTACAGATGGTCCAAAATAGTGCTCCCTGTCAGAAAAACTATCACTTTCCGACATCTCTTCCTCTCCGAACTAGGCCTTCAGCTTTACTTAAGTCTGAATAATTTACCGTTGTTTTTTTCCCTCCCTTTTTTGTTATTTTTCTCCGTACCGCTCTCTGTCTCTCATGTTTGCAGGTTGCTGGGATTAAAGGGGTGTTCCTGTCAAATAAAGTTGTTGAGAACCAAGTGAAAACCTATATCACATACAACAAGGGGAGAGACTGGCGTCTTCTTCAGGCTCCAACAACCGATCTTCAGGGAAATAAAGTCTATTGTGAACAGGTAAGTGGGCCACTGACAACAGATACATTTGGTTATTTGGATTTCCATTTTCTGCAAAAAACACATTACACCAGATCAGAATTCTTATGTCTCTTCAACATAATTGTCTTTAATTAATAATGAATCCAGCAATATGAAGTTCTTAAATTAATATTGTTTTTTTAAATTTTGAATAGTAGTTGTAGTAGTACGATGTATTTTAATAGTTTAGTAAATATTTTATTATAATATATTGTGATATTCAGCTTAGTATAACATATTATATCATAACTATTTAGATTATTTTTGTACAGTAACATTTTTTAAAGATAGACAGTTTTTCTTATTATTTTGAAGCGAATGTCTGGTCCATGGCAACAAGGAAAACGCTTTACATTATCACATTTTTACAGGAGAAGACAGTACTAGAAGAGATGGTGTAGAAATCAGAATATTAAAATAATAATAAACACATTATTAATTATTACAATTAAACAACATGAAAATAAAATAATTCTATACAGAGGACGTTCGTAGCTCATGGTTTTAGTTCTTAGCTCAAAAACTTAAAAAGGTCCCATCGTCCAAACTGCCTTCTTCTGTGCTGACACTCATAAGATGCTATCTCCACCCCTGCATGTAGCCAGTCTGTTTAAATGTGGAGCTTTAGCGGTTTTCCAGTGCCTCAGAGTAATTCTGCAGGCTGTAATAAAACCAACCATTATGACTGAAAATACACATTTTGATATATTTGTTTTTTGAGTAAGCATAAATCAGGACTTCGATATTGAACTTCCAGTGTAAATTACCCTTATTCAGTTTCATTCTATCGAGACTTGATGGCGTATGCTAATAAAGTCATATATTGTACTGTGAAAAAATTTCCATGTTTAAATTCCAAATTCCTCTAACAGATAATTATCTAATTTTAAATAATGATAGATTTGAAATTTATTCAGGGAAGTTATTATGAAACGTGATATTTTATGTGAACCAGGTCTGTATCAAACTTCCATTTTCACATTTTGACTTCAGCAATCTAATCTTCTTTGTGTTTGGCAGCCTTACTGTTCGTTACATCTACACCTCCATGTGTCAGAGAATCCTTACACCTCGGGAAACATTGTCAGCAAAGACTCAGCTCCAGGAATTATAATAGCGTCAGGTGAGGAGATTATTTGATTTGCACTTTGATTTGCACTTCCATACTGTTGTTTACTCTCTATCATATCCCTCAACGCTCCCAATCAAATCTGTTTCTTTACTCCTGTTCCTAGCACTGTCTTTCTCAGGTGACAATAGTTTACAAAATGAAAGGAAATCAATCTTTCCTGCACATCTGGTCCATGTTACTTCAATGGATAGAATAACAAAAACATTCTTTTTTTTGTCTTGTCTGAAGAAATACTCAAATTTCAAATAAGCAACTATACTGTTCTGCCTGTGTAACAGTTTAAGTGACATGCTCGCAGAAAATGAAGATTAGAGACAGTGCTGTTCTTTTTTGTATTCAGGTGTGGTTGGACCTGAGCTGACCAGTACTAATGTCAGTATTTTTATCACATCTGATGCTGGGAACACCTGGAGAGAGGTATAGTATTACAACTGCTGCACAGTTACCTTCTGCTTACATTACTTTGTCCAGACAACTTTGATAAAGTAAAAAATAGCGTCTTTCCCTCTGAACTTTTCCCTCAATATAACACAGAGTAAATGGAGAAAAACACAAATTTACATTATCTGAATAAAGAACAGGTGAACAAAAGTAGGAGTCTGACTCACACTCACAAATAAATAAAGAATCTGCCAAGTTTTGACATCTAGCCTTGTGCATCTTTGATCTGTAAAACAAATAAGCCCCAACATTTTTGCCATTGACTTAAGAGAGACACAATTGAGAGACTCTTGTTTGAAGAACAGTTGAGGTTTCTGCTTGTTTAGTGTGTAGGTGTGTGAGTATGCGTGTCCCATATGTTGTCACCATAGACTTGAAGAACTAGAAAATTGAATAAAGAATATAGAAATTTCTCCATTGTGACAAAGTGAATCTGGTGTGTTTGCAGGTTTTTCAGGAAGAGTACAGCGTGTTTTTCCTGAATCAGGGAGGATCTCTGGTGGCCATCCGACACACACCTCTGCCAATTAGACATATTTGGTAAGACTCTCCAAAGATGTGCCACATCTTTTTTACATCGACTGTACTCTATCTTCAAAACACGGAGTGAGACTGCTTTCCTGCTGAGGCTTTTCTTACTGAATTCAGCTCTATTTGCGGCTGGTCTGTCTGTGATCCAACCATTGTTCTCTCCCTCAGGCTGAGTTTTGATGAGGGCAGAAACTGGGACAAATATAGCTTCACCTCCTCTCCGCTCTATGTTGATGGGGTGCTGGGGGAGCCTGGAGAGGACACCCTCATAATGACGTAAGCTCATGTGTTTTTTAGTTTAATTACGGCACTGGGTAATTATATATTACCCCGATAAAGACTTAAAAGTGTACATAAATATTCTTGAATTTATTTAATGTGGTTTTGAAAGTGTTTCATAAGCCCAAGATGTAGAGGAGTTTCTCAACCCACAGAGGAACATGGATTAAAGTCAGCGCTTTAAAATCATCCAAAGTGAAGGTTTTTATACAACAGGTTTTTTTCTTGAATCTGACACATATGCCAAATGTTTTTTTGACCTAGTTTTTCTGACTTGTTTGTGCAGAATATTTGGTCATTTCAGTCATCGATCTGAGTGGCAACTTGTCAAAATTGACTTCCGGTCCATTTTCCAACAACGATGCACATCAGAAGATTATCTGACATGGCAGCTACACAATGAGGTAAGCAGATCTTGCTGCTCCTTGATTTAAGATTCAGTCGTTGATTAAACTCAAGTGAATTTCTTTGGTTCAGTCACACAATAAAAGCAAAAAGAAAAGGCTCTGAAATGTTTATGATGCATTATTTATCACAGGGCGAAGTGTGCATCATGGGAATGAAGAGAATCTTCCAAAAACTGAAAGCAAACGTTCGATGTGTCAAGGCCAGAGATCAGTATATTTCCCAGATGTCAGACTCCTGCCCATGCACAGAGGCAGATTTTGAGTGGTGAGTTCCCTGCTTTGCAGCTACTCCTTTCACTTCATTAAATCCAATGCACAACACTTTATCAATCTCCAGAGGCAGAGTCTGTGAAGCAAACCTGAGGCACAACAAGAGGAGCGTTTGAAGAGTTGTATTTTATAATTCACAACTTGTTTTCTTATTTCTGTCGACAATCCTGTCATCAGCAGTTGTACATTGTTTGTACTGTGGTTGAAGAAAATATTGTAGTTGTAATCAATAACCCAATATTAATAAAAATATAAAGGGTTCATTTGCAAAAACAGATATCTTGGCTTTCATTTATTTCCCTTAATCATGTTTTTTATGTGCACTCCAGGGAATGTCAATCAAACTGGTTTTGGGTTGTTGTGATAAGATATCTCCAAATTCTTTAGGCCTAATATTCAGAATTTATGTTTTTTTATTGTGCACTCAAGAGAATATCAATCAGACTGGTGTTGGTTTATTCATTTTAAGAATGCCTTTTATCTGTTATCGCAAATGACTTCTTCCTATTTTAGTGAGATTTTGATGTATATCACAATATGGCAGATGTGTGGAAAATTGCATATAATTAATCAAACTGGTGTCCAATGCAATAAATTGTGTGTATGGTCACACGTTACATCAGACGAAAGTCAAAAAAACTTAAAACAAAAAAGTAAGTGACTAATTTAGTTAGTTTTATCTACAATGGACTAATTCATTTGGACAACATAATTTTATAAAACAGATGATCATATCATCGCAGCATAATTGAACTGACAAATAATTACTGAAAATGTTGAAGCCTAGTCCTAATCGAATATGTGACAGCAGTACATTGCTCCATCTTTCTATTTATATCAAGTTCACTCGAATAGTTCTTTATTGTCATATGCACAATTACAGTGAAGCAGTCGTTTGTTAATAATAGATCTCGGGCTCCCTCCAACAGTGCTCATACAGAGAAAATATAATCTAATATAAAACTCTTTCCATATAAAATAAAATAGAAAAATATACTGTGGTTGACAGTAATATCGATAAGTGTATAAACTGTAATCTAAACACGTTGTGCTGTAATGTAGTAAATGTCTATTCGTAATGAGAACAGATATAGAATAGAATAGATCTGTATAATGAAAAAAACGGCTCACTCTAGAGTTTATCATATTATATACTTCTATATGTATAACAGAATTTTGTTCATCACTCTGTCTCATACTTTCTTTTATCTTTCTGATCTCACTGGTGCTAAATGAGCAGCACTAAATACTATATTAAACAAGCTTAACACCATTTTATGACTAAAAGACTTCTTAAACTTTCCAACTCTTGCTCCTGAGACTGTGCTACCCTGATCACGATGAAAGAAATCTGACGGATCCCTCTGACTTTGCCAAGGTATAATTATAGTTTGTGTAAACACGCACAATGCCCTTTCTGCTTCAGGAGTTTGATACATAAAACATAAAATCTCAAATACTCTGAGCTGCTGCACTGTGAGAAGTTTCCTCAAGGCTAGAACACCTCTATTCACACTATTGCATTCACTTATTGTGTATGATTCTGTTTGAGCTGAGTAATTGTACATGATATTTTAAATAAATGATAACTAACCTCCGTAACACCCCAGTGTATGTTTCTTCTGTGTTTGTATAAACAGTGACTATGGCTTTGAGAGGCAGATTGATGGGAGCTGCACTTCGGCTTTCTGGTTCGTTCCTTCTGCAACATCTAGAGACTGCATCACGGGGGACAGCTTCCTCAATACCACAGGGTACGACTCATTCATTTGCACTGGCACGAGCAAGCGGGTGTGCAAATGCCCTTGGTTACGTTTTAAGCTCAACTTACTTTAAGCTTATAAAATGCAACATGTTTTTCTGTTCGTGAACTCTTACAAAAAAGTGGTTGTTGTGGTTTCTTGTCATGTTTCAGATGTCTCCGAGTTGTTAACACTTCCACCGTAGAGAGATTTCCCCTCTAAACTACTCAGATATTTTCATTTTAATAATTGTTCAATGCTCAAAGAGAACATAATTTCTTTAATATTTTCATTAACTTTTACTGATATATATATCTGTGGGGTACTTCTCCAGTTGTTAAAGATTGTGGAGTACAGAACAGAATTTCATTGATTTGATGAAAAAATATGTACATCTGCAAATTTGTGTTAAGGATTGAGCTGGTAGAGCTGTGGGGGTATATTAGGCAAAACTACTGTTCCCTGTGTGTGCATGTGTTGTCTGGTTTTACACTCATCTGTGTCTTTTTGGGGGGTCTTTAATGAATTCCAGATATCGCAAGGCTTTGTCAAACAACTGCACTGAGGGAAAGCTGTTGAAGTACAGCCCCAGGCGGCAGAAGTGTCCCAGTCAGGCCCCCAGGGGTCTCCAGCTCTTCACCAGTGAGGGAACACTGGTAGCAACTCTGGAGAGGAATGTCACTTTCTTGGTCTTTCTGGAAGAGGTGCTGACTTCACTTAAACAAAGCAACAGTAGTGTGTATTGCAGGGTGATACTTGTAGGCCGTATGTTTTTTCTCTATCTGTATATCGAGATGCTGTCAGAGACGTAGCACTAAGGTTGGAGCACCAGCATATAAAATAAATATGCGGTGACATGATTTACCACTTGACTTCGTTCTTGTAGATATTATGGAAAATGCACTGTTATGTGTCAGCGAGGACACTGACAAACATCAGAGGCTACAGTTTGAGTGACAGTATTTTGTTTTCTTTTTGAAGGGTCTCGGCTCCACGACAAGTATAACGGTGGACTTCGGCGACGGGACCGCCATATCATATGTGAACATAAGCTCCATTGATGACGGGGTCAAGCATATCTACAGTAAAGTTGGCATCTACCAAGTTTCTGCTACAGCAACCAACACTCTGGGCTTTGACAGGGCAATACTCTACCTCCACATCTCCTGTGAGTCTAGAAAAGTAACCAGTCTTTTGTTAATATGTGCAAACTGGACATGTTTTCCTCCAGAATACTCCATAAGTGATTTTAATCAACTGTTTAATATGTACTTTTACTTACAAGGGATGTAATGAAAACTTTATTTTAATTAATATCATGAAGTGACTACAGTATAAGCCGTGGTCTTCATTCTTTATCACACCTAATCATAGATGATGAGATCCAACAGCCTTCAAATAGGTCAAAACACTTTAACTTGTGAGCCTTTTGAAAGAAAAATAATACGAAACACTCGAGAAAATATGCTCACAACTCTTCTGCAACTTCAAATTGGCTCATTAAAGTGAGACTCTGTTCAAAATCCCCATCCAAAGTTTTGAGTATCGCTCAACCTGTGTGGGCGTAAAAGACGGCTGTTTGTTGTCTCCTCACTGACAGAGAAGGGCAGCGGTGGTCAGCTTGAATTCAGCTCATTATAATGGATACCAAGAGTGACATTTTCATGAAGGGAAAAAGCATCAAAACATCTACAGCCACTTGTCAAACCTCTCGCTCACTCCACTGTCTCGGTGTGTTCCAGGCAGTCACTTTTGTGCCAAAATACGGCTAAATACGTGGCTTCTGTTCTGGCACAATAAAAGCAGTATTCAGCCATTATTATAGTTTTTATGTTTTCTCTCTAAAGGTCAACTTGAACAGGTCCAGCTCTCGGCTCCTTCTGTGGCTGTCAAGAACAAAGTAGTAAACCTCACAACAGTGTTACGCCCCAGCAATGTGGGCACAGTCACCTATTACTGGTGGTTTGATAACAAAACAGAGGTAAGCCTTACATTCTCATTCTCCACCATGCAGCCTATTAAGTGAATGACATGATAGATAGTCAGAGTACATTTCTCTCTATGTCTATTTGTCTTTTAGCCTGTTGTGACCCTGGACGGAGCAATGTCCTTCACTTTCTCAAAGGAGGGAAGTCACACTATCACCGTTCAGGCTTCAGTGGGCAACACTGTCCATCAGGACCAAATGACTGTGGCAGTTTATGGTGAAGCATATTCTGTTTTCTTTTTATATTACTCAATTTATTCCTTATTCACCTTAAAAAGCATGTAAATATAATAATAAGTGTCCTGTCTAGTAGTACCAAATAAGTCGAGGATTTAACAATAGATAATGATGCAAAATGAAGTTAGAAGGTCAAAGGACCAAAATATATATGCAAGACTTTCACCATTCATCTTATGCATCTGTTCTGGGGTATAATATGCAGCATCTTAACTGAATATTAGCTGAAGTTGTAAATCATATGAACATTTATTAACTTTGAGAATATGTCCAGTCCTCATCCTTTTCAATTTGGCAATCACACTGCCATTTAAGCCCAACATTCATATTTTCTGCTGAATTGACGCTTTACAGGTGGCCTCACAGTCAGGGTCAGGGTTATTTGAAGTATCTTGGTATTGTTAAGAGGCATCCTATATCATGAAGTTAGACAGAAGAATTGTCTGAATTAGATTTCTGACTGCATTTCAGATTATTTCCGGTCAAATGTTTTGGCCTTTTCTTCTAATTTGGATGAGCTGAACCCCGGGGTGTCTGAGTGGAGAGAGGATGTCGGCAGAGTGGTGAAGAGCTCCATGGTTCAGGTCAGTGCTGCAGCTGCTAGCTCATATTATAAAAGTCATAACAAAATCAGGAATTAACTAAACTCCAGAAGACCTCAGTGAGATTCTGGCAATTAGCATCTTTGCACTTGCCTGGAAAGAAAAACTTGAGTCTCTGTCTAGTGAGCCAGTGATATTTTCATACTTGGTTAGGCTGAATTTTTTAATGTATGCATGTGGTTTTGTGTCAAGTGGTGCACCCCACTACTCGCAGTGTCTTTGACCTCACTTGCCGTGTAATTAGTTGTTAACCTCTACACATTGACATGGCACATCACCCAAAATCATTATTACCAGTACAAGCTTTCAACTGAACTTGTCAAAACACTAAAGGGAAGTAAAAGCACTACCATGGCAGTTACCATTTGCTCTCTAAAGAGCTGAATGCCATTGCCTTGAGAGAACAGCAAACCTCAAGTAAAGAGAGCCAAACTGTGGTTAAGTGCGTCTGGTTTTCCCTCTCAGACACTGTAGGGATGTCAAAAAAGCAGCAGGTTATGTAAAAGACCTGGATACTGAGCTCTATATATATCCTACAGTAGCCCTCAGTAAGAAACATTCACTTTGACCTTCTGTCTTGTCAGATATGACCATGGTTTACACCGGGAAACTGACAGGAGACCTCTGGTTACGGCATAAATGCACTAAAAACCCTGGCCTTTACCAAAGACTGTCAAATTAAACTTGCATGTTTCAGTTAACCCGTGTATTATATCTTGACAGTGACTGGTACTTAGGCAAATGATATATGAAGCAGGGAGCCAACAGTATTTACTCATTAATACAGGCGACCCCTGGTCGAATTTCAGGCCCAAAACATAGAATATCACCACAAACAGTGTCAATTGAAAAAAAAAAACTTTTTAATGAGGTTTTGTTGTTATTATTAAAGGTCACAGGAATCAGTGAGGATCAGCTCCTGGTCACAGTGCTTCCAGGTTTACCAACAACAGCAGAGATTTTCATTGTGCCTGAGAAGAGGTCAAGACAAGGAGGCATGGATGAAAAGTGGGCGCACCTGGATCAGGTACTGTCTCATCAAATCATTTTAATGGCCCCTGGCAGATGCTCAGTACAATGTGGTTTTGTGTGATGATTAAACCGCACAAAAGTAAGTCGAGCAAGTCACAAGACCGTCTCTGGAGAGAACATCCCTGGAGAATATGTCCTTACTTTAGAGTGTCATACAACACTATCAGTTTAAGCTCTATTGTTGTATTAAAAAGAGAACATGTTTTATTATGTTTGGACATTTTTCTCGTCAGAAGGTCACATCGTGTTTTGCAGCTTTAATTTTTTTCCCATATTTCCATAACACAATACTTACAGAAGCACAGTCTACTAGTGACATCTTAGTACACACACATACACACATATACAGTCCACTATTTCCCAGTATTTTACACATTATTCATATTGTAGTCTTAAGATAAAGGTTAAATTCTCCTTGCAGTTTGTTTCATTGACAGTTGCATTCCAGTCATCCTTTGCTGGAGGATTTGCCTGCAGCCATTTACGTGATAGCTTCCTTGCTGGGAGCCAAAAGTATCCTGTGCCATGAGTTTATTCAGGATTTCACATTGATATAATGTAACAAAAGAGCAGTCAACTCCTATTCCAGATATTTTCATCATCTCCTTTGGAAGCTCTTGCCAAAATGAAAAAGACAAATCCAGAAAATGGTCACTGTCTTTGAGAACCTCTTTGTATGAATTTCAATTTTGGTATTCATCATCTTGCTTTCACCATATTGCTTCACTTACTTCAATGCTTCATATCACTGCAATCATCCTCAATTATCTCCTATTCTCTCCCTAAAATTTTGTTCGACATGGACAGTAAAATCGTTTTGGAAATTTGTGTTCCATAGTATGCATGTATATGCATCAGTAAATATGTTGACCAAATTAGGTCCACTCTTCTTAGCTTGTTTAATTTCTTTACTGAAGTAATATCTAATCTGAAGATATCTGAACAACATTCTTCAAGGTTCATGTATGCGAGAGAAGAAAAGGTTACATCTTAACTGCACTTTACTTAAAGTCTTATCTCTGATCTATCTGTGTGGGAAGGTGGTTAGCACGGCTTTTTTCCTTTATTCATTTGAGATACAAAATATATTTTACAAAAGACTAAAAGTCAAACGTGCTTTGTATTATAACTGACTATTTTCCACTTTTTACTGGTTTTACATACATTTCCATCATTTTTCATTCCTTCCAGTCAGCCATTGGTTGCCATTCATTTCAGTGCAGTATAAAAATCTAATTGTGGAGACTTTAAACTTGTTTCGGTGAGGCAATACATCACAATGAGCATCATGTCTGCATTTATTTTTGTCAAAGTTACATTATCGTTGCATGGTAACACAGTTTTAAGTGCAGCTTTATTTGGAAAGTCTGCACTCTATCGCCACACAACAATAAGGTTAAATTTGATCAAAATAAATGTAGACGTGATGCTCATGGTGATGGATCACCTAAGTCAGCCAAGTTTAAAGCCTCCACAAATGTATTTTCATAACACAGTGAAATGAATGCTTGCTGAAAAGCAGGAAGGAGAAACACTATGTTGTTTCTTGGAAAAGGTCAGCAGTAATGGAGAGTGTACAGTTTGCTGGTAATTGGGGTAAAGGATGCAAAAACTGGTGTGGGTCATTAAGTGAAAATACACAGAGAACAAGATATAGCTCCACTGTTGATGGCATGCAGACACATAGGGCCCATTTCCTCTCATATAGCTCCACAAGACACCCTCCTCATTTAGTTTCCACATAGAATAAACCCCCAAGATTCCCTGTGGAGTCATTCAATCAAAGAACTGCCTCTCAATTATACTGTATTTGTGGTTTTATAATGGTTTAATCATGCAGCACAAACTTAAATTGTTAATTTAGGTTTGTTTTCTTTCCCACCAAACAAAACACGCGATCATTGTATCACATAGGCTCAAGCTTTAAAAAATTAGATTTTTTTGTCTTTATTGCTCAAGTGCTAAATGATTTAATGCTCCCACACACATGCACTTTGTATTCCTATCCCTCCTAAAGAGTAATACTGGATGTCAACACTAGAGGGCAATGTCTTCCCATGTAAAAGCACTGAAATAGCATCCATCAGAGCACTGGAATAATACTCACAAAGCATCTCAGTACGTGTTATAGACTCACTGCTAGCTTTTATAAGTTTAGAGTCTTAGATAATAACAACAACTCCATGATCATTTCCAGCCACAATGCTTCATGGTTGTTGTTTTTTTTACAGAAAAAATAATCCTGAATCTTTGAAACTTTTTTCTTATCATGTTATCGAAAGCATTTAAATATTTAAACAAAATAACACAGAGATGTTTTTAAATGCACCAGCCAGACAAACTAATTTATTCATCATAACGGATAGGACCTCGATTATCATGAGTAAACACAATTTTACTGGCTCACAGTCATTCTTGAACTAAGTTAATAGGTATTTAATTACATTGATGCATCATATAATTGGCACCATCGTGAAAGGAGACAAACTGGGGCAGGCGGCTTGGATTGGGAATTAAAGAGATGTATTTATCTAAAGCCTGTCTGATTACCTGGCAGAACCTCACAGACAATAGGGTAATAAATCTTCAGTTCACTGTTCTCATCACCAGTGAATGACTTGCAACGTGGATGCATTAAGTGAGCGTGTGCCCACACATACACACGTGCATGTGTGGTGAGTGAGTGTATGTGTGGAGCAGCTTATTAAAATGTGTAATAGATTTACTGACCCTGATATGCCACTAGAACAAAAAGTAATTATTCATACTGTGTAGAGCAGTCTAATTTTAACCAGTGGAAAGATTTTAGAAAGAGCGAGATGGAATTAGTGAGGCATGGCTAAGGACTCAAATGGGCTCTGGGAAGGCATTTTGGTCTCTTGTTAAATGACTGCTTCATCTAGGTGTGAAAAGCAAGGGAACTTGAGGCACTTCAGGGAGAAAAATTAAAACCGCAATTTTATGATATTAGAACATACTTTGATTTCCAATAGCTTTGCCTCACTGAACTTTTAAACTGGTAAATCACATTTTCGTTAAAAAAAAGAAAACAGCTGAAAATTGAGATAAATTCTTTTTTAAATGTCACTGCCACCCCATAAGCAGACCGCCCTTTTACCTGAGAGGGTTTCCATCGCCATTAAAAACCTGCTGAGCTTCAGTGCATCAGGTTTGGTTTTTTCCGTGTCATATCAACATTTGCTCCTCTTTAGATGGCAGCAAAAATTCTGATTCATAATTCAGGCTTGTTGGAGGAAATGACTGCGGTTGAAATATTGATGACTGTGGAATATTGCTGTGCAGCTGCCGCTAACAGAGTCCTCTCTGCTCTGTCACTCCTCCTCATAGCTTTCTCAGGTTCTGCTAAGTGCTCTGAACCAAGACCTCATCCAGTTCACACTCAAACCCGGGGTGCAGGTGAACGTTTACGCCACCCGTCTGTCTCCAGGTGAGTCTGCTGCCTTAGCCGCACACTTACCTGAACCAATGGTAGTCAAATGGAACATTTCAGGTGGTTGTCTCTTATTTGAGTCCAGACTTTGCACAATTCTCCCTGTTTGGAGGTGAAAATGACTAGTAAGTCTACTGGCTTTAAACTGTAAAATCTGGACAGCACACCTGATCAACAGACTGTCTTCTGAGCGCATTGTTTGTTTTTAATAAATGTACCAAGGACCCACACGAGACCAGTTTTGATAATGAGTGGATTATCCTGGATAAACTATGAATAAGAAGATAAAGTTTTAATTGGACATCAGCTCTCAGTCACAGTTCTCAAATTCTATCAGCAAAGCAAGCCAGCGGTGATTCTCAATTGTTATTTAATAGGATTGTTATATAATTTATAGTTATATTAGATTAAAAATGGGCATTTGTCCTCATTTGGCCTGCATGTGCACTCAGTTTCTCTTTTATTCTTTCTCATTCAGCTCCTCTTGTCGACAGCAGTGATAGTGGCCACAGTGGCACTGCAGTCATCATGCTCGTGTCAGTCGTACTCATGGGCCTGGCCGTCTTTGTAATATACAAATTTAAAAGGTACAGTATAGTGGATATATTATTTTGTAATCACATATAAGGTCTATAAGGTTAGAAAGAATGTGTGAAGATTAATCCTCCCATTTTCCAACTCACATCATGGCAGATATCTCAGATAAGATAGATGTTATTGTTGTTTTATTTTGTGTGTGAGTGTGTGTGTGTTGCATAACGGCCCCTGTTTAGAGTCAGTCCCATTATCTACAAGCAAGCAACCACACTGCTGAACTCCTAAAACTTTCCACAAGTATTCAGACTCCCTATATCTCAGAGTTATGGATGTCCGCGACACAATAATAGCTCGAGGAATAAGACAATTCCCCTCTGTCTCAATCTGCAGAATATTACAGGGAATGACAGTCTAATCAATTCTCCCAGAGTGCTGAATGGGTGTCAGAGTCCTGCAGTTATCAATATTCATCTATCTGACAATGTGAGGGTTGACCTTTTGGAAATGCTAAACACAGCCATTCAAGGTGAGGCATACTCTGCAGAATGGCAGGAAAGGTTGAGGAGATAAGTCCTGAGACAACATACATTATACAGTGAGGGACGTACAGTAAATAGCATCCTCTGCTGCAGCTAATCCCATGCCAATCATCTGGGAATGGTTTAGTTCCACAGTTTGTAGAATTCTACTCATTATAAAGTAAAACATTACTTAACTTTAACTTTCAGGATCATAATTACTACATTAAGAAATCTACTTTGAGTTTCTAAAGCTGCCTTAAATGTCACAGCACCAGCTGCAGCACAAAATCACAGGGGGAGGATTTGAAATTAGAAATGCAAGATGTTAGTTTTAAGCAGAATTGTGGGTGCATCTGAGGGGATGAAAAATTGATTGAAAAGTGAGGTGAACAATATGAAAGTGAGAGAGCAATGCCCAGTGGAATGCAAAATGCCCTAGTTTCTAGCTTTCAAGCAATCCTCTTCCATCCTTAACAGTTAAAAATAGTATGTAACACATTATGCACAGTGGAAGCATTAGTGAAACAGATCTGATGGCAGGTTACCATTGACTTTTCTTCTTCTTCTTTTTTTTTTTTTTAAATCTTCCCCTGCATGACCTACAGGAAGATCCCGGGCATCAACACATACACAGCGGAGCAACCTGACAAAGAACAAGAGGTCATTCCAACAGTGGCCTCCATAGCCGTCCCAAACCCTGAGGGGGACAAGCTGACCTCACTGGATCATGTGGATGTACAGTTGGACTCAAAAAGCAGAGGTAGGAATGTGTCCGTTTCCTCCTTTAAGCTACTGTCTTTCCTCAAACATACACACGGTTTATTCAGATTGTTATTTTCAGATTCTGATGTTGGACAGTGAAGATCTATTCTTTATGTAGTGTTGTATTCTATCACTTGTCAAAGTAATGATCAACGCAATCACTGACTACAATGTGTGTATGTGTTTTTTTTTTAAATGTTGGTGCACTTGTCATAAAAACTGCAGAATAATTTAAGGGTCAATTCAGCCGAATGTCAAAAGAAAGTTTCCTTCCATCCATTAGCTTTACCCTGCAAGGGCTGGAGCCAATCCCAGATGACATTTTCTTAATTACATTTAGTGGTATCTAGTGGTTTTATTTGCCCAGGTTTTGAGATATCCATCCCTGGCATTTCTACAATTTCATTTGTAGTGCTAACAACATTAAAACAAACCCACACATTTAGAAAATTCTGCACCATCATCACCATTCCACAAAACATACCGTCAACTGATTTCATTTTGACTATTTCTTAAGAATAAAGTAGTTTGTGTTGAAACTGTTCACAGTCTATGAAGAGTAAGGTCGTAAAGGTGCGGCCTTGTTACACTTGTTACACAATTTATCTGTTCACATTACTTCCATCACTGAAACTGTACGCATGTTGAATTTCAGGATGTGTCTCCCGTTTTGTTGCGATCTCCTGGCCAGCTCTGGCTGTCAGATTTGAACATTTGCGAATTTGCAGAAACAGCATTGGAAATGTAGTCATTATTCTTGTTAATTAGTACAATAGACTCAGTTGGCTATTCACTTACAAAACATTTTGTTTTTGCCAGTTAATTGGAGAAAGCTTGGGACATTAGGGGAAAAAAGCCTTTTATTAGGATAAACTTTAAACTGGTAGAGTTTCTTTTCTTTCCTCTGCTTTCTAATGAAGTTTTGCACCTAAACATATGTCACTGAAAGTATATGTAAGTACATATAATGTTAGAACTGATGTATTGCTTTTTTACAGGAGGATATCTTTTTTTTTTTTATCTTTCTTTCTTTTGTTCAATATTACGTTGATATTTGCTCTTTTCAGTTTTGTTCATTACCACACCAAAACTGGGACATCATATTTGTATGAACAGATGGCTAATTTGACCGTACCTTAACCAGGACCAGGCATGCTACTGTTGAGTTTTTAAAATGTAATTCTTTACTACAAACAGCATTTAATTCACCGTGTTTGAGTTGTGGCCTCACAACCTCAGTACATAAAATGATCTGTCACTGGATATCACAAGGGTTGTGTAAGATGTGTGAACTGATTCTTTAGTACTTCAAAGAAAGTTGTTGCAGAAGTTGTGACAGTACATTAAAAACTGCAGTGGCAAAGAGGAACAAGTTAAGGCTGACAGGGAAGATATACTACATATTCACTTTTTGTTAAGTGCTGATGCTACTCTTCCTGCCCCTGAATTATCATATAAGTTGCCAAGATACAGTTATTATTATGCTCTGTATATTTATGTATTTGCCAACCTGAGTTTGTCATAGTAAGATATTAGTATTCACAGATAAGTGAAGCACAATCAAGTGCGAGCTAAAGTGATGAGAATGTCTAGGTGAATTATTTGACCCAATAAAATAATTAGTGCATCGGGAAAGTAGCGGAGTGGTGAAAGCATTTTCATCAAGAAATATCTATGAGGTTCCAGTTGATTTACCTCTACCCATAGATAAACAATCGACCCATCCAAGATAAATGTGTTTGCCTGCAAAAATACACCCGTATGCAAATAGCTACATAAAATTCCTCCTCTGTCTCTTTCCTTTTTTCTCCCTTGCCAGGCTACCTGCCATCTCACACAGACATCAAGCTCTCTGATGAAGCGCCCCATGTGTTTTAATGTTGAGAGTCTATGACCGACTCGAAAGCAATACATCTTCTTTGGCAGTTACTTCCAGCAAGCTATGAAACCACGGTCACAATGAATGGTCTCGAGTGTTTTGCTACCCATGCATGGATGGACCAGTTCACACTGTGCTGCCTAATCCCTCTGAGGAGACTGTACAGATTTATACTTGCTTCTTGAAAAGGGACACTTTTTGACTGAAAATACTTGTATTTTTGCAAGGACATTGATCTTTTTATGTAAATAATGTACATCCATAATGGAAGAAGTAAAAGTTATTTGTCTCAGCTGGTTACAGCTGTGTCTGCTCAAATATGAAAATATCAAACAACGGAACAGGAGTGATGTATAATAATATCTCAAAATGTGCTCCAATTTCTGTTCTTTGGGCTTGTGTTTGTGAAGTTTACTTTGTTTAACTATGTGGAAATAGCTTATCTGAGTAAGACAGTGAGGGAAGCAGATTCATTAAGCTCTGTACAATCAGAAAATCTTATCACCAGATTCTCATCAAATGAAAGCTTGCAATATCCAGGAGATGAGGGAGGGCTCCTAGTCCCAGATCTGTGTATTCCATCAAGCCTGCCGCTCAAAATGTTATACATGTCATAACAAAAATAAGAACAGAAAATTACAGTGGATATACTGGATAGGTATACACAGATGAGAAACTGAGCAATCCCTCGTGTTCAGGAGACTCAAATAAGTCATTTCAGTGACTCTGGAATGAATTCTATCCTCATAAATGTTAAAACGACGTAAAAACAGATCATACACAACGCTTCTGTTTTATCTAAATCATGCATATGGATTGTTATTGCAGCAGCAATCTTATGTTTGATAGTTTTACAGTCAATTTAACTGTTAAACAAAGAAATGACTTTTAAAATTGTGCTTTGTATTTATTTGTTGCCCCGGAGCATTTCTTGGACATTCGGGTTTCCACTAAGAGAGCTACATGTAAATGTTCTGAATAATTCCTGTGTTAACAAAGAAGCTACGATACAGCAGCAAACAATGGCTGGAATGCAGTAAAAAAGTGCTACAGTGCCACATCTGTATTTTAATTAGTAGCTCAAGATTTATTAGCCATTCATTTGTCTTCTGGATTTAGTTAAAAGACTTGTGCTCCTTGACACAGTTACAAAATATCTCTCATGTTTTTGTTGTTTTTCTTTGAACAGATCTCACTGTGAAGGTTGTGCTGATGACATTGAAAGTACACCAGGTTTGAATGCAAACATGCTCTTTTTTTTTTTTTAGATTGTGTTAAAACACCTTGCATTTACTTTGGACTTTTTTTTGTATCTACAATGATGATACCAGCATCTCCACATGGCATTTCCTCAGTTTACAGTTATGCAGAGGAGCCTGCAGTCTGTTCTATGTTTGCCCCAAAGGACTCAGCGGACAAAAGGCTGCAGATTTGTTCATCTCCTTCGCTGCGAGGGACACAGATAGAGAAGACGTATCTCCTGTCAACAAGGCTCAGCCTACGCACAGAGCTTTGGTCAGCTGCTGTCTCTTTGGGATAAGTAGTGAAGTTCTTCTTCATCAAACTTTTCTTTTTAAGTGTTGTCAGCATCATATGTCAGTAAGACAAATTGACTAGAGGCTTCTCCATACTTCTTCCCTCCAATCCTGCGATTGAGCCTGAAGCATAAATAAACTCGTGCTCGTCATCAGACGAACGCCATCTCTCTGCAGCGATCATCAGAAGAGTTTTATTTTGTGCTTGTTATATATCTAACAAACTTTTTGTTAAGTCCCAATAATCAACCTGTGAATATGATTGTGAACATATTTGCATGTTTTGTTTTTTTTCTCTTTCAAGATACTTAATTAGGAAACAATTAAATGTGAAATGCAGTATTTTCCGTTTCTCCGAGGCTAGACAACTCATTCATTACAAGTGATGTGATTATTCAGTGGGTTGTTTCTGTGTTTTTTCATTTTATCTTGCAGAAGTAACCATGGTTTCAGAATAAAGCAGAAACACAACATTAATGCAGTATGGCTGGTTGTTACACTAATTTCTAAAAGCATAAACAGCTTCGTTAAATCCATGTCGTCGACTGCAGCTGTTAGTTAGTGTTTGACTTTTTGATCTACTCATTCAACGGACTTCATGAAGGTTAAAACTATGACTCCACTCCATAAATTGGTAGTTTTGATCGACGGGCACTCTCTCACTTTGTTGAATTTGTTGCTTTTTCTGCTTTGTCTCTAACAAGTGTTGCTTAGCATGGTCAAAGTTTCAGCACGGCCATTTGCATGATACAATGGGGCTGAACGGGAGGACAATGAAAAGCACCAAGTAGCCTGGAGTGATTCTAATGGGCTGGTTCCTTGGCTCTCCCACTGTGCAACAAATTAATTATCCCCTCGCCAGGAAATCGACACACACACACACACACACACACACACACACACACACACACACACACACACACACACACACACACACAATCAAGGAAGATTTCCCAGACTGGGTAGCACCTTGAATGAAAAATGTCCCACAACAATAACCCACAGCAATATTGTGTTAGCCACAGTGTGAAATTGATGAGCATGTTTCCTTTCATTGAGTGCTACATTACAGTGTCTGGCTGCAGCGAATCATCCATTAGTGATTGTCACCGTTCAATTTGATTGTGCATCGCTGAACATCCCAGGGCAGTTAGAGAAAGGCCTTGGTGTTAATTCAGACTGAGAGCCGGAGCGAGAATAAGACTCTCGGGGCGTTGATGGCTGTTGGAGTGATGAAGATTGGTGTGTGATATGAAGCTGTTGAAGTGGCAAAGAAAATGCAAAATAGAGGAACAAGGGCCTTGGTGCTGCAGCATTGTGTGTAAAGAGTTATTTCGGCCAATCAACCACGCAGTTCTGTCCTCCAACCTTGCTGTCTCTTTGCCATTTAAATGTGCAAGGCTTTTTTCTTTCTAAATCTGAGGACGGAGAGGGAGGCAATCCTACTGCCAGTAGGTCTTCTTACCAAAATCATCTGTTTCTCATCATTTGACTACAGCCTCAGTAATTGTTCCCATTAAATAGGAACCATCTGTAACTAGCAACTTGAGTAATCGAGTGATAGCTTCGTCAAATTGTCAGATGGGAATCTTCACATGGGTGTTATCACACTTCTGCCCATTAAAGCCAACTTCAGAGCCTTTGTGGGATCATTAAAAATGGTACGTTGAGACTGATACACTGGCTGCTACAAGGCACCTGTGTTTCAGATAAGACTGTGGCAATGCAGCATAAACAAAGCTTCATGAAGTCATTTGTTTTCAGATTTGTGCCATAATAACATTTCTCATTCACTGACAGCCAAATAAAATGCCAGTCCTGGCATCCTTTCGCTAGGAAAAAAACCCATAATATAATCATACATTTTCCATTACAACACATAGTGTAGGTGCATATTGGGGGGAAAAAAAACATACTTCCATATAAAAATACATTTATTTTGAACAATTTTAAAATGTCAATTTGTTCACAGTAAGAAATATGATCCAAAACAAGACGATTTTTATATCATCGACAGAAATTAACAATATCATAGATCATGCACAACTTTTCCCAATTGCACAACTAGACTATTAGACAAGGTGTTTAATAATTTGTTTAATGTGTCAAGTAAACTTTAAAACCAACCATGATAATATATATATATATATACAGTATATGCTCACCCTAATATAGTCTTAAGTCTTTTATCACAGATAATTAGGGCATGCTACTGTAAAAAATGAAATAAAAAAAGAGGACATACAGCTTGTTGTGAGACTGAAGGTCATGGAAACATATTACTGTCTGTTCAGTGTGTTGACTTTTACAATAGGATGAAGCTACTGTATAGATTTACATTCCATCTTATTCTATGTACAGGTTTTCAGTATTTCCACTTATAAGGCCAGACTTTCATGTCACTGTATCACATTTTGTTGTGTACCATTATCCGAGAAAAAGTCATTGAAAGCACCATGTTATCTTACAGAGCTAAACCAACTATATATTCATTTCTTATAGGCATTCACAACAGTCAGATTTTGACATTTTTATTTATATATGTATATATTCATTACTGTATATTTACAACTCAGAGACCTCTAGTTAAAGGGCGGTAAACGGTAATGTTTATCCAGAGCGTAGAGTTAAGGTGGTTTATTTAGATAGTAACTAAACCTAGAATTATCTACTTATTAAAATATTTCAGTCACATGGAGGCAGAGCAAGATGTGCTCTGACTGAAACAGATGCTTCTTTATTGTTCGGGTTGTTTTATCCATTCAGGATGTAAAGAAAAGACATTATAAAAACCAAAATAAAAAGGTTACACTTGACAAATTTTATAGCCTGCTGGCTCAATTTATGAACAAACATTATGCTAAGAGGAAAACATTATCGACAAGTAATATTTTTACCACATTAAATTAGTTTATCATTTTAAGGCCTGTAGTAAATTATTATAATATTCCTTAAGGGCCTAAATATCCTTATTGTAAGTCATCACAATAATTGTAATTCAATACGGAAGCTAAAGCAACTTTACCAAACTTATACACGTATACAGTAAAACCTATACATTCTTTCTCTTGTACTGACCCATGAGTTAACGGTACTTTTCTCATTTACATTATATCAAGGTATTTCTCAAACAGTTTTTATAGCTTTTGAGGTATTTTATTTCAAAAAGTCAGTCTGCTTTTCCTCTCTTGACATTATGCAAATTAGGAAGAACAATGATATGTCACAGGGAGTAAAGAATTGCACAATGGCAGCTGTATATTCCTGAAATACTCATATCAGCATAACAGCCATGGTGTCGGTGTAGAGTTAGGGAATCTTGATGCTAATTGGACATTTTGTGCAGGGTGCCGTAGTTACCAGTCAATTTCAACAATTCACCGCCCTCAAACTAGAGGTCCTAGAGTCTGGCTCGGTGGATTGATCCCCATCAAGTATTGTGAAGTACATACTTACTCTATCCATGTGAGTTAAAAACATGACTTTGAACGATAGCAGCTATCAGCATGAAATAAATAAAAAAACAATGCAAACAAAGCAAACAATTTCAGCACAATTGTAGCACAACAATCTGTACTTACTCAGTAACAGAGCGCATGTCTTAGACATTAGTACAGTTTGGAAATTCCCTTGTAACAATTCTCTCCACATTTCTTCCAATTCCTCCTGAAAACATGCAAAGAAATAACAGAATAGGCTAAATACAGGGACAGCCGACTGCTTTGACATCACATGCACATCACAAGTTGCTTTGTTTTGAGGATATGATGATAAAAGAATTATGAGAGACAATCTTTGCGAACACAACTCTGAGCTGGAATCTGTGATATTTTGCATTCATCTACATGACATTGACTTTGGTATAAAGTAGTAACTGCCTTTAACATCAACCAAACAACTCAAAGTTCAATCTTGCTTTCTCTAATCTTTTTACTTGAAGATCAAAATGGTTTGTATAAGCTTTTATACCTAATTATAAAGTCATCAGCCATTCATTTTTGTTGAAAAGCCCCCTGTTGTCTCAAAGGAACATGGCCTATCCAAGCAGGGCTGAGCTAGTGATGGAGGGCTGATAAGATAGGATCGCTGTGACAAGTCGGGTCGTTCGGATTGTGCAGACACTTGCTCTTTCCAAAGGTGGCACTTTTATCTCCAAACTGTGTCAGTGGTTTAAATTCAGTGATTTGAACAAAGCTGTGTGAAGCTAATTTCATGTTGCCCACATAACTAATAACCTGGCAGTAAATGCATCAAGGTAGGGATCTGGCAGTCAGCTTAGATTTGCTAAAGAAAATGTGATTTATGAGATTTAAATTGCTTTTACATGGAGTATATTCTAAGATTGAGATATTTGCAGTCTGCAGCAAAATTTTAATTGTCCCATGAGCCTCAACAGAAGTTACTATATCACTCTATGCCAGCCAGGATTGGCTGAATTCAAAGAGATGAGTGTCCAGGAGGGTATTTATCAAACTGCTAAAAATAAAAATTTGGACCTGCAGTGAAAGTTAAAATCCTTCACTTTTTCTGCTTATCACAGACTTAAGATTAAAAGCTATCATTCAATTTAAGAGAACACAAGACCCCTGAAGTGGGCTAAAAGTAGATGTTTGCAGTGCAGTAACAGAGGTGAGCACACATCTTTTGACTTTTGGATTGATTGTACAAAATCCTTTCTCATGTTGGTTTTCTTTTTGTTTAGATTCCAGTCAATTTATTATTATTTCATCTGAACATACATATCTAGGTATTATAAATATTAGATTGTTGTTAATTGTACATTATCATTTATCTGGATTCATGTCTGTGACCATTTGATGAGTCCAATACTGACTCTCTCTGTGTTTTTGGTCTCCAGCTGCTGAGGGACATATCTGACTCTGTAGCTGCTAAATGGTCCACTGTGTTCACCAGCTAGTTGTTAACTTGGTCTTTCTGCAATTTGGTGCTTAACAGGACTGAGCCAAAACAGTAAAGTTGCAAGCTGAAACCCATTATAAAGCTCTGTAAAGCTGGAGTGGAGCTGCAGATTCGGGTGATACGAGTGACCTATCACATTGTTTGCAGATTGTCATTTCATACATTATTATAAAAACATAAATTATTGCCACTTTCAGGTTTTTAAGCTAATAAAAATGTAAATTACAAATGTTTTAAGCAACATATGCAGTACAGTGGAGCAGATGTAGGGTAAATGTCTCTGTTAATACATGTGATTACTTGAGAGTTGCTCTTAAAGCTTATATTCTGACACTTAAGTAGGAGTAAGTTGTTTAAAGAACCAGTGTGTAGGATTTAGTGATATCCAGCGGTGCAGTTGCAGGTCGCGACTCCATAGTTTCACCCTCCCCTTGCAAGCATGAAGGAGAAACTACAGTGGCCATTAAAATGCCCCGAAATGTTACACGCTTTAAGAAGTTTTATTCTTTACACTCAGCTAGGAATATTTTACTCCTAAATTGGCTCTTTCTACCATTCTTAAGTGTAGTCCTTACAGGTTAGATAAATATGAGCGCGGGCCTCTACATTATATACTTATATAGAGCGCATGAACATGTCGTTGGTCTAGTAAGAGACAGGTAGACCTGTTTTGATAACCTCCTGTCTTGTGCAATGCAAAAACTTTTATAGCTTAATAAATTCTTCACCTGAACTACAAACTTATTATGAAACGTGCCCACGGTTAGCTGCCATGTTAATCATTCAGAACCAATTTGTATTAACATAAATCAAATAAAGATCCTTAACTAAACTCAAATTTTCATTTTCATCCGTCAAATCCAGTTTTAAATGTTAAAATCTTGGTTTAAACCTTTATGAATTTTGACCATGATTCTACTTCATTGCTCCTCGTGCACTGCGACAGCTATCAATAACAAGCATCTTCCTCTTCTTCTTAGAGCTCTTAAACCAATTTGGAATCAAATGAGAACACATAAAATCACTGAACACAGACATTAATTAAATTAAAACTGGTTAATGTTCTGCTCTGGTAGGGGGCATGTTTCCCACGGGCTGGAGCAAGACCAAACTTACAAGCAATGGAAAATTCTGCAGACCATAAAATATATTTTTGGGTGTCTTTTAAATACAAATAAATCTATCCGTCAAAGTATTCATAATATAATAGTGTGAAATAACAGTAGATAAATCAATGACGGCAATATTAAAAATAGATGAATGATTAATCCTGCAGTAAGCTGGACAGTGACCTTTAATATCAGATGATAGATTGTATCATAATCTTGTGAAATGGATTGAAAATGGATACAACAAACATTTGTATCTCAGCCAAAATCAGACCACATGAGAAACAAACCAAGCCTCATAGTATTAATGAAATCTTTAAACAGAAGGTTGTACATTCCTTTAATCAAGCCCCAAATCAAAAGGTCCCATGCAGCTCTGCCTTTTTGTAAATAAACGCTTTCGAAAGTAACCAAAAAGAAGTTAATTTGTTTCGGATCAGCAAGGACTCGGAAAGGTAGAAACAGCTGAGAAATGAAGAAAAGCAAAAAGTGCTGAGTGACCAGAAAAAGGGCCTGCAGCCCACATGTCTGTGTCAGGAGCACTGCAATGCTACTTTTGTCAAATAATCCACACTGTCTGCAGGGACCAAATAGTTCTCATCTAAAAGACATCACAGTGGATGTCAGCAATAGCAATCAAAAGTTAACTTGTCATTGTGATATCTAGTTACGGTGCTGAAGTTGTGCTTGTGGTGTGCAGTTTGTAAAAATATGACACATTGCATTGATAATGACATTACAGCAGCTCAGATGCGCGCTGCACATAAACGTACGGTGGCCTCGCTCATAGAAGAGACTTTGTTCAAATAAGACTGAAACAATGTCATTGTTTTTGTGTCTACTGTAAACGCAAGTTACAATTTGTCCGAAACCGATAATCAGGGATGTTTTTTAGGGCAATAAAATGTTAATCGTTATCATTTCCTCACAGTGACATTTATCCTTTTAATCCTGTATTAATGTGTCAGAGTGGTACACATATATTAGTATTCTGTATTTCATTTAGTCTTGGCATAAAGAATTGCATCATAGCTGCCTTATACTGTAGTTTTTACTCTACCTAAAATATATCCACTTAACATTAGTGGTGTGAAAGTTTTATATTTTACTGATTTGGTAGCTGTAGTTACTAGTTACTGTGCAGATAAAGATTTTAATAATGAGCATATCAAACAACAATGCATTGATATACAGAAAATAGTACAATTAGCTAATTAGTTAAAATGCTGTTTATGTGTTTGTACGTCAATAATAATAATGATCTTACAGTATAATATATAACAATGTAACAAGAGAACCCACATTAGCTGCATAGTGAGTGCTTTTATACTTTTAAGTGCATTTTCTATAATAATAAAAAATACCTATGTGCTTTCACTTAAGTAAGATTTCGAATGCATGTTTTTACTTGTAACTGAGAATTTTTAAACTGGTATTGCCACTTTTACTTTAGTAAAATATTGAAATGTTCTTCTTCCACCACTGTTTAAAATACTGTATATTCTGTACAACACATAATGATTGTTAATGGTACTAAACATGTAGCCATCATACCTCTGCTCCTGGCCTCCAGCTCCTTCTCCATGAGTTCTTTCGGAGAGGGAAACTCACCGAGCTTGACCTTTGACATGCTATCGTTCTGACCGACTGTACTGATAACTTCCGACTCCTTCTCATGACTGTCCTCGGTCTGAACATGGATCCAAGGGATTTTCCTATTTGTAAAGATATACCACACCAACTGGGTAAGGTTTTTATCAACAAGATAAAAACATATTTGATTTACAGGTGAATTTAATACATTTCACCTTCTTATCTAAGAGAACACACCTTTTGAACTTGTAGATGAAGAATGCCGCTAAACCAACAAACACCACTGTGAGCAGCATCAGCATAGCCGACCCACTGTGGATGGAATTTGAATCCACAAGTGGAGCTGAAAGACAAACACATCAAATGAGCATCACATTTTGACCAAGACAAATGAGCTGAACCCTTTCTTTTTTTCCCCTAAACCATGTCTTATTTCAAGGAGATTACTTTCATTACCCCATGTCATGTAAGAACGGCAGGTATAGTTTTAAGAGCTGCTCTCTGCATGTCATCCCCTCAGGGTGTTAAAAGGAACCTTTAGGTGGTCTACTGCCTCTCCCTGGGGTCCGTCATGCAGGTAGCTTATGCATAGTCATGGCTTTTTAAATGCTGAGATGCAATATTCAAAGTATTTCCACTCGACGCCCATCTTTCTCTCCTTCAGAGAGAAGCCTATGAAGTCTATGACCTTTCTGGATCATTTTAAAGGCAACCCAGACCTTTGTATGCAGACACAAATGAAGACAGATCCGTTGGTGGATGAAAAGGGTAAAGCCACGCAGGGTTGATCGACACGTTTTTGCGATATGCTAATGACCCGGTGACCCTGCCGATATCCTCAGTGCATACCAAATGCCTTCTTTGTCAATCATGTCATTGATCGGTTGATTTCAAAGAGTAGTACTGTCTCACAGCCTCAGGCGCAAAACTGATGCACTGTGAAAGATATTTAAATCCTGTGATAAACTGTATCATATAAATCTCACTCAGGGCATACTGTTGTCTGGTTTTATTTTTTCAGTGGTTGGGTAGAACTCAATGTCAAATCATCCCAAGAAAGAAACATGCCTTATCTTTTGCACATCCGCAAGCAGAACAAATGCACTGTGGAAGTGTTGACATACTGGACTAAACTGGCATAAATTAAGATTTGAACACTTTGTTTTTATTTACCAGCAAAAGGGTTTTAAATGTAGCAATTGCATTGGTCCAAGTGTGCAGAAATAATAGGTTCAGGTTACAAACAAACTTACCCAAAGTTTGCTGAGTCATGTACACAATGATGCGAATATCAGATTTCAGCTCAAACTGGATCAGGCCTTGGTTCAGGGCAGTGACAAAAATATCTGATATCTGTTTTAGGTATTCAACAAAAAAACAAAACAAAGAATGATATATTATGATACAATAAATAACAATAAATCTCTCTATGGTTAATTATTATAATGTCCTAATCCCAGCATAATGACTGGAAGCAGGGGGAAACAGTTAACCTGGCTCTATCCCTAGTTCAAAAATTAAATTCTGAAATTTGACTGATTAACATTTTACAGCATTTAACTTGTGATTTTAACATTTTTATTTTGTAGCTTTAGATCTTTAGCCAGCTTTAGACCTAACTCATCCAACTAGGGAAATAAGTGAATAAAGAAATGTTGAATTGTTCCTTTTACAAGAACAAAAATCAATGAATCTTCTTTACTGGTGGACATGTTTTGGCAAAAGCTGTCATACATACATTACAATATATGTCATATCAGTACAAGGGAAACTACTATTTTTAGTAAATGTTCACATGATAACAAACAATACTAAAACACATTTCTAGATATCATGATTCTTACCGTCTCTAAAGCCTCCTCACTGCTTCTCTTGTGCTCACTTGAAGCGTGCTCATCCGGTAAGATAAAGAGCTCCGCTGTACTTGGAAGTCCAGGGTACAAAGACACCAGCAGCTGATCTTCAGGAACCCCAGACACCTGCAGTGACACAGCAACAACACAGCAGGCAGGTTAATCTCCCCTGTTGAGGTTAAAGTTTGGACTGTTACTTCCAAACTTTGGACAGTAAAATCAAAATGTCCAAACTGACACTGTCTCATGGCAAACATTCTTCAATTTAAATTCACACCAGACGACTGTGTCTGATCACTGTCATCAAAGGTAATCTAAAAAAAGACCAAATTTCTCGCATGGACCATAAAACATCATGACTGCTGTATCAGTACTGCACACAGGTATAAAATAGTAATGACCCTGAAAGCCACTGGTGGCTGATGTTGGCTCCAGGAAACATCTTAGAGCAATAGGGACTTGATGTACCTGTGACAGAGCTGTCCGCACCACACGCCCTATGTCCTCCCTCCACTCGGGGATGTCAGGATTGTGCTCATCAAGAGCTGGCGAGAACGACAACAGCAGCGACCTGAAGAACTCTGGAAGAAAAGTGAAGTGATGTCTGTTAGAATATGGATGCTACTTCTGGTTTCGTTTTTGATTAATCTGATGTGCAGTTTTGTCTTTTTTCATTTGGCAACATACGCCTTGAAGTTAATTGCTCCTCAAGATTTCATGTTCACCTACCGTGACATTTCATTCATTAGATAAGTACACGTTGACATCAACATGGCACCGCTTGCAGAGTGGACCAAGAGGCATCATACTTTCTCCGAGATAGCATATTGCATATTCATGTAATGTGCATCGCACCAATTAAAGTGCTTTGAAGACTGTCTCACCCACTCACCTTTAACAGTTATAACTTTTGAATCCTGCATTATGGTGCTCCCAGAAGCAACCTGGACCGTGACCTTGTTTTTTCCCTCTCTCTGAAACATGTAAGAGATGCTTCCCTCCAAGGTTATAATGGGCTGGATTTCAAAAGGAAAAACACAGAGATTTTCACAGAAAAACTCGCATCCTCTCAGCCGAATATAGAATACTCCGTACATGCAGCCCTTGACATCCTGTATAATGAGGAGGTGCTGCAGTGAGCACAATCAACGTGATAAATAAATATGACCAGCCATTCTAGCTGGATCCTCCAGAAAGACACAGGGCAGTCACGTGCAAACGTCAAATTTTACATGATTCGTGTGAAAAGCCTGGTGTATTCACATTTCGTAAAAAATAAATAAAAAATAAAAAAATTATAAAAATAAAAACACACAGACATCAAGACAAGAATGGGAGAATGGAAAATACTGCAGTCAACAGAACATAAAATGTGTGTGGAACAATACTGGGTAGTGGGAGGAAGATGAGGCTCACCTCGGAGCTGTTGTCAAACCACCAGAAGAAGGTCAATGTTCTGGTGTGACTCGGCCAAACCACCGCAGTCAGATTAGCCTCCTTCCCCCTGATGGCTACAATAGGAGCGGATAGATATACACGCTCCACTGGACCTGAGGCAGCAACACATGCACCAGCACACATCCATACACACATGCACACGTGTGTTCACACAAATAAATGCACCCACACACAAAACACACACACACACATTCATCAAACATGGAGTATTATTGTAATCACAGCTGATGTACATTTAGCTCCAGGTGTGTGTTTTTGCATATTCCAAGAATAAAATGGCATTAAAGTAATACAACCATGACAGAAATGAAATTCACTGTGTGTGAGTGGGAACGTGACTATCCATGAAGGAGAACAGGTTCACGCTATATGCGCTGCCACAGGAAGGAGTAATGATATTTCTTATTCACATACTGGTGATGTGTAAAAACAGTGTGTTGCTGTCAGATCCCAGGTTGTTTTCAGCAGAAGCTGTCACTCGGTAAATCCCAGTCGTTCTGTAGATGTGCTTGATGCCGTCATCAGTCCTGCTCAGGTTAGAGTATGTGATCTTGATGCCGTCCCCGAAGTCTAGCTGGATGCTGGTCCTCAGCGAGTCTCCCTGTGAACAGGCAGTAAGACACGCCCTCTGTCACCACGGCTTAGGTCAGAATACTTCAATTAGACCACATACAAGTGAAGTACACAGTCCACTACTAAAGTGCTCGGGCTGAGATGTCCCATAAGCTGTGTCACAAACACTTTGTAGGTGAATATGAATGGATGGAGACAGAAATTCAGCTGAGGAAAGAAATGGAAAGGTAAAAAGAGAGAGCTACATTGAAAGAAAAAAGCAATGAAAGCCTCACAAAGTAAGAAGGATCAGTTTATAATCTGGTTCCATCTTGCCAACTGATAAAATCATCTAATACAAACACACCCCTTATTAAAGTGTGTTTCACCCATATTTCAAAAATAATAACATATTTTCTCACAAACCCCTGGTGACAACTAGCCATCCAGATAGTTTTAGTTTTATTTACCCACAGTTTGAGATATCTCGTTTGTAAGATTTCTGGCACCACACTAAAACAATAATGAGTCAAAATAGCTTCATTTTTCTAAGAATATAAAAAAAGACACTTAAAGAATGTCCATGTTACTCTAGACAATCCACAACAGTCAATCATTCTTACAGTGAATATTTTAACAGTAGAAAGTTGTTCAAATGAAAACTGTTCACAGTGATATCTGAAGATTATCCAGAGTAATACTGTTTAATTTTTAAATTCACCACAGACAAAATTACCCCCATGGGCTGGAGGCATAAATCTCAGAGGAACCTGGGAACAAAATAAAACAAAACTATCTGCATGGCTGCACTAGAGGTAAGTGGGAAAACATGTTTTTAGCCATGCTAATGGCCTGGTTATGGGGATGGCAATGTTGGTCTGTTGCTCTGTTGTTAACGCTCGGTCCCGGCTCAGATATTTCAAAAACTATTAGAAGGATTGCCATGTAATTTTGCCCAGTCCTTCGAGGTCTTCAGGGAAGGAATCCTTTTGACTTTTGTGATCACCTGATATCCTACCAAGCAACACCAACTGATTTTCAAATTTGAAATTTTCCAGTGAAATATCACCTCATCTGCTTGGTAAATAGGCACAAAATTCATTCTTATTTGTCTAATACTTAACATTACAATGGTTTTATACAATAAACACCAATGACATTCTTCAGCTGCAGCTGTATGAGGCACATGTAAGCATGTTAACGGGCTATACTAGGAAGGTGAATGTGGTTACATTAAACAATGATTACTACAGCTACTGCCAACACTACACTTTTTAGACTTTTTGGTGATATGACTCACATCGTCGAGGTAAACCATGAAAGTAACATTGCTTCCGACTGGGGCACTGAGATCTCCTTGACTGGTGGACAGCCGCAGACCTCGGGGTGGTCTGGGACGGCATACCTGCCTCTTGGGTGAATACACGTTCCTCCCTCCCTCCTTACAGTTATTTGACAAAACCTTCCGATACCTTTGAAGAATAAGGTAAAAAAGAAAAAAAAAAAGTATTGTGTCATAATCCCTTATTATGTACTAATAGAAAACATGCATGGGCTATGTAGTAATTTTCATATTACACAACTTTGCATAAATATATGTTCTTCAGTGTTTTGTACCAACATTATTATGTATTATGGAATTAGGACACCATCTAGGTTACTTTTTTCAGCTCTGCTTGAAGCTTTTTTTTCCAACCAGTGAGGGAGTGAAACATTATTTTCTGTCTGTGTTCTAGACAAACAAGCTGGAATGGAATAATATTGTTTTGTGATGGATTGAACATTGGGGGCCACTTACCCTGTGCTGTTAAGGAAGCTTTGGCTGGTGCTGCAGCTTTTAGTCGCACCATTTGGATTAAACCAAAAAGCAGGGGAGCACTTCCCGTCCGCCTGGCGTTCCCACCCATAATCACTGCCAAAAAAACACGACACTTCATGAAATGATAAACACTGCTGCTCAAATAATCTAGCTTCTACGCGCTTTTGTAGTGGGGCAAATGCTGTGCAGTTGGAGCTTCATGGCATAATTTAAGACCAGAAGTAGAGACATGATTGTCAGACAAGCAGGATCAAACGGAATTTCAGACGGATGGATAAAAGATATTCAAAATTCATTTAACGATTCATTATTAATTGAATTCTAATAAGTTACTTGACATTATGCAAATTACAGTAGCACAATGAAAAGTTCCTTACTCCTATCTACAATTTCAAAACTATAATTAGATTCGATGAATACAGTCATATTGGTTATCCAGTAAATATGCATTGTAAGATGGCTATTAAGGCATATGAAATTCTGCAAACTGATACTTCTGTTTTTGATTACAAATGTCTACAAGCTGCTCTAATTAGGTGCAATTGAATTAGATGTTCAAAGGAGAGGGTCTGTTTGGTAAACATGTAATGAAAGAAATTAAGGATCACTGAGGATAAAAGTCTATGTTACAGTATAGTCCCAGTTGGGAAATCTGAGAGAGGAAGTCATTACCATTCAAAATCATAGGCTGTGCAGAGGCATGGCTCTGAGGAATAGATCCTTGAATAGTCCTGGGCCAGCATACAACGGTTCCCTGGCCTGCGCTTCATATAGATCTGCTTCTCACCCATCACACACAGCTCCCCCTATCAAACACAGAAAAAGATGATCTAGTTTTTCACAAGATTGAAACTCACTCTGGAAAGAAAAGAGAGACAGAGACAAAGATTTTTGTTCGTGCATTAAGCGGGTGTACTGTGTTTACAGTGACAATGGACAAACATGCATCTCTTGCAGCTGACAATAAATCAATAATGTTTAATATTCCTGTTACCTTGTTGTGCAGGTGCCATGTCTGATAATCTCCGTCCATGCATCTCCTGCTGAAGAGGCCCTTGTAGTCAATCTTGATCAGCTGCCACTCTGACCGATGGCTGAAGTGTCCAAAGAAACTGGAAGGTGATTCACAAGAATGCAAATTTCAGATGAGATATGATGGTGTAACAACAGCACCTGCAAATGTGTCATTTGTGCTGACAGGATAAAATTCCCTTGGATGAAAAGTTGTAGGGATATCAGGTGATTGCATCCACCGAGGAGCTTCAAGCCTGATATTTGTTTTATTCCTGCTGGACTGTACTTGTGTGTCTCTGCTTACGTTATAATGTGATTGTCAGATTCTGGCTCCATTAAAACTCCATCCACATACAGAGGTGCCAAGGAGAAGCTGTGACGGTCCCATTTCTTTCCTTCGTCGAGACTGATCCTGCATTAAAATAAACAAACAACAGCTGTCAGTGCATGAACATCTGTCTGTCTGTCTGTCTGTCTGTCTGTCTGTCTGTCTGTCTGTCTATCCATCCATGTTTATCCATCAGTAGTGGCTAAATATATTGTTTTCTCAATGCATATAAGATTAAACATCACAAGCAGAGTAAGGTTAAGGTTAAGTGGTGAAAAACAAGGTAAAAGAAATATGATAAAAGAGTTTAGGTCATTTAGCTTATGCCACAGTTGAAAAATGAAGCACCTTGGATTCTCTTCAATGTGAAAAATTATCTTGACACCGGGCTGAACAACAGAACAAATGTTCCCCGGCACAGGTAAATTTTTGAAGGTGACAAAACAACAGAAAAAAGAGATATGACTCAGGTTGTAACATTAGAAATAGATTTGGGGGGTTTCAAATCACCTTTCTCAGAGCTTAATCACTTTTGACAGGGCTGTAGTGAGCAGGGACATCAAAGTAGATAGTGTTACAAAGCTCCCACAATATGGGGCACTTATGAGGGCATTCTCAGTCTCATATTTCCACCCTGCTCTTCTTTTCATTTACATAAAAGCACTCAAACCATCATATCCAACCACAAGTACAAAGCTGTAACAGACCCTCTTCTGTAGGAAATTATTCTGACAGTTCTGAAGCTGCAGTGCCGATACAATAATCATGCAAACTTGGCCCATCAGCATTTCAAAACATTAAATGTAATCATATGCTGCATCAAACCCAGAAAGATGAAATTATACTCCAGCAATTTCCCACTACACCTCCAACACCTACAGTTCCTGCCTACATTAATTATGACATCAGCTATTGTTGAACAGTAGCTACACCTACCATAAGTGGCGAATAGGCGTCGCTGCATGTAAGACTGCCAGCATAGCCCCTCCATTGTCAAGGAACCAAACGTTGTGCTCTTCATCAAAAATCTGCGTCGGTGCACATTGAAAAAACACATTTGCTCCACTTGTGACAACACATTTTCAATATGAATACATAATCTGTTTAAGGTAAACATGTACGGTATGTAGACCCAGATGGGTCTCACCTGTCTCCAGCTATTTCCTGCATCCGATGTTATAAACATCCCAAGGTTGGTGGAGGACAGCTCTGTTCCGATATTTCCTGAGTACAAAAAGATGAATAATTTCACTCTGTATGTATTTACATAGCAAAGACTCCATAACACACCTATATGCACAATCACCTGATAACGTTATATTGCAAATCTGTGCATATCCTCATTTTCCACAGGAGGACACATTTATGACTAACTGCAACCTAATCATCTCACCCAAAAAATTAGATTTAGGAGTTGAAGTTTCAGTGTCTGATTTCAATGACAGAAAGAGGGCACTGTGATTAGTTTGTGTGTTTTTGTGGTTGCACCACTACAATGCACTTATCTGGGAAAGTATATCTCTAGTGATAAAAATTAGCTCAAAGTGTCTAATCTGATCAGTTTAAACAAATGCACATCCTTCAGCTAAACTCTACCTGTAGCCACAATGATGCCTGGTACAGACTTCTTGCTGGTGACGGGTCCAGAGGTGTAGGGATTCTCAGACATCTCCAGATGAAGATGTAGCGAACAAAATGGCTGTCAACAAAACGTATTCCAATGCACCGGTTGAGACAATATGTATCAGACAGATCTTCACAGAAGCAATTATAATTAGCTTTGCCTTCAAACTATTCTTTCCATTGAGACAAAAGTGCTAACATTTTCAGAGACCATTTATAAAACAAAGATACTTTGTTCCTCTCATCTCCTCTGCTGGGAAAAAAAAGACAGAAAATGGCTGAGAGGACAGAGAGGGCATTTGAATTGTTTCATTCTAAAGCAAACAAGGCATGTAATTAAAATTCCCTAAGATGCACTGATAAAACTGGCAAAATTGATTCAAATCATTTTCACTCATCTCTCAGACTAAACGCACTGGAAAAAACATCAATAAGGCTTTTGAAACAGCTGAGGTTGGAGAAGGGTCAGACAGCAGACAAGAGCATAATGGTCATATGTATGACACAGAGAAATACTATAACCTGTTATTAACTGAACAATACACATTATTTCTAAGGAACATACTGCCTGGATTAGGTGCAAACCATACCTGCTGAATAACAACACAGCCGCATAATGTAATTCAGTGTAATCTAACATTCATTAGTGCAGTGTGACTACAGGTAGTAAATTGAAATCAGAGAGGTTAATGGAAAGTCTGGACCCCTGGAACAAAAACCGATGACACTCTGTGCCTTACACTGATAATAAGAATATTCCAGCTAAGCATCTCCTCGACCATTTAGGAGGCTAAAAAGGCAAGCTGATGCTGAGGCTGGCGCCTCGCCCTGTGCAAATATGGCTCTGACTCAAAGAACTTCCAAAGCACAGCTGATGAGGTTGAAACATTTGATGAATGATGTATGTCATAAGCTTCATTTCGCATGAATAAGAGCATTCATTCACAGCTGCCCAAAGGCTCAAGCTCACCAGGATGCAGTGAAGGTTATTTCCCGCAACGTCTGTGGCAGGAGCCGGCAGCAGGGCCCATGTTTGTCCCTTGTTGTATGTGATAAAACTCTTGATATGATTGTCCACCAGTTTGTTGGCAAGATACATGCCGTTTATCCCCTCGACCTATGAATGAAAACAGCAAACATGCATTTATTGTCTAAAGGTACTTTCCAGATGTATCAATCATATTCACGATGCTTTCAAGTATAAAGCATTGAATCAATAATAATTGATTTATCATTTGAGCTATGGTGGAATAAGTATTCAGACCCTTTACCTAAGTAGAGTAGGCAACACCAGAGGGTTAAAATACTTACAAGTAAAAGTCCTGCATTCAAAGAGTTATTTAAGTAAGTACAGAGGTATTATCAGCAAATTGTACTGAGTAAAGTATCCTTAAAGTATCAAAAGTATAAGTATACATTATACAGAAAGGGCCCTGTCAGTTCATTATTACTGATATCAACATGTAAGCAGCTGGTTGTGGTGGAGGTAATTGTTTTTTTTAATAAACTGTTAGGTAGATCAATCTGTAACAAATTACCATATTTTGAAGACTAGTGTATGTGTATTTTAAGTAAAATCTTAATATGAAAGCTAACTAGTAATTATGCCTGTGAAATAATTGTAGGGGAGTAAAAAGTGGAGCAGAAGTATAAAATGCCATAAAATGGAAATGCTCAAAGTACCCTCCAAATTGGACTTCCACCAGTGCATCTAAGTCACTTTTCAAGTATTCACTCTTTTCTTTGTTTTATATTCTTTTAAAATAAATGTTTGGTTCAGAAAAAGGAAGCCATTTGAACAGGTCCCCTCAGGCTCTGAAATGCACAACAGCCATGTTTGACTACTACCACTACTGAGGGACTGAAAGCAGCAGCCATGAACAAAACTAACTACGCACCTTATAAAAGTCAACCAGTAGGTTACCAGCGGGTCCTCTGCTGGTTCTCAGATTCTCTAATGAAAGGGTGAAGTAGACTCCAGGGGAGTCGGAGATATAAAGGCTGTAAGTGTTGTTCTGATTCCACTCCTGGACTGCAGCAAATACCTGCTTCTCATCTGTACTGATAATATGCATGTCCTGTAGGAAGGTGTGGGTGAGATAAAGAGAGACAGATGGAAAGAGAGAATGGGTGAGAATGACAGATGCAGGCAAGAGAACACAGACTTAAAACAGAGGCCATGTACTGTTGAAGAGCTGTGTGCGACATTTCTTCACAAAGTAACACTGTTGTGTAACTTTTATTCCACAAAAAAGGGAAACAAAAGTAATACAAAACCAAAAAATAAATCACGTCTCTTTACGATAATACATCTTTTATTATTTGACAGTTATTTGTTGTCTTTGGCGCTTACCTTTGGTAGGCAATATTTAGGTAATTTCATCCGCTTGAAGGATTCTCTCATGTAGGAGACAAAGTAGCTCGCTCGTCCTGACTTGGTTACCTTTGCAATGAAGTCAAAGAGGCTTTGTCACTCTTTAAATAGACCACATATACATATTTTAGTGTCACTTCACTTAACGCCTTGTTTTGCTCTATTTTAGGTCAGTGAATCTTTCATTTGCACACTTCCATTTTGATTGATGCTATGAGTATGAGTTTTTCCTACATAGAGATGACTATGTAGACCGTCCACAAACTGAAAACAACAAAATGGGATGGGGGCTTTTATAAGACATATGTGAGAGAATTTTAAACATTCCAAATGTGACTCTGTTATGAAATGAGGACATGGAGCTAAAGCGTCTCCTGAAGGAGGTGTATTAATTCACAACGCATGACTGACTTGATAAAACTCTTGCAATTTCTCCCTGCATTCCTCCACAGTGTTGAAAACAGACTGAAATTACAAGCACAACAGATATTTTTATCATTATCTCAATTAGTCTAAAGCTAAGAGGCACTGAAAATTGTGTTGGCTTTATCTACAGTGTGTCTTGAAGATCTTAATGCACTACCACTTTCCCATCCACTAACAGGCAGGGCAACACTACTTGATTGCTTATTTTCTAATCAACTAGAAGGATGGCGTTTGTCCCCCAACACACTACATTAGGGCTCTAATGGAATAATCTATCGAAAATCAATGAGCTGCATTTTCCCAGGCCACATTTTTGAGGATGTTGCACTTGGCTGTTCCTCCTCTCCCAAGAGACTTTGGAGGTGTTGAAGACTGCTTATTTCGTTGTAGCCCGATCGATAACCTCATTACTCTTTGTCAAGTTAAATCCAACTGCCCCAAGCAATGAAAGTCACAAGAAAGTCATCTGTGCCACCACAGCTCGGCACAGACACTCTCTGTGTCCAGTTATTTTCACCAGCATCTTCCTCGTGTCTGCCTGTGCCTCAACGGTCAATCTCATCTCAGCTAAATGCAATTTGGGCATTTTATTGAATCACCATTTCTGAAATCACGCTGTGATATATTTTTTTCATACATTTTCATTCTTACACCGCAGCCTTTCCAATCAAGTCTGTGGATTAAGTGTGTTGAAAGTGAAACTGGGTCACCGCTAAAGTATTGCTGCTGCAACATCATATCAGAAGATTAAATCTGTGGATAAATACATTAGAAAAACGAACAGCAAACATTTAATGGCGTTTATTTAAAATAAGAGAGTGCAGAAGGATTTGCTACAAACACTCAGCCCTAGAAAACTACTCTCATTAAATTTCTATTTTCCTGAAACTTAGCTGGAGTCTAACAAGGATGACCAAATGCATCAAGGCTGACCAGCAGAGAGAAAATTACTTAGCTGTGGATGAAAATCAATGACAGTGGAGGGCATTTGAAAATTAAATTTCTAATAATGACCCTGACTGCCACTGTCTAATTGGAGTCAAAGTCAGAGTGAATGGTAATAAGGACACCAACCTGTCTATTCACAATTCCTTTGCCGTGTGCTCTCAGCTAGCAAACACATTTTTCAGGCATGTCTGTGGGGAAACTCAAACACTGAGCGTGCCTTGACATGAACGAGACAAAACATAATCAAAACACACATTGGGCCAGTGGGGAACAGGTGCGTTGGGGAAAGCCATTACGTGGGTTTTGATGGAAAAGGATGAATTGGATGCACAAGGGCCCAAAATAAAAAAGAAGGGGAAAAAAAGACTAAGAAAATCAAAGTTCACAGACACAGAAAGCTTTGCGTGAAAAGATGAAGACAACTGGTTAAGGTTAATCAAGAAAAAAGTAATCTATTACTATGCAAACCTGTGTGAAAACATATTCATCCTGCACAACCAGTGAGTTGGTGTCTACATGTCCAGGAAAGAGGTACTGTCTGTTGCCTTCTGTGCATCGTTGGGCTCTGCACTTTACGTACTGGGCGCCTGGAAAGAAGCAAAAAGGAAAATCAATCTCAAGTAAATTACAACCATTTACCTTCAGACAGTACTTTGCATGCACTGGAGCTGCTATACAGTATGCATATGCTACTCTTAAGTGTACTGTTCTGAAGCAACTTGAGGTAACTGTATTAATCATGCAGAAAATATCCAACCACAATTACTACAGTAGACAGTCGGCCCTTCTTGCAATCCAAATTAGCTAAGATTCTGTTGAAGCTCTTGCAGTGTGTCACACTACAAAAAAAAGTTCTGGATGTTATTGTTTGAGACAAAAAGAGTTTGTGTGCTAATTCAGAAACAGGTTTTTTGTCCACAGGAACAATATGAATATTTTTTCCAATGCAGATAAACCCTATAATTGGTTTGACAGACTATACCATGCTGTTTAGAAGGGGGAGTTGAGGTTTGTCTATGAGACACAGGGGATAGATTAAAGAGAAGAAACATCCATCAACCCACTAAAACTCTTCATTTTTGTCAGGAGACACCTATTCTGCTTTACTAGACTTCAGGGACCAATCTGAACAGCAGAACAGGTCTCATCTTCCCTGTGACCTCACTCTAAATGAGAGGCAAAGGGTCCTGTGGGTCTTGCTACAGCGGCGGACTGGAGTGCAGCACTCACAGCCTTTTGCGATGCGCGTCTCGATGTGGACCACGTCTGATTCTCTGTCCAGCCCCATTACCGCCCTTGAAAGAATGGGAGGAGGAGTAGAAGATAGAGAGGAGCAGAATGAGGTGGAGGACGATGGGGAAGAAAAGGAAAAATAAGATAAGAGGCGGGGGAGGCCAGGTTGAGCATCGCAGCTGTAGGTGGGCATCCCTATTGTGTGAAACCCACAGCAAGATGTTTTCATCTCAATCAGTCAGTGTAGAATCGGCGGCACCAGTGGCAATTAATCTCAATTCACCAAAGAATCAACAGAGAAAACAACAAGGGGGGGAGGTATGACAAAACATCAGCTATTCCCATGAATATCTACTAAAGCAAATGTGTGTTGTTATGAAATAGTGGGTGGCTGCAATACCATTTTGAAAAATAACTATTAGACATAATGTGCATGAAGGAACGGTTTTCAAGAGCACAAATAATACATTGTTTCGGGTGCCACTATACCCATTGCGCTGTTCTTATTTATCAAATGTCTCGCTGTTCATGCATGTGGAGAGGATGTCCTCCAACCAATGTCCTCTCTTCCCCAGCTAACAAAAACACACTTGGGTTTGACACATACCATGACAAACAGAGATAAACGGGGCTCACATCAATATTCACTGCCTTGTGCCCGAGCAGTTGAGATTTACTAAATGACAGCGACAACAAAAACAGCATGTCATGTTTGTGCTATGGAAAAAGAAGCAATATTCCTTCAGGTATACGTGAGGTGGATATAATCAGCTTTGTGCTCGACTGTCACGGGAGGGATCTGTTTTTGACAAGAGGTCACTGGATCCCTCTGACAGCATAGGGTCATGAACACTATCATTATGCAAATCGAAATCAATCACTGTACGAAACAGTTCAAAAATAGGAGCCATGTAATCATACCAGTAGAATCGGCCTGGCATCACGTTGTCGTGAACAAGCTGCCATTTCCTCCCAAAGTCCATTGAACTGTACAGCTGCAAGATAAAATTAGGCTGATCTTCATCACACTTGTAGAAGATGTTGTTAATGAGCAGCACAGCAACCATTGGAGCATCACAGCAGAATCACATACAAACTACTTTAATAATAGGTTATGGATTCAGCATCATACTATATTATCTTAGTTCCACTTAAGGGTTCATTGTGGATTCACGCAGAAGCTACCTTGCTGTCATGACTGTAAGCCAGTATCCAGTTCTCCTGGGCAGGGTGGAAGAGCAGGCTCAGGATGTTGAAGTTAATGGGATGCTTCTCAAAGCTTGCCCCTTCATCTGAACTGATGAGAACAGCACTCTCTACCTCTGGGTCGCTAAGCATCATTATCTAAAGTACAGAGGGCCAGACGAGGGATATGGCATTAGAAGAGGGAGAGAGACAGAGATACCGTCATTTGGCAGCAATTTAAAAAAAACTGTAATTTGATGTCAAGCTTGTGAGAGATCAGACAGAGGGATAAAAGCAACAGAGAAATGCTGACCTTCTGTTTGTTAGTCGGGCAGACGTACAGGTAACTTAAAACTGTCCTTGAGCCCACTTTGTCATTGAGTTTGGTGTAGGTGCTTCCATAATCACTGGATCTGGACAAAGACAAAAAAAACATGTTTCATGTTTGATGAAAAAAAAAATCCATTAGAGACCTGCCTGAGACAGATTTTAAAGCACCATACCAGTGGTTTGGCACGTTTTAGCCCATTAACTGCAAATCAGTTAGTCTTTACATGACTGCATCTCCAGAGCACACAATACGTTTTTAGATTGATTTTCCACCATCCAGAGAGCCTTTTGCTTCATGGAATGAAAACTTACAGAGAGAGACTAGCTTCATGTTAATGTTTTATTTTTGTTTTTGTTGTTCTTTGTTGCAGTCCTGCACAAAATGTGCGACATCGGAAAAAGTGTGCTGTCATTACTCTACCAGCCATCTACTGTGCTCAAATTAAAAAGCATCAAATGTGAAAAAATAACTTGGGAAATCGCACTCACTTATGAGAGTCTGCACTTTATTCAACTAACATGTTTCAGCACGTGGTGGCGGTTGAATGAAAAGCAGACCTTTTAAATAATCAGCAAGTGCTGCATAGATTTTGTTTTTTACAGAAATGTTCTGTACTTAACTTAAATTAATCACTATTAAAGGAATCCTGAGGAGTTTTTGACCACTGGTGAGATGACTGGGTCCCCATTTTGTTTGCATGTTGTGCTCTACTAGCAGTGCTGCTGGCCATTTTTAATGGAAAGCAGCTAAAGCCTGATCGAAACGCTGATTTGTATATCTTATTTGTATATCTGTGATATCATTATGTAAGTTTACATACAAGACAAGATTTTGAAAAAATTAAAAAGTAAGAAAAAGAGAAGTTAAACTTAACTGACTCTACCTTTAAAATTATCTCTTATTATTTGTCAAACTGCTACCATAATATATATATGCATCTAAACCTACCTCTAATATGTAGGATGTTGTGTTGACTGTGGAACCTACAGCATGAATAGAGCATCCAGCACCTGGAATAAACTCACTCTAGTAAACTTTTGAGGAACAATTTAACCTAAATAGACAACAAGTGAATAATTTAGAACAATAACAAAAGAGAAGGAGTTCCCTAGGAAAACAATGGAGATCAGGGTTTGGTTGTTATAGGTACATGTATAGCTCATTCACATTACTGTCTGGCTGAAGGTCTGTCAACGGCAAATCCATGTTGGTCACTCGATGTTGCTAGATATATTGGTAGTCACCAAATCTAGCAAGAATGTCGGCAAGTTGACAACAGTCTCTGCTTGCACATATAGGCAAAAGCACGCAGGTGACAGGAAATACATCAACGCAGACTACAGAAGACAGTAATGTGAATGAATAGTGCATCCAAGCTGTAAAATAAACTGGAGAACAAGATGAAGAGCTGAAATACTGTTAGATGCAGAGAAGGTCGACTGATGAAGCAGCAGTCAAAGCAAACCAATTCGCCACCAAAAAACATGAAGTAAAAGACAAAGGAACAACAACAAAGGGAACACATATTAGGGATTTAAAAATTCAAGTTTCAGAATATTTAAATAAATCGGTTTTGCAAATGTTTTATGAAGAAGAAAATGCATTCAACAAGTTTCTTGTTTCTTGAATACACAATACACCTTTATTGAATATTGTAAAAAAAAAAAAAAAGTATGTCATCATTGTGTGGCGATGCATTAGTGCACAGGGGATAATCTGAGAACTCCTCCTTTCTACTACATTAAAGGAAGCGCTAACAATAAGATGCAGAGTTCACAGAGTGTTGCAATCACATTTTGACAACCAACAAGAAAATATGGATATGAGGAGAAGCATAATGCAAGCTTTCTGCATTAAAAAGGTTGACATATTCATTAAGCATTTCCTACTCGCAACTACAAAACCATTCAGCAATAATAATAATAATAATAGTTTTAACAAACACATGATACAGACTGAACATTCACCAATCCAACAAGTCTCAAATCTGATTTTCATGCTACACTGTATACATGTAATGAAACCAGTAGCTGCCTGCCAGGTACGAAATCAATTTATGAACTTCAGTTATGCTGAAAATGGTCAGCTGTAAGGTAAGTATATACAGTAAATTAAATTTGTAGTTAAAGGGCTATTGTATAAGGACTTTGTAAGCTTACAGCATATAAGCCATTACTCTCCTTTCATGTTAGTAGACATTTGTATCTTGAAGACAGTGAGGAAAGAATTTAAAGGCATCCTTTCCAGAGCAGCAGTGAAATCCCCTTTTATACAGTTTGTATCTTAAATTGTTGCTAAAATGCTCTTTTGTTCTCTTTGTTTTCATCTGATTTAGACATTTAGTTACATACTCTTGTTTTCTGTTTTCTGTTCAGCAGTGAAAGCTTAATTGTGGAATTTGTTGCTATAATCCAACACAAAGGTGACAAACATTGATTTATGTTTTAAAAAGCAGATAAAAAGAGAAAAATAAATAACCTAGTTCCTGGTTGTTATTACTTAACGTGCTGTGTTTAAACAAAATAAGACATTTAGGTGTCTTACATCATCATGTAAAGATACTTGCTCTTCACAGAACTGCCTGTTCCTTACACGTCCATGCATCTCATGACAAGGGTAGATGTGTTTGTCATCCCAATCTTCATATTTCTCCTCGCCACAAACAGCCAATCCACGCTCTCAGTTCTACCTGAGTGCCTCCAAATGTAATTTCACTGCATAATTGGATAGATACCCAGTGTCTGCTATCATTGTCTGTGCATTAATCTAAAACGTCCCATTTGCTGTTGACATTGTTTTCAAAGACTCACCCCTAAACACATTTGTATTTGCGCTTAAGTACTCCTTTCAGTTGGCATATCTGTCTTTGATTGTGGCTGTGGAGGAAAGACTGCAATTATATCGGGAAGTGTATTTAGCAGAAAAGGCAGCCATCTCAAAACACAAAGGGACTTGATGTGTGTTTAGATGGGTTCTGCACCCATTGATCTGCACAGTGCATTTTGCCACCAACAGTGGCCTGGAGCTGTAGTCATAAATCATTTATTGTGTTATCACAGAAATCATTTACTCCCGTTTCTTTTCATAACATTCAAATCTCTGCTTTTCTAATACCCATACTAAGAGCCTTCGTGCACCCCCTGAGGTACACTCTAATTTACTCGTGGTGCCATTGTTAAGCAGACACCTTGATGATGGAAGACCTCCTGTACACAATATGGGATTTCAAAACGTGTCAAGTCGGGTGTAAATCTTAGTGGCGCCTCTGGTGAAACAGATATTAATTTGAAACTCTATGCTTGGCGGACTGATGGTCTCTTTTTCACATGTATTTCAGAATGAAATGAGTTCTCTGCAGGCTATGGGATAGGTGAGAAAAAAAAGGCATATGAGAGGCTGGATTGGGCTCTGTGGTATAATCCTTAATGAATTCCATTCTTATTTATGACCTGACAGGGCACTGTAACTCACCTCTCAATACATACTGAATGGAATTACTACGGCTATACAGTAGCAATTGCATGTCAATTGCCTCTGAAACAAAAGGTTAGGGATGACAATCAATCAAAAACTCCATCAGGAAGTTTCTAGGTCAGAGGAAAAAGAGCCACAGATCCAAACAAAGAATCCCTCAGAAGTCTTCCGGCTTATCTTTCAAAAAGTTTCTTTGCTTATGATGGACAGAAAATAGGTTGGGCCTTTTCTAAAAGGTTGTTGCAGTCTCAGTTGTGTTATTTATGGGACAGCAGGAAGCAAAGAGGAGAATGCTTCATTCTCAACTGCTTCACATTGCTTTATTAAAACATACTTTATATTGGCTTCCAGTGTAACTTGATTGTTCATATCCTAGCTAGGGAGAACACTATAAATCATACTCGCAGTGCTCTGCAGTCTCTATGAATACATTATTCTTATTGTTTTTAGGGCTGTGCTTTTGCATTTTTATAAAATTCTTGCAATGATTCCATAACCTTTCTATTTCGATGGGAAAGGAAAAATAGCAGTGATTAAAAACAAACTTACCTCCAGAGTGAGCTCTCAGTAACAGCTCCCAGGTTGAAGTCATACAGCTTTGTCAAGATCAGGATCACCTAAAATGTAGGAGCAACAGACATATGTAAGTACATGCCAACGTCTGCACTAAAAAGCCTTTGCATAAATGCCTCACCAGCATACATTACCTGTCTACTCCTAATGACGTGGAATGAATACATGTCTGCTACATCCCTTTACTAATAAATATCAGCCTCATACAGTATGTTCCAATGACAAGTGATCCTCATGTTGTCAAGAGATGTCAGTCTGCCAGTGGCAGGATCTGAAAAAAAAATCCATGTGGGCTGTCAAGAATTGTGTCTGTATCTCATGTGGAATGATACCTACATGACAGCAAAATCTGAACATAATTGTTCACTGAACAATGAAAAGAAATGTAGTCAGCGGTTGCCACCACTCTCTCTCTCGTTCACTATTCCCTTTGTCTTTTTTTTTTAAAACTTCTGTTACTCCTTTTACCTTCAAAATAGTGAGGTGGTTTAGCTGCAAAGGCACCAAGAAATCTTGATCGTGAATGTTGATGGAAGATGTTATGTCACTTATATTACTCATTGGTAGACGTCCAGCTCCAGTTTGGGCTAAATGCTTTTGCGTGTTCTCTGAGGATGGTTGGACAATGTGTTTCTGGGGAAACAAAAATCTAGCCCATAAAAGCCTGCCAAGGCACAGAGGGCAGAGTGAAATGGTGTGCAAACGAATTATTGTCACTCCAATGGCATTATAAATGACTTCCCATGGGGATGCTCATAACTCAGGATAGAAAGGGGGGTTGGGGTGGAGAGTTTAGGGCAGGGCATGGAGGGAGGGGGAAGGAATGGTAGATAATAACAATCAAGGAGCAGAAACATGGCATAATATGAGGATTTTTTTAAAAAGCCTGAAAGATAGGTCAAAAGCTCAATTACAGTGAGTTTAAACACATTAACCTTGTGGGACCCACGGAACGAGTCATTAAACCGAGAAAAGCCACACAAGACTCGGAGGAACAAAGACATGCCTCTAAGTCTGCTTTGAAAATGTTAAAAACCCAATTGACCCACAATTTAGCCATCAAACAGCCAATGTGCATGGTTGGGACTATCTGCATTACAGGTTAATTAACCAATCACACGGAGAGATAAGCATTTGCATAACTAAATGCACCATGTCTGCAAGGTCCAACGCTGGAGTCTGAATCAATTTGGAGTACAGACTTAGTTAAATGGCTGTGATGTTAGGCCTAATTGCCTGCTTTGAAAAATAGATACGAAAGAAAAACTCTGTCAAACTGTTGATCGTTTGTCTCTTTATTTCTCTTTTACTAAGAACAGTGACTCTGTGTCATGGAACATTATAAATACTACAAGGTAAATTGAATCTGGAATTGATTTTAATCAGTGTCAAACTAGAGGCAGTTCATTCCTAACCAAAGGGATTCAAATATCCAGCACTGCAAATTAATTGAGTGAACAACGAATGAATGTTCACAGTTTTAAGGGTTTCAATCACTTGCACCATTTTGCACATGGATCCAATTTAATCAAATGTTCATGAATTTAGTTGAGGATGTAAAACAGTCTCTAAAAATAGCCACAAATGACAAAACTTGATAACAAAAAAGCCTCTTAGCACCCAAGCTGTAATTGCCATTAGGAGCTCTGTCTTAACTGTTGTCAACGTGTTTGTGCGGCTGGCTCATTAACAAAAGCTGACCCGTTGAATTGGGTCAGTGAAGAGCTACCTCAGGGACCAACAGACTAGTGAGGCACATGACTGTTTGGATGATTTGTCCCTAAGTGGATACATCAAGAGTACATCACTGGAGACTGTGTGTTCCCACGTCTTCAACATTATTGATAGGCTGTGCATCTGTGACTCGAGTCAATAGGGAGTAAGTGCTATACATGCAAATGCTGAGACGAGTGGGGAATAGGACATGACGTGCACAACAGATGCGCGACTTAAACTGTGAAAAACACGAAAATGAAGTTGCATTAAACGCATATTTTAAGAGTTTATGGTGCGGCCTTGCATTTATGTAAATACAGGGAACAAACAAACACAAAATGGCTCCAGAATTATTTTGAGCCTTCTAGGTAAATACAATTTTCCATGCATATCATCGCTCACTTGCATACATGAAATTAAGTAAGGACCCTGGAAGGCCAAAAGCAGTGCATTTATTCATGTTTATGTTTTATTGATGTGAGCAAAGAGAGCTTTGCCCCAGGAAAGTCAACCAATCATTTTTCAGATTGGCTCTCACCCTCCGAGGAGTTGGGTTTAGTCATCCTTTTATCCTAACATTCTATTCTTGTCTCTTTCTTTCCCTTCTTTGCTTCCCTTTCCCCCCCATTTTCTTTCCTTCTTGCTTTTTCTCTTTCTTTCATTCATTATTTCATTCTGTCTTTGTTTTTTTTCTTTCTTCCTCTTTAAAACAGTCTCTCCAGGTACTTTTTTTTGCTGTATATATATATTTTTTTCTCGCATCCAGCATTATCACGAGGAACCCACACGTGATAAAATAACAAAATATTAAAAGGGATATCGCCGTCAGGTGCTGTTTAGCCATGCAAAGATTTTTACTCTTTTCAGATAGCTGAATAGACACCTTCCATGGCAACAAGAGTGTTACAGCCATAATTTCATGTGATATACTGTATCAGCTAGAAGTAAGTGTCTCATCCACACATAGACCTACAACACTGCACTTGCACAGGCATTCAAGCATGCAGCGTATGCATGTACTGCACATTCACGGACTGTTGGACCAAATCAAATCTGTAGAAATTCCATATCAATCTGTTTGGGTTTTTTTTAAGAGAAATGCTAAAATTTTTAGAGTGCTTCAGTGGGACGTGAGAGGCATCTCAACACCATGTTGGTGGGCAGACAATTTTCTACACGGCTCGCAATTTAGGTATGAATCATCTCTGTGTACTGTACCGCAATATGGCTATTGATAAAATGAAACAGACTGTACATCAGCGCAGTTTTATTCTGTTTTTTAACACCACACTTCAAATGGAACCTGTTGCGTATTCAGCCAACAGTGAAGCATCATTAAGATGGCACCTCTCATACAGTATTTCTGTATAATTGGTTAGTCAAGGGAAAAAAGGGACCCATACTCTAAACATCCCACTTCCAGACTGTTGTTTCTTTACTTCTCAGGAGTAACACATCATGGGAAGAAGGAACATTCTGAGAGGAATACAGCCACTTTCATGTAGATCTGGTACTGTTTTTGAACCTAACCGGAGGGTACAACTGAAGAATCTAAATTAATTTCTATGGGACCCCCAAAGTTGATAACAGCTTGTGATGTAAGGCTCTTTGTAATAATGCGGCGAACGGCTCATGCTCTGAGAAGCATTAACACATATACCTATTTTTTTTTTACCTTTAGCAACCTTCAAAAAGTTCACAGCTAAAATGATACACATTTACATTCTCATGAATACACATAAGCTTTTGTATATTATACTGTAGGGTAAACACATCCATACACAGAAACATCTCCTGGGACAAACCAGCCTATTTACCTCCTCTGAATCCAACCACAACATCAACATGTCTGATAACTCACTAAAATGTGTCAACTTGAATTTAATATTTTCATTTTAATGTTTAATATTTTTTACCCAAAATATGAGACCTTTTTCTGTCAGCTGTCTTGAAGTCAGTTTTTGTGACCTTGTCAGATTTGATAAACGGAGTAAACGTGGCAGGTTTTTAATCCATCAAGATTGAATTTCACATAATCTGACTGAGTGCAGAAGCTCTTTTATTTAGTGTAGTGTAGATGCACGTGTACAGTAAGTGTATATTTTTGTGTACTTTTTGTGCTTTTCATGGAGATGTCCTGTACCACATAATAATTGTATTATTTATAGTAATAACAATAATCACTTTATTCAACCAGAAAGGTGCCTCAAAGAGATGATGGTTTGTTCACCATAGAGTAGTGGCAAGTTTATTTTTACAATGTAAAATGTCACGCTTAGTATGCATCTCGGTTACATTTTTTAAAGTGGCTATAGTCTATATATTTAAAATAATGATGTATGACAATGTGAAGACAGTGTGACATGGGTTGCTTTTGGTAAATCTACAGAGACTTATATGAATCTGTAGCTCCCCTCAGCTTTACAGGCTTTAGATATTTCAGCTCATTGCTTTGCTGTCAGATTTACTGTTTTGGTTCACTTTTATAGTGTAATTTTTAGCCTCAGCAGAGACTAGTTGTTTTTCAGTGAAAAAGAGACAGTTAGAGACTAGCCGGTGAACATAGCCGAGCATTTTAGCAGCTAAAGAGCCAGATATTTCCCTCAGGAGTCGGTGGAGACCAAATGACCATGTTGCTCCATAAATGCTGGATGTCTAAATGAGCAACTGTTTGCTAACAAGTTTGCCATTTCATCCTAAAAAGGTGATATGTTAATGATTTGTTTAAAAACAATACTATCTCATAAGTCTAAAATATCTATGTCAATATCAGGTTGATATCAAAGGTTTGGTACAATCTGATCAAAAAGGAAATGTAAAATTGATTAAATAACAGTCTTTTTTACAGAATTATAAAGGATATACAGATGAGCAACAAATATATTACAGTAATTAAGAAATGACTATAAAAACAGCGATGATCACAATATATCCTAAAATTCCTACAGAATACAAAAGTTGCCTCTAAACCATAAAGAATATAATTTTAGGGCAAATGGAGTCAGTAATAGGTCAGGTAAGAGCCTAGATTTTACATAATTGTTCATACCTGTTTCATAGTGTTAATTACCCCAAAATTTACTCTCTGCCATTGCTGCTTTGAATAAGAAGCCGAAGAAGTGGTTTGGAAGAGGAAGCGGGGTGAAAAACGTAGAACACAGTGGGAAGAGCCAAGTCTACCAAATAATACAGATCCACGGAGGCCTCCTAATGCATCCTGGCCATTATCAGGCACCAAAAGCTGGCATTTCAGTGTGAGGAGAGCAAGCTGGGACTCCATTGTTCACCTCACTACACTGCATTTCAGTGAATGTATTCCTGAGGACACAAAAATAAAACCAGTTTCATTTGTTGTTAAGCTCATTACATTCTCCACTTCATTAAGGCAAGGAAGACAGAAGCCTAGGGCAAGAGAGAGTCACTTGAGTAATTTGACAAACACTGTTTTCTTTAAGTCAACTAGTTAATTAATGTCCTAGCTCTCCTACCCACACTGAAAATTTCGGGGTCTGTTGTAGACTACCACTTTTTAATTTTAATTTCTTGTGATACAAGAGGAAAAGATCACCAGCCAAGCACAAAAAAAAAAGATTGATTTGTGTCCTTTGTCGAGTCAAATGGGATTTAGACAAACCCGCTTAAAATATAGGACTAACAGTGTAGATGTAGAAAGTAATCTGTGTATCAAAACAAGCTCAAAACTTTAGTGTCACAACACATCCAACACTGTAGACACAAATAGGAACTGACTTATTTTTCCCTCACAGGAATTAAAGATTAATATATTCATGCATCCATTAGAAATTATCTGATGCAAACACCTGCAGAGAAAAGTATTGGTTGCAAATTTGCATACATTTCTTTAAGGCTTGACAGCAGCTAGGGCAAAATCAAGAGGTGGGTGGAGGGATAAAAACACAGCATCTTGATTGTGGCTCTGTGAGGACGTCTCCAAAGTAGAGCACTTAGCAGAAAAGACAAACTGCTTTTAAGAGAAATGGTGCGGTCGAAGAGAGGCCTTACTCTGTCCTCATCTTATCTGTGGACCAAATTGATTGTTTGTACTTTTGTGGGTGAAAACATACTCGAGGGATGCCGCTTTCATCAAGTAAACCTCAGTGAAATGTCCCTCGTGCATTAGTCTGCTGTCTGTATGTTTGCTTATCCTCCCGACTCCTGAGCTTTGGTCATATAGCCCTGATGCTTTGAGCCTCAGAGGGTTCGGCAATCAATTCAGTCCATTATGGGGGGGGGGGGAATTAATGAAATGGGCTGACTATAAAAGGGCCTCACTTCAAATGCAGCTCCATTGTGAGGAGGTTTTGTGGGCATGTTATGTCTCTCTGCTGCTTACAACAATACACAATAAACTGTACTGTTTGCCTTTAGTGGGATAAAAGATTAGTGTTGGTCTGCTTCATTTCTTTAAAGTAAGCTTGGGGTAAAAATTCTACGAAATATGTTTAATGGACTAGGAATAGAAATATACAGCAACCATATTTTGCCTCTGTGTTTTGATGTTGATGTCACACTACAATGCACTGTCTAGAAAAAAGGTGAAAAACAAGGAAGAAACAGCATTCAAGGACAAATCTGATGGAAATTGTAGAAGTCATTTAAATGTTTTGACACATTTGACAAAGTTTTAGTCACATCCCGTGCAATTTAAAATTAATTTGATGCATTGGAAACAGTGTGGAGAGCCAAAAACACAACATTAGCATTTTATTCTTACAGGGTTTTTGTTCTGCGCCACTTTCATTTGTTCAGACTTAGCGCACAGAGGTTGAAAGTACAGTGCATGTCTACGGTTTACTTTTTGTGTGTAATCCTGTTATTCATCAAGCTATGGAACTAGCTGTAATATGACAATATATAAACAGTTTTTTGATAAGTTTGCATTTTGAAGAACTTTGAGCACCACTCAGACATTTCTTGCAGTCTCCTCTGTTCCTTCATAGCTTTGGCTCCTAATGGCTCGGCTTCTGCCCGCGGGGGTCTGAGCTGGAGCCAAAGGCGGTAGTGGGTCCAAATTGAGATTTTGGAAGAGAGAAACCCTCCACCTAAAATTACCCCCTTCACTGCCAAAAGTGCTGTGAGACTAAGATCATGTGCTAAGTGTGTCACACATATCCCCATTTTGTCATTTCCCCCCTTTTCTTATTTGCATTTTACATAATGTGCTGAAGCAGAGACTAGCTACTTTCTTTGTTTCTATATCTCCCATAAATTCCGCTTATCTACTACTTATTTGTTTTGTCTGTTACATTTATTCAGAAAAATACATGCTTATGTTCAATGGAAACGTCTTTTACAGGGAACAAAGTATGTAATTGGACTGAACTGAAGACATGGGGAGGTGGCCAGATTGGAGGGCAGGTGTCAGTGCTGCCAGACTGGGCAGTTTTTCAGCAGAACGGGCGAGTAAAATTTGTTTTGTGCGTAATTTGGGCTACTTTTTTGTATCACTCAGGCTGTTTCCACTGACAAAAAGTTGTAGATACAGTCCAGTGAATCGGCCCTTTCTCCTCTCCAGGTATTATGATTACGACTGACAGGGGACAGAGTTCACTGGCCTTGACATGCAGCGACTGATAAGTGATGACCGACAAAATCAAATGTCATTTCAGTTCATTACAATGAGGCTAAAACTTTGGTTACAAAGTTATAGCTCTGATAAAAGCCTTGTAAAAGCTTACATCTGTTCATATAAGTGATGACCTTTTGCTATGGCTGTCCCGAATACCATTTTCGGTAGTAACAGCAAATATTTGACGCTTTGGCTGGGGAAGGACTCAGCCAGAGATTTGTCAGTGCACATTTAACTGTGCAATTAAAAAGTAGAACTATAGTACAAGAATGTGCTGACAAAATGTGTTTTGCAGTTTGCCACACATAGTCGGGCCACAGATATAGACGGGTTATAAATGGTGACAATCACATATGTTTTGCAGAGAAATCGAGAGGGAGAGAGAGAGACAGAGTGGGAGAGAGATGTTCTTTGGTATTGCAATAGAAGACACAGAGGATATTTTACAAGCACAGACCAGGTAAGGCAGAAGCTGAACAGTGAACACACCTGGTTGGTGCCGATGTCATTTGGTACCACGTTGATTTTGAAAATCTTTATGACGCCTTTGTGGCTATGATTGCATATTGTAGCTTAAAACGATTCAAAAAGCTAGTTAACATCTGGCAGATACATTAATTATTGTTTTCTCAATATGTTAATTAAAAATATAATCTTGGCTGCATTAAGTTTCCTTCAAAATGTATTTGCTTTAGCAAATAAGTTGAAACATTATTTTAAGAAGACAGGGTTGATACCGTCAGTATTGGCTTTTGGTTATCATACATAGCGTTTATTTGATTACATGCTCATTGAAAAATGATGCTACATAACTTTTGTAACAGTTTATAATAAAGTCGGTGATTTAGAGTGTAATTTCATCATATCATTCAGGTATTTTGGAGGAAAGAAGAAATACTGGAACACAAAACTGAGGTTTGGTAAAAAATGGTGTTAACACAAATATTGCAGAAGGTAATTATGCTATAATGTATTTAACAGTTAAGTTACCAAAACGGTAAGGTAACAGTTTTGTTGCCCAGTATCCCAAAGGTACATCATACTTACAAATAAGTACAATTTATTTCTCATTTCTTCTAAAATGCCCAGTTGTTACTCTCTTGGTACCCATAGTCTTCTTTTCTTTCTCTGTACTTTTAAGTAGTAAGAAGGATTTTATTGGTAAATTCATACAAATTATACTGCAGTTATTGCACTGTATTATAGTGTTGCCTTATTCTTTTGCAGAGATGCCCTTAAACTTGAATTGTGTACAATGTCACATAGTTTGTTTCTTTGCTATTTTCTGTCTTTGTTGGCGAGTTTGCTCACAAAATGTTGTTTACTGTAATATCATCATAAAGCTATAATTTCCAAACATTTTAATTTCCGAGACTGGATGATCGTATTTATCACACCCAGTTACATTTTTTTAACAGCTTCAGTAGTCCATCTACACTTTCTAAAATGTTTACTGAACATCATGCAAGATAATTTCAATTACCTCTGTGTGGAAATTTGCAGAATTGAAAGGCATAGCAAGAATATGCAAGCAAGGAAGGATATAAATCAATGGAAATATAATCTAAGATGGTGATGAACAGCACTATTTCACACAATTTAACTATTTAGTTTATCAATATCTCAAAAGCACAGCATGCGATCAGGAATCAAATATGACTGGCTTCAGCTTTAGAGGGTGTTTTGAAATGGTAGCTGCAGTAGTAAAGCTGGAATACAATTACAAGTTATTTCAAATTCAATGCTTAGTTGTTTAAATAATTTGTAGTCTCATGACATTCTTATTGATGTCAATTCACATCCGCACCAATTCAATCATTAACTCATGTAAATGAAATGTAGTATCTGCCAAGTCTCACCTCTGCAAACGTTTTGATGAATATTGTTGCCATAATTTCATCCATATTTATGTGTCCATTTATACAACTTCTAATTTTCACTATAACTCAATATTTCTTGTTCAAAGCAAAAGCAACCAGTCATTTTAAAGGATTTGTTCCAGGATACCCATTGAGTGAGTATTCTGTTTGTGTCATTTTGTGTTTGGAAGTTTTCCATCATCTCCATTGATTACGCAGTGTGTGTGTGTGGTGCTTTAGTTGGGTCTTTTCTATCTCACTAGATAGGAAAAACCATTTCCCTTCTGCAACTAATACATTCCTGTCACTGTTAACTGCCAAGTTAAACCATTATTTAAGCTGACTGCCACCTGAGCAATCCCAGTCATCTTTAAACATGATAGTAACTGCTGTGCTGCTTCAGGCAATATGCTGCTTCAAGACCCAGTGAGGCTCAGTGCATAATGTTACCAAACCGGGGTCACTTGGTTTGCCTGATATTAGGAGTGAGGAAACTAAAGAACTAAACAAAATCAGCCATGACCTTTAGCCATTAAAACTTATTTTCATAAAGTGCCACACTTTGTGTAAACTCCATGATGATTAATAAAGAAGTCGTCTCCCAATTTGAATTTGAATTTTATGATTTTCCCAATCAGAAAATGCATAAATTTGTTTTCATAACCTAATCACAGCTATAGTATGTGTCTACCACACTGCGACAGTTATTAAACTAATTAATCACATGCAAACCTGTCAAATACGATTCTGCACCCGCTTTGTCACTTTGATTAAAATTGAAATATAAGTGTGTGTGTGTGTGTGTGTGTGTGTGTGTGTGTGTGTGTGTGTGTGTGTGTGTGTGCATGTGTGTTAAAAAGAGAGAGAGACAGACAGATAGGGAGGCAGAAAGGAATCGAGCAGTGACAGTGTGCTTGAACATACAAGTGATGGCAGGCCTTTACTTGCTGCTTAAAATGCACTTTGTGAGGCAAAGCTACAGTGTAACTGCTGAGGAAGTGCTGAGAGCCTATGTTGATGTGATGCATTATGGCCCCCAAGCACAAATGATTTATGAAAAAAAGGGTGCACATGCATGTCATTTAAGGAGTAAAAACTGGGATTTCACTGAATTATTACTACAGAGGGAGTGCGACTTGTATCCGGGTGTGCCATAAAATAAAACTGAGACAGACAAAAAAAGGAAATGCCTTAAAAAATTGCCCAGCCAGGCTCCTGAGCAATTGTTTTTGCTGTAGTAACCAGCAGTCTACCTCTTACATAGCATGCAGGACTGCTGCAGTTTCTATCAGCATCCTACAATCACATCAGTGGACAGTGCACCCTAAAGGCTTGAGACGGGCTGGATTAATGAACAGACTTATGGTGCTGACACCCCGAGGGACAAAAATGGCCGGTTGAAAAAAAATGTGTGTGTGTGTGTCTCAGTGTTTTTTTTTGTTGTTTTTTTTTCTATTGGCAACCAAATCCATATTTAGTCAGCAATCTGAATCCGATGCTGTTTCAAAAATAATATCCCGAAAACTTGTTATAATGTGGAAGTTCTGCACAATAGCCTGATACAAAGTGTGTCACAGGAGGGAAATAATTTGTATTGAAATGACCAAACTGGATCAAAATCCCCTTAGCTAACAACTAGGAGGCCAGAGGATGATGAAAAGTGCATGAATAAAAGGTTTTACAAGGTCACATATCAGCCCTTTTTTTATTAAATGGATCTTACCCCTATTTCTACCTGAAAATGCAGTTGTGCGTATAGAATATGAGGGCGAAATTTGGGAAATTTGGGATAATTGACAACTTTGGAATATTCCCCTTTGTTATATCTGAACACTTTGACAGTAGCAGCTTTTCAATGCACATTTCATCATCCTGCAACACCCAAAAACTCTGGTCAAACACCTCTGTGAATTGGGAACCCATTCCATTTGATTTTATGGATCAAGGGGTTTCTATGCAACCAGCTCTGGCATGTTAAATGGAATGGCTGTCTATCTAATGAACCGGTTTTAAACACAAGTGTCCCCCAGGGCCGTGCCATTTCCTCTTTTTTATTGTCTATTTATACCGATGAGATTATGTGCAACAATAACTGCCTCGTTCTGATTAAGCATGCGGACAACATGGCCCAGGAGGCCTGTCTGATTCCCAGTCAGTCACAGCAGAAAAAGACGATGTTACACAGCTGACAGATTGGTTTTGACTCTCGTCACCTAAGACAAAACCTTACAAAAAACCCCAATGAGATTTACAGCACGGCCAAGAAGAACAGCTGGCCTCATCAATGTCTAGCTCCTCCCAAAGAAAGTTCCTAATGGCAGGCCAGTGAGTATGAGCTTAATCTCATGGTACAGTAGGTGGACATTATTCACACCAACATACAATATCATTTCTGCAGCCACCTAGGGGATGTGATGTCAATAACAACGCTAATTAACTGTCCTCAGCTTCAACACGGTGTCCTAGGCTGGTCAGCTGTCTGCGAAAGCTTGCAAAAATGGTCAATCGAGGGCCTAAAATCATTTTGCTGCCAATAACTCCCTGATCACCAGCTGGCTCGCACACTAAGACTTTTGCCTTCAGGGGGGAGGGAGAGGTGGGGAGGGGGCTCTGCATCCCTTGAGTGTAGGATGTGCTGCAATGGCTGTTTAAAAAGATTACCAACAGAGTCATATCACAGCTTGAACACCCATGTGAGGCAAAAGACTGAAATATTGATTTGCCATAGAGGACATCCCCAGCCAAGTGTATTTATTAGTATTTTTAATTAGCTTCATTTCTATTTTTGTTAATATTTATGGCACACATCAGTACAAATCTTGAACCCCTATATCATCCGCATCCACATTCAGGACTGATTTAATCAATCAATATTACATGTAGTTAAGAAGCAGGAATTTGAAAGGGAATTTGTGCAGTATATGTTTTATTCCCATGGTCGAGTCCAATCAATGTTATCTCTCTTAAAGTCAGAGACCAGAGAGCTATGACTCCAGGCTTTGATGTTTCAAACAATCACAGAAATCAAATAATAGTTGAGAAACTGATTTGTGGACAGATTTGAGGTTTTATACGAGGAAATTCTTTATCACATCTGAACTCTGAAGATCCCCCGCTGGCACTTTCACCATCACCTTCTACATCTTTCTCATTTCACTCCCTATGGGATTTTACATCTTGGCCAGATCACAGGCAAAGCCTTGAAGTGAATATTTGATAGAACTACCCTAGACCACAGGAATGAAGTAATTTTCTTTCAAATGTCCCTTTTAGATTGGATTTATTATCAGTCATTTACATCTGATATAGCCTGAGCTCTAACATCTAGTCATAAAATGCCATCAATTTAAACTCTGCAGTTCCAGTCGTACTATTGAGACGGCAGACAGGGGTTCAGACTGTATAAATCTCAGATGTTGACTGGCTGCAGTGACAAGCTCATCAGTGATGATCCACTGAACAGTGTCCTGCAGTACAAAAGGCCATCGTTGGTGAAGACGTCTCAAACCAACAACATATATCACGATACGTCCCACAAAACAGCTTTTATTAGGTGCATTTCTGGTTCATTTCTGTCCACACTGGTGCATCAACATGGCCAACTGTGTGGCGCCTCAGACATTATGACATATTTTACATTTTATATTTGATGAAAAATGTACCACATAAGAAATTACAAGTAGAATCCATCCAGTGAAATATATCAGGGTGTATTTTTTGGGGATTATGTATGAATATTCGCAGTGTTTCTGGGACACTGAAGTCTACTGATGTGGTCCCAGATTAATGTTGCTGCCACACACACCCTTTTGCCCAGCGAACTGAGTTGATGTGAATTACCTGAAGTAAAAAAGGCAAAGTAGCTCCTTTCTCTTGTACAAGGGTGTTTGTAGTTTTAAGATCTTTGTGTCTGATAAACACTGGAGCTTGCAAACACTTTTGCATGCATATGTAAAGTAACAGATAAAATCTCCATGGTTTTGTCTTTGTGAGGGTAAAACCGTGTGTGACCACAAAGTGTACGTGTTGTGTGTGTGTGTGTGGGGGGGGGGCATCATTTAACAGCAAACATATCGCAATGTTGTATTCATCCGGGCAATTAGATGCCTATCAACAAAGTGTGAGTCAAATGTTAATGATGAGAGGCATGGATCATCTGCCAAAAGGTCAGACTGTGTCTCATCAGCGTCACATTAAGGGTCAGTTCCTTTAATTGTAGCTACTGCACCTTCCTGAGAAACATTACTTGATTATTTCATAAATAATTAATGTGTTGTGATTGCTGCCAAAATGCCCGCACCCTCCCATAGCTCAGTGTCACATAAATTTACCTGCGGGGTTTAACTGTTAATTTAAAGTTCAGGTGACAAACACTTTGTTGAAATAAATGATTATATTGTAGTTGGAAAGAGCGAAGAGGGAATCCTGCGAGTGCACAGTCTCATCCATCAGGCGTCCACACACACAGCTGCGCAATCCGCACACAGTCATAACCTCTATGTGGGCAATAACTAAAAGCATAATCATGAATGCAAAAAGAGAAAAACGCAGGGTTCAATTCCAGACTGTGTCAGCCTGAAATAATTGGTTTATAGGAACGAATTCCCCTCTTGCGCGCAAAAACAGCTGTGCGTAAAAATGTGACATACTCATGTAAATCTATCAGACAATGTTGCAAAATGTGCATTTCACACAGAAATAAATTAACTGCATTGTGATCGCTTTATGGGGGACAATACATGTACCGTAAAACCTTTATGATATGATGAAGTGTTTCTGTAAAACTGAAACTCACGCTGCTGTTGTGTCCCGACCAGTGGACCATCGCCTGGTTGTGTGCAGAGTCTCCCGACAGAGCAAAAGTGGATGTGTCCAGGTGCGGCTCACTTTGCCTCGGGTTAGACCCTCTGGCTTCCTCCCCAGCTCGTCGGTACTCGGCTCTGGAGTTGGAAACACCTTGGACAGTCTCCACAAACCGCTCTCTTGACTGCGCTTCTCCACTTATACTCCTATCCACATTTTCGGTGTATGTTGTACCCACGCTCCTCTTTGCCTTCTTTCTTGTGTCAGGAAATGTGTTTTCTAACATTATATTCTCTGTAGGTGGCATTTGGTTGTCCCCGGGGATGTTACCATACTTTTTACTAGGGATCTTGAGACGGTTGGGATAATTTGGTGCCGTTTTGACGCCGATCGGTGCTTCATTTCCAAGTCCGCTCTGTGTTTCTTTTCCCACTTGCTTGCCATTGTTCGGTTTCACATCAGCGACTGCTCCCGTTTCAAAAGCACTTAAAACTTTTATGCTATCGTCGACTTTGAGAGAGACTTCTGATTTTCGGATTACACATGTTTCCAGCGGCGTTACCTCCAGGCGATAAAATCTGTCGTTTGCTCTGGGAGAACTTATTTCCGCTTGAGCCCCAAACTTAGATTGAAAGGAGAGCAATACGAGAGCCAAAAGAGCAAAACTCCAAAATGACCACAGTCCCATTGTGTCCGTCCAAATGGATCAATCTACCAGTTGGGAGAAGAAGAAAAAAGATGTGGCAGAGCTATTCAACTTCTAAAATATTCAAGGTATCATATTTACGAGCAAGAAACCATTCAGCAGACCCGCTCACGTTCAGGAATTTGTCAAAGTGAGGAAGCAGTTGGGGAGGCGCTGCGCATCAGGCAAACGCGCCGACGGAGAGTGACTGCAGGAACGGCTCCAGCTCATTGTTCATGAGCATGTTTGTGCTGGGGGGAAAAAAAACGCCTTTAAAATGTTGAAATCACCCAAAATCATTTCGAAATTATTCCACGCTTTTATTTCAGTCTGGGACGGCAGAGTTTTTATTCAGTTACTGACTGAGGCTATTTATATAAATCTATAAAAGTTATCCAAAACGGCACTTGATTGACTCGGAGCGGTTGACAGCAAAAGTAATTTGTGCTTTCATAGAATCTGAAACGACAGAAAATAAACATCATTTGCTTGCATCAATCAACACCGGATTCACCTGTCAGCCGCGTGCACGCGCGTGCGCACGTGTGATAGTACATGTTGGGGAAATTCAGTTGGACTTCCTGATAAAGATCCAGACGTCTTACTGATGTCGTTTTGATGTGCAGAGCTGCAGAGGTGCAGGCTTTTCTACTGTATTTCTGGTGACACTATAAGAGTTTGTTTTTTTAATTAGGGCCACTAATACAATGCGCCTCAGGCCAGCCAAGGGAAGAAGAGGAGCTTTGAAGTCATACTATGATATGTTTGCTGTCATCTTCATGACTTCTGGTGCCACACAGGCAACAAGCCTCCAACAACTTTGTTTTAATCTTGGCACCTTCAGGTTTTGTATTATTCTTTCATTTTTGCAATGCACATTTGAAAAATTGAGCTTTCTCCGAATCAATATCCTATTTGAAAGGTATTAGTTTCAATTAGTGGAGCCAAATGAATCCTGAAAAGCAATTCCTACTTCCTGCTGACAGAGCTCTCATTCAGTTGTTGCAGAAATTGTAGGCCAGTCTTGTTAAAAAAAAGCCTTTCTTTTTTCCCCTAAGAAACGTATTATGATGCCTGGTGATAAGAAGCTAAAACACACGTAAGATACGTTTGCATCAGCTGCCAGACAGCTGCCCAAGGGAGAACCACAAAGAGAAGGATTTCCATCTTCTTCAAGGACGACAAGCACTTCTTTGGATCAGAATGTAACCAGATATTTCCTTGTAAAGTGAGGGCAGATGTTACATATATTGTGAGATAAAGTGAGAGCAATTACTGCTTTCTGTCAAGGTTAAACCAATCCAGGACCTGAAGATACTCAGTGCAAACTTCCACACATGCATGAATGTTGTCAAGTAGTCCTGACTGTTAATTATGAGACAAACTATAAAAGGGAAGACAAGGATATTACTGTGCAGATAAAACAATATCACATATTTTCAGAATTCATATTTAGGACTGTTAGCTTGTTACTGTACTGTGGATGAACTCTCCACTTCAAAATCAAGCACATACTGAGCTGTAAAATATAGTGTAGTGGGGGTATAATAAAATTCACTGTCCTTGAAAGAGGCACAGCAAGAATCAAGCACACAACAATCCACTGGAAGGACTGACATCGACATAAGTTCATTGCTGAGAACAGAACCTTCTGATCTTGCACACTTCCTCAGACAGTGCAGTGAAAACAGCAATCAGGAGGCTAGCCAGTTGTGCCATCCTCCTCAGAGGGCTCACTTCTTGGTCGCCCTTTTTTTTTGGCACGGCTGTACAAACAAATTGAGATTCATACAAGTGAGGGCTCCGGGCAGCAGGTGCTACTGTTGCAACTCCGCCACACGCCAGACAGCTCACTCTCTCTACAGGCCATTCCCGCCAGAACGCCTCTGCAATGAGGGGGTAATTGGACTGATCACACTCTGTTTACCCATTATGCTGCTAAAATGAAGTGGGTTGTTCCCAAACACACTGTGACAGGCCGGGGAGGGAGGAGGAGCATCTTCCATCAATGACACATCTTTTTAATCTGTACTAACCTTGAGCCAGAGGAGTACTGTGCAGATTTTGCTGTGTTTGTGCGTGTGCATGTGTGTGTGTGTGTGTGTGAGAGAGACAGAGAGAGAGACAGAGAGAGAGAAAGAAAGAGAAAGAAATGTGTGTTTATATGTGAAGAAATATCTGGGGGGAGAGTTTTAATGTGTCTGTGCCCCACATCCTGCGTGTGCTTAAACTATGACAGGGAATATTGCATATCTTCCTGGGTGGAGAACATCTCAGATTCCGCATAAATCAGAGCAGCAGTGAAAGAGAATAAGAGAAAAAGAGAGATGAGAGGACGAGACTGAAAACTGTGTACATCGGTGTAGCTCATTCAATTTTATGTGCTCTCCTCCCCAGTGTAGATCATTAGCAAGATTATCAGATGTAATCATCTCATTCTGGTGGCGCATAACTCAGGCAGTCCCTGCAAACGGCACCAGCCTCTTTCCTGTTTCTACTGAAGACAGGGAGCAAACTCTAAAGCTTTCAGGACAAAATCCCATTTGTGCATCCGCTGTCTGCATCCCAAGCTTGTTAGTTCCAACACTTCAGTGATCCCGGCGGAGCGGACGCAAAGGCAGTAGCAGGAACCATAATGGCCATCACCCAGACAGCTCACACTCTCATGCAGGAGATGAACAGCAAGGTGCACTCCCCGCTCGGCTATACCCATGCCATTAAAAAGAGAAACTTTCTTTTATTGCAGATGGCAAAACACTTATTTTGTACCTCCTTCATCGTCTAGATGAAATAAAGGCATTTTAAAATCACAGTGGGAGGAGTAGTTTAGGACAGTTTGCCACTGCAATAAACTGGCCCTGTCGCTGGAAATGTAACTCTCCTCATTGGTGAATCACTGTGGTACTATTATCTCTTTGATGTCTTTGTTCTTGAGCCTCTTCCTGTACATGATGAGCACAGGGACGAGACTGTCAAGATATCAATACAATTTGCTTGATCTCTTACAGCTGCAGCTCGTGTTTCACACACAGCTGTAATGTATCAGTTTGCAGGATTTTCTCAGATGTGCTAGGTCAATTATAGTTTCTGTTCCCACATCTATATTTTTTAAGATAATCCATATTATTTAAAGGACATTTCCATTAGAACTTAGACTGTCATAGTTTGGCCATTGTGTAGGTCTGTTATAATAACACTGTACACACCAAAGTTACTGCTGTGATCTGGGAACTACAACCTACAACAACAAAGTACGATGTTTGTACATCAACATTTTAGGTACATTATCTATACCATTCTGTAGGGTGTAATATAAAAATTGAGCACACCCAGAATGTCCTTCATTGCAATCCTTTCTCCTGGAATTTACATTTATATACAACTAATTAGGCAGCAGCCGGGTTTTATAAGAAAGATGCCACCAGAATTAAGTTTTCTATCAAAATAATGAGGAAATTATGTAAATCAATGTATTTGCGAAGTCGCAAAAATGCTGATACTTTGTGTATCAGTAAAATGTTCGCTTTCATATGTTTTCTCTACAGTGTTTTACTTTATTAACATTTATCGCAACTACAAATATTTGAAGAAAAATGTTTGTTGAGTAAAGCAGTATCTTCAGAAACGTTGACCTGTTGCACCACTGTTAACAAGGAGAAACCTGCATTCAATAACTTTCTTTCTCTGTCAGTAACAGTATAGACTGTGAATGTGTTAACATGTAAACAGTGTTTTTTTTTTCATTAACCTCACGATAGATAAGAATGACACCTGTAACCATGGTAACGACACACAACAAAAACGGTGACAGCTGTGGCCTCTAAAGGCTTAGAAGATATAACATCAAAAATATACAATAAAAACGACTCAGAAAACTAGATTAAAATATCTTAAGTCTTTGTTGACTACAGCTAAAATATATTTTCATCAAAAGACTCGCAATCTAAAAAACACTGACACTGCAGGGAATAACATCCAGGTTGCTATTTACATTTCCTCTCAAAACCCATTGGCAAAGCAAATTATACACATCATTTGTAGGAGACTCATTTGTTATCACCTTTAGGATGGATGGCAAAAACTACAAAAACAAGATGCACATTGTAAAACGATGCTCCTTTAACTAGGAGTGGCGCAGTAGCTCAGTGAATATCACTGTATTTTACTTCTACAGGGTTGGTTTCTATACAGTACTGAGTTTGCATGTTCTCTCAGTGCTACTCCCACATTGTTGGGTGAAATTCATACTTAAAATTGACATACCTAGGCAGGAATGTGTGTGATTGTCTGTCTCTGTCAACCATGTGCTGGACTGACAACCTTCATGGGTTGGTTTCCTGTCTTGTGCCAAACATATGCTGGGAAAGGAAACAGAACCCTGAGTATGGTTAAGATGTTAAAGGAAAATTAATTAATGAGTACTTTCTTCCATTAAAGTACTTCTGAGAGAAAATATGTGTGAACATATGTGGCTCCAGATAATGTTTTTGAATCCTTTTTGCTCGAATATGTCAGCACACTCTGGCCAGAAATTATGACCAACAGATATGATAAAACAATTATAAAGCTGGTCTGTTCATTTCTAATGAACATGTTTGTTTATTGCCACCGGAGAGCGAACACCATCTGTTATCAAACCGAAATTCTTTGACCCACTTTGAAAGTACCAGATCTGTCTCTTAAAGGGAAATACCAGTAATTTTATGCAGAAGGACAGTTTGACTTGCAGAAATGAACATTTCAGCTCAAACTTTATGTTTTTTTTCCCCCTTGGGAGAAAATCCAAGCTGAAGACACTCTTCATCTACCAAAATGATTATTATTAATGTCAGAGAGACAAAAGAATAAAAGAAGCAGTTCAAATATGTAAAGCCATACTTATGTATACTGAAGCCTTCCATAGAAAATGAAGCCATGCGTATTCATAACTGTGTTACAGTATATTGAAGAGTGGCAGAGAAGGAATCAGTTAGGAGAAATATGGTAACTTTCCTCATTTGGTGTCTTTTCCTACTGTATGAAGATGTTTTTGTGTACTAGCACAGCTCATTTACATTTATATAAATCGCAATTTTCAATGTTAGAGTTAAGGCATACATACTTAGTGACCTCTGTTTTCACTGCTACAGTATCAGTAAGAGATCATCACCATGTGGACACAATCTTGAATCTCTGGTTTCTAGCTTTAGGACATCTATAGGTTCACAAATGCTGCTGAGGATGTCAAACCATATTGTGGGTGTAATATATGTATGCAAATGGAGTAGTATTCTTATTTAAGTTAGTTCCAGTAGGATTGGATGGCAAACAACAACAGGAATAGATTAGATTATAAAAGTGATTAAAAAAAAACCAGCATGACACAGAGTTCATACAAATCCCTTCTCTCCTTGTTAACATTAGTATGATACTGGGGCAGATTTATAGCAGTATAACATGGCAAATTAAAAGGCACCAGTACGTGTTTGGAATGAGAACTGATTTTAAAAAAAAGCCCATCCTTCCCATCTTCCCCTCTCCAACATCATAAACAAGTAATGGTTGTATCAGTTTACTGTCGTGTTATATTTTATGCTGACAAGAGAGAAGCTAGAGGAAAGACACCGCTTTCCCACTATGGATTTTGTCCCACATTTACACATTGGCTATGTGGGCTAACTGGGACTTTCAGTGGGTTTCCTTTAGGCTTTCCTCACAGACTGAGAGGAAAGTCAATACTGTTTAAAACCCTCTGCAACTTTTCTGAGGTTTTTTTAAATGAGCACTTTAGAACTTGGCCAAAGGTGATGTGTTCTCTGCTCCCTCACTTTTTTGGGTCTATTGGCTGGCAATTGCTTACCACCAACAGCCCCTTTTCCTCCCACCACACATGCCCACACACACACACACACACACACACACACACACACACAATTCTCCTTTTTGTCTTCCTCTCTTTCTTGGTCTGTGTCTTCCTTTCAAGTACATTCCCACCCCTCTGCCCCACCCCATCCTCCCTCCGTCTATGTGTCTCCACTTGCACTTCCTCGCTTCTTTCCCATCTCACCCCTTTTGAAGTCTGAGACAGCTCGAAATCCAACGTGGTTCTTTTTTGGACAGCCAAGGGGAAATGGCTCAGAAAGAGAGGCTCAAGTTCGATTACAGTTGTTAATCAAAAATCTACACTGCCCAGCATGGCGTGATGTGAGAAATGATTTTGGTTTCGATCTGTCAAAGCTACTATATGTTACATGCACAGACCCATATAAAGATATATTGTACTGTACATGCGCTCACTAACTCTCTAGGCAGAATTACAAAAATGAACACTCGCAAGGGCTATACAAAATACACACCCGTGAAGATATGCAAGAGAGGACAAATGAAACTGAAAACAGAACAAATACGCAACCACCAATATCCATGCTCAAGCTACTGTATCTTCTTTGGCTCAGTGCAACTCATTCACCACCCAGATATAAAACCATTCAGCAAACCCTGGATTATGTTCTGTGGCAATGTTATTGAACATTCACTCTCGACGGGTTTTAAATTATACATTGTGTGTAAGAATTTTTATGTGATTGTAACATCTTTCAGATCATTCTGATGGCACATTTTTGTCTCTAGATAAATGAGACAATCCTGGTAGAAGCATATATTGCTGTGGTTTTTGTTTATTTTTATTTTTTTTTCTTCAAAAAACAAGTTTAAAATTCTACACTTGGTGGTTTTAAAAGGATCAATTTGATTTTGTTACAACTTGGGTCTTATTTTTGCAGTTTTTGTCCATCATTCAACCAAACGAGTGGGGCAAGTCACTTCAAAAATGTAATCCATTTTACCCATGTTGGGGAGAAGTAGGAGTAACTACATGTAATCAAACTTATAGTACATTTTGCAGTGGCTATCTTTAGTTTAACTACATGATTCAAGTAGTTGAAATTACTTTTAGCCATTTTTTGCGTAGTTAACAACTGGAACTACAAAAACATTTGGATCATTTTTATTTTAATTTTACCATTGCTATTCTAGCGTAATTCAACCCCCTTGACCAGCCCTGTACCTTTTTTCTTTCATCCTGACCGCCATAAACATGCCCATGCATTGTATTTGTCAGGCAGCCACCCCCACACCACTGAACTTTGCACTCGAGAACTTTGAGTAGTGCATGTGCAAAAGTCTGATTGTTGCTTAGTGCTCACACAGCGACAGCATCATCATGGATAAACTTCCCATAATCACCATATTAATCAACTTCATGACACTAATTAGCTCTACCGACGACACTACGTGAGCTATGCTTGCACCTTCTCATGAAGAGTGAGGTATAACATTTTTGGGTCTATAATTTTATATTACGTCTACAGTGTCAATTTGATTTTGAATTTTGAATTTTGAATTTTTTATTTTTTAAGCACTTGGAACCACTTTTTCCAAGTAGTTTTAGTTAACCAAACTAGATTTATGTGCTGTAGTTCCACTTCTTCCAATGTGAAGTAATTTGTTTTCAAAGTAGATTCTCAAAGTAGCACTGCCAATTACTCAACAGCAAGTAAAAGTAGTTTATATCATTCATATATCATATTAGTTATATCATTCATTACTTTACTTTCCTTACTTAGCACAGCTCCATCAATACCCTTAAACAACTTTAAATCCTCTGCATCCACACATGACATATTCTGAAGTCAACACCTGTATAAATAGAAAATAATAAAGTGTGTTTTAACAGGTTGTTTATACTGATCATCAACAGCTAGTTTAATATTAGCCCGGGTGACAGCACACAGCACTTCCACAGTAATGTCCTCTTAGTGTTCACACATCCTCCAACGATGATCAAAACTAAATATTTCATGAATGTAGAGAGCAGGTAACATTAGGAAGCCAGCAAAGAACACATACATATACAACACAAACTTGAAATTACCAGGAGTCACACTGTTAACTGAACGTAGAGACAACAAGCTGATATCAACCATCCATCAAACTCCTAGTAAGACCTCAAAAAAGTCAAACCCCAAACTGTCGAAGTTACAGAGTTTAAAAAAAATCTCAAATTCAAACTGTAATCCGTCATACTACATCACTAAAAAGAAGTCAGTCAAACCCCCCAGGTAAGCCAAACTGAACCAAAGCCAAACTAAAATTATTGCCCAGTCGGTGGTAAACATCCATCACAGGCATCCTGGTCCAACTTTGACTTACCATACTTGCCGTAGTTGTGCACTCTCATCTGCCCTCACTATGCATGTTGATGCACAGCTATGCTTCAAGCTTAACCAAATTCCAATAACAGTTTGAAGTCGGGAGATTGCCTTTGAAGTCTGTATTGCAAGTGAAACTGTGAAAACAGTATTGAACAACACATTTAATGATAGTGATTAAAAATCTGAAAAATGATTTGATATGATATGTTAGGTATGTCACAAAGGTGTTAATCACAAGAAAACTGGATTCACAAAAATATACACTAACTGTCACATCAGGTAGCCTACACTGTCTCTCATTCCTGGAAGGCATGTGAGATGAGCAAGGCTACATATTTTTTTTAGGAGGAAATAAATCATTCTTCCCTTTGCAAATGAACAGTTGAATTCATAATAGACATCCTTACAGTAGCTTATGGCGACTAATGCTATAAAGGTTAGCAAACTTTAGATATATTGCTGTGTCGCTGACATTAAAGCTAGTTTTCTAACTGACTCTTCTCTCTAGTTGTGCAACTCTACTACTGTTCAGCTGTTTTATCATTTACTATTATTTCATAATTGTCACTTAGAAAGTTAGTTAGTCTCACTTTTAGTCCCCATAGAAAGTGCAACTTGTACAACTTCTAAAAGCTTCCATATGTTCTGAAAACTTTTAATGTTTAATGTGACATTATCTAGAAGACTTTTATTTCATTGCATCATTTAATGAATGACATAAAATTTTCATTGTTGTTTGCCTCATTATAATGATGAAAGAGAAGACCAGTGAAGGGAGAGACTTTTTTCCTGTATTTTTCATTTCTATATTAGGTTCTAGGCTCTGGTTGTTCTTTTATTGGTCAAATCTGGATAATTACTGAATAATTAATCTGATAAACAAACACAATGAGTCCACAAGAGTAAAATAAAACAGTCAACCCAACCTTATAATATGGTTTGGGTGAATTTGATTCTGATTGGCTGTTGGGTGTCCATTAATACCTGATGTAGGACGCCTACTGAGTAGTTCCAGTAAATCTTTCTGTTTACCGTTTTAAATGAATGCGCTGAAATTACTTGAATATGTAACCAAGAGAAAGTAATTAAATAAATCAATACGAGTTTATAATCATTCAAATCTGAGATTAAAAAACATTTCACTTTGATAGACAAGTGATAAACATGAAAGTGCATTTCATGTTTAAAAACTACGGTTTGGGTTAATAAATAAGTCTAAAAAAGGTCAATATTTAGTGGTGGGGTTTGTATGTATTTGGTAACACTGTGGTAATTGAGCTGGTGTTTAATGATGTTTACCATTGGTTGATGTCTGTGGCAGAGAGAGAAGTACGTGATCAGAGAGGGAGCGAGTAGAACAGGCCAGAGGAAAAAAAAGAGGAACAAAGAGTGTGGAGAAATGCGCTAGCTTCGCTAAAAAGGAAAGTTATAAGTCTAAGTTTAACGTGCATACCAACTTCTAGACTAACTCCTGGACTGTCAGCATGATATTCGGTGATGGCATTTGGTGCACTCGTTTGTGAGCGGCAGAAAAGTCCAACACAGAGTTTTGCTAAACTGTTTCACTCTAGCTGTTTCACTCAGTAACTAAGCAGCTTAATGGACTATCAGCTAACAGTTACAGTGTATTCATTAGCAAAGTGAATGTACAATAGGCCACTATTTAGCTAACAAAGCTAGTCAGTGGAAACCAGAGAGCGCTCTGAGCTAGCAGGCCGCTCAGAGTTTGTCAAGCCAAGTTGGAAGGACGCAGGAAGCTCGTCTCTTCCTCTAGTTTCCACGAGGGTTCAGTCGGACATTGGTGTCTCATTGATACGGACTGGCGGGCAGACACCTTAAAAACCCACAGAACTGCACCAGACATCTGTTTATTTTATTTTAGTGGTCATTATTGAGTGAAACGACCATTTTGTTTCTGGTCTCAGCGTACATGAGCAACGCGTCAGGCCTGCAACAAAATCTAGCTAGCTAAATATCTCATGTTTCAGGGGTTCATTGTCTGAACACCACAGGATGGCGACTGTAACACAAGCCCCCACACTGACCCTTCTAACTCACTGGTACTTTCTATAAGCAATCCTCCCGCACCCCATTCTTTATTCAGCTCACTACTTCAGGCTGCGGCTGTCAATACATCTCCCTTTGCCAAGTCGTAGCTATGGTTCGTCCTATTAACTGGAGTAGAGAACAATCTTTCCATTGCATTAGAACCTTATTGCATGGTAATGATCCAGGTATTAGGAAGGACCTCAGGTGTTTCCAGGAAGGAGTTATGGCCTGTAAAAAACTTTAAATTTTGATTGCAAAGCGCATGAAAATATAAAATAACAATCTTGATGCTTGTCAATATTTGCTCTGTCACAGGTCTGTGTAAAGGTGGGATGTATCTTAGCTAACAACCAATGTCAGTTAAACTTCAACTGCAATTGAACTGTGCCAGTAGCTAATTGTTGCCACTAGCAACACAATGTTCAACTGAAACAACTGCTGGTGACAGGAAATAGTCACAGCTCTTCTGAGCAACAAGGTATTATTAATGACATTTTAGGTGGAATAACTCTAAATAAAGTGGTTTATCTTAGATGATCTGGCTAAACCATTAGCTTTGTGGTTGTCTGACCGCTCATTTCTTACCCTGTGTTTGTAATGCTATCAGCCATTACTTTGTTGAGTACAATGTTAATGTGACTGCAATAGAAATTATGTCCCAACTGCACCGCTAACAAACTAAAGCAATAAAAAATTTTTTTTATTGTTTTTTCATCTCATCGGACTGTCATGGAAATGAACACTAATAATTCAAGATGTCAGCATTCATCCACTTACCACCACGTTTACTTGTTGCATCTGCATCATTATCTGGCATGGTCGCACGCTGTGAGACTCACTTAATAGTCACAGTAGCAATTTTCTTTTTTAACTTTTCGATTGAAATACCAAGCTGTCACTTTTACAGGCTCTACTGTAAATCTCATCATAAAACCACATAGAGAAAGAGAGTGAGAAGGATGTATTAAACTTTCTCAGTTCTCACAGCATCTCTCACAGAGCAAGTACGCCTCCATGGAGGACGTCAGGATGGTGGTTATAGAAAACACAGGATGTTGACACTATATAGACTTGAATTTGCATCATGAGTCCTTTGCATGGTTAAGTTTAGGAAACAGAAGCACCTTGGTTAAGGTTAGGAAGAGGTTTAGGTTACATTATTTAAAAAGTTAAATCATGGTTCAACTCACTGTTGAATATTAACCCAAGACTAGAGTTTTCTCTTACCATAACCAAGTGCTTTGAGTGCCTAAAAACAACCATAACAAGTTTCATTTTTATTTTTTTTATTGCATGACCAGATGATGTAGAAAATCAAATAAAATACTATAAATGAACATTTAGCAGATTTGTTTAGTATGAATATTTTGTGACTTGGCAGACATGTTCATTAACAACACTCACCTAACATTTAGTAACTTTCATGTAACATTATGTTTCAAAACGTATTTGCAAATGTGTTGCATATAAACCTAAACAAGAGACTGAGCATGGTCATAATTGAACGAAACAAGTTTGTTTAGTCGAAGTAAACATAATATAAACTTAAGGCTTTGTGTTGTTCTTCATGCATCATTTAACCCTGGCTAATATATATTTGTCAGGTACCTCAAATGAGAAGGTTAATTAATTTAGAATTTACCTATTACATTTTGATTGAGTTATTATGGATACAAGTGTAAATCAGTGGTGCATTCAGTTGCTCCTTTGACATTTGTCCGGAAATATGTTACTACATTATGCATTTTTTTCCCAGTTGGTTATCTGTAACTAGTGAATGTTTATCTTTTAGATAGAGGCCAAGCATAAACTGTACCGACTGGTCTGCTTCACTATGTTGTTTATCTCAGGTCATTAAAAGTTAAATGCAAGTTATGTTTATTTATTTACCAATATTATTTGCTAGTTTTGTACTTCATGTGTTAATGTTCAAAGCTCATACCGGAGAGTCAGGTATTATGAAACCTCCCAGTTGAGTATTGGTATTTACCATTCAAGGACAACCTAGTGATAAACCTTTAACTTTACAGCTTGATGAAGACCGCCTGAATGCATCATTAGTTTTGTGTCTGAGAGGTTAGACCGTCTCATTTTCAAGGAGCCGCAGGTTCAGTCTAGCCTTCAGGTCTTTTGAAGGACACAGCTTTTTGGGGCTTTGTCCTTCAACGGATGCAAGCCCCTGAATTGGGATGCAGCAAGTTACCTTGCAGTTAAAGTTAATATAACACTGAAGAAAATATATCATAAACTATTTTTAAACTGGTGGGCTGGTGTAGGATAATTTCAGGTGATTTAAAAATAATTTATATATTTACATGTATTTTCTGCGAGCACTATAAGCATATTTGGGCTTTTACTAAAATGTATTTATATTGCTAAAGGAGTGGGTGCCAATTTGGTAACATTGTTCAGCCATTGTATTGTCTCATGCTAGCTAGCTACCAGAACGTGTATGAAAAATAAAAATTGATTGATTTCAAATCAAATAAAGTCACAAACCAGAAACAAAGTTGAGTGTCAAGTTAGGAAATAGAAAACCCGGGGCATGTAGCAGGGCCCCGGAGAGGAGAGTAGTGGGCAGACAGCTGGTGGTCATTGTAAAAAAAATAAAGATATAAGCCATACAAGATAAGCATAGTAAATTTCAAGAGAAATGGACAGAATAAAATAATATTTGTCCTCCATGTGTCCAACCCTTCCAACTCCAAATCAAACTTGCTCAAGTTTCAAGCAAAGTAACAATTTCCACACCATGCATTCAACATCCAATTAAACGTATCCACCTGAGCTCAGGAAAGAAAAAAAATCAAGTAGCTCACTGCTTCGCTTCGTGAGCAGTAAAACCTCATCCACAGAACACCTTTGACAGCGAAGCATTTAACCGAGGCATCTTTTGTGAGTGCACTGGTCTTGGGTAGGGTGAAAAAAACTGGTTACTGAGATATTGTTTGCAGACTTTGACAATGGAAGACATCAGCAAAGACGTCAGTGACCAGTTAGTTGCTGGTGTGTTGCAGCTGATGAAGCCCCAAGGTTTCTCAAATGTGTGTTAGGGCAAGGTTCCCACAAGAAAACTTCCACTCCTCTGCCAAATAATCTTCTGCATGAACTTTTGGTATTTTGTGATGGAAAAAACTTGTTCAAGTTTGGAAAATGTGTATACAGATGGTGCCCCAAGCATGCAAGGCAAGGAGAAGAAGCTTATTGAAGAAATGCCCAAATTTGAATTTCATTGTCTGCGAACCACTAAACCACAGACAGTCCCAGCAGTTAATTGAAGGCTATGAGACGGAGTATACGGTGTTTGATGGACCAGTGTGTAGGATTTAGTGGAATCTAGTGGTGAAGTTGCAGATGCAAAAAGCCCTACTACTGCACAACCCATGCTGTCTGTAAATAACAACGGCTCATTCTAAGGTAGCAAAAACACAAATCTTATTTTCAGGTGATTATACAATCATGAAAGCATATCTATGAATATTATATTTCATTTTTGCCAATAGAGCCTCCTAAATGTTACACGCTGGATATTTAAGTCCATTGTGAGGTGAGGTGGTTGTCCTGTGGAGCCAGTTCCTGAACCTCCTCCCCCGAGATTAGCACTTTCCTGGATAGCAACGGGAGACTCCGAAACCTGTATCTGACCGACTTCATTCACTTCCTAAAACTTTGTCACACAAATGACCCATCTCTGCAGCAGCATTCCAGCCATAGAGGATTTGTTGAGAGCTGAGGGGAGAATTTGAATCCAAATTCAGTGATGTGAATGGGTATAAGGAGATTTTCAACTTTACTGAAAAAACCCTCCCATGTGGATCTCACTTCAACTATCACTCAGCTCTGCCTTTCTAAACACGCTGCTCTGGAAAGTAAAATAGTAGAGTTGCAGATAAACAACATTGTTGAAGTTGAACTCAGAGCAGGTGTTTGGTGTCTGCAGCAGATTTTCTCACTTTGGTACCACTTGTACAACAAGTGGTGTCCTTTGTGAGCACATACACATGTGAGTCAACATTCTCAACCATCAACACTATCAACAGGAAAAAGAGAAATCTGCCCCCCAATGCACACCTTACATCTCACGAGGATTTCAACAACAGTTATAACACAAAGAAAGTCAAGTTAAAGCATGCCTGTGTCTGCTCATCCTCAGCCAGTTTTGAATTAGGATTGCCTTGGCTGCGTTACACATAAGAATTTGGATGACAAATTAGTAGGCAGATTTGCTTGATGTTTAGTGTGGCTTTTGGTGTTTTGTGGTAAAAGAAGCCTCTCTAAATCAAGTGATAAAATTAAATAAGAACGGCCAATTCCATCTATTTTCCATGTGGTATCACTGTAATAGATACACTCAACATATATAGCCTATTAGTCTTTTTCCAAGGTATAAATGTTTTGTTGGTATGACAAATGTAGAATAACAACCTATGTAATCTATGTGACTTAAAGGTCCAACTAAAATCACCATTGCAGATGAAGAGGGTGCAACAAGATGAAGTAATTAAATGAGTCAAAGTGGTGAAAAACAATGCAGAAAACATGATGAACAACAATACAATCCCCTTAGTGTTCCACACAGATAAGATGTACGTCATGATTTATTTACTAAGTTGCATTCTGTTGTGATTGATACCCCAACACAATCAGTCAAGCATAAAAAAGTTTTGCGACCACCGCGATACACACTTTCCACGAAAACTGGTGGATGGAAACTCACCTAGAGTTAAACAGTAGGGAATGAGCCTACATGGGTGGACGGCATGTTGTTTGTGGTGTTAAGGAGGATCACAACTGCATGTAACCAGACCCAAGTGACACTTACCTGTATGTTTAGAAGCTGTTTAAAAGTTTCATTAGGTTTAAGTTTATTTAATTAAGTTTAATTAACGTTTTAAATGGCAAATCCAGATTAATCTGGCTTGCTCTTGAGCTCAGAGCACCAAATACATTTTGATTATCTTTTTTACTTTAAGTGATTTGATCATTTTTGGACTGTATTCTTTAGGAACTATGTATTATAGGTATTTGGATATTTATTGTGAAAATGAAATTATAAAAAGTACTGGTAATAGCTCAAATTTAAAAAGTCTTAGTCATGATCCAGATAATTATGAATCACCCTGCACTTTTACAGTTATAGGTTAAAACTGTAATCAATATTTCTGTAATAACATTTGATCTAATGACTGTCAGTCATTAGACAAACCCACAGTCAGTGGTCACCTGACTCAATTCAGCTTTATGAAACATTTTAGCATATTTTAACTGATTTTATGGGCCAAAACATTCGGTTCACTCTCGTAGATCTATAGCATCGTTTTTGGCTGCAACTGGCAGCTGAACACTCTAGTACCTGCCCAGCACCAAACAGTATAAAGAAAAAGTTAGCGGCTAACTTGTGAAGATGTGTAGTATTTAGCAGCTGAAGAGTAAGATATTTCCTTCAAGAGTTGGTGGAGAAAGCTGAGCTGAAAGAAGAGTGAATATTGAACTTATATTTGCAGTTGGATATAAATACGACTCAAAATGAATACTAATCATGCTCCTGTGGAAACAGTTTTCTAACAAGTTTGGTGTTTACAACGTGTTATGGTGCCCCCAAGTGGGCACAAATCAGTTTATGTAGTTCTAAGGGCTTCAGAACTCAAATAACAACTCTAAATTGTCAGCAACCAAATCAAGTGTTAACAGGCATTATTGACCTCTCCCAGCACCAGAAAACAACAATGACATATTTAGTGTTAATCGTTGTATTAAAAGTCCCGTCAGGCAATTTGGGACGGAAATCAGGTTTGCACGGTTAATATTGTGGGGTCAGTATTAATGTATGAAAGGCAACGCTTGATCACAAAATCAACAGACAATGCATCTTACCAGGCTTCAAGCTTTGTGCCTGTCTGAACCGTTAAATGTATATATAATGGACAGAGCTTCCGGGTCTGTGAAGTGAAGCCATTGTGGAAGTATCTTAAACCTACATTTGATGTAAGCAGCAGTGGGAGCTCCATTGGGTGCAATAAAAACTGATACCATGCATGCATCTTCTGGAGAAATGACCCAACTTCTCACTTGATTTATTGGCTCAGTAAATGGTTTCCTAATGAGTTTATGGACTCACTTTCTAGTTTCAAGTGTTCTCCCATCCAGCATGGTGTTCATTTAGTAACATTTAGAGTAAATAGACAATAAAGCAAGGTATGCTTTTGGGCGTGGGAACTACTGGCAGCTACAACCCCGGTTCATGTGACAATGTGTGAGAAGTGACTGTTTGCTCGAAAACAACAAAAAAAACAGCTGCTAAAGAGGCTGCTGCCAGCATCAGTTATATTAGCGCTGGAGAGTATTTTTTCACTGAAAGAAAAGCAAAGAATGGCACTGAAGGCTTTTCTCAATGGAAACTGGCATCGGCAAGAGTTTAATTCCGTTATGTGAGTTGTATGTTATGGTATGTTGATCTTATTGGTTAAAGTTCGCCAGTAAAAGATGATGACAGACAGGTGGATCATCCAAAACCTGTCAAGAATTTTTTTAAAGTGCTTGCCCTTTTCCAAACAGTTTCCAACAATGACTTGATAGATAGATGGTTCCGTGTAACAAGCCACCTGGAGCATTGAGGTTAGGTCATTATAGCGTCAGTGCTGTACACTCTTGATTTAGATATGACTCTGCCTTCAGTCTATTTGCCCGAAGCATCAAATGGCTTCACTGGAGACTGATTTTGATGCACATCTTTAACATTCTTATGTTGAATTTAAAACCTCTCTGAAACACTGAGATGAAAAAAAATATTATGAATAAATGAAGGATCACATTTAATTTGGTGTTTTACCAAAGTGCCAACATTGTAATTGCGAGCCACCAAAGCAAAAAGAATTGGTAGTGCAGAGCTTTTCAGGCTGAGGGTACAAACATGGTATAAGAGTCTGGTGGGTATTCATAATTTCCAAAGTTTAAACTGCCTCCTGTAGGGCCAAGGGCTGAGTCTTATCGGGGATGACACCACTTTTACTCTCTGGATCCCCGACTGCTCGCTGCTGTTAACTCTAATGCTTTACATTTTTTTACTCTGTGGTGAGAGGAAACTGCTCCAGTTAAGCTGTGCAATGGTTACAGAGCACTGATACTGGCAAAGGGGGCATATGTTCATACCCATTACACAATCACTCGTCATCACTGGAGATCTGATGGAGGTGCTGTGAAGGAAGTAAGCAATGTGAGAGGGCAACGTACAGCAGCAGTTCCTCACGCTGTGCTCTCCCTCCCTGGAAGGATAGGGGCTTAAAGCTTTCCTCTGAGACTAAATTAAAGGATCTTCCCCCTGTGCCCTGGCTCCTCTGTGCTCCTCTCCCTCTCTGTTGGGTGTCTTTCACCACAATGAGATGGAAATGTGACACAGTAAGGTGGGATTCCTGCCTGGGCCTGTACAGAGGAGTGGAGGTGTGTGTGACATATTTCCAGCGACTCCTAGCTGCTCCCAGAACAGCTGCTGAGGACTGTTATGACAGCTTTCCACTGAGAGCACAGGAATCCATCTTCTCTCCACGACACTTCTATTCCAGTTCAGTCACTCTCATTTTTCCTTTTTCCACAGTTTTTTTGCAACGCTGTCATTCAAGCAGCCTAGATTGGGTTTCGGGGAGTTGAAAAAGTGGTGGAAAGCATTACTTTTTTGAATAAGACTTGGCAGATGTAATTACTCAGTTGTGTGAAACCTTCGTACAGTATCAGGAAACAGAGCTGCTGAACGCTCACACTACCAACAGACAGATATTAGAAAGATACCCTTTGATCTTGCATCGTCTGTAATCATCCTTTCATGTGGCTTTTGACAGCTTTATCAAATCAGAGGTAATGCCTTTGGACAAATCTGAGATCAGTTGGAGACAAGACAGGCAAAACGAAACTCTTGTGTTTCCTTGTTTCTTTTTAGTTAATGCCATTGTATAGTATTTACTTCGATATGCTGAGTAAAAACACCTATTTTGTACTTTCCATGAACTCTGCATAAAGGTAGAGGAGTGTGCAGTTCAGTTCCAAAAGGTTCACTTAGACGGAATAATCTTAAAACAGGCACCTGTTTATCCTGGCTTTGCTGTGCAATACCAGCAGGAGACCAGGAGGCGACATGTTTTCTGAGCAGCAGCTTATACATAAAGCTCTGCTGCAAGCAACAAAACGTAAAAGTAAAAATTAAAATCCTACTCCCAGAAAAAAAAGTGGAGAAAACAATAGAGAGGGATTTTGTCTGTGTTTGTCAGTGCAAAGCTAATTTTACTCTTTTAATAATCTCTCTGAAACAGATGACATTCATGTCCCACTGATGTGGTCTAGCTGTGGGTTAAAGGCTGAAATATTCATTAGATGTTGCATATATCCATATATATGAGTGCGGATGAGCGAAGAAGTAAAGAGCTAAACAGTCAACCATGGGGCAGTTAGTCAGGCAGGCTTGCAGCTTGTGTACGGAAAGAAACAGAAGAAACTTGACTCAAACTGTTCATGTGGAAACCAACAGTACACACAGTAAATCAATGAAAATGCGTAGTGCTGAATTACACACATTTAGTGAGAAGAATGGTGGAAATAAGCACCCAGGGGACCCATTTGACTTTATCTGCAATTTTGAAATTTTATATTATCTGCAAATAGTTTGACAGGCTATTTCTTTTATTTTTATATATATTTAGGGTCTTTTTCCCTTTATTAGATATGACAGGAGAGGAGGTAGAAAGGGCCACCGGTTGGATTAAAATCCATGGCCGCTGCAGAAAGGACTCAGGCTGTGTACGTAGGGCACCAGCTCTACCAGGCAAGCTAATCAGGCGCCCCTTGACAGACTGTTTCTTGTAATTGCACGTGGTTTAGTCCACTCCTCTCCAAATGCAATAATTGTGCTGATGCAGAGGAATTGGAAGCAGTTGTGTTCTTTAAAAAAAAAGCAAAAGTAAACTCAGGCAAGAAGTACAGAAGCCAAGAACGACCATGGATTATTTTTTTTTTTTATGCACTGTTATATCGTGATAACGACTTATTATCTTGTTATCTTGATTTAACAAAGTTTTTTTTCTCGTGATAACGAAATAATTAACTATATAACACGGATCGCTTTCACGAACGGCTCCCAGTCAAGTAAAGTGTAACTTACCGGTAGGCTACAGCTACAGCCAGTGGCTATGGAAGCCGTTTGTGGCAGCTCTTGTAGGTTGAAATCAAGACAAACACATTATTAATTAATTAGTTATCACGAGAAAACGATCTTTGTTATATCGAGATAACGAAATAAATGAATTTGTTATAACGAGAAAACAATCTTTGTTGTGCATAAAAAAGAAAGATCCATGGCCGTTCTCTGCCACAACTTGTGAGCTAAATTGCTGATGAATGAAGCTGCATCTTTTACGGATTGTCTCTATACGTTTCTAAAGGTGTATTATACTGTACTAGTTCTGTCTTACACCAGACCGGGTTAACATTTGTTGGAAACTATTTCACTGTAATTCTGCTAATTAAACATGACAGTTAGATCTTATTCATTCTTTTTTATTATGAAATACAGACATACAGTCTCAGAGTAGGGGTCAGAGTTAAATGGCTCTCCATTTAAACCATTAAATAATGTTTAATTATGTTCTAAAACCTCACAGTGAAAGCTTCTAACAGTGATCACAACATTCAGAGAAGAAGGATGAAATATGTTGAGATTTCCAATTCTCTCAAATGCATTCACACGTTATTACTGATCACCCAAATACCACTACAGATGTATGTGTTTAGCTTTTTGATTTAGTTATTTGTACAGGTCTGACAATAGATGTATTAAAAGGGGAAGCCTCACAGGGCACCACATACGGGGCACAGATTTAAGTGTTACAACGCATGGTATCATGTCTATAAATGATTCCAACTTGAGGATTTGCAGTAGAAATCAACCTGTAAGTCTGAAAATTGTGTGTGCTTTCCACAGAATTCAGCAGGACAGAAAGCACTCCAGTGCTGCGGGATAAAGAAAGATAAAGGTTACACTTGAGTGCAATTCATGATTTCCACAGAACCGAATTAAAATGTGGCTTTGGGTGACCTTGCAGTCAGGTGAGCGTGAGGCAATACTTAGGCAGCTGATTCTAAATACTGCTCGAGAAGGGGCAGATCAAACTCAGCCTAAAGCCTTTCTAAGCTCCAAACTCTCAAATCACCACTTCTCAACCAGCAGACCACAGTGCATGGCCTCTCTGGCTCTTCTTGGCTTATGTGTATGTATTTCTGCCACTTTGTTCTGAGCCTTTATGCCTCACCATTAGCAAGCCACCTCTCTCTCCCCCTGTCTTTCTCTCTCTCTGCCTCTGTTTCCTGCACACGCCAGCAGGATTTAGATAGCCTATGTATTATGGATGGGAAAAATAAACAGAATGCGCCAGCCATTTATATGACACACTTGTGAGATCACAGGACAGGAGCGATTAGAGTGGTCAAATAAAGCTTCAATGGGAGACCGAAAAAAAAGCAAAAACTGATATAGAGCAGGTCTTATAAATCTGCTTCATTTTTGGTGACGCTTCCGCTCTGCATGTCGTCTTGTAACCAATTACATTAAGCCACCACTCCCACTCTTGCTGAGACTCTATTAAAGTGGGCCTTAATCTAATAGAGGACTTATGTATGTGTTGTTTTGATAATTATTCCTCTCATTGAGGGTGATAGCACCTTCATCAAGCACAGTCTGGCCCCAGAGGACCTCCCTGTGCACATGTAAATTAAAATAGCTGCATATGCAATGTTGTCATGCATTGCAGCATTGTGCTTATGAGAATAATCATTCCCAAGGTTAGGAAGGGGCACTTTTCGATTAAATGGTCCTTAACTTTATGGCTCAGGTTGTCCTCTAGATGCTTAAAAAAAAGCTACAGAACATTTAGCCTAATGATCATATAGGCCAGACTTCCCACCTTGAAACACTAAGCATTGTAGGTCAGGTATAAATATAAAAACACATCGCTGTTATGAAGGTCAGTGGTTCATACTGTATCAGCAAAAATGCAGTAACTCCAATTACAACGATAGAAATTGCAGTTTATTTGTGTCACGATGGTAAAAAAGTTGCTGTATTTTTTTTCTTTAAATTTTGTTTAAAAAGCAGGATTGAAGAAAAGTCCAGTGTAGCAGAATTTAGGTTTTTCTTCTTTCCTACCTCATTAATCATCTCATGAGCCACCACATTTATCTTGTGACCATTTCGGGGGGGCCAACCCCTCATTTAGGAACCACTGAAATAAACTAAACTTTAAGTGTTAAACTTCACTTCCACGAGCTACAGCAGTAAAATACTGCTTTTGATAATGTAATTTATAAGATTAGTAGTAAGTCAGAAAGGCATTTTTTCTGCAGGAATACTTTTACTTTTGATACTTTACATACATTTAGCTGATAATTCCTCTTTTACATTGTGGTGTTTAATCATGTGGTGATCGGCAAAAGTAGCAGATCATTTGCAGCGTGCATACTGCACAGGTTTCACCCCACGATCGAAAAAGTCATGAGAATATTTTCTAGAAACAATTTGAGGTGACACAGCCAAAGCAAAAGCTGCTGAAAACTCGTTGACTTACACAGCGCACGTCTATGGGAAGTACACAGAACCGCCTCTCATATCACGCTCAAAACTTCATAATATCAAAGGGCAGTGGCTGATGATAAGATATCCAGGAAATTCGAAGGCCTGCAGAGAAAATTACACATATCCCAACAGCAATATCATGGCCAAAATGAAAGTGATAAGTGTGTAACCTTGGTGGAAATAAAGCTATGAATATATCAGTGAGTTAGGGTGCAATTTTTCTGATTGTCCAAGTGGATCTGAAGCTCATGCTTTTGACATTATTGATATCGATAGAAGAAGACATGTGTGACCTCTATTTACCAAATATGGCTACAGTGTGATGGATCAGACAAGCTTAAGACAAAACAATCAGTAAGACACCATTGCTGCTGGCAATCCTTTCCTTTCTGTGAATGTCTGCTACTCTTCTGTATCACAGTACTTCACCAGACACTTCATCACAGGCTGTGTTGTTCCTTTACTGTTTTGCCAAAAAGGAAATTCAGCTGCTGCTGTACCCTGACTATTAGATAGGAGACACAGTGTTAAAATGACCTAAAAAATACAAAATGTTCCAGTGTTGTGGGTGTTTTTCTGTTTGTCTTTTAAAACATCCAGGATTTAGTAAACCAGTTATTTTACCACTGTTCTACAGATAATTTAACACTACAGCAGTAGTGCTTTCTTTCAGACCCATCTCACATCAGCTCAAGAAAGGGGTTAAATGAAGAAAAAGTGGACAAATTGTTTATTTTCTTTCTTTTTGCTCAACTTCATATTCCCACGTAAGACAAGGAGGATCAGGATCATGGTCCACAACGCTGCGTGAAACAGTTCTGTTTGGCACAGACACTGAGCCCATTTTTACAAGTACCAACTGCAGTGTTTCCTGTCAGCTGCATGACAAATAACACTCAGGGGTCCTCAAACGCACCAACTTTCCAAAGTTGGATAAAGATGAATTCAAGTTCTCATTTATGCATAATTCATTATCATTATTCTTTCTATCCTGTCAGTCGGCAATGTGTTTGAGTTCAAGGGCAAAGATGAAATGATAGTACAAAGGGGTTGGATAACTCACAGTGGTAAAATGGCATTATATCTCTTCCTTAATGTTTAATCAACGCTGTCACTGAGCCCACACAAGGCTCAGTCAGACTACTCAATTTCAATGTGTGTGTGTGTGTGTGTGTGTGTGTGTGTGTGTGTGTGTGTGTGTTTGTGTCAGTGTGCATGACTGTGTATGTGACCAGCTTAGAAGCTAACATTCTTTCTGAAATGTCCTAGAAACTTCCTCTGCCGTCAGTGTATTTTCGGTGCAGAATGAGAGCTGAAAATCGGCAATTAAAATGTCAATGCTAAAACCAGCAGTCAGGACAATGACAGACTTTCATCACACTGATGCAATGTGTTCCACATACATATTTCATAATTGCTTTACCAGTTAAATTAATGAATTCTCTCTTTTCATCAAAAGTAGCTGCGACCAAACCTGGTCATCTCATTCATATGCCCAGCTGGGGAAAAACTGGACCAGTGGAAATGTTAATTATTACAACTAGCTGAAAATACCGTATCCTTTTTTTATGAACTGCTAGCCACTGTCAGTGACTTTTAATTATGGGCAATAGAGGCTGTCATGGTTTTTCAGCACAAGCCTTTTAAAAATGTTGTTTACAATCATTTATCATCATCCATAGCAAGGATTCAGCGACAGCTGCTAGCTTTGAGAATGTTTGTCTCTTTATACGCTCTTTATTTACCACTTTGAGACTCTCGCTGGTGTCACAATCCAATGGGAGAAGTGTTCAGGTCTTAAAAACCATTAAAAACCTCCTTTTTGAAAATGAGAAGCTCACAAAAGATGTGTTTGTCAGGTTCTTTGACTTTATTTTGCACAATTTATTGCTTTCTGTCACAGATGTAGCCACAAGACATAATTTTAAAAAATCATAATAGAAAGCTTCTTGACTGCATGACTTATGGTACTTCCTGACCTTTTGGCAGGACATAATGTTTTAAAAAAGAAAGAATATGGAAAACCACACAGTTATAACAGGGTCTGACTGGTAACAAAATTCGGCCCTGGCATTTTTCATGTGGACCATGTCCTTTTTTCCCCTATGAGTTACATAAAGCAATATCAGGGCAGCATCACCTGCTGGGAGGATGTCATGTTGCTTGTCCTTGGCAGCGGCCTCCTCTTCTTGTCCCTGCTCTCCTCTGGAATCAGCCTGCTGCCCATTTTGTACCACTGAGTCTTCTTTCCTCCTCCTTATTTGGTGCTGAGGTACTGTTGATGTTATCACTGCTAGTAGCAGGATTTTGCGTGGCATTGGCATTGCTAACTTAAATTTTGAATAATGCGCTTTAAATATTTTGAAGCATCAGCCTGGAGATTTTTTTATTTTTCTCTCTCTCCTTTTCCGCTCCACCATTTGCCAAAATTGCCAGATTGCCAGTCCGAGCCTGATTCTGATGCATTAAAAGTTCAGAGGTGTAGGATTTATAGCAGTTAGCGGTGTAGTTGCATATTACAATCCCCTAACCTCACGATCCTGTTTCAAGCGTGTAGGAGAAACGGTGTCTGCAAGACTTGCGAAAATCGTGAAGGGCTCAATCTACAGCCAGCAGCCTGTAGAGACATGGCAGTTCAACTTGGCGGCCATCAAGGAAGGCGACCTGGGGCGTCTGTAGATAAAAAAGTTGACGAAAACACAATGACCTTTTCAGGTGATTATATACTAATGAAAACACACCTATGAATATTATATTCCAATTCTGCCAATAGATCTTCCTAAATGCTACACACTTGTCCTTTGATCCAATTTTAAAACCTGGTCACACCAGAAAGGGGTACAGCAAGCTATCTCCTGAAATTCTCTCTGTTCTCTCTCAACTGGTCTGTTTACTTCCGCAGGCATTTTGTTTACTATTCCATTCAATGAAGAGTTATTGAACAGGGAAATTCTACTTGTTAGCTTAGCTTAGCTCACTAAGAGGACAATAAGTTCACATAGTTTATTCAAAAGAGGTATTTGTACCCTCAACTCCTGCATCATTATTGTCTTTAAAGCATTGATCTTTCATGGAGCAATTAATACTCCATCAGAAGAGGTTAAATAAAAATGGATGACATGTTTTGGTGTTAGGCCTGCGATTGGCCTTAATTTGATTGCCTTGACTTGTAACGCCTTTCCTAGTTAGAATAAATGTCAGTGAGGTTACTGGTGTTATAATTCTGAAGAAGAAATGTCAATCTTTATGAGTTTAAATGCATCAAAGTTATGAGTGTACGCTTTTCTATCGTCTTTTTTTATGTCTGCCTGTGAGCCAGCACCTCAGTAGAATAGGTGTGCAAATCCTTTAGTCACACTGGAGAAACTTGTTAGACCAACACCAAATCATCTGTAGACCCAACACAATAAAGTTTCTCTTGGTTCAAACACAATATCCTAACAATGGGTGAACTCTTCCCTGAAAGGAAATAAAAGAAACACTGAACAGTCACAGAACTTATTTCTTCTATTTCCTTTGTCACTGAGACTGGTGTCTGTCACATTGTCACAGCTAGATGAGGAAATGCAATATCATGTTGTTTTGTGATGATTTTCACTCGCTGTACAGTAGCCCGTTGTCCTGAAAATAATGACATGTTAGACTGTCTAACTTTGGCCAATACAAAGGTTGTTATGGTGAAATGATGAAATGTCAGTAAAGTCAGCCACTCATAAAAGACAGAACTGCAAAGCCACAAGAAAGACTCTTTAGCAGACTCTCTATTGTCCAAAAAATAGTGAAATCCATCTACAAACAGATAGTGTACTATATTCTGATGCTGCAGGTACTCTGCACCCATATGACACCACTTAAAGGAGACTGAGCCTTTGTCATTTAATCACACTACCATATAATACCCTATACATTTGACATTGAATTTTACATTTCAGGAGACACTTAAATTCATCAACTTGCATAATAATAATAAAGTTATTCAAGAAAACAAGTCTGTGCAGTTAAACAGCATCTGAACAATAAAATGTGTTAACTTTAACTCAGTAAGTGACATTTAGTTACTGCTAGATGTGCACAATAATACCATGCATATGCATGAATAGGTACTTTTGTAAAGCAGTATTTTGACCACTTACAGTACATGAAAAACTAAGAGCATCATTGTATTATGGCAGGTGTTTGAATGGATAATGTTTCTATTGTTCTAATCAATATTAACAAATTATCTATTGATTATATGTGATGTGAAAGCTTATAGTGACAGATCACCTGACTCTGGAGCTCCCTTAAACTGTACTGAGAGTTTTGGGGTCTTTCGGTTTTACAGCCCGTTACTTTTGGTTTACTCTCATTTCTCTCATCAGCCCTGTTGCCAGCAGCTGCAGGTAGCTGTTTTCAGCACAGCCTCTGATAAATCCACAATGCGCTACCTGCCCAGCACTGAACAGCTGACAGAAAAAGTTTGTCACTAGCTGATGAACATAGTGGAGCATTTAGCAGCTAAAGAGCGAGATATTTCCCTCAGGAGTTGCTGGGGAGCAAAACACAGCTAAAAACAGAGTGAATATTGGACTTACAGCCATCAGGTTGCCTGAAACACAACTGTGTTTGAGTGTTGCTGTTGCTCTGTGTCTACTGGATGTGTAAACAGGCAACTGTTTGGCAATATGTGTGACAAATCAACTTTATAATGTCAATGCTGCACTGCCCAAAGTGGCCAAAATAAAAATAATCTTTTAATCAATGCAAGACAAATGAAAGGTACTTTTGATTTTGCAGGCAGAAGCTTTTACAAAAATGACTCCCAAGACTGTAGTAGTGTGCTGCCTGATCTACATGAACACATAGCCTCAACTGTAGCAGAGATAATGCTTGTAATGCTTAAGCTATCCATGAGGTCATGGTAGGCTACACGCTATCATTAATGACCGGAAACATTTGAAAAACTGAATCTTTTCTTTTAATTGAAACACATACATTAATTCTTTGCAATAACTGCAGACAGCTAATCAGTTTTTACAAAATAAATGTTTTCCAATCTTGAACAAAGATCTTTTTTCTTTTTTTCTCACACTTGATTTATTCCTCTTTAACTGTCAAACTGACAAAGTGTATTGAAAAATTAATTCAGTTGGCTAGATATCATAAAAATATTGGTGTAGTTTCAATTAGTCTTCTTTTTTTTATCTTTGATGTTGAAGTTGATCTATCCTGCACATTATTTTGTAATCATGGATACTTTAGTATATGTCTCTAGTGAATAAAGCCTGTCCAGGCCTGAAGCTTATCTGGATGCACAATGTGCCTCTGTTCCTCTAAGATTTCCAAATGGGAAGTCATTACGCTTGACGAGAAAATATCACTATCATTTCCCTTTCAAAGCAGCCCCTTCAACACAAAACAAACGTCACAATATACAAGGCATCATGGGAAAGGAAGATTATGTTGACAAGTCTTATTTAGATGTGTGCACTAGAACACATTAGACTCTTTATTTACTCTCCCTCAAGACATTAGAAACACTTAGCCCAGAGAGCCTGCCAGATCTGTGCTGATGCATGTTTTAAAATTCTACACTGGAAGTGGGTCCAATTTTCATTTCAAATTATGTGATTGTCAATTTGAGGATACACATGTAAACAGGGTTATCTGTGTTTTTCTGTGTGTGTAAGTGTATGTGACCATGGATTCATTGTAACTGCATCATATAGTGTAAGATATAAGATTTACAAAGTGAATCATGCATGAAACTCTCCCACGCTCTTTATAGGGGTGGTAGGAGGGGAAGGCGGCACAGGTTTGTACCAGGCAGAACCCATATTGCTCCTGTTTAATGTCATGTAAAGTACATCCATCTGAGTGGAAGCAAATAATCTACTACTACAAGAAGCGCCTCTGGCAGCAGACCACTCTCCTGGTAACAGATAGCGCTGGGGTGTTCAATCAGCAGTCAGGAGTGTAACAAGAGTGAAATCCTTTCCTGTGGTGTCTAATAGCATAAGTCCCTCCATCACCAACATAGGAGGGAGTCGGGGGCAAAGGTGATTCCGCCTCCCGTGATATCAGAACCACGGTGACAGATCTTCAGCAGATGTGTGTGCAGAATACAAAAATAGCCTGGATTTAATGACTGTGGCACGCTTCCAAAAATGTGTTCCTCTCTGTGTCTATGAACTGTGAAAGTCGATCTGACTGGGGTAGAGGTGCTCTCTCCTGCACCCCCAGTCAATTTGTGTCTTGAGTCAAGGCCTTTACAGATCAAGCTGTTTGATCCGGCTCCGTTGGCACTGCCGTCTGCTCCTGTGCCTTGCTGCCGAGTCCATGAGCAGCTCTGGCCTATTGACCAAGGCAGCTGTGTCGCCCGCACCAGCGGATGCCGCAGAATTTCCATTCAGTTCATCTCAGAGTTTGGGTGGAGAAAAAAAAAAGCTTCAGCTCTGGAAATAAGAACATGTCAACATTGATTCATGTCAAAGAACGATTGTATCCTTGTCCCTGATGAGTGTGTGTTTGTGAGACAGCAAGTGTGTGTTTCTGTCTGTGTGTGTCTTAAATTGTCCTTTGTGTTGATATTTGACCACTGGTCTAAAGCGAAGCGTTGTATCACTTGAACTAAAACTCACTTTTGTAGCCATGAACATAAAAACTTGGATACACCACATAATTTCCTTCACTGCATAATAAAATCTGCATAATGATAATCAAAAACTGCATTTTACCTCAGATTAAGAGAAGCGTGAAGCAGCGATGAAAAGTAATGAAAAACAACCACAACTGCACTGTTTAAATACAGTTTTGAGGTACTCAGTTTCCAGTTTATTAGGTACACCTTGCTAAAACTAATGCAGTCTAATACAGTCCTGCAATCCTCCCTCTATAATGGTTCAAATGTTCAGTTCCTGTTGAAACTGTTGTTGTCAACTTTCTGATAATTAGGAGGAAGCAGTTTGTAGTGCTGTTGAACTGTATTGCATTATAAAGAGAGGTGTTTCTGTTAGTCTACCCTCATTGTTACAAATGTGGTTATCCAAAATAATAAAAACACATGTCAGTCACATTAAAGCTGAACCCTTCTCCTACCATCATTTTCCTACAGTCCCTTAGAGGAGCAGACTAAATTTAGAAACTTGGGAAATTGAATTTCTGAGAATGATGATTTTCCAAATTGAGGGACATCTTGATGTACTGTAACAGCAGGCCAACAAAGTGTTGACAGCAGACTGAAAATTTGCCAAAGGCATGTTTGAGAAAGAATAATAAGAGATTTCAGAGTAATGTGTTTGGATCAATATAAATGACACACTAATAAAAAAAGTTAAATATTCAGACAAAGGATTTGAGATGAGAAAGACGACATAAACTGTTCAAATAAGAAAAAAATAAGGAGCGTGTAAGAACAAATTCCACAAAACCCTCAGATTAGATGTGGACTTGGACTGAAGATAACAGACTATGCCGATCATTATCCGTAATGGTGAAAGAAACAGTTATACTATGATTAAAGTAGTTGTCATTATAGTGTAATTATAGTAATTACATGCCGTGTGCCTTGCATTATTTTAATTTTGCACTACTTTGAGCCAGTGTTGTTTTTAGGTTGCTAATTGCTCTTGTAACAATACAATGTTCACTGTCAAGACGACAAGTGGTGATAAATGCAAGTAATTGTCAAAACACACAAGTAGTATTCCCACCATAAGGACCAAGTGAAATGAGCTTCAGAATGTTGAAACCATTTTGATGTTGCAGAGAAAAGAGGGATATAGGAAGGGAGGCAGAGAGGAAGGGAGAGAGATTGTGTTTGTATGTATTTTTTATGTTTGTTGGAGTCATCACAGAAGGCCTTGGCATACATTGAACTTAACATGAATGCCAGATGATCAAAAGGATGAATGCTAAAGTGGATGCTACTGTGCTTTAATACACCGTTTGAACATTCACAGCATTTCCAATAAATTACCATCTTCTTTGGTCGGCTTGCGCTTTGAATCAGCAGACTATGACCTGACAAGTATATTGTGATACTATAATTTTTACGAAAGATCTCAGAAACTCAGGTGTGAGAAAAATCTTTCAATATTACAGATTATGCAGCAGGAAGACAGAAAACAGATATCCTCTGGCTACTCCTGAAAGCCACTTTTTGGAGGATATATGCCACATGTACATAAAACACAGAGAGAACAATACTTGCATTCATTCCCTCACCTTATATAAGGTTTTGTACCTAAACATAACCAACCCTTAACTGAAGCGGTATACAATCAGAAATGTGTGTGTCTCTCTGAAGGGCGTGAAACAATAACATATTTTGTTGCGTAATTTGAAGGACTTGTTTGCATAGAAGGTCAGTTCACCCGAATTAAAAAAACAAATCAAAAACATACTTTCTAAAATGAGAACCATATTGGTCAATATTAGGAGTTGTTTTCCAACATATCTACTACTGTCATAGTTATTTAATAACCAAACGTTAGGGCTCCTTATCAAACATGTTTATGTTGTTGATGTTTTAAAGATATATATTCGCCAACATTTCCATATCAGATTTATGTAACTAGTAAATATTAATATCAATAATCTAGGATCAAAGATTTCCTCAATTACCCCTAGTGGTATCCTTGCACATTGTTTTGGTTTTATTTTTGGGTTTCAGATTCATGTCACTGATAGTTCTGCCTCCACCCAAATACAGTGAAGGCAAATGTAATATCTTGTGTGGTGTTTACAGCATTAAAAAACTACAATTAATTTATTCTACAACTATTTCCCTTTGCAGAAAGTGCCTTGGTTTCTTTGGACGATTCATATAGATTATTTTTAATCAATAAAAACTGCAGAACTGGTCCATCAAATAAAAAAGAACTGATGTTTCTGTTGAATTATAGCAACTTAACAGCATCTGAAAATCGTGTTTTTACTGACCCTTGAACCTGTTAAAACGTCTCACTTTGCTGCAGTGATGTAAAACTGTACTCCAGGGTGTAACAGTACACTGGGACATCAGTGCTGGGTGTGGCTACAGGTTCAACATACTTAACATTTTCAACCAGGGACGGCAGTGAAACTTTGTTTCTCATCCTGGTGTTTAAGGATGGCTTCACAAATATTCAAGTCAGACTGGCAATCTAGCAATTGTGTTAAATGCCACATGGACTGGCCCCACCGAGTACACTGTCCCAAAATTATCAATAGGCTACCTATACTGCATACTGTAAGGCAGGTGCCTTCGTCCCCATTCTTTCAAGTGGATCTGTAATCTATCTTTGCAAAGTCAGTGGTCAAGCAGGAAATAATCAAATGAAAACAGAACAGAAAGAGTGGGGTTAGAATCAAAAATAAAAAGGGAATGGAAAAAGGACAAAAAAAGTGGAAAAGATAGAAAAAGAAATAAATCTTGAGGCTGATGCAGCAAAATGTTTTAAGTTAACACATGTATTATTAAAAAATAATGTTACCGATGCTAGTGCTATCAGTCAGGTGTGCAAGAACTGATTACTGTCAACTTAAAAGATATTAAACTGGTAGAAAGGTATCCAGGGCAAAGAGCAGGTAAAATAATGCAGAGTCATAATTATTTTATATATAACCCATCCATAAACCATGTTAATTACAGTCCAGTATCCAAATATAGGCCTAAGCAAGGATATTACACATAGTTGACCAAACGCATACAAACACCAGAAACAGTGCCTGCAATCATGTAAATGTCATTCCTGTTTACTTCTTAATGCAAACACTTGTTTGGCCACATCTGTGTGTATTTGCACATAATATTATGTATGTATATTTTATGTATGTATATTATGTATTATTATTTTATGTGTTTGATAAAAGCAGATAGCAGCAGTTGAAGACACATATAAACTGATACAATCAGTTTTTGGCACAACATCAAATATGAACTGAGGACCAAGATGGCACAAAAACAATGATGGGGTCGGTCCAGATGAAAATTGCCAAATTTCATTCCCAGTCCGACCCTATGAACATTGAAACAGGTTTTTTTTTTTGCTGTAATCATTCCTCCTATTCATACTGGATTAAACATATCCCTTCTGTCCTTTGTAAAAAAGGGTTCACAAGTTTATCTTAAGCTATTAAGAGGCTTCAACAGTTTGATGTCAAATCCAGTGATTATCTTCCAAAGTTACAGTTGAAACCTCATATTATCTTCAGATAAACTTTGGAACATATATTTTTGCTCAGAATGGGGACTGTGGATTGTGCTGCCCATCACTTACACTAAAAACAGTTTGGAAGGGATCTCTTCAAGGCCAGTATGAACAGGAAGAATAATTCAATGATGATATGTGCACCTGAAAAACTGTGAACTCAACCTTTAAGTTAGGATTCAAGGATTTGTATATGTCGCATGCACATTTTGTAATGAAATCTAAAGTGACAGGCATCACAAGACAACAAAACCAATGTGCAGTAAAGATAATTCAAATAAAGTATAACATGTGAAAAGAATAACAACACAGTGTAAAATACATACAGAAACAGAATATACATTACCTCAGTATTTGTTCTTTCCCCCACAAAACAGCTATTTAAAGTTTAAATAAAACAATTTTAACTAACATTTACCAGTCTGAGAAGTGGTCTTCAACATGTGTAAGAGGAGGACTAAAACATAGAATAGAATAGAATAGAATAGAATAGAATAGAATAGAATAGAATATACTCCCCATAGGAAAATTTGTTTTGGACTCAGTCCTGCATTTCAACAGATGATAAATACTAAATGGAAATAATATATACATTAAATGTGTCTTGAGATAACTTCTGTTATGAATTGGCGCTATACAAATAAAATTTAATTGAAAATTGAATTGGGGAGTAGCAGAGTTCCTGGTCAGACCATACTTGATTATACTGATGATTTGTTTTCTTTGTAAGTGAATATGGGCATCAGAGAGACAGGTAAAGTCAATTAGAGCTCAATTATAATAAGTGCTTTACAATCTGTACATCATACAACACCCTTACAAAATATATTTAATTCACTTCAGTTGGGGTGAAGGCAAAAATCTCAAATATGGAAATCTTAAATAGGTAAATAAAACCAAAACTATCTGCACAGACACCACTATGTTAGTAGAAAAGTATAATTTGAACTAACCGACCATTTAATACTAATTAACCATGTACCCAAGGTAATGAAGTCTTTAGGGAATTCAGAGCCTATTATTCATAACATCAGTCTGTAAGTATAGTGGCTTATTTTTGGGAGTGCATGTTCAAGTTCTCCAACATGCACAACTGTCTCAACTCTCCATATTCAATAAAGCCAAATCATGCAGGGGGATATAGGCCTACAGTAGGCTACGCTAGGAGTAGATATGAGGAGACTGAAATTGTATAAGAAATAGAGGCAATACTCATCTGCCCAGAGATTGCAGGGCAGACTGACATTTTGATTTCTTTCCTGCAAGTTTGATGTTAATGATTTGGCTTTGGATGGGGGACCTTCATAGAGTCTGAGCCATATGAGTGCAATTTCCGTCCTGGGGATGAAAGCGCATCGATTGCCCTCTGATGGTTTTTATGGGGGGCTGCTTTCATCCAGACTGAGACATTATTGAACTGCGTTCACCATTAATGCAGGGCTGATTCTGTGTAACTATATCAACAGGAGTCCAGCAAACATTCAATATACTTTACTTGTATGATGTAGCTACTATACTACTGCATAAGAGCCTCATTGTTTTTGAGTGAATATGCAAATATCAAAGTGAAGTGGGATAATTTCATTTTCTTACAATGGAGCACAAACCTCATATGATGCAGTGAATAAAGACTACAGGAAGTCAGCACACCAGCCACCCATGGTAGGCATAAAAATTAGCTTTTTATTCTCTGTAATTGATTAATATTGCAATTAGACTTTGCAATCGGCAAACCCTTCTGCATTCACATTAGGGAATTTTATCCCTGCTGGTGTGCAATGGGGAGGATGCTGTTGGAAGCCTTTCTGCCTTTATGAATCCTTCTCCCGGTGTCTCGTTGGATTAAGGAATCATCCACAGCTGCCTCTACTGCGCTGATGGGGTTTATGCTCGGGTTAAACGCTGAAATGTGCTCAAGTGATCCCTTATAGTCCAAACCTTACTGAATTGACCCACAAAAACACGGAGGAATGCAACTGTCTAAATGAATAAGACTAGACAAAAGCTACTCGTGAAGACATCACACACATGAAACTGCCTGTATTATGTTTTGTATTGTTACAGCAGCTAGAAAACAGATTTAGGAGTTATTTATATCTTAAGTGTTCAGATGTTGCACAAACATATATTTTCCATTCATTTTTCATTTAGTCTTTATATATGAGCAATACTCCAGGGAGCAGGCTTCACCTCTAATACGATATGGCATGATTTAGTTCAAGGTACCTCATTTAAATGATCACATAAAATCTACAAAAAAACAGTAAAATAAGACTCGCAAGAGAATTATGGCTTTTATACAGTTGTTACTGAGCCATATGCGCTTTCATGAGTTGTCTTCATCAAAGATTACATTCATGATGACAGGACAAAGATGGTAAAATGTTTCCCTTGTTAACTCTTAGTTGTCTGTGCAAGCAGTCATTTGTAAAGCACTGCTAAATGTGCATTTCTGCCTCTGAAAGCATGAGCAAACATTCAATACATTTAATCAATCTTGCTGCTTGGCTGAAGTAAACGGTTGAGTAATCACTTATGTCCTTAATAACCTTAGATTTGTGTATTTAAGCTGAAAATTCCCAGTTTGACTACAATCTAACCCAGTAATAGGAAAACCTAGTGATATTTAGTACCCAACAGAAGACTGCACAGTCTGCATATTTGCCTGGAGGGGAAGCATTGACCTCTGCTCTTTTTACTTAATTTACTGTCAAAATATAAATATGGAACATAGAGGACTCACCTTTGCACTCTAAATATGCACAGCATGAGGTGCACTAAAGGGCAGGGGTGATTTTAAAAGTCAGATGTGTTTGCATTACTGTGGTATAAACATAAAGCCACATGCATTTCAAGAGGTCCAATTAGGTGTTTCATTGCAAAATGTGGCTGCATGCAAAACGGGCCCAGCTGATTCAGAAAGTATGACTTTTTCCTAAATAATGACCAGGAATCTGAAGTCAAGTCTGCCCACAAACAATGCAGCACGTTATCCCCAATGCTCTTTCCCCTTGTTGATCTGAGATCTGCTTATCCCCTCTCTCCTGCACCTAATAGTGTGGAGTTAAGGAAGCACGACTGATTGTTGGTCCAACCTGAACAACATGTTACACAAAAGCCAGCACACCCACAGGACACTTGCATCTCATCCAATCCAATTTGCAGTTTTGTTCTTTCGCCTGCTCTCTCCTCGCTTTTTGTTTCTCTTTTTCTCTCTCAACTAAGACCCACAATCCCTTCAGATCTCAAGAGGCTTAATCAGTGTCTGTGTCAGACTACTTCATGGCAGCCTTTGGCCACAGCGGATATTATCCATCTTTTCCTCCTAACAAATCTGTCAATCCACTCAACGGGAAATGAAACTTCTCCTTTTGCAGACAAGCAAAAGTGTTTGTCTGCAGCAATACACTGGCAAAAAAATAAATAAAATAAAATAAAATACAGAAAGCAGATCAACATGAATTCAACATTAAATACACAATAAGGGGAGCTCAGAGGTGATGTGAAAGTGGCACAGGATTCACGAAACAGAATATCAGGAATAAAATATTGGTCTCAAATCCACAATGTATGCAAGGGGGTAACCAACCAAGGGAAAGCTTGCTTTGATTTGACTCAATTTGCATAAACCCTCCCAACTATGCTTTTAATAAGTGATCTTCACCCAGGGAGTTGCCGGTGCATAGCAGATTAGCATATTCCAGACTACATAACCACTGGTTGGTTTAGAAAAAAAGATAGAGAGAAAGAAAAAAGAAAGGAAAAAAAGTGGTATGAGGGCGAATCGGAGGAATAGCAGGGGGAATGAAGGGAAAATGTACCAAACAGGCCTGTTTGTTTTGAATTTCATTTTCAGTAACACAGCAACAAACAGCTACAGCTAGAGAAATAACCACCCCTTATGACTCCCCTGCTAATTTGCTAATGGCTGGGTTGTTTCATAGTGCCCCCTAGTGGTCTAAAATACCCTATTTCTGTGATGCTGGAGGAATTGGTTGATCAGAAAAGCAAATGTATGCAACAACATAAGAGTAAGACCAGCAGAGACTATTAGCTGCTGAGGGCAGAAATTGACTGCGGGGGTGGGAATATGAGGAAAACATACTGCCAACCTGACATTAAAATGAGATTTTATTATTTTAGAAGCAGTTCTCCATAGTCTTTAAAATATGTTAACTGCAATGCTACAATATTTGAATAAAACACTGAAATGGTCTGTTGCCTGTATGATGTATGAGTGATGTGTCTAAGGAGGACCTCTGAGGCAGAAGTCTCCTACGTGATCATTTCTTTACACACTAGAGGGGGCTAGATCATTGGGAGGAAGTTACATTAAAGACAAGCTGATTATGATTACAGAAGGTGCTCTGGTCATGTATTTCACCACATTTTAACATCGACTCTCTCTCTGTAACCCACAGAGGGACAAATTTGTAATTTTTCTTGGTCACACGTAACAGATAAACAGCTACATCAGTGTCAGCTGAATCAGATATTACCAGTTGGGTCAGGTTAATCCCCTTCCCACCATATTACCCTTGAGAAATGAACTGACTTTGACTGGAGGATGAAATAATGACAAAATAAAAGATATAGCGCAGTGGGTCCACACTTCAGTGCCCAGGATAAGCTGAAAAGCCAGGTCATTTGCTGCAACTTTAATTTGCATGTATTTGAAAAGACAGAAACTAATTGGTATTAGATAGTTGTGTGTTGATAGAGGAGAACTGTCAGAATATTGGCAGGGACGGGAACACAGGGTCCATTGTTTAATTGCCTTCCAGAGGGAACAAAATCTCATTAATTGACAGTGAAATTTAAGTTAATAAAATCTAAAAAAAAGACATAATTTTCTGATTTTGAATACGCGCTCAGATTCAAAGCAACAATTCAATTCCAGCATGAGAAACTGTAATCATGCTTATTGTGATGTGTTTACTCGATTCACATCATTATGTGTCGCAGTTTCTTTCACAGATGTGAGTCCTCTGTGCCTGTGAACACACACACACACACACACACACACACACACACACACACACACACACACACACACACACATACACACACACATACCAGTCATGATTTATTCTATAGCCACACTCAATATCTTATCCCAAAATTGACTGCTTAATGTGAAAAATATCACAGCTGAGACAGTTCTTCAGTAAAGAATATTTCTCACAGATTTTAAACACTGTCCTTAACATATCATTTTCATTATCCCTGAGGTCTGTGTTTTTCATGTGCATATTCAGGCTGGTGTCACATGATTGTCCAACATGTCATACACATAATAGAAATGACATTAATGGTATAATGATGGTGGTAATGACATCTGTGGATTCTTGCAATAGGTAATTTAACTGTTAATGTATTTATTTATGTTACTGTAAAACATATTAATGTTTTGTCCTCTATGAGCAAATCAATTCTTTCGATTCCATTGTTTTGATTTTTTATTACTGTAATTGTGTTTGGAGAAAGGAGAAAATACAGGTTCAAATCATTATGATTACAAAATCTGTAAACAATCTCTAATGGATTTGCATCTTTGCAGATGGTGAAGGTAAGGTGAATACATTCATCGTGCTGGAAATGCATCAATATTTTAATTTTTCTCCCTATAGAAGCAAAAAGTATCATATTGTACAGTTCTTTTCTGTGAAGCCTTGAGGACAACTTGTGTTGCACAAATAAAAACGGTTCGAAATTTAAAGCAAAAAAGAAAGATTTTGTCTCTCAAGGTCTCCGTGTACTGCATGTATCTGATGGTTTCGGTCAGCAGTTTACTGCGAGCTTCCAAGGCCACCGGGCCAACTCTGACCAGTTTCCTTGACAACAGAGTGCAACATCTCAGCCATTTTCTTATCTGTATCCTTGGTGATTAAGCCTAACTCTTATTAGTGTGATTTATGTGGAACAAGATAAAAAAAAAAAGGCAAAAAATTGGTCCCATTTGCTTGCAGCCTGAAAGACAGAGACAATATTGTATTCCCTTTTTTCCACTGACCTTCGTTGTGCCTGCTTTGGGGCTGCATCCTGGATTCGTTGATTCAAACAGATGCCTGTTGTTGATTTTGATTTATTTACCCCTCCTCCATCCTCATGCTCTAGAAGTGTCTACAGGGCCTGTGCTGGGGGGAGGGTGGGTGTGTGGGTGTGTGTGTGTGTGTGTGTGTGTGTGTGCGTGGATTTGCATGTGTGGAGATGATGTCAGCTTTACAGTGTGAGTAAAGACAGATGTGCTGAAGACAGACTGTGTCATGAGTACGGACACAGTCAAGAGAAACACTGTGGTGTGCTACACAAAAGACTACTCGGTTTGCATTTGCACACTAACCCTTTAAATGATCACTTAATGTGGAGGGTTTTAGCTATTTTATGTCATTGACTCTAGTGTCAAATTCCCATAAAATCATGCACATTGTCATTGCCTTCCTAATTCATTTACAGAAAGAGATTATCTGCAGTGAGACAATGCAACATTTTAAAGACGGGAAAACACATTCTTCCTCCTACACATAAAAAGTTGAATTAAGAATAAATAAAAAGGAAACTAAAGGAAAGAATACACACGCTTGGTCTTATCAGCCAATGTCCATTGCAAATAAAGCTACATAATCCGCTTAGAATCATAGGAGAAAAAACTCTAGAATTAGGTTTTTGTTTGTTGAAGTTTTCTTCAGTATTAAAATAATCCAGTGATAGCCGCCTGTACATCTATGGATACAATGCGAACATTAACAGCTAATAACTAATTTGGCATACTTTAAATGCTTCCATTTTTCCAAGATGTTAACAAAAAGCTAAAAGGCATTGCTCAAGTTGAAGCCCACATCTAACATTATACTTCCTGTTTACAAGGAGGGTAGGAGGGCCGACAGTGTCAGACTTTGACAGCTCTGGTCTATCTTACAGTAGGTTAACGTCTATCTCAGGTGGGATGGGAGAGCTTGAGCAGAGGTTGTGAGTGACCTTCTTCAGAGAGCAGCTGATTATTTTCTCATTTGTATGATTCTTTTGAGCACAGAGCATGCTGTTATGAGTTACCAGATGGCACTCAGATATCCTGCAATATAGAAGAGCCTTATTTGTGAAAGCCACCAGTGTTCATATTTCATCCAGCTTTAGGCCTGTCGTCTGCCGACAGGCATTGATCTGCAAAGCCCACCCTGATCGCAAAAACTTAATGACTAGCTGAAGTACAGCAGTGTAGAGATAACTCGATAAGAGGACTTTTTGAAAAATGTAACCAAGGTCGCATGAGACTTCATCTGAGGTTAATGTTTTGTAGTGCTGTCATTTTTGGATAAAGACCAGATGTGAATAAACATACACATATTACTGGTTTACTGGCAGGCTAAATTTACAAAAAATTTCCAAGAGTTCAACTAAGACGTGCAAAACCAGAGCCCACTGGCATATGTTCATAAGCAAGCAGGCACACATACGTTGAAAGCTATCATGGTGAATGACAGCTTATACATTGGGTGTCTTTGAATGGGGGCCATGAAATGACAGTGTGTAACTCCCATTGCTCAGCCAAGTATAAAGAGATTTGATGGAGCATCTGTTTGGAGAGCACAGAAACAACAGGCGGAACAAGAGTGGAAATCTGGACCAGACAGTCTGCACATTGTCATGCGGCTTCAAATCATAACCCGTGATAGACACAACAATGGAAAATCACGTTTACACAAACAGAAGACTTATAGAATTAAAATCAACACATCGTGCAAATTGAATGTGTTTCCTTAATACATCTTATATTATTAACTAACACTGAAAGCATTTGCAACAGCTGTTACAGTTGTGTAGCTCTGAGTGTGTGTACGTCAGTGAGAAGGGAGGAAGAGGAAGATAAAGAAATGTGAACTCATTTGTATCTAGAGGAGCCGAACTGTCATTCAGTTATAACATGGCCTTCACCTCGTTGTCAACTTAATATGATTGTGAGTCACAGCCAATGACAGAGCATCTGTTTGTGACACAGAGGAATCAATACTCTGTGTGAAGCATCATTTATCTTGTTACCGACTGACTTTGAAAATAAAAGCATCTTCATCCTGAATGTGGGGAAAAGGGTAATGATACAAAGAAGCACTCGGGAATGTTAGCTCCATCTTGTGTTATGGGCTGATGCTGAAATTGTTGGTGTTAACATCTTTTTGTATTTGTTGCTGGTAAAATGAACATTCAAAATGCCAGATTTGGGTTTGGTCTTGTTAGTTCATACAGTACATGATTACACACAATAGTCCTTTACATAAGCTATAATTTGAATTTCAGCAACACCGGGGGCTGAAAAAAAAGGATGAAAACCATGTGATACAGCCAAAAGTGAGCAAGTGTAACCTGAGTATATTATTAACTTAAGTGAACATACCAATTCTACAATTAAAACAGAATCCATTTCTAGCAGTGGTGGAATAGTTGTTCTTTACTTGAGTTTTTGAGTTTATGCTACTTTATACTTCTACTCCACTATAATTAAGCTGGGGATATTGCACTTTTTACACTACTACATTTATCTGACAGCTATTGTTGTTACTTTACAGATCAAGATTTTATACATAAAATTTTATGATAAAAAGCATTTCAAATCATTCAGTCCAGGGTTATTATCAATACTTCTGCAGGCAATGTGGAAATACTTACTCTGCACTGTATGGGAGAATAATTCTGAGAATAAGAGGACCTGGGGTGACTTTCCAGGGATGTTGACATACTATCTGGACCAGAACTGCAGATACAGTGCATGTCAATTTTCAGTGTATATCAACAATAAATGTTCTCAGCTCATAAAGTTAGTTTCCAGTTCGTTGTCCAGGTGTGTTTGCCAGTAAGTTCCAGAAAGTGTGTGGAAAGAAATTTAAAGTTTGTATACTAGATGCCTTGTAAACCTGTCTGAGAGATGACATGGTTGTGCTCCTTGCTCCATTAGCCTCTCCTTCATGGCTCTCCCTCCCTGTCTTACAGTGATTTATCTAGAAGCGGAAAGATTGCAGTGTCGCAATTTGTGCCATCTGCATATGTCACCCGAGTGGTCCAAGTATTTAAGCCGTCAGTAAAATAAAACGCTAATGCTAGTCTATTCTGCATGGTTACAGGTGGTACATATATTTAGTTGTATAACATGCATAACTTGTGTTAAACATCTAACACCCTCATCACCCCACAAATACCTGCCCACAAACATACAGGACAATGATTTCATCTTCAATGTTAAATTAAATGTTTGAATATGTTGCACTGTGCACTATTGACGTTTCTGTACCCAGGATCAAAATGACCCCTACCTGATATCTGATGGGGAAAAAAAGCTAAAAGCTAAAAATGGTATGCAGGAGTTTTTGATTTTGTGTCCATTTTTTGTGCTAAAAGTGCTAAAAAAAAATACTGTTCTTTCCACCATCCTGAATCATTACTCTTTAGCTGGTATCAAAAACATGTCTGGCAAAAATCAGCCTTGTTCTCTAAAAATAATACTGGTTTTGTCATTTTTACAAACCAATATATAAAGCTGAAAGGGAAGGTCAGTAATTTAAAAAGGCTTTCCAAGTCACAACTTGTTGCCAAACATCTGTGATTCGCACCAGATGGTATTAAATCAATGTATTACCTCAAGAGAAATTACTGAAGCCATCAGTGAATCTCTCTGCATTACTGTGCAGTCTGGTAAACCTTCAAGCTCTGTTAGGTTTCTCTTCTTAACAAAGTTAAGAATTGTTTAGTACCATTTTAGCTAAAACATGTTATCTTTCTCTAAGAGCTACTCTTTCGTCAACTGGATTGCATCTCGAAGCCCAGTTGTTGGAAGTAAATTTTTTTTTTTAAGTTCTTCTAAATGATCAACTTTACTGTTTAGTCTTTTAAAAAGGCTTCATGACAAAAATATGATGCTACATTTGTATCTAGAATGAGAAAAAAAACAACATCTAATGCTCAGTTTCTTTCATATTCTACAATATCTCAACTGTCTCTTTCTCTTTTCGGTGATTAATGTAATTCTGGGATGGTGATAAAAAGTGTATCTTAAAGGGGCCTTCCTTGTTTATTTAAAGTAACAGTTGTGATTACTTCTATATTTTGTCTATAATGTTTTGACTAAATACAGATACAATCATCACAACATGCATGTCTTCATCTGCATTTTGTTATATGCAGATGATTTATGCCTTTTGGTTCTCAACGTAATGCCTTCTTTGTGTGCTATATTAGGAGAATGCTTATACTTCTGAGGTTAATAATTTAATAATGTAAAATCACATGTATATCCTTCTTGATAAAAGTAGTTATGGGTTTCATTTTAACTGTTACAGTTTTGAAATACAGTAAATGAAAGCGTAGTTTTTGTAATCCACTATTTTGTTCTTCAGCCTTTGGACTAGTTTTCTCAAAGAAGAAAAACTCAATTCAGATCTCAGTCAACAACAGAAGCAAACAAATATGAGCTCTGCTCTCCTTGCCTCTGCTATTGATGGAAAGTGCCTCACCATAACACTGGCACAGTGCTGCTGTTTTGGTTCAAAACTGCATTTGAACTTGAGTATTTTGTTCGTGCTGGGGTTGAAGAGAGGCAGTCAAAATCATATTCAGACCTTCCCACAACAGATCCACACTGACACTTCTGTCTTCACAACCGTCATACCACACAAAGAAAAAGCTGTAATGTTATCTTATTGCTGAGCTGCTGTAATCAGGTGGTGAAAAGTGTGCATTCAGCCACTGTATTATGTAGTAAAAAACATAATATTAGGATGAAATTATAGGATTTGTGTTTGGATGCATGGGAACATACTGTAAAATTACAATAAAGGTGTTTAAAATTATCATCCTTCTTAAAAATATCTGAAAAAAGTCAGTGAAAACACTGAACTTGATTAACCTTATTCAAAGTTGATCTTTGTCTGATTTATATTAAAGAAGACCCAATCTTGTCATCACTTGCCTTTTCCTTTAGGGCGTGTGCCATATGAAGAAATTCAATAAACACCATCAGATTCTGGGCCAGATTAAACAGGCCTTTCAGGTCTCAACTAGAAATTCTCTAGGCACTTCTATTGTCACCAACCCTGACTGGGTTGTTTTCAAGCATGCAGCAAATCAGATATTCTTGAAACCACCACTCTCTTCCATTAGGGTATTGTCATGTAAGTGTAGCAACTAACATGACGAATAAAAAAATCCTGACCAAATGTCACAAATGTGCATTTTATAATATAAAATTCTCCCCAAGCATCATAATACATTTTGTCCGCAGTTAAATATGTTAAATATGGTAATTATACTGACATTTAAAGGTCCAGTGTGTAACATTTAGGAGGATCTATTGGCAGAAATGGAATGTAATATTCATAGGTATGTTTGATTAGTTTATAAACAGCGGAATATAACAATTGCTGTGTTTTTGTTCCCTCAGAATGAGCTGTTTTTATCCACAGTGGGAGCAGGTCCTATTCCCTGGAGGCCACCATGTTAAACCGCTATGTTTCTACAGTTAAAACAGACAAACACTGGCTTTATAGCGCCCTTTGAATTTTTCACAAGTTTCGTGGTCACTGTAGTTTCTTCTTCGCACATGGTTGAGTCAGGGGGTTTCAGTTCATTGCAAATTTCAATCTCACAACTAGGTGCCACTAAATCCTAAACACTAGTCCTTTAATTTAAAAAAAACTGCTTTCACATTGCATTGAGGAAACATTTTCCTCAGTAAAATAAAATAAAATAAAATAAAATTTTAAAGGGTCCATCAGTTTTACACGTAAAGGTCACTTTATCAACCCTGATAAATGTCATGTTATCAGGGGTATCTTGAGTTAGGCTTGAGACTTTAAATATTAGCACAGAGATCAAACCATCTCAATTTTGGACATTTGGTTAGCTCTAACACCCGGTTACAATATCCACTCAAACACAAGAAGTATAAAAATCTAACGGGACAATTTCCAGGGAATTTACTCAGCATATTTATGTTCCCCAGCAGATGAACCATGTTGAATTTGGTTCGCCTGAAATGCCGTCATTTCATATGTTGGGTGTAATGAATAAGGGGAAACTAAAGTTCAGCTTTACTGTAATTATTCAACCTAAAATTCCATACTGACACTTATTTGTAAGCTGTCCAACAGCCCATATGCTTGTTTTATTTAATAAAACATGCCTTGAGCAGCAGTATAAGATCAGTATATTACACCTCATAAGCAAATAGAGATAGTGTTTGTATTATGTCCTCTATTGTCATTACATCATTATGAATTTATGTAAAGTACTTTAATTATGCATTAGGCCAAAGCTGGAGGGACCACCTTAAATATTTATTCATTATAAATGTCATATTTCATTATAAACTTGCTTTATTCACAGTTAGTTTACTCTTTGCTTCAGTTAACATTCCAACATGTTTGCAGTCACACTCGGCCCCAGCAATGCTTTACAGGCTCTATATTAGTGAAGGTTTAAACAGTTTATAATACAATGCTAACAATGGTGGAAAGACTGTAAACAGCTGCACTGCACTACAGCATTTCCTCATAGTACAGCAGGGCTTAGATGTTCTGGGGTTTCAATGCAAAGTAGGAATTTTAACATTGAAGGTTCCTTCACTTTCTCACATTGGTCATATGACACCTCACCACCATTGCATAACTAAACCACTGTGAGTAACTGAATGGGCTGTGAGACTTAACCTGGCTTTGATTTATTAGCATCTATTCAATTCCTCTGCAGCTGAATAGATGCAGGTGCTGTTTGAAGAGAAAAAAAAATCTGCCGTGAATTCATTTGATTTGCTGTGTTGCATAAAATGAACCACAAACTGAGCTGATGGGAACATCTGTAAAATGGATGGTGCCTGATTTCAACCACAGCTACTGCAGTGATCCTATAGCTTACAAAGAGCCTTCTTATAAAAATGAAGAACTAATTGGTAACTGTGTGCTGAGCCCTTCCATTGTTATTCTCATATTATTTCGCTGTTTTAATATGCATGGATTTCTAGGTCAGCATACATTATATTCCACAAGAAAATTATAGCTTATTGTTCTTCAATTCTTTCAAATTTGTATGGGAATCTGTACTGAATTGCACAATGGATATGTGATGAAAATCTAGCTACAGTGATCCTGACTATATAATAGTGAGGTTTTTTTTTTTCCTCCCTCTGGCTTGGGTTTTATCCTCTGTGGAGGAAGATCAATTGTTATCATCTGAACTCTCCATAGTAATTAAAGTGGTGGAAGGACTGCTTTCAGATGCTGTTTTCATAAGCTCCAATAAATGCTCCATAACTATCATATCTGGTTATTGATAAGGGCATCATGGGATGAGATGAAACCACTGTCTCAAGAACTCTGCAGACACACTATCTCAGTTCTTACAACAATTATCAGTGACTGCCAGAATGATCTATATATGTATGTATATGTTTCTTTATAATCCCTAAAATAAAGTAAGTAAGTAAAATGTGATCTAAATATACCACTCACCACTAATGAACAAGTTACAAGTTACGGGTCTGCAAAACTCATAAGGAAGATATAGGCCTACATTAAAAAGAACATGCAAGTTTATTACAGTACACTATGTAAACATACGAACATCAATTAAGGATTACAAACTCTGTCCCCTAGAACACTATACTGCCCTACAAAGTCAAAATACAGAAGGCTGATTCAATATTTGGACCAAACTGAGTTTAGACGAGACGTTTTTTGACATCTCACCATTTAAAAATGATTATTATTATTATATGATTTTTTTTTTAATATCCAGGAATCAAAACCAAACTGCAGCATCAGCACTCTGGCTTGTTGGCTAGCTAGTGAGATTGCCTTAGTTTAAGGTAATTTACCCACTTTTTGATTGAGAAATTCATTTTGCTGCCCTACATTCTTTGAAACTGTGTTTGTCAGCACATAAATACGGCAGTAACTACCGGTAAATCTAAGAGAAAAAAAGTAATGCCAAATGAAGTAGTCCTGCTAAAGGATAACTAGTCTAGTTTAGCAGTAGTAGTAACTACAGTCATAGTATCTGACCCTGACACCTTTAAATCACATATTTAAATAAAGTTTAATGTATTAAATTTGCTCACAACAAGGCACACATCGTACTTTACAATACTACTCACATTAAAAAAAACGACATGTTCAAAGTCAACTACAGAAAATGAAAAAGAAAAAATCAGGATGAAAACTGTCAATTTAACTACTCAGTCAGAACTCCAGTGACATTATGACCAGGCCATTCAGTCCTGTCATCTCCAAAACTGATGACGTTAATGGGACCATCTTTTTAGACAGAGATGGAAAAAAACCAAACAGTAAATGTCCATCAAATTTCCCTGAATACCTCATTATTTTCCTCACTAACAGCACTCGTGGTGACGTGGTCTGGTGTGACTGTTAAAACAAAGCGTATTCACTGAGGGAAATAGAGGGGATAATGACTGGACCCGCAGTGCAATTGTTTGGCTACAAACACCTGATTATGGTGCATGAGCTAGTTTGAGAAATGTGATTGGCATTTAATGCTGTTTTGTGGCTGGAAAAGGATGGCTCCTTTAACTTCAGCAGTCTGGGAGAAGATGGAAATGTGGGGGCTATATCAGTGTGTGTCTGACAGTTATTCAAATGTCACTGGAGTTTTGATTAACATGTGGGCGAGTAGATAATGATGAATTTCTTTAACGATGAGGGAAATTATGAACAATAAATAAAAAGAATACAGACATTTACATTACATCATTTTACTAAACAGTGCAGTTTTGAAGTCTTTTGGTGAAAGTCTTAAATCATCCAATTCAAATATTAGGAACAGTTCAACATTTTAGGAAATATGCTATTTACTGGTTCTGTCCAACCAGAACTAAACCTGTCTACCAGGACTGCTAAAGCTCACATAGTAACATGTTATATCTTGTTTGTTTAACTGTACGAAAACCTAAATGTATATGACAGTTCATCGTTTTACAGGGGGTTGTGTTGCTGGACTATCTCCTGTCTGAGAGAAGTAACGTCCTGGACTGGGTTGCGGGGGCGTTTCCAGACTTTATGGGATGGCACAAGAGAAGCACTGACTTATTGCAGGGGTGGCATGAGGTTTGTGTCCTAGCTTTTCATTCATTCCCAATTTATGCAATTCCAATACTGTTTAGAGACCTCAGTATGCTGAAATATTCAAATACAGTATGCAAAAATACCACGTGCAAAAAACTGCATGGTTTTTGCCTTGAAACTCTATGGGAATAGAATGAAGTGGGGGATATTTTGGGTACCCATACAACCCAAGGGATGAAAATGGCCGTGCCAGGTTTTTCATTGCCAAAATTTAGCTTAATTTTGAAGCGTTAGTTAGTTAGTAAGGTAATCTAGTTTCATATGATATCAGTATCTTCACTCTTTATTTAAAACTGAGCCCACTACAGCCTCTGAAAGACAGTGTGAAGTGTTAGAGGTAAGCATAATGGGGTGACACTTGGGGCCAAACACCCCTGCAGGGTTGCACCTGTTTTGTGTAAGTTCTCTACTAAGGTGTAAAGTCGACACTAGAGGCTGAGTAACAACCAGTTTGTTTACTTCGGGCATAACTTTAGTTAGTAAACTAGTTAGTTTGGAGGTAGAGTCATAACTAAGGCAAGTGGCCAATCAGCAATCAATGATAGAGTTCCATTGCCATGGTTACCGTGCACATTAGCTTTCAGGCTGGCATGAGTC